>NC_140581.1:159850732-161050732 GCF_964204655.1 Triturus cristatus
AAAGAGGAAACCACCAAATGACAATATTGCAAGTAAATAAAATGTAGAAGACACTGTTTGGGAGTTGTAGAGCACTATGTAATGGAAAACACCCTTTTAACAGTGCATGTTCTGTCTCGCCCTGATGATAGCCGGGTGTTTGATGGCTGTGGGCATTGGAGAAAGAAGACAATAGTCTGTTTACCTGCGTGACTGTCTACCATAGTGAAAACAGACCATTCTGTAGTGTCTAAAGGATTCTGGACAGTAGATACAAACAAGAAGTTTCACTTTGGGATTTTCGTTTAACCAGCAGTATTGATTCAAATGGGGATCAGAAGGCACCAGTAGATAAGCTTATTTCACCAAATTACTGGTGATGCAAAAGATGTGACAAATTAGAGGAATAATCTATGCTTCAGTGTCTGCTGTTCCAGAGCATCACAGACGAGCGCTGTGGTAGTGTTGTGGGACACCTGTCAATTTACTTTACTACTTCTCTGGAAGACTATGCAAAGCCTGTTCCAGTGTGGTGTTGCAGATAGACATTGAACTTCCAAACAAAGGTCTGGTGGATATTGCATGACCATTGAAGGCAGCCAGAATGGATTGTGTTTCTTGCTCTGCTATGGAGAGTTAGCAACAGCGTATAGAGAAGTTTCAGAAGTTGGTCTCTATGGAATTTAGTAATTTTGCAGTCTCAGCTGGAAGAAGTAATTTTCCTAGCAAATCCCCTGATATGGTCCTCATGGAGGATAGGCGCTGTCGTGTTTTATGTCAGTAAGCACGACACGGACACATGAATAAGTATATCGGATTCTTTATTCTACCTCCGTACTGTACCCTGCTCTAACTCTATCTGCCTTCCCCGCCTTCGCTCCTCCCTCCTAGCTCAGGGTTTCCCTCCCCTCATGGGCTGGTCCTAGCGCCCAGCATGTATCGCGATCCTACATCTTCCCCTTTCTTAACAATTTGAAATACTTCAAGTGTGTCCATGCATGTCGGAGTATACAATAATAGAAAACCCCATAGTTACAGTTCTTCGATCAGGCGAACGGGTCTTCGATGAGTCCGCTGAGGCCGGAGGGATACTTCTTGAGCCGCCCGTTTCCCTTCGACCAGAGACATGGCAGGTCAATGATCACTTGCTGCCTCAGGTGCATCTCCTTGGAAAGCACTACGGGGTGCAGTTAGCATGTCTCTCACATGAGGCGTGCACTTCTGAAAATGCGTCACATTCCTCGTGATTCTCTTGTCCTCCGATTCAGCTGTGATCATAGTCCCTTTTTGCTTCGTCACCACTAGAGGACATGTATGATATCGACAGTCTGCTTTTCTCTGTTGTTCTTGTCGCACCAATACCAAGTCTCCTTCCTGGATAGATGGCTGTGCAGCTTTTCTTCGTCTGTCTGCGTATTCCTTCATCTTCTCCTTTTGTCTCTTGCTGATACTTCTTCGTGGTCAGAGTCTTGAGACACGCCACTGGCTACGTCTTCCCAGACCGGTATTCTTGTGTGCACGGTGCGACCCAGCATTAGTGTTGCTGGACACCTGCCTGTGGTAGGATGCGGTGTAGTTCGATATGCTAGTAATACCTCATTCAATGCCACTTGCACGTCACATTTGGACAGTTCTGCTTGTTGAATGGTCTTCTTTAGGGTGGCCATAAATCTTTCCACCATTCCATTGGCCTGTGGCCACAAGGGAGTAATTTTCCTGTGTCTGAAGTTTAGATGGATGGCAAAAGCAGCAAATTCTTGCCGATTGAATGGTGGGCCATTATCTGTTTTGACTACCTTCGGTATGCCCCATGCTGCGAAGACCTCATCCATTACAGGTATGGTGGAGGCGGCTTTAGTTGACGCTGTGAGATGTGCGATTGGGAAACGTGAGTACCCGTCCATTATGATCAGGATGTACTTGCCAGATTGTAACGGGCCAAAGAAGTCCATTGCGACATGATGGCACACACCATCCGGCAGTTTAGACATTTGGAGAGGCGCAGAAGGATCCTCTCGACTCACCAACTGACACTGCGGGCAGTCCTTCAGTGTAAGTTCGACCATCTGATCAAGCGTCGGGAACCAGACTCGCTCCCGCAGCGCCCTCTTTGTGGCAACGATACCTCTGTGCCCTTCATGCGCTAGGTTGATGACTCCTTGGCGCAGCTGTTTCGGAATGATGATTAGTTTGTCCCTTAGTATAAGACCATCTGAGGTGATAGATAGTTCATCTTTCACATGCCTGAAAGAGGACAGCTCAGGACTGTCAATATGTTCACTCTGTCCAGATTCCTCCAAATGTCTCCAGCTATTCGTCTGAATGCGATGTTTTATATTTCGGAGTGTGGCATCTTCATTGGTAGCGTCAAGGATGGCCTCCAACGGGACGGCTGGTGGTCTGGCTTGAGCCACCACAAAATGGATATATTCTTCAGCTACTGAGGGAGTGGATGTGGACGTTGCCTTGGGATGTCTGGACATATAGTCAGCCGGATTGGCAGCTTTTCCTGGTTTGTGGATGATGGTGTAGGTATATTCTTGAAGGCGGATACCCCAGTGCTCTATTCTGGGTGGCATCTTGGCTCGAGGATTTCCAAAGATGGTTACCAGGACCTGGTGATCCGTGATAAGGGTGAAATACTTTCCGTAGATAAAGATGTGTAAGTGTTCGCAGGCCCAGACCACCGCTAAGCTTTCTTTTTCCGGCTGAGAGTATGCTCTCTCTGTGTTCGTGAGACTCCTACTGGCATATGCTACAATATGTCGCTGATCATTCTCTCTGTCATATTGAGCTAGTATAGCTCCAAGTCCTACAGGACTCGCATCTACAGTGATTTCCGTTTTTCTTCTAGGATTAAAGTATGCTAGGTTGTTGGCTGATTGAACCGCAGCTTTGATTGCATGAAGTTCTTGATCACATCTCGTGGTCCATTGAAACGGGTGTCCTTGTTTGGTCAGCTGTCTCAGAGGGTAACTGATGGTGGCATAATCCTTGATGTATCGGCACAGTAGCTTGCCATGCCAAAAAACGAACGCACATCTCCTGCGTCTCGCGGCCTGGGGGTCTCATTCAAGGCAGCAATCTTTTCTGGATCAGGTTTCATTCCTGCGCCGGAGAAGGTGTGCCTGAAGAATTTTAGTGTGGATTTGTGAAATTCACATTTGTCTTTGTTTAACGTGAGATTGGCATCCAGCAGAGCATGACAGACTCAGTCTAGTGCTGTTTCGTGTTCTTGCAGTGTCGCGCCATAGACAAGGATGTCATCACTGTAGTTCAGCGTGTTGGGAATGTGATGAATTACCTTCCTGATAGCATCCTGAAAAATCTCAGCGGCAGATGAAACTCCAAAACTGAGTCTCTTATATCTGATTAAGCCTTGGTGAGTCGAGAAGGTGGTGATATATCTCGATTTCTCGTGAAGCTCCAGTTGATGATAACCCTTGTTAAGGTCTAGTTTAGAGAATATCTGCGCACCATTGAGGGACGCAATCATGTCACTGATGTGAGGCCTTGGGTGTCGTTCTCTTTCTATGGCGGTGTTGGGTGCTCTCATATCTACGCAGAGACGCACTTTGCCAGGTGAGCCTTTTTTGGGCACTACAACCACTGCAGAAACCCAGGGAGTGGGTCCTGATGTCCTTTCGATGATATCAGCCTGGATAAGGTCCATCAGTTCCTCCTCTACAGACTGTTGAAGGTGAAACCGTATTTTTCTGTGATGTTGTGCTAGGGGAGTCACACATTCATTTATGTGCAGTCGAACCTGACAGTGCGCCATCTTTCCAAGTCCGATGAATAGCTTAGGAAACTTGTGAACTATGTCAGGTTCATCATCAACTTTGTATAAAATTTCAACTAAGCAAAGTCGTTCCGCCGTTGGCAGGCTGAGAAGACAATCTGCTTCAGGACCATCAATAACATGGATGCGGGCTGGAATAGTCCTGTCTTTGTATGTGAGATTAGTCAGGAATTGTCCCAAACACGGGAGAGGTTCCTTTGACATCCAGGTGTACACGCGGACGGCAGCTTTATGCAACTGTGGTGGCGGATTCATTTTCTTGTATTCTGCAACTGAGATATAGTTGAGAGATGCTCCACTGTCTAGCACAAACTTGGACAAGTGAGTGTCCATTTTAAGGTGTAATCGCGGGTATTTCTTTAATCGGTCCGGATTCGCGACCATGCAGACATACTCATCGCTGTCTTGCGATATTGGTGACAGCTTCCATTCTCTTGGCATGTTCTTCTGCCTGATCGTGTACTCACGTCATTACTTCGATTTCATCCAGAGAGTAGCTTTTCTTTAATAGTCGTCTGCGTAACGACTCAGACTGGCATCCTTCTATGATTCGCAGGCGAAGGGCATCTTCCGTCATGAAGGAGTCAAATTCACAGTAACAAGCCAAACGTCGCTGTCGCGTAATGAATGTGCTCATGGGCTCATCTTTTTCTTGAGATGCCAGGTTAAATGTGTACCTTTCATAATCAATGTTTCGTTTGTGCAGAAATTTTCTGTTTAGAGCTTCACGCATATTGACGTATGAAGAAGCAGCATCGGCCGGAAGTTCTTTTATGATCTCACCAACGTCTTTCCCGATTAGATTGCGTAGTGCAATCAGTTGTTGCTCTTCCTCAGTCACATGTGACCCTTTCATGAAGTCTTCAAAGTCCTCTAGCCATTCTCGCCAACGAAGACCCATGCCTCCCCCAGATATGAGGACTAGAGGTTCCAGCGGCCGTAAAAAGGGGACTCGAAGCATGTCAAGTCTTTGGCCACCCATGTGCGCGGTGGACGTGGACGACACCGGTCCGGCGCTAGTCCTCGCAGAGGCATGACCCTGCCTTGCTGTGGGTGATCCAGACATTATATGCGACTGTGTAGAGGACAGTTGATCACCTCCTTGGTAGTGACTAGACTTGCACCAGAGCCCTCGCAGCGCTTGTCACTCAATTTAATGCAGTGTATGTGGCACGTGTCCGCACTTGTATGTTCTGTAGACTCACCAACAGGGAGTCTAGTGGGGATGTAATCCACGTATAATGCTGATGTGGCCTTGTAATTGTTCTTTAAAGCATCAATAGTCTTTCAGAGGAACATTTGCCAAGGCTTGTTGCTCTTTGCAGCTATTTGCCTGACTCCAAAATGGCCGCCGGGCACTCCTTGCAAGGGGATTGGAGGAGATGCCTGACTCAAAGATGGCCACCGTGAGATCTCGCTCCTCGCGAGATTTGCAAGCCCAACACACACGAGGGCAGCAAGCAACACGAGCACAGACCACGCGACCGGGGTGAGCTCCTGGGTCGCAGCCAGCAGATCCACCGGAGGGCACGCCCGCGACCGGGGTGGGCTCCCGGATCGCGATAACAACGGCAGCACTACAGGAACCAACGTGGCTGGGGCGGACTCCCCAGGGTGCAGCAGAGCTCCGAAGCAGCGGAGATCGACGGGGCGGGTCACAACGCGACCGGGGTGAGCTCCCGGTCCGCGAAACAGCACGGCTTCCACAGCAGAGACGCACACCAGGCTGCAGGTAAGGGAGGCAGGGTCCACGACCACTCCTCGTCGCCAGTTGTCGTGTCGTATGTCAGTAAGCACGACACGGACACATGAATAAGTATATCAGGTTCTTTATTCTACCTCCGTACTGTACCCTGCTCTAACTCTATCTGCCTTCCCGCCTTCGCTCCTCCCTCCTAGCTCAGGGTTTCCCTCCCCTCGTGGGCTGGTCCTAGCGCCCAGCATGTATCGCGATCCTACAGGCGCCAAAGCCAGCCCTCTGGTGCATGGCTTACACACACTTGCAGAAAAAACGTACTTCAGTAACGTTTTTTTAGGAAGGGAAAGAAATAGGATTGATTGGGGAAAACAAGGAAGGATGTACATTAATAAATGAATACCCGTTCTCTGCCTGCCAATGCATTAAAGGGTTTGTTTGGTCTGATAGGGTTAGGAGGTCAATTGCTACTTTAATGTAAATCAGTAAGTGTATCATCGATACAGCAAAACAAGCTAGAGCAGAAAATAATAGTAACAGTAAATTCCTCCCTCTTAAGTACCTATGAGGACTTTTTACTAAGGAAGATTGCTGGAAAAGTGAGTAGATGTTATGGTGCAGAGTAAACATGGCCAGAAATCTGCTGACTCAGCCAAGGGACACATTTTAGCCAAGTTATTCTACTCTTTTGGAAATCAACAAAACAAATGCTTGCGGGACATCGATTGTGCAGAGGGATATACTTTATGTCATGATGCAAAGAGTAAACATCACAACACAAAGGGGCATAGGGAACAAGAACATACAGAAGACATGGAGATATTAGCGGGGTATGGAATAGTCCCATATCAGAAAAAGCTTTCCCTTTGATATAGCTTTTTGCTTGAATATACCCAAGAGGGGAGGCCTTGTAGCATGACTCACCGAGATTGTCACTCGCGTAATAATGCTGCCTGAAAGGATCATTCATGCTATTTGAAAGGTAGAGTGCAGGTCATCACCGGCAGCATGTGTGTGAATTGACTTCATGAGCAGGGATGCGTGAGGAACACCAATACTGCGTGATTCCTTCTGTGTTAGGGATAGGATGTGTGGCATACCTTTAAAAGGAACCGGGGCTGGAACCATAGGATAAAAGCAAATATCAATCAACCAAAAATGTATAAACAGCGGAAAATCACACATGAGAGTCTTGAAGCTCTGGAGGTCCCAATTCTACGCAGTGGATTGTTTATTCAAACCTGCAGGTCTTGCATTCTTTCCTGAATTGCTGGAGTGAGGGGGTGGTCACGAAGTGCATGGGAAAGTTGTTCCCTGCCTTGGCCACCAAGTACAAGAAGGAAAGTTCTTTGCTGTTGGTTTAACGGATCAGGGGGTGTCGGCGACGAAAAGGAAAGTGGGTCAGAGGAGTCAAATTCATTGGAGGGAGATGACTGTAAATGGGGGGTCTCACACCACCACAATCCTATTCCAAACAAAGGTACATGAATTGTAGGGGGTTATCTCACTATTGAGAGTATGAAAGAGTGACTGAGTCATGCAAAGGAAACCAAAAGAGAACACCCAGCACTATCAGAAGGCTTTGTCCTGAGGGATGACCTGTCTCAATCTCATGCCAACAGGCAAAGGATGGGTTTGTCCAAATAACCAGATGATAGGAGCGACAAAGAAGGAAAAAGGGAGAAGGCGAAAACCTGGAGCAGGAGGCTTGGCCCTAATTTGTGTGTTCTATCTCTCTCTTATATCAACAGGAAGCTGCACTTCTGTCCAGGCTGGCAGTGGAGGTCTCCCCGCCATCGGAGACATGTTTCTCGCCCGCCATATTACAATGGCAGACGGGGTGATGGCCGTTGAAAAGTCAGACCGCCACGCATCCAACGGAAAGCTTGAGCCCGCCGGTGTAGTGGAATTACAATGTCCCTTTCCACTGGCCTTTTCATGTCGATTAACCCACCATGAAAAGGCTGGTAAAAAGGGGCTTGGGGGCCTGTACAGGCCCCCGTTGCCCCCTGGCCCTTGACTTTGGGTGTTGGAGGGCACCAATGGTGCCCCCCAACATATCCCTGCACCATGTGGCAGGGATATGTGTGGGGTGTTTGTTTTGTACTGCAGAGCCAAGCACCCACCGCAATACAAAACATGGGCAATGCGACCACCACGGTGGTGGTTGCATCCTAATTTGCCCTGTGGGACCACCGCCTTGCAGGCGTGCGGTTCCAAAAACGAAACGATGGCGGACGGACTGCGGTCAGTCCGCCATTGTAATCGGGCCCATAGTGTCCAGTCTAGTGAAGACTTTTGAGCTATTGGTCATACAGAAAGGTGTTTAAGACCAAAAGAAACAAAAAGATGTGGACACTGTTAAAAAGCGTTTTAACCATTTAGGAAGTGGAATTCCTTACCAAACACATATATTTTGTGAAAGAGAGAAACCGTGTAATAAGAAAAAGACATAAAAACAATTAAAGTCAGATAGAGGCAATTTGAGACATGATTATTCTTTTTAGTTGGTAAGACAAAAAACAAGTAGAAAAAATACGGTATTATTGAAAAATATCACTTCGTGGTTGAAAGGGACCTAGGAGTAATTTTAAGTAGTTCTGGGTGAAATTTAACTCATACCAGTATAACTCATGTAATCTGAATAATTTCCTGAAATTACGCCATTATGTCACTTCACATAATTACTCATCACCACTTGCAGGAAACCTTTACTATGAAGGGCGCCATTCATGGTAGAAATTACAGCAAATGCACAGAAACAGTGCGCAAGCTGCTGTTGTTCTCAGTGCTTTGTTTAACTGCATCCTCATGGCAAAAATTTACAAATTTTGTACTAAAACAGATAGATTTATCACCAACGTGGCAAGGCAGGAAGTTGTAACCGGGCAGGATTCCATGATACCACTACCACAATGTTCCACTGATGACATATTTTTAAAGCATGGCAAACAAACTAGAGTAGGATAATAACCACCAATAAATCTCACACACGTTTTGACTCACTGGAACAACCAAAAAGCATTTCATCACTCTTATACACCTTACTGCAAGGATTAGAAAAAGTGAGAACGATATCCTGAAATGAGGACTATATATTCTGATGGGTACCTCCAAAATGTATGTTAATTTGTACTTTCTCAAAAGTAAGCCATTCATAAAAGAAGATGGATGAAACCTAGTGAGGTTCTCAAGTTTTTTCATCCCTTAAATATCCTGTCCAAAATATCCTTCTCGACCACGAAATTTAAACAGAAAAGGAGTTGAGCAGAGGGGGCAGAATAATGAGCCAATGGCTACATGGAGAGAGCAACCAGATCTGGGAAAAGTGGCAGCGGGTGACCCACAGCCTGATGACAACAGAGGTTTGCATATCACGAGGAGGGACAGGGTCTTGGAAGGTCCAGCATACAGGCCCCAACCAGTTATGCAAAACCAAGGAGTATGCTGTTTCTATGGGAGAAGGGAAAGAAGAGAGATGGAAAGAGGGAAATGTGTGTACCAGGCGATACAAAGACAGTGTGTACCAGCACTGGGATAGCTCCAATAAGGAGCAAGAGCCCTCACACACCACGAGGGGTGTAATGCTTCATCATTGGGCAGCTCCTTCTTGGGCCGGCGCCGCAATGCCCAACGGGCCCCACGAGGGGGCTGTTTGCCGGACTTCTTCTCTGGTTGCCATCATGAAGCTATAGGTGTTATGAGAGGACTTATGTGTCGTGAGTAGAAGTGGAATGATGTGAATTTTATCAAAAAATAGCTCCATAAAACTCCAAAGGTAAATTTATTCACTGGGTTCTTCTGTTATGTGTTAAAATATCGACTGGCTGTTGAAGTATACCCATGCTGATGAAAGGTAAATAAGTTTTGCATCATAGAATAGATGAAATAATTGGATGTTTTATATTAGTGAATGTACAACTGATCTCCCTGTTGTTTGAATTTATAAACTTCAATGAAAATATTCTTAAAAAAATAGAAATGCTTACAGATTAACAACTTTTACCTTTACCCTATGCGGGTCTGTTAGCTGGAGATTTCAACATCCACTTTTGTTATTCTACCCTTTATATATTCAGCAGGAATCCCTTGGAGGATTTTAATTATGACCTTTTTGAAAATACTACCCAGGAATGTTTATTGAATGATATTACTGTTGATTTAAATTTCGAATGCCTAGAGGCTGACAGAAAGGACATAGAAGTCCCTAACTTCATAGGTCAATGTGCTAATACCATCATTGATTAAATATTTCTTTCAGCACCTTTAATTCACCAAGTGCTGTATTATGAGGCTAGGTGGAATCAGATCAGTAACAACCCCTTGTTTTTTAGCTTAGAATGAAGTCTGAGTGAAGAGATCAATCTCGAAATTGGCCCCACGAATAGCGACATAGCAACCCTACCAACCACACAGGTTATGATGGAGCATGGTCGCCGTAGATTCCATCATAGATGATCTATATAGTAATTGTGGCCAGGAAATGGCCTTTGTTTAGAGGAAAGCACATATCCAGATCTCCTTTTGTGTGCATATAATCCGATTTGTGGGCATGGTAATTTGAAATTGATGAAGGTTAATGGAATGCCCAAGCAGGGGGAAATAGGTGGTTTGACCAAAATTGCTCAAAGTCAAATTGTAATCTCTTTTTTTAGCTCTGAAAAGAAGTACTAGAGATAGGGGAGGGTCACTCTTTGTAGAAAAAGAAATAAAATAGCACTGCTAAAGCAAAAAAAAAGAAACTAGAGAGGTAACATGGACCCAACTACTTCAGTCCAAAGTCTTAAGGAATAATTCGAGATTTTAGGAAATGGCTAATCATCCTTTTCTCAATGGGTGAATAATAGCATCTTAGAGTGTGTAATAATATTAGATTTTAGGGTGTCCCATTTCAATGGAACATATGGGAGTGGGGTTTCGGAGCTCCCAGCAAACAAACAGGATAAGCCTTCAGAGGATTATAATCTGTTTTTTAAGAAAGAAGAAGTTGCCAATGCGATCACTGTTATGTCCACAGACAAGGTCCCTGGTCCTGATGGGGTTCCGGCAGACTTACTTAGGACAGACCCAGTTTTGTGGGGAAAGATTCTCACTCATGTGTTGAAGTGCATATTTAAATTGGGCATTCCAGCTACATGGCTGAAATCCATAATTATTCCTGTCTTTAAGTAGGGAGTTAGCGCTGATTCTAAATGGTATAGGCCGATATCCCTAATTGATTCTTGGTCAAAGTCATGGGGATAGTGATCCTCTCATGGTTAACTTCCTGGCTGGATGAAAAAAAGTCATCTCAAATTTACAATATGGTTCAGACCAGGTAAGGGCACTCTTGGTCAATGCCTTAACCTTTACTTAATTATAGAGAAATACACAGTAATCAAGTGAAACATGTTACATCTTACTTTTGTGGACCTACCATCAGCATTTGACAGAGTAAATAGGTCAACACTCTGGCCTCTTCTTTTGGACTTGGGTGTGGACCAGGATATAGTTAATTTCTTGCATGATTTCCACTCTGATCAACCACAGTGAGATATAACACAAGTGGGAGTCTTTCGGTGGCTATCACTGCAAACGGAGGGGACAGACAAGGCTGCATACTAACCCTGCTTCTTTCTACATTATATATTAACAAGCTGGGTTCCAAGTTATGTTCAGGCAACAAAGACATTCCCCACATGGACTCACATTTAATCCCTGCACTTTTATATGCAGATGATGCCGTGCTGCTGGCTAGAACATGGGAGGGGCTGCAGTGTCTCCTCAATAGCTTTGTGGATTTTAGGAATTCTCTAGATTTAAGCACTAACTATACGAAATTCCACATTATGAGCCCTCAATAATAAAAACAATAGCCTGAAGAAATGTTCTGGGGGTGGGGTTGAAATGACAAGGGTTAATTCATTTTCCTATTTGGGAGTTCTCTTCAATGAGAGGGGCTCTTGGACTGCACTGAGGAGGGTTAAAAGAAACGGTATTACCAGAGCCGCAACACCAGTTATTGCTTTTTGCAGCAGATTAGGTGCAAAACCTGTTCAGACCCTTAGGAAAGTGTATCAGTTCAAATGTATTTCCCTAAGTAGCTATGGGTGTGAAATATGGGGCTACAAGACAATGTCAGAACTGCAGGTAGTCAAGAACAATTTCTTGAAAAGATTGTTAGATGTTCCTCAGCCGCTTTTATTGATTATGATGACTAGACACTGGTTATATCTTCGATCTTCTGACCTTGGGTCCAGTGGTAAAGTGGCTCAGGATTTGGACATATCTAAAATTGAAATTAAATCAAATAGTTGTCAAGGATTGTCCATCTTTGGAGAAGCGAAACAGCATCCAGTGGCTTAACTACATTCGAACGACCATGGACAAACAGAACCTCTGGAACTGTACAGCTCTAAAGAAACAATTACTAGGGATAAACTGGCCTGGGTCAAGAAACATTTTTTATCTCTGTCCCAGGCTGAAAGTGAATCCAAGGAGTAATGCAAACCCTCGCTTCATGCGTTTGTTTTTATTAACACCTTCAGCGCGGCACGGATTACCGCGCCGTGCTGAAGGTTCCATGCGCGGGCGGGGCCATGACGGAGCGATTCCGTCATGCGCACTGCGCAACCGACGCACATGACGGAACCGCTCCGTCACTTGTATCGAAGGGGTTAAAGTCTGGTCCTACAATTGAGCCACATTTAGATGCAGTGACTATCCCTCAACACCAGTTCCTTCTCACTAGATTTAGGCTGAACCATTTGCTCTGGCTATTAACTGAGCCACAGGGATGCAACATGGTAGAAAATCTGCGTTGTGATAATTTTTCATCACAAGATACTATGGGGCTTATTTTCAAGGCCCTTGCACCATTGTTGCGTCATCTTTAACATGGGAAAAGTGATGCAAAAGTCGCGCAAGAAGCTTGTAAATCAGCCCCTATGCACTTTCTGTGGATATTATCGATCCCTAAGGCAAAGATATGTTCTCCCATCGTTAAAAGGGGATGGGGCTTTGTTCAAGCTAGACTTGCTCTTTTATACCTATGGATGATATCTAATATCTAATGTTTTAATGTGAGAAGCTTTTTAACATGGGTTTTGAGATTAAGAAAGAGACGTTCAGCCTGAACGGCGGAAATATAGTCGTAATGATGACACTGTTATCTTAAATGGAGTAGAAGCTGTATTTTATAGAATTGTGTCAGCTGGTCTTATTCATGAGTTTTATGTAATACTTTTAATATTTGTGAAGTTTTTATAATTTACTGTATGTTGTATTTTGCTGTGAACATATTGTCTTTTATGATTTTAATTAATCAAATAAAGACCACTTGATGATGATGATGAACTGTTCTTACGATTGGTGGCTGATTCAAAACTCTATGAGCCGCATATACTAATATTTAATTCAACATAGAGCAACACTCAGATTTGTTTTGCTATGTTACTCAAGAGGGAAAACACAGCGCATAGCTATATCTGCCAAGATTGGACTGCTGCAATTGTCATCCTCTCAAATGATGCAAAATCAGAATTCCTTCTGCAAAGCACAGCCTCGAACCAGGGTGTAGTGGTGATTGTATAATGTCTGAAATAGGATTTGTACTGGAAGCATATCATTGTGAGAAAATGTGCTTATTGGTTGAGAAGGATGAGAGCCCCACTCAAGTAATAATACAATCCTTGTCAGGGTGAACCACAAACGTCACTTAATAAATCTGTGCTTAACCCTTGGGTATCCTGGCATAAAAACAGTCAGGCTTAACTTGGAGGCATTGTGAAAAGTATTTATGCAGTATTCAAGCAGTACTAAAGTGAAAACACAACGTGAAAAAAATCCCAAACCAATTCAGAAAAATCGAGCAAATGTAAGAATTAAAATAGCACCAACATAGCAATAATCTAATAAGTAGAACCAGAGTTATGCATTTTTTTTATTTCTGTTAAAAAATATCACCAAGAAGCACAAAGCACCAATCGTGGTTACCTGGTCAGGCTGGACAGAAGTCACAACTTCAGGCCGATCACATTGGAGAGTAGGTCGGATTCATGGACAAGGGTCGTCCCAGTGGAAAGTTCACCTTCTCATACAGTCGAGTCCCACACAAAGAGGCTTAGTTAGAGCTTTGAATTAGTGGGAGCCTTGAGGAAATAATTGTCAACAGGATGAGCAGGTCACTTTTTGAATGTCACATTGGTGGGAGGGGTGGGCTGTCCTTGCTCACATGTAGAGCAGGTCTCCGTCAGATCTTTGCGTTGGCAGGAGACATAGGAAGTCAATTGCAGTCAAGACGAGACCAATACTTCTAGATTTTCACCCGCAGTCCAGTTCTTACAGATTGCAGGGTGGAAGAGTACACGCTGACACCAGCCAAAGATCCAGGACTCTGGGAGACATCTCTTGGGGGTCAGGACACACTCTAACCGTGGCCAGTAGCCACGTTTCTAACTATTGCCCCCTCCAGCTTGCCAAACCAAAGAACTGGGATCGTGCACAGATTGCAGAGGCATAGGATAGAAAAGGGATTTCTTCCAGACAGCCACACAATAGGTAGACTGGATGTTGGCAGGATGGGTCATCTTGGCAGGATGGGGGGTGGAACTGTGCTTCAAAGCAGCTGCCTTAGCCCACACATAAAGAACTTCTTTTAGCCTTTTGTAACCCCAGTCATCCTGGGATAAGTCCAGATAAGCTGGAAATTCCATACACTTCAGTGGGGGGGCTCCAAACGTTTCTTCAACTTTAAAGCTGGAACCAGGTATAAAATTAGGACCCTCAGGCACACTCTTCAGTTCACTTCTGGACCTGCCGAGGACTTTCAGAGGACTGCCCTGATGCCTGTGGCATGCTGTGTACTTAAGTGGACTGCACTGCTGCATGAAGCCTGTCTTATGCCCTCAGAGGACTAACTTCTTAAGACCTTCTTTTCTGCTTGCATTCAGGATATCCAAATTGACCCCAGGGGTCAGTTGGAATAACCTGGCCAGGGCCTGAGGGACAGAAAAGGCTATAACCATCTTGGATTTGCATCTAGACTCATCCTGAATGAGTATTGGCCCTACAAATAGTGCCCCTCTAATCCTGGACCCTTGGAGGTGGTGCTAAATGTGCACATATCCAAAACTGGAGACTTGGAAAATGTTAAGCCAAAAAGTGCTCTGAGAACAAAGGGGAGACTGGACTTACCTGCTCGCCAATCTGCCCATGGTCCGTCGCCAGACAGCCTAACTTCATGGTAACTCCTGCTACTTTCTCATCCAAAGCAATAAATCCTGTTCAGCGGTTCCTCGCAGAAGCGGTACCTGACATCATGGAGCCCTTGTTGGCTACATCCTAAAGGTTTGTCCGACTTTTGACTTCCAAAACATAGACTAATTCTAAACACAGAAATCTTCACTGATACTTCGTCCAGTGATGCCTCCTCCTCAGACACTGGCAACTGCCTTTCCCCACTGTACTGTACCTTTTGAGACTCTTTTTAAATAATGTCGTCTAAGCCTGAAGGTAAGCAGTGACTGGGTCCAATCCTCTCAATGTATCTGAACCACGCATCATCACAGTCGGTCATAACTTTCAACTTTGCCCTGTTCTTGTACAACTAGATATCAGTGGTTGGCATTTTAATCTTTTAGGTGCTATTTTTCACTCTAAACATTGAAAATTCATAACTCTGGTTCTACCAATTGGATTTGTGGCATTTTAGTGTCAAATAACTTATTTAAAAAGCATTTTATTTTTCTAAATTGGTGTGGGATTTTTCTTGAGATGTGTTTTTGCAATATTATTATTAAAGTGCTGCATAAATAGTTTACACATTGACTCTGAGTAAAGCTTTTGTGCCAAGCTACCAGAAGGTTTATCACAGGGTGATTTAGTTACTTTTCTGGTTCATCCTGACAAGGGCTGTGGCTGTTGCTTGAGAAGGACTCAATCCCTCCTCAACCGAATTTCTCACACATACATACAGACATTGTGTAACCAACAAATCATGCCAAAGGCTAGCAGCATCCTAACATCACCATTCAAAGCACACCCCAGTTCAAGGGACCAACTGTATTATACTATATCTTGTTCGTTAAAATATATGTAATGCAAATGTGGGCACTTGTACATACAGAACATGTCTCTGCTAAACTACACTCCAAAGCTAAATGGAAAATCACTCAAGATATTAGCAAAGGTGGGGAAGTGATGACTTGTTCTCAGGAGAACTTTGTAAGACTAATGTGCATTTGTTTATTCTGCAGATTACAAAGAGCAAATTTAAAATAAATGGAAATTAGTTATCTTCTGTGAAACATGCATTTTAGTTCAGAATCTTCATTGCATACATTACAGATGGTGTTATTATATATCTCTAGGAAGCAACATAGTTTCACTCAAATACAGAGAGTCAGAAATGCAGGGATTGGTACAAGGTATATCATATACCATATTAGGTTAAACTAGAGTTGGAATGATAACACACTGACAGACTATTTTTTGTCTTTAGATATCAACACTTCTGCAACGCAAATTAAGCCTTGCCGTATGATAATTCAGAGTGAGCGTTTCCAATGTGTAGGAAGCTGGCTCTCTATATACTATACAACAAAGGTATGATTTGCAGGGAGCCCAGTGGATGCCCATAGACTTTACAGAGGCTAAAGTAGATAATACAAATGCTCTCTTTTGTGGTAGTGTAGGCGAGCAGTTAGGCTTATCAATGGGCAGTGCTAAGCATTTGGTACACACACAGTGGCAGTAAATGAGACACACACTCCATGAATAAATCCAAGACCAATTAAAAAAAATAGTACTTGGTTATATTTATTTTGTAGAATCGCAGAATTTTGTCTTAGGTTAATACGTTTTGCAATAGAAATTATTTTCTATATCAAAAGTGGACACTGCAATGTTAACCTATGGGAGGAAGAAAACATTCAGCATACAGACAGGTAACATCGACTTACAAAACCAGTCTTCAGGAGTTAAGATCGGTATTGGCAAGGTTTAGTTCAGCACCAATAGTAAACCACCAGCGGCACAGGGTCGGCCAGGAGCAGGATGCAAATACGGTGTTGGGTATCCAATACAACTCAATGAAGAATGGGGCAATTGGACAGATGCTGCTGACAGGTAAGTAACAGAGGCTTGGGGGATCAGTCTTTGGAGGTTGAAGCAAGCACTGGACAGGGTCTAAGGCAGCACCAACAGTACAGCACCAGCAGCACAGAGGTGGCCGGGTGCAGGGTGCCAAAACAGCATTGGGTTAAGCTATGGAGAAAGGCCAGAATGGAAAAAGGCTGCAGGCTCAGGCCAGGAGGCAGGTCGAAGGAAACCAACAGCTGGAGAGGTAAGTTGTGATGCTCAGGGAAGTAGGGACACCTTTGGTCCCCTTTACCAAAGCCCAGGGTCGACGGGTGCAGGGGTATCTTTTGGTATCAGAAACAGCTTACCAGAGCAGTTCAGGGTTGAGGGGGTGTCCATGCAGAAGCTGCAGGAGACATTGAAGAGTGCAGGAGAGGTCAGCTCACAGTGGGCTCTAGCTCTGGAGTGCTGGGGAACCTCGCTGGCACCAGTGGGCCACTTGAACTCGGGCCCGAGGTGTCGGGTTCCAGAGGTGGAGCTGGGGGTCAGGCTTGGAGGCTCTTCAGGTCGCAGAGTCTTTGCTTGAAGATTGCTGCTTTTGAACAGGTCCACTGTTCTTGGAAGATCTTGATCTTTATTGAAGGCAGGCAGCCCTCCCAGGGGTTTGGAGGTCTGTGGGCTGCAGAATGATTCGTCTTTTGGCGCAGGATCTTCAAGGGCTGCGAAAGCCCGGTATGGCTGTGGCCAAGTCAGTAGATCTCTGTAGTCTTCTCTGCTGGTGCAGCTCTGTAGTACGGCTCTTCTTAGGTCATCAGGAACAGAAGTTCATGGTCTTGCAATGCCACCTAAATATTAGATTTAGGGGTGTTACTAGGGAGTGATAGGTAGTGGCCAATGGGCCCCTTACCCGTGGTGTCAACACCCTCTATTATGCCCACCTCCTGTGGGAGGGGACATAGCCCTAGCCATGATTGGGTAAGTCTCACCAACTTCAAGATGGTGGGCACTGACAAGTGTACTTCACCTCACCTCCAGCACCTGAAGGAATGAGTTGGAAAAGGGGGCCACACCTCCTATTCTTTCTATGTTTCCCTGCCTGTCTTTCCACAAAAATAGGGGGTGAGGACAGGAAGGGGGCCTGCTCCTTCTAACTAGGGGTGGGCGGAATTTGCGGAATTAACCTTCGCAAATTATCGCGAGAATGTTTAAAATTATCGCAAACAAGCAGAAATATCGCGAAGATGCGGAAGTTTTTTTCCGGCATGTTCGCGAGATTTTCTGCATGGTTGCGGGTCGCCAACTTACCCATGTGGTTGCTTGCGGGCGCGGCCATCTTGTTTTGAGTTGTTCTCGCGGTGCATGATCGCGAGAAGAAAGACGTGATCGCGCGACGCATGACGTCACTGCGGGCGCGAACTGTCGCGAGACAGCGCAAATGGCTAAAAACAATACAACATCTCATGGAGAACGCGACCGGATCAAGAAAACTTGTCGGCGAACGCAGGGATTCAGGTAAGGCGATCGCGCGCGCGCGAGAATGTATCATTTTACAGCGCGAGCAAGAAACAAATTATCGCCAAGCTGCGGAAACCGGAATTTTTGACATTTTCGCGCTCTCCGCGGAACGCAAAAATGTCAAATTATCGCAATTTCCGCGAACGGAACGAAATTTTTGCCCAGGCCTACTTCTAACAGGAGAGGCTGGGGTTGCATTACAAAGGCGACAAGGCCTTTGAAGCTCCCCACCACAAATGGCTCTTCTTGACCAGGGGGAGGTGTGAACACATATCCCAAGGACAGGCATTATTATTTACCTCTGATCTCAGAGGCGCTCACCCCATGAAGTCAGAACATTGTCTGGTGGTAGCAGGCTGGCTTAGGCCAGTCTGTGACCACATTAAGTATTGGTAGGTTTTAGGCAACCCCTCTAAGGGGTCCTCAGTGGGCAATTTGTAATAAATCTGACACTGGAATCAGTGCAGATTTATTATGACGAAATGTTTGGTACCAAACATCCCATACTTCAGTGAAGCCATCATGGAGCTGGAGAGTGCAGGGCTTTGGTGAAGGACCCTAGTGAGGCACAATTCTTGCTACCACTCTTCGGGTCTCTCTTTAGTGCCAATGCCCTCGGTACCATGGTACCATTTACTAGGGACTTACAAGTGGTACTAAAGTTGTACCAATTGTGGCATAGGTTCACATAAACAACACTGGTACTGGAGGCCTGGTTAACTGGGATCCAGTACTCTTCAGTTAAAGTTTCATCAAAAGTCAGGCAAATGTTGTGGGGGGGGGAGGTACTGCAACAAAAACCCAGTTTACTACAAAATGTCTCTTTTTTTCTCTCACATCCCACTTGCCTTCCCTAACCTAATATCATATTTATGGTTGTCAGTGGGTCAAGGGAGGAGAGGGAGAAGCTCACATCACTCCTCCAATATCCGAAATGCAAGTGTGCTACAAACTTGACATTATTCAAATGCATTAAAACTTTATTTGAGCAGGCCTGTGTTTGCATAAACCCAATTCTATTGAATTTATCAATGCTTGATTTCTGAAGTCAATACTAAGGTTTTTTAAAGTTGAGACGTTTTTGCTTTATGTTTTTATTTGAACAAAACCAACAAAAACATTTTTGAATTAAATGTACAGGTGAAAGCACTCCAGTATGCTGCATGCAGTTGTCCAAACACCCTGTGAGCATATCATCCATAGGGATTCTTGATGCTAGGCAGGTATGCCTGTGTTCTAGTTTGTGAGTTGTGTGTTTGTCTCTGTGGTCCTGTGTGGTATCTGAGTAATTTAGCCTACTCAACCTTAAAATGAATACCAGAAATGGATTAAATAGAATCACTCAAATGCCTTTCTTTATCTTTAAAATTTACGGGTGGGTGGAACTTGTGGAATTTCACTCTTTGGAATTCCACAGAGTTACATAAAAGCTCCACGAGATGTCACCGAGTTCTGCCAATGAGCGGAAAAAAGTCATTTTGCCTTGCCTGCGCTGTGTTTTAGCATAGGTAGCATGTTCTGTTCTGAAAAAGCAGCATGAACGGCGCCTCAAGGTGCACAAGTTCATGCAGCCATTTGAGTTGATTTTGCTACCACTCGAGAAGAACATCTACTCAAGAAGCAGCTCTCTCACGCGACTACACCTGCGATCACTCGCTTAGAAAATTGCATCTGAAGGCTTCATAGTGACCAGAAATCATGCTAGGGGGTGCCAAATCTTACTCGCACGTGACAACTCACTTGCAGGATCCTTGCATTGTTACCATTGTCGCTGTGTTGCTCGAATGGAAAAACAAAATGTCCAAGCAGCAATTGGTGGAATTTGACTAGACCTCCACATTAAAAAAGTAACTTGGAGTCACCAAATTTCTCAGATTCTGCAAACAGAATTAAAAAATCCACTCTGGCCTACACAGTTTTCACCTATTTAAGAAGTATCTTTACCTTGCATTTTGGTACTGTTGGACTTGGCCCTTCTTGCAGGGTCATCCCTAAACTTTTTGCCTTCCTCCTGTATTTTTTCTGACCTGGAGTTGGCTGTTTTATAACTCTGGGCACCTTACCACTGCTGACCAGTGCTAAGGTGCATATGCTCTCCCTAGGGTAAAATGTATTATGTGAATTGACTTCCATGTTTGGCTATTTGGTTTACTATCAGTCCCTAGTAGAGTGCACGAGGGGTGCCCAGGGCTGGTATATCCAAATGCTGCTAGTGGGCTTGCAGCACTGGTTGTGCCACCCACAGAAGCAGCCTGGTAAAATGTGTCTAAGGTCTGCCATTGCAGAACCTGCATGCAGTCTGGTACTGTCTTGCTGACTGGGAAAGTGTCCCCACTTGCCAGTCCCTAAACCTTCCCTTACCTTCATATTAGTCACCCCTATGGTAGGCCCTAGGGCAGGGTGCATTTTAAGGATAAGGTAGGACATGCCCTGAGGTGTGTGGCATGTCCTAATAGTGAATTACAGCTATTTTCGTTTTTCACTATTGTAAGGTTACCTGCTCTCCATAGGCCAAAATAAGATGCTAGATTATAACACTCTATAATCCTAGCAGGCTCAGGAAGCATGGTAGAAATTCATGTTTAGTATGCCTGAACTCAGAATAATAAAATCCATCTTTTAGCAAAGGTTATTTTAATATCCTGGGTTTGCAAATGCTACTTTTAGAAAGTTAGCCTTTGCGTGCCTATCCATTTCAGTCCGCCTCTGGAGGGGAGGGCTATCTTCTTTGTGTGTAGCTTGAGTGACAGGGCTGGGAAGTTCCAGGAGACAGGCTGGGGCTGCCAGGTGGTGAATAGGAAGATTACACCAGGATGGGTGGGAGGAGTGCACCTTGACTCTGAATAGGACAGTGCTCTGCCACCACAATGCTGGCTCCACCCCCTGGGGAGCATCTGATGTCTCTGCCCTGCCTGCTGAAAGAAGAAGCCAGAGTCCCAACAACAAAGTGCTCCTCACTGAAAAGAACTGGACTGGGATTATGAAAAGGCCCCCCTGGCCTGTAAAGACAAAAGAAACTTGGTATAAATGTAGGAGCCTTGCTTCTAAGAAATCAGATCCTGATTGAACCACGAAGAAACTCTGCCTGACCAGAAGGACCGGGAAGAAGCTGAAGGAGGAGTAACTTTCCCTAACCTGGGGGATTGGCCTGCAGTGGTGCCTTGCTGAGAAAGGAGAGGAAAAGACTAAGAGACTTTGCACTTTGTTTTCAACAATCTCCAAGGGCTTGGAAGAAGAGCTTGCCCCCTGAACTGAGTCCCAGGACCATTGGACTCATCTGCCTTCCAAAATTGAGTTGCCTGGACGATTTGTGCTTGTTTGCCGCTGGATTTGGCCCCAGTACGCCTCGTACCCCATCCGCCGCGAAGCCGTGTCTTTGCCGCCCGGCACCGTGCGTCTACGCTGATTCAAAAGCATTAGTACGTGCCGTATCCCTCCCGGCTGCATTGCACCTAACCTTCCCCGCCGATTCGAGACGTACAACACTGGCTGCCGAACCGTGTACGCCGGACCCAAGCTCCATCGACCCGCAGGTACGGTCTGTACGCTGCTAACGTACTGCACCGTGCCGTACTCAGAGCCGAGAAGCCGCAGTACGCTGATCCTCCCCGTACGCTGTACGGTGCCGAGAAGTGTCACCGCCTATCCGCACCGAAGGTACGGCTCGAACGCCGAACGCCACGGACTCTGCAAGCTGATCCGGGCCATCCGCACATATCCCTGAAGGTCCCGTACCAACGCCGCGTCCCGACGCCGCGACCCGACCAGCATCTGAATACGCTGCCGAATTATGACCCGGACCCATCAACTTGTCCCGCACTGTCCGTCGCGGACCCCACGAACTTAAGGTACTTTGTTCTGTTCGCACCGCAGCGGGCGCGTCACGGACCCCGGAGTCAGCACCGATTGTTTGACTCGTACTTTCCTTGTTTTTAATGCGGACGAGTCGCACACCCAGGTACGAACCGTACAAAGCCTGAAAAGAATCAAAATTGAGTAAAAGAAGCCTATTTTTGCATTTTAAGCCTTTTTACAAGAACATTGAACTTTAAAATAATACTGTGGTCATTTTAATCGTTATTCTGGTCTTGTGCTAAGCCTTTTATAAAGAGAACTATTTTTGATATAATCTTGACTGGTGTCCATTTGTGGTGTGTCATTGCATTACTGTATGTGTTCACAAATGCTTAACCTATGTCGCCCGGAGTATAGTCTTGACTACTCGCGCCACACTACCTAAAGGGTGAGCAGGGGTTATTTGAAAGGGTGATCCCCTTACTCTGACTTAGAAGTAAGAGTCCCTGCTTGTCACAAGTGCATACCTGTGCCAACCAGAGATTCCCAATTCTAACATGTACTACTAGTTATGTCCTGGTACTGGTAAAGTACTACATGCCCCCTCCTTCAAAGATTCAAACAATAATAGATGAGTCACTCTTTAATTGACCTGGGATAACTTGAGACCTCTCTGGCATCACTCTGTAACCGCCTTCTGCTCATTGATGTGTGTTCTACAGTACATCACTGTAAACCCACTGCTGTGGCCCATAACCCACATGACCCTGAACATTAGCCAGGGCTCCACTGGTGCAGACCATCCAGCTCTCATCTCAGACACAACAACCTGTGCCTCCTTGGTGCACAGCACTGCATGCTCTAAAGAGACACTTGGACCTGTGTGCCTAAGCAGTGCTTAATTTGTCAAAAAAAATAAGCGCGAGGGCCCTCTTCAGCAGTCCGCTGCAGCTTTTGCCACCCATTGCCCCTGCTAGCACTGCCAATGACAGGACCAACAAAACTGCAAACCTCCACACTCCTACAAGTGTGACAGTTCAAAATTTCAGGCCATCCAAAGCTATGGGAATGGCTTAGGCGGCAGCTATTATTCATCTTTTATATATATTGAATTAATAAACAAAGGTGTTTTTGATTATCTCTAAGTTAGTCAAACAGCACCACCATGGCAGACTGCGTTAAGTGCAGGTGTATACAATTTAGTGCCGGTGCCGAGAACCGGAAATCACCTGCTCAAATTAAGCACGGTACCTAAAATAGATTTACCAATTCCTCCCGGAGGCAATTTGCTCCATGATCCCCTGGGATGCATCACCCTGTGCTCCTGTGTGACACATTAGCCTGTGCTTCACTCAGGAGCATCCACTTGCGCTCCCATAAGGTGCATAGCTAGAGCTCCCTTGGTGCATTTCACAGGGCTGCTCTATTGTAACTGACACTTTTTAAATATCTCACTGGTACCTCCTCCTTTACATCACAATGTGTCCTCGCGCTCAACATTTAACTTGAGCCACATGCTGCATGTCATCCTGTAGCCCCCCTAGCTTTGTGCTGCATAGGACAACGAATGTCTTTTGATCTGTGTGCATTGATGCTTTTATGTTTATTCATGTGTGTACATTGATGCCTGGAGGGTTGCTAGATGTAATATGGGTTGCTCTTCGTCCATAGAGGCATGATCTGCGTGTTCACATGTGCCCATATATTGGGCAGTCCCTCTAAACAGAAGCCGAGCCAATTGGCTTTGTCATTGATTGTTCTGTCTGTTCTTTTCACTAGCTTAGATGTTAGAAGTGACCAATGTTTAAACACAGAGCTGGCTTCAGTTGGTGGTATTTGAAGCAGTGGCGTATGGTATTGAAAGGCCGTGGGGGGAGGGAGGTTGCTCATGGGTGAGGGGAGGGCATAAAAAAACAAAAAAACACTTACCTGCTACCGCCGCCTCCTATTCCTCTTTGCCCACTTCAAGGACAGTAAGCACCCAGCTCCCAGGCTCCGCATAGTCAATCACAACACTGAAATGAGGTGTTGTGATTAGTCTGAGCTCAGTCAGGTTATGGGAGGCTGGGCATGTTCTGCTCCCAGCCTTTACATGAACAGAATGCAAAAGTGCGCATGATGGTTTGGCCGGCCCATGACGTCCGGCCAAAGCACTTTGCACACTTGGAGTGGGCAAACCACTCCTTCCCTGCTCTGTGAGCAGAGCAAACCCCACCTCGCCCCTACCCAGCTGAGCAAGGATGGAAAATAAAATGATAATAAAACTGAGTTATCATTTTATCTTTTACTTTTTGGCCTGCCCAGTGGGGCAACGCTCCTCCGCCTTAGCGGAGGAGCCGCCACTAGTTTGAAGGGTAAATGTTTTCGTCTGCTAGTTGTTGGTTCTGCTGGTGACAGGGTTTATTTCCCGGGATGACCAACACTATAGACACAGCCACAACGTACTAATTTTGATTAGTTGGATTTGTGATCCCCGCCTCCCCATCCTGCACTCTGCAGGCAGTGCTTGAAATCACTGACACCTAATTGTTCCTCATTCATCTGACACAGAAGCATTTCACATTTTAAAATGTATTTCTCATCTGTTTTCCCATGCACATATTTAGAAAACTGTCCTGTGATGTAAATACTTAAGTCCCAGATGTCTTTCAGATGTTATTGCTGGGAGATTGCAAGCCCACCTCGAGAGGGTCAGGCCCTTCTGCCGCGTTTGCTCAGCGCAATAGCGAATTGCCTGAGCATGTTTTCTAGGGGCAGTTTTTAGTTTCTAGTCCAGGTGTGTCCCACAAAATGCAGGGAGGGATGCTGTGTTCTTTTCGACTTCTCTCTGACTATTCAGTCACCTATCACAAAAAAACAGAACATTTTTGGAAGAGAACAATTGTTATATTTACATGGTGCTCCCCGGTTCCATCACTTTATTGTCATTGCAAGTCTTTAATCCTCTTAAGAAAACGTAAACTCCTCTTCTCCTAGGCGAAGATAATAAACCATCTGCTATACTTCAGGGACTTGGGCCCAGAATCTTTCGGGCACCTACAGTTCAGTGCACTGCTTTTGTTTTTCACTGGGCGTTGTAAGAAACAGGGGTCGTGCTTAGAGCCCCATGTATGCAGTGCTTAATTTGTAAAAAAAACATAAGTGCCAGTTCCTCGTCAGGAAGTCACTGTAGCTCGCACCCTCCCTGCCCCATCAGCGTCACAGTACCTGCAAAACTCCTAATCATCTCACTGCTACCGGTGTGCCAATTTAGACTGTTCGAGGACCCTCAAAGCTATAAGAATGGTTTGGGCAGCGGTATTAGTTGTTTTTTTTATATATAATGAATTAATAAAACAACTGTTGTTCTGCTTATGTCTAAATCACTCAAACAGCGCCACCATGCGGCTGTTGTTATACGTGGCGGTGCTGACAATCAAGTGCTTGTGCCAAACTCCGGAAACCACTGGCTCAAATTAAGCACTGTACATATTTATGGCATCATATTTTCTAACTTTAAGATATATATTTGAAAGTGCACAAGAAATATTTTACTTTCCTGCGGCTGCTACTCAACCTCCTGAGATGTCTTATCAGGATGGACACCTGAAAATGGCATTTGACACGTGCTCAACTCACCTTCTAATGCAAGTTTTTCTCATTCTCTTTTATACAACACAAAGAGACGTCAATGCAGTGCTTAGTTTGAGCCAGTGGTTTCCGGTGCTCAGCACTGGCACTTAATTGTCAGCACCTGTACTTGTGAAAGTCTGTACCATGGTGGCGCTGGAGATGAGCACAGAAACAGATGCTAATTAATTCAACATACATTAAAAAGACTATTGCTAGTGCCCATGCCACTCTTATAGCTTTGAGGGCCTGGAATAGCCTGAATAGTCACACTTTTAGCAGTGATACATAGTTGGTTTGGTACTGTAATGGGCAGCGCTAGCTGGAGCAATGGGTGGTGCAAGCAGCAGTGGCCTCCTGGTGAGGGCCAGGGCACTTATTTCTTTACAAACTAAGCACTGTGTCAATGTTTGGATTAATTTAAAGGGCTTAACAATAATGTTGACTTTTTAAGACTATCATCCTGCCTCTGACTGGCGCCACCAACACCCACAATCCTCCAGGACCCGAATGCTCCGCCATCTCACCCCTCGATAGCAGCCTTCAAACTTTGGATATACTGTGGTAAATCACAGACTCAAACCCCGCCCTAAACTCAGAGACTTAGATATCCCTGTGTCTAAGGGCTAAAAAGCAGGTGCAGTAGGAGCAGCAGCACCCAGACACAAGACTATGAGGAGACTGCTGCAGCCAAATTATAGAGGTTTTTCACTTATCAACATGGAACCAGTTCTCAAGGTACTGATAAACCCTGACAAAGCCAGACAACCCCATCTCTGTGAGGACCACTGTTTTCTGGGCCTGGCCCTTGGTGGTGTGTTTCGGTACTTTTTAATGCGTGCGGGGCTCATTTGTGGGAATGTCACATACAGCAGCGTAGTAAGTCACGTTGCGGCGCTGCGTCTTGTTGCACTCACCGTGTGACACGGAAAGGGTAGGAATGAGCCCCATTTAAGGCAATGCAGCGTGTTCCTGTCCTTTCCCTTGTGTTGGTGCCCATTTGGCTGCCTAGCGTCAAAGCAGGCACCCTTGCACATAACAGTGCAAAGGTGCCTGCGTTGCATGTAGGATTGTTTTTGTGCAGGAAGGGACACCTTCCTACGCAAAAACAATATTAGGAGGCAAATTCTACTTTGCTGCAGCAGCACACATAGAAAGAGGAAGAAACAAGAAGGAATAGAGAAATTTCCCCTGATTAAGCCTACACTGGGACGTTGTAAGATTTGATGCATCCCCAGGTTTACAAGTTCATGTAAATCTGGTGATGTGTCAAAATCCATGGAAGTTGAATGGGAACACAGACACAACTCTCATGGAATGCCTTCCCAGGGCAGAGTAACACACCGCATCGATTTGTGCTGCATTGCGTTTCTCCAGATTTTTGGAGCCACTCAGCACCACGCAAAGTGGCTTTGTGTAGCTTCAAAAATCTGGCTTATGGTTTGCGTGCCTCTTACACCATGTTGCATGGCGCAAGAGCAACGCAACCAACAGCCTCATAAATCGAAACGCCCCTAAGGGCCTTATATTCAAAGCAATTTCACGGTCATAAAGGCTCCGATTTGCAAAATCATAGACTTTGCAACGTGTTGGGGCGTGTTTAGGACGTCCTAACTAATTTGCGTTTTCTAATGGTATGTACCATTGGTTGCAGTTGCAAATCATTGATAGGATACTAACGCCTCAAAGGGTGTGGTGACCCACTCAGAATGGAGTTGTAAAAATAATTTTTAAGAAATACGCAGAGGTCCCTGTAACGACTGCTTAATGGTAAAAAAAAATAAAAAATTTTAAACTTCTTTTTTTTAAACACATCCGGTTTTCCTTTATGGAAAACAGAATGCGTTAAACAAAAAAAAAGATTTAAAAGCAATTGCAGACATGGTGGTCTGCTGACCCCAGCAGGCCACCATCCCTGTGGTGGCTGTGATTTGTTGTGGGTCACAATTTACGACGAACCTCATGCATATCAATGGGATAGGTCAAGTTGCGGCCTCTGCGAATAGGAATCTTGCAAACCAACATGTTTAAACATATATCTGTTGATCTGTTCACAAAAGAACTATGGGGCATATCAACAAGGGCTTTATCTCTGCTTTTTTGGCTTTAAAAGCCAAAAAAGCGGAGATAAAACTAGCACCCTATCAACAACAGGGTGCTAACATGCAAATTCGCATGTTAGCACCCTTTTACTCTACGCTTCCCCTTGCATCTCTAATGAGATGCAAAGGGGGCGTTCCAGAGTAAAATAATAGGAGAAATGTCGCTAAGCGACATTTCTCCTATTATCAAGAATATCGCTAACCCTGTTAGAGACAAAAAAAGCAGCGCTAACCTCGGTTAACGCTGCTTTTTTACGTCTGGTATTTTTCTTACTTAGCCATGATATCCTATGGAAGGAGGATATCATGGCTAAGTTTGTCTGTCCCTATCAACAAGCTAACGTGAGATTATCGCTGGGTTTCCAGCGATAATCTCACGTTAGCCACTTAGCGTGAGGATTTTTACCGCTATTGAGCTAAGCGTTGCTAATAGCACGCTATCTCAGCGATAAAAATCCACGCTAGCCGGTGATAATTATCCTAGCGCTAAGTGCGCTTAGCGATAATTATCGCCGGTTGTTGTTAATATGCCCCCTTGTATTTGGGAAAAGTCGCTGCACAAATTGAGACCAATTTAACGAAGGCTTTGTTTGAACTTGCCACTTTATAACCACCCCAGTATTAAGGTGCATGTGGTGTTTAAATAGTAAGTACGCAATGCATTACTCTCAATGGATAGTTTTCATATATATAGGTATGTTATTTTTGATTGTTTTGTGTTTGTTCGTATCCCCCCCTGTATGTAGCCTTCCTAGTGTAATTTTCTCATTGTTGAGCTGCCTGCACTTGTGGCTGTTGTCTGTTGGTTCATTCCGCCATCTAGTGGATTTGTTTGAGAATTGCTGTTTTGCCACAAAAATGATGCCTGCTAGGAAATATTTATTTCGGGACCAATGTCAAAACAGGCAAATGTGCCCATTGCTGAAGGTCCCTTTAATCACGTCCTGGTGAGACAAGAAGGCTTGTTTGGTTGAGAGTGTTAGTGAAAAAATATAACTCGAGTGTCACAAATCGGAAAACTAAACTCTTTTTTCATTAGCAATTGCAGTGTTTCATAGCACAAACACATCTGCACAATGCTATAACAACATGAGTAAAGGAAAGGGCTGTAGAGTGTTCAGCTCTCGACTCTTTTCTCTCCATTTCCCAAACCAAGGGGCATATTATCAAGGGCGGCGTTAAGAATTATCACCGGTTTAGCGGCACAAAACTGCCGCTACAGCGGCGATAACATGCTTAATAATATGCCCTGGAGAATTCCAATAAAAGTCCATGTTCTGGTGTCAACATGGGCTTCTATTGGAATTCTCTAGGGCATATTATCAAGCTCATTATCGCCGCTTTAGCAGCAGTTTTCTGCTGCTAAACCGGTGATAATTTTAACACCGTCCTTGATAATATGCCCCCAAATTTCTGTAAAACCTCTACAAGTGAAGAACCAAGGGGCATATTTTCAAGCACGGCGTTAAAATTATCGCCGCTTTAGCGGCAGAAAACTGCCGCTAAAGCGGAGATAATGGGCTTGATAATATGCCGCAGAGAATTCCAACAGAAGCTCATGTTGACACCAGAACATGGGCTTCAATGGGAATTCTCACGGGCATATTATCAAGCTTGTCTTTTCAATACTTATGGTGGTGTTGGGATCTGGTCCGTTGGCTGCACCTTTTTCGTTTGCATTATAATGAAGCATTCATGGCTTTGTTTTTTGACGGGTGTCTTGCACACATGCATGCGCTCTACGCAGCGTGACTGGAACCCTGGTTTCCTACTAGCAGTGGCTGTGTGTATGTTATGTTGGGGTCTCTCATTCTGCTCTGCTCTTTTACTACTGTCACGTTTCACACGTTTACAGTGCTGTAGTAATGATTCTACGGACTCTGAGTGTGTGTATTGTGTATGTAGATATATATATATATTTTATTGGTCCTGAAGGGTTTCGGACAAACGGTTGCAGCTGTAGGTATCTATTTGCCTAGCTGTTTTCATTGGTTTGTATTGGTTACTTTTTCCAATATGTGTACATATTTTTCCTTTGTCTCCCCCGTTATATACGGGTGTTCACGTTCCTGCTTCAATGCGCATTATGTGAATGGACTAGTGCGCTACGGCTCCCTGGTCGGTCTTGTACCACTGGTGGTGCCGGCTCTCCCATGCCGGGGGTGCGACCTCTGCCTGTGTTCCACATTACGGTTTTGTACTTTATGTATGTGGGTCTTCTACATACGCATTGGTTGCGCGAATTCTTATGGTTTTTATTGCCTACTGGTCGTATTGTAATATTTTCGCAAAGAGTCACTCTGGCCTCATGGTTAAGGTGTTAGACTCGTGCCCTAAAGATTATGTATTTCATCCCTGGTCTTTCATTGGCACTGTGTGCTCAGTTTAAAGTTTAGGCAATGTTGTTTTCTTACCTGCCAATTTTTTTTTGAAGCGGCGTCATGGGGCCTGTAGGGGAGTAGGACCTGCACTTATGTTGCTCCCACTTTTTTTGTTGATGTTGACACTGGTTTCTAGCTATAGTCTGGCTGGGACCCTGCTAATCAGGGCCCCAGCCTCTCTGTTCTCTCTAAACAACTTGGAGTGCATATTAGATGCACTAGTGATTGGATGCTGTGGTACCTTATGAGCCCCTAGTATATGGTACCTTAGGTACCAAGGGCATAGGTACTTCACAGGCCTACCAGGGGCTGAAGCGTGTATTATGCCACCCCTGGGAAACAGACTAAATCTGACACCACAGGCCTGCTACTGCAGCCTGGGTGAGGTAGTGTTAGCACTCCTCACTGAGATATAGGTACACTATATCTCTACCTGCACACACATATAAACCTATCAGTCACCCCTAAGGCAGGCCCTATCAATCGTGAGGGCAGGGTGCTTGATTTCCATTTGAGGGGGTGCCTCTGCCTGAGCAGGGCCCCTCTGCAGCTGTCAGAGTCTATTCTCTGTGGCTGTTTGTGGATGCGGTTAAACCATATACTCTTAAGTGCATTATAACCTCACGGTTAATGCTAACTCTGGGATGGCTGCATCAAACATCAAAACGTGTTTGGTGTCAAACGCTTTGGAATCATACCCCCACACCAGTAACTGGTGTGGGAGTATGATCCCACCCTTCTAGAGGGATAGACATGTACCTACTGTGGAAACACGGTAGAATCCTGAAGAGCCCTGGCATCACAAAATGGATTCCACCAGCACAGACACTGGGCTGCCCTCCTGCTGCTGACCGAAACTCGCAGTGGAGGAGGCCCAACAATAGGCATCCTGTCACAGGGAGGTGTAACCACCTCCCAGACTGGGCTTAGTGTATTGGGGCTGGGTGGGTGCATTCCTAGAGTGCTTTGAAGTAATGCACTGGGGGAGCAGTAGGCTCCTCTGTGCAAATGACAGCTCAAACCGGTTCAGGTGCTACCTGCCCCTGCTCTGGTGCGAAACTGGACTAAGGGAAGTGGGTGTAGCCACCCACTCCCCTGACCCTCCCATAGGAGGGGTCATAGAGCTAGTCCCTGCCTTTCTTTTAGTATAAGTTAGGGAACCCTTGCCATTGCAAACTAGATATCCCTGGATGACACTCTGAAGAAGAATCCTGGCCCTTCGACGTTCCACTACCTTTGGAAGACTGAAGAATCTCCCTTGGAGTCAAGGAGTGACTCCCCTGCTTGGCAGGCACCAAAACTTTGCATCAACAGTCGCAAACTTTTCTGCTCCCGCTGAAGTCCCTGCAGCCCTGGAAGTGGATTTCCTGACATCTCCAAGGCCATCGTGAGTCCCCAGCAAAGCTGAGGCAAGTGGACCCCATGAGTGACGAGGAACATCAATACCCGGGTACCATGCACTATTGTCGAGTGCAACCCCTTCATGACATTCTACGAATTTGTGCATTGGACCACTTGTGGTCCAAGCCTCCAGCAGGATTTCCTCCAAAGATCAGAGGCCTACCTCATCCCGAGTGACCGTGGGCTCCTGGTGAGTGAACCCCTCCCGAGGCATCTTTGCGATCCCTTGCCGGATGGCTTGTGGGTCCCCTGAAGACTTTTCTACAGAACCAAAGGGCTCCCCTGGTTGCTCCAGGCCTGTCCTGACTTACCCTCACTGGGTGAGTCCCTCAAACCTTGCTGGTCTGTACCGCTGACTTTTTACACTTTCCACAAGACTTGCTGTTACCAAGGCTTGTTGGTTCCAATCTGGTCGCCAACACCCCAGTAAGCTGCAGACTTTGTAGGACACGCGGAATCCAGCTCCTGGTTATCATCAATGCCTCCTGGACCTCGTGGCTGAAGAGTCAAGACACCCATACTCACCTGAAATCACCCGACGACTGTTGGCATCCAGCTTCCTTGCCCCAGGTCACTGCCAAGTGACTTTGAACACTGTCTCTTCTGCTTTCAGGTCTTCTTTCTTCTGAATCCAGCCTTGGATTTCACCGGACACTTCTCCTGTCTTCACAAGCAGCAAGTCTTCTTTGGCTCCCATTGAAAACGACGCCGCGGCCCGACACAAAAAGACACCTATGCACCCGGCTTCCTTGGGTGAGGTAACTCGTGCACTACGGTGCTCCTGTAGGTGTTGGCTCTAGAACTACTTACCCTGTAAGTGAATTGCTTGTAGACTCTCCAGAAGTACCCTAGAACTTTAAAATTCCAAACGCGACTTGCTCCATCGAAGTCTATTGGGATCCGCGGCTGTGTTCTCACACTGCATACGTCTCCCGTGGGTCCTTTACTTACCTGCCTTGGGTGGATTAGTGAGGCCCCAGCGCTTCTGAAGGCCCTAGGCCTTCTCTCTTCTCAAGTCGATATTCCTAAACCTCTCTTTTAGTATATGGTCTGGTACGCCCCTAGGGCCCCAGCCATATTGTGCTTAACTTGTTGTGAAACGTTGATTTGTGCATATGTTCCTGACTTCTAATCTCATAAAGAGATTAGTAGAGTGTGTCTAGTAATAAATACATATATATTTTATATATATACCTGTGTGGTGTCCTTTCATTTAGTAATTCAAGAGATTATAAGGTAATACAAGCTGCTTTACATTCCTCTATAGACTTAGTCTGAAGGCTGCTCTCCACAGCTACCACTAGGATAGCTTTCTTTAAAAGGTTGTCTTAAACCTATCTATCATAAGAGATAAATTGTACTGGTGCAAGGTGGCCACTTTAACTAGTGACCAGCATATACCAGGCCAACTTCTCACAGGGCCGTACCCGCAGTATGACGTGTACTGCAGGATGCGGCGTTTGGGCCTTCCAGGTGTTGTCTCATTGTTTCTTTTTTCTCGGGTGGACATTGGGGGTTCCATCGGGTGGTACTCCTCTCGTATCAGTGGAGCGGTTTATTTTGACGTTATTTCCTGTCCTGGTGGAAGCAGATTTTTCTTGTTTTTGGGCCTGCCGCCCATCCACCCTTTCTCTCCTCTATTGTGCGGGGTCTGGCCTGGTTGGTCCCTGTTTGGACATCCTCCTGGGATTTCCAGGGGCTGTTGGCTTCTGCGTTTCTGATGGGGGTGGGCTGCTATTGGCGCCTGTCCTTCTTTCCCTGGGCTGCTTCTGTGGTCACCCTGTGGTTGCACGAGCAAACTGGGATGTTGCCATCTTGCCTCGTCTGTTTCTTTCACATTCCCCGTGTCCCTACTGGGGCTTGGGATGCTGTGTTGGGCGGAAACGCTGTGTGGTTGTTTCTGCCCTCCTCGTCTTCTGCTTCTGTTGCGGCCGGAGTGTGGCTCTCCACTGTGCAGCTTGTTCTTGGACACCTTGGCTCCGGTGTAGGGGGGTCCCCTTCATCCCAGAGAATCCTTCCGTCTACTGGTGTGGCATGGTATGTTTTTTGGCATTTTGTGGGTGTGTTTCGGGTGTCTAGGTTATGGTGGCCTCTTGCGTACTGCATCTATGTTTGTTGTCTGGAATGTTGGTTGTGCTTCCCTGGGCGTTTTCATGAAGGGCCCATGATGTGCCTTCCCTTGTCCATGTGTCGCTCTGGTCTAGTGGTTGAGGTCGCTTACTCCTCTGGTTTTGTGTTCACATCCTTTTCTAGTGTCCCCTTCCCGAGGTTGTGGGGGATTCTGGTTGAGATAGGGGTCATTCACCCATTGTTAACTGGATTGCATTCAGATGTTCTGGTGAGGTGGTTGGGTGTCGCCTTCCTTCCTCTCTGTGGTTCCTTCTCAGGTATCCTTGCGCACGGAGGTGTGGCTTTCTGCCACAGTATTGGGGTGCTGCACCTTTGCATTTGGATGTATCCTCCTGCTTCCTGTACTTGGACTTCTAGGGCCCTATGGCCTTCCTACCCTGGAAGCATCTGATCTTGTCTGATCTACGAAGTTAAAGAGGGTCTGGGATGGTTAGCATCTTGATGGGAGTCCGCCTGGGACTACCAGGTGCTGTAGGCTACGTCTACTCTGGGGCCCATGTCTTGTGTGTGTTGTGGCCTCTGCGTCTTCGGACACTTCCTTTTTGGGTCAGTGGTCTTTCGATTCTGGGTTCCCCTTCCCGGGTGATGGCGGCCTTTGCCGTCCTTTGGGTCGGTGCTGAGTCGGTTGGTCTGTCTTCTGTTGACCGTTCCTTGGCTTATCTGGGATTTGCCCCGGCCCTGCGGGGGCTTCTTGTTGCTCTACTGGGAGGTTTCCCCCTGCCTCGTGCTCCAGGGGTTTGTGGGGTTCGACCCGGTTGTCTTTTTAGCACGGTGGTGCTGTCCTTGCCTGGGTCACGTTTAATCTGGTGTGTGTCCCTGGTGTTGGCTCTTCGGCCTTCTCGTCTGGGCTCCCGGCTTTGCGCTTTCCTAGGGTCCATTTTCATCCAGGGGTTCTGGGCTTGTTTGGCCTGGCCAGGGCTTTTGTATTGTTGGTGGTGCTCGCCTGGGTGCTTCTCCATTGGCGTCTGCTGCTGCGGTTGATGGACTTGGGGGCTGTTGCTCAATGTTCCATGTTAACCCTCTGTGGCGTGGGTTTTGTGTCCTGCCCCTGCTTTCTGGCTTTCCCTTGGTGGTTTTTGGTTCCAGCAGTGCTTTTGGGTGTCCGGGGGTGCTGGGGTTCCTGGTTCTCCTCCCCCAGGCGGGGCCCTGCGCTTCCGGTCTGGATTTTGTAACATCTTCTTCTTTGTCCCTGGTTTTAGGGTCCTGGGGCCTGCTGGCTCGGATTGCTCCCTGGGAGTGTTGACATGGCTCTGGCTCATTTCACCCAGCTCTTCTGTCCTTCTCGCCTTTGGTGTGTTTCTACCTGTGGTTTTTCCTCCCTGTGTGCTCCTGTTCCTGTTTGTTCTTCTTTGTTCGGCTGGGCCAGGCCTGGTTGTTGGTTGGCTGTGTGGCCGCCTGGGTGTTCACTTCGGTGGCTCGCTTCCTTCTTTTGGAACGTTCCTGGGTAGATTTGCTTGGTCCCTGTGCAGGGCGGTCTCGCTCCTCTGTGCTGCGTTCCCCTCCCTGCCGGGCTCTATGTGCTTTCGTCTGCATGGTGGCCTCTGGTGGACATTCGCATCCTTTCTGGTGCCTTGGCCTTGGGCTTGGTCCATTCCGCTCTTCGGGCTCTGTGGGCGAATTTGTGGGCTTTCCGCTTTTCGCTGTTGGCCGGTTGGGCTTCCTTGGTGGCTGGGTCTCTTCGGAGTTGTTTCCTGTGCCTTCCTAGGTCTATTTTGTCTTGTGCCTGCCTGGGTTCTCTCCTTGGTGTCGCGCTCCCTTCCAGGGGGTCCTTTGTGCGACTGGGATCCGTGTCCCACCTTTTTATTTCCTTGCGGGTGGGGTTGTGGTGACCTTTGTTTTTTTTTTTAGGTTGTTCGGTTGGCGTGCTGGGTTCCTTTTGCACCCCTATCCGTTCTTGCGGCTCCTGCCAGTCTGTTTGATTGCGTCTGGTTCCGCTGCCATGTTCCTCTGGTGGTTTCGACTCTCTCGCGGTTGGTAGTCCGTGTTGCTGTGTTTCTGTCAGGCTGCGTCTCTTTTCTGCTGTGGCTTTTTGTTGGGTCGCTGTGGTGGGGATGCCCTCTGTTTCTTCGGTTCCTCTGTCTGGGTTTTTTCTCCCCTCTCGCTTTTGGCTGTCCGTTGGTCAGTCTTGGTGTGTTTGGACTGGCTTGCTGCTTTCTGTTCTGGGGCCTTTTTGCTGTTGCTTTTGGCTCTGTGCGGTCTGGTTCCATGCCATCTCTGTCCTCCTTTGGACTTTGGTTAGGGTGGATTTTCTGGTGGCCCTACGTGTCTTGGGGGTCCGGGTTTTCGGCCCTCCCGGTGTCTCTCTGTCCCGGGCTGGTTCTTCCTTCTCATGGTTGCCTCTCACTTAGGGGGTCCTTCGACTCGTCTGGTCTTTTGGGTTTGCCCTCTTTCGTGGGCGTCCCGTTCTGGTCTGTTCCATGAAGCCGCTTGGCTTTGGTATGTGCTCACTTTGTTAGTCATGTGGCGAGGAAGACTTACGAGGAGGTAATTCCCTGGTTACTTACCGGTAATCTTCATTACTCTGAGTATGGTCTTCCTCGCCACATGAGTTCCCAATCCCCCCCTCCCTGTCTGGCTATCGGCTTCATGTTTATGATTGGAAGTTTCAGGCTGATGGGTTGGGCGGGTCCGCCTCTTATAGAGGTCAGGGGTGTAATGGGTCGGTCATATTGGGAAGGGAAGGAATGCATGGGAGGCTGACTTTTTTTGCTTTGGAGGCTTCTGGTGTGGAGCTGAAGGTCACTTTGTTAGTCATGTGGCGAGGAAGAATATACTCGGAGTAATGAAGATTACCGGTAAGTAACCGGGGCATTTACATGCTTCATTGCCTTAGAATTTTTATACTATATCTTGAGCAGACTAAACCCATGCAGCAGCCAAAGGTTTGCCTTGTTGCTTCAAAATTCATAGCAACCACCACCACCAATTCAATCAGAATAACAGGAAGTGAGCATCAATCACCTGCTATGTTCCATAACTAAACAGCATAACTGTATCTAAAAACCTTACACTTGGGATTGATTAGAAAAAGATACAATAAACAAGCTTTGTTTAAATACACCCATTCATCTGGAAACAAATTGATAAATGATGCCTTTATATAGTTCCACTGAAATTCTAGTGAGCATAATAGCCACTTGGATTTTTCACTCCATTAATTAATTGACTTAGATGTCTACCTCGTCAACATGTCATTGAACACCTGCAAGAAATTGGGTTGTAAAGAGGGATGAATACACACCTTAATCAACACACCCAATCCTGGCTAGGGTGAACCCTTAAACTGCCTAATTTATCCTTAGATGAATCCCGGGTAGCTATGACACAAGTCAGACAGGCTTAACTTAGAGGCAGTGGGGTAAGTATATTTTCAGAACCATAACAGTAACAATGTCAAAACACTATACAGGAAAAATCCTAAACCAATTAAAAATATAAAGTATCTTTTCATAAATTAAATTACACTAAAACAAAAAACAAATCCTATAAGGGGGACTAAGATATGAATGTTTTACATTTTTGAAAAAAAATAGCACCATAAAGCATTACGCACAAACCGCTGTCAACTGATCTTGGTAGACTAGGACCTAGGTGCGATTTGAAGCTGACCGTGATGTAGCATGTGCCAGATACAGAAACCAGGATCAGACTGGTCGGAAGTTTTACTATGGACTTAGTCTCAAAAATGAAAATCAAAAATCTAAATTTTCTTCTGCAGAAATGCTAAAAGCTGGAGAAACCAGAACCTTCAGCCCAATGGCATTTCACTTTGGGCAGATCAATTGGCAGGTTTGCCCCAGTACTCCGAATGTCTTTTGCACCAAAACGTTTCTAAGTCCCAGGTTTTTCAGGATGTTAGGAGGAGTACACTTTGATACAGCCAAGGATCATAGGTCCTCAGGAACAGCACTTGGGGGTCAAGACCTGAAGAGGCAAATAGCAGGGTCTAGGGTAGTTCCAGTTGGAACTAGTCTGCTGGGCAGTTGCAGAAAGGCCTCTTGTAGCTTGTTGTGTGCCTGTAGCTTGAACAAGAAGTGAGCCTTATGTTCCTCAGAGTCTACTTTTGTTGTCCTGGGTACAGTAGAGAGCAGGAGCAGTGCTTCAGAGCTCTTCTCAGTTCGCAGAGAACAGGTTCAGCCCTCTTCTGATCTTCCTCGGGTTGAGTAGTGTTTTGTGGAGGATACTGGGGACATATTTATGAGTGGCACTAGTTTTGAGTTGGGGGGCATCTGGCTTCCTCCTTACCAATGTGGTAAAAGTTCCCAGTGGTACCCTACCCACTTTCACAGCATTTTTAATCAGTCCTACTTGAAACAATCCCAAAGTATTCCTCTCTGCCCAAATACAAGATAGTGAAACCCTTCTCCCCTTGTGTAGAGCCTGTATGCCCACCCCAGAGGTGTAGCCAGGGAAATAAGTAGCCCCTTCCCTATGGTCACTTTGAACTAGTTCTTGAGGCATGTGTCAGCACACTGAAAATCCATAATTCATTAGTTGCAGCTTTTTCAGGTCATTAAAATTAGCTTCCAGAGTCATTCCTTTAGACTATTTGGAAATGAAAAACAATTTCCTTTCAGGGCTTGAAGAAATTGACCCTGAGTGTCTGCCTGAGACCAATTATATGGTTAAAAATAGGTTACGCCTTTTCCAAGTTTGTACATGCATACAAAGTTGGAAAGGTTTGGATGAAATACAACTTCTCCTACGTTACACCTGGCTGGAAGAAGCAAACATTTTACACAAAGCCCTGTCTACATTTTTTAGTACATAACTCTTTCTTTCAAACTCCATAAGTGGTCAGTTGAGAATGCCCATGTTTCACCCAGGGGATGCCCTTTTGATGATTTAAGTTGCACAAAGTACCTCAAAGCGCTACTTTGTATTACTTTGGGGGGAGATTTGTACCTGAAAATAAATCCCAGTGAGCTACAGAACGATGATGGATTCAAACAGATCTGTGACTGGGGGTGAATGTCTGAATATGTTTCAGCGCTCCGTCCATCATTACCTTGTGTTTGCTTTGTTCACGCTAAGTTGGCAGGGTATGCCACGGTGTGGGCCCCTTGCTCACTTTGCCACTGGATTGAAGCTAGCCTGGCTGATGAGGGGTTTTACCCCAAAGTCAGCCCCAGGATGCTTGTTTCTGGTCCAGGTAAGACCTCGCTTTGCAGTTCTTGCTGCACTGTTCCCATGAGGCACAGTTTTGAGTCTGATTTGCATATAGCTGGGTCTGAACTGGGGTGGTAAATCCAATGATGGATTCAACCCAGATCTGCGAATGGGGGTGAGTGTCTGAAAAGTTTCAGCACTCCATCTATCATTTCCTATTGTTTGCTTTGTTCGCCCCAAGTTGGCAGGGTATGCCAAGGTGTGGGCCCCTTGCTCACTTTGCCACTGGATTCAAGCTAGCCTGGCTGATGAGGGGTGTTAACCCAAAATCAGCCCCAGGATGCTTGTTTCCGGTCCAGGTAAGACCTCGCTTTGCAGTTCTGGCTGGACTGTTCCCATGAGGCACAGTTTCGAGTCTGATTTGTATATAGCTGGGTCTGAACTGGGTTGGCAAAGTGAGTTAAAGAACATTGATGGATTCAACCCAGATCTGTGACTGAGGGTGCGTGTCTGAACAGTTTAAGCACTTCGTCCATCATCTCCTTGTGCTTGCTACATTGTTGAAGTAAACACAACCTTCCTTAGCAAGCATGTATTTACTCAAAATTAAATGGAGGCTCAGGCACTGGTCAGCTGGTCGCAGGCCCGACTTAAACGTGGACTGAACTGGTGTTAAAATAATCTTCTCATTTGCCCAGTTTTGAAGATGATCAAGCAGGACCCTGCCCAGAACATTGGCCATGGATTCTATTAAGGATATGTGCAGATGACAATGAGGATCACTTCTACTCCTTCTTGCAAATTGGGACGATGATCGCCCTGGAACAAGATTTAAGGGGGCAGAATGACTCACGCTAGAAAGCTCGCTCGTCAGAAGAGGGGCCCAAAATGCCAAATTCTTCTTAATAAGGTCTACGGGGACTCCATTGGGCCCAGGTGCTATATTGCTCGGGCATCTATTTTCAGCTGAGATGACGTCCTTGACGGTAAATATGAATTGTTCTGCACATCCTCTGTGATGCTACTCATGCTGCAGATCAGTTCATCGATATGATACGCTTAGTAAAATAGCTGACGCACGTATACTCAGGGATGTTTGCGTCAGTGCTAGATGTAGGGCTATTTACAAAAAAGAGGTATCAGCTACCCTCCCAAATAGTGCAGCATCGTTCCTGGTGCAAGTAGCAGTCAGCTGCTCTCAGTCCTCCCTTCTGATCTCTTCTTTTTCTCTTCTTGATGGCCTCTTGATAAAGCTTTCTGCAGCTCCTAAGTCCATCAGGGTAATTTTAACTGATTTGATGAAGCTACTGTGGGCTTGTGAGCAGGATTTAGCAAATCATTTGTTCAGTTGAGGGGCATGCTTACACTTAGATGCCATTAAATCATTCGATACCTTGTTACAGATTTCAGCGAAGGCCACCAATCTTTTTTTTAGATTGGATTCACGGTTTAGGCAGATCTCAAACTACGCCTTCTGTATTACCAGAGGCAGTCTAAGGAAAGTATTAAATTGCACAACCTGCCATTTCCGTCGCACTCCCCCATTTTTTGTATATTAAATTTGGCCGGCTATTTTATATGCTGCTGCGGACAGACTCAGGCTTTAAGGTCAAGAGATTATGATCTCTCAATCGGATTTTCAGATCTGAAACTTACACACCTTCCTCGCCCAAGTTTTAGAAAGTGAGCCCGTAAACGTTGCCTGATTAGAAACTTCTTTGAGTGCCAAGTCTATACTGAGGTCATAATTCTTCAGCAGCCTATTTAGTTGGCTACCACAAGGATTAGGGGTAAAATGTGAAAGATCACAGAAATTGTTATCATCCCCACCACACACATTATCCTCTGCTATGGGACATAATCTCATAATGAAAGTGCCTCCCCACAAAGTCCTGTTTCAGGCCCAATGGCATAGAACAAATAGAAGACTCTATGATTTTCACATTATTACTAGTGAGAGTGTTGCGGTAAAAATTGACAAGAACCACTGAGGGAGCCCTTACAATAGTCAGACAGATAATCTGAAAAAAGGGAGACTCCACATAAATTTCCAGTTTTCTGGCTCTCACTGTAACACTTAATAGTGGTAGGAGGCAACCAGTATGGTGCCCAGAATATGACATTACTGCCGGGGTAAACACTGAATGAAAGCCATTAATATATGTGTTAATCCAAGACCATGGTTCCTGCAGACAGATAATCTATTGGCTAGTGATGAATGTTATCCAGGTTTCATCAATTGGTTTATCACCTAGTCCATCAATATTCCAGTAGAGTCGACTGAAATCAGGAATCAAAATGTCATCATTGTCTTTAGGTAACAGAGCCGGATACTTTTTTTGGGCACTGGGTTGGGGGATGGTAACTTGTGGGGCGGCAATATCAGTGTCAGTACTGCTCAAAAATGACTGGGTGGGAGATGCCGGAGTCTATTACCTCTTTTCAAGAATTGACAGATGGTGGGAAAGTCCACATGTCACAGTTCTATAATTGGGCGAACGTCAGAGCTTACCAACCATAGCTGCAGCATTTGATTGGCTCATCTGGTTCGATATTTTCAGCAGGTGCTCCTGCACGAGAAATGGTGTCCTTGCCGTTAATAGTCACCTCTTCTAAGGACACAAAATGGTTAGCTGTTGGTATGGTATGGTTTCAGCTATTTTCTGAGTTAAAACCTGAGCCAATGGAAAAGTCGGCAAATCTGGGCTAATGGAATAAATGTCACTTACTAATAATTTCCCCATATTAAGAGAGAAACCTGTAGAATGGTATAAACGTTGACCGATTTGTGAAAATCTTGATAAATTTGAGGACTGATTTGAATACTCTGTTTGAGATTGTGGTTTCAAGTGATTTGGGGACAGCATGCAAATTAGCAACAGAGTGGCCGGAGAGAAAACCAGGTAGGGACCATTGACTAATGGTCCATCATCCATAGTAATGAGAAAGTATAACCAGGTGATGACATGCTTGAAATCTAAAGTGTCGGCCAAGATACTGACTAGGTCAAGATTGACCTTACGACGCAGGAACCTAAGGAGACAATTAATGCATATCATGAGAGGTTGTTGCAGGCATTTCAACAGTATAGTGGAATGGAAGCACTGGAGTCCAAGGATATGGGACATTTTTGTGGTCAGGTTTGTGACCGGATTGAGGTTTGGAATTAGCATGATGATTCAACAGCATTTGATTTGCTGGCAGAAAGAGTTGGTTGATGAGATTTTGAGATATGACAAGTACTGTAATGATAAAATAGACATGATGCAGGAGAAATTGAAACTAATGATTGCTTCTCAGAGAGGAGGTCAAAGTCAACCGTTTGTAGACAATGTTCCCCCAGGCAGGGAGTATATCAGCAGGGAGCTACTGCTAAGTGGAGGTGGATTCCAGTCACAGTTTGGAGGGCAGAGTGCTCCCATAGATCCGAGTACTGGGATTGACGTGCCCACTTTGAAGAAGTCCAACCCCTGTCATTATAGAAATAAGTTGGGGCATTGGAAGCCTAAGTGTTGTCTTATTCCTGCTAACCAGGGACAAAATCTGGGATTTGCACAGCTTCAGAATATGAATCCCATGCAGTCACAAAATGTGCCGAGACGGAGGCGGCAAAATTGAAATATGCCACAGGCCCCAGTGATGTAGGTTCACAACAGACGCCTATTGGGTCTAGATTCACTTCAAATCAGGTTCCTAATGTGAACCAGAATGCTTCCTACAATATCATCCTTTCAATAGTATCCCATGTATGAGACAGTTGGCAATTGTGACTCTGATCAGTATCTGAGAGGGGAGAAATATTGCATGCTTGGCACAGTCTTGGAGGCAGAACACAGTGGCCTATTCGTAGACAGTGAAGTGAATGGCCCCCAGGTGTCATTTGTGGTTCATACTGGTGCTACCTGTTCTACTGTGAGAACTGTGGAATTTTCAAACCTACTCCTCTCAGGAAGAAGAATCTAAGCAGTGGCAGTTGCGAACAAGCATATGACTAGCCTCTTAACAGAAAAGTACCTGTAAGAATAGGGTATTTTGAGAGGCATCATCAATTTGTGGTATGTAATTTGGGTCCTGTGAGTCTTCTGGGATATGATTTGTTGTGTAAATTGAATTGCACCATTTATTGTATCCTGAAGGGTATAGAGTTTCAGACTCATGATGAGCATGCTGCCTTTGAATTGGCCAATCAAATCTAATAATTAAACTGTTTCCAATGATAAATTACCTCTCGTCATCAGAGATACGTTGATGTTAAAAGTCTGGAATTTTTCAGGAAAGGACATAGGATTCTTTAAAGATGTTGGGCCTGTCCATATACAAGTTAATATTCATAAACAACAAGAGCAACCCTTATGTAGGCCTGGGCGAAGCACTACGCTACGCTCGCGTAGTTTGCGAAGTTCGCGCTACTTCGCACTACGCGAACTGCACGTAGCACAGTGCGAACACGCGTAGCGTAGTGTTGCGTAGTGCTGCGGTCATTTTTTGCTTGCTCGCGGTCCTCAACGTCAAGTTGGCGACCGCGAGCAAGCAAAATGACATCCTGGCGAGACTTTTTCCTTGTTCGCGATCGCGAGCATGGAAAATAAACCTCCCGGCGAGATTCCCAACGCGAGGAGGTCAGGTTTCTCATTGCGAGGGGTCGCGTATGCTCGCGACCGCTCGCGATGAGAAACTACCAGTTCGCGTTGAGAAAGCTGCAGCTCGAGTAAAAATCTACTCGAGCAGCAGAAAACTACAGCTCGCACTGTGCAAGATGCCATTTTCAATGATTGCACAGTGCCGGTTGCTTGTCCACACTGTGCAATCATTGAAAACAACATCTTGCACAGTGCGAACATGTTACTACGCAGTTCGCGAAGTGCTACGCATAGCTCGCGTAGTGCGAACTTCACTTTGCGTGGCTTCGCGAAGCGCTACTTCGCGAACTACGCCCACCCTTACCCTTATGTCCTTGTGAACCGGGTAGGTACTGAGTACAAAACAATATCCACAAGGAACTCACTTATGAAACATAATACATAGTTTGTGACCAAGTGTGTCACGCTGATTTAATCACAGCCTAATATAACCTTTCTATTTTAGAAAGCCTATCAAATTAATTATACATCCATTTTTCATAATAAGCCCACACAAAAAGCCTACTTCTTTTTTTGATGTAAGACCTAACCTCAGCCGAGGTAGGTATTCTTTTACTTTATTTTATTCCAAGGTTCATTAGTTTCATAGGAATTTATATCAAAAATACATTTCTAAAGTTGAAAAAATATATACAATTCAATATTTACAGTGATATGTGACCCCAAGTGAAAAACCATAACCTATTACAATACATGTGTATAAAGAGGAGAAGAAAAGAGAGTTAGAAAGGTTATTGGTAATTTATATAAGGACAGATTATGCAACTTGTAATGATTTAACCCAAAGCTGTCTCTTCTATATGAGTTGTCGACGGCGTTTCGACCCACTCTAGATACCGGGTCTCTTCAGGACTGTATTTCTGGGGACAGAATATGTACACTTGTGTCCATTGAATCCAATATGCAGTGGTAAGGAAAGGACACTTCCAACTTCAATTTGTCGTCTCATTCAGTGACGACCAGGACACGGGTCATAATATTCCAGTGTTGTACCATCAGGAATTTACCTCTCAACCAATAATATTTATTTTTCTTGTCCTCGTATGAAAGGAAGGAATGGATGATGAGGTAACCCCTGAGATGAATCCCGTAACGACTTTAACGTCTCTCAATCAATGAGGACGACAACAGCAATCAATAATGTAGCTGCGCGAGACGCAATCCGTCGGATACCCGCGGGTATCCGACGGATTGCGTCTCGCGCAGCTACATTATATGGAATATTATGACCCGTGTCCTGGTCGTCACTGAATGAGACGACAAATTGAAGTTGGAAGTGTCCTTTCCTTACCACTGCATATTGGATTCAATGGACACAAGTGTACATATTCTGTCCCCAGAAATACAGTCCTGAAGAGACCCGGTATCTAGAGTGGGTCGAAACGCCGTCAACAACTCATATAGAAGAGACAGCTTTGGGTTAAATCATTACAAGTTGCATAATCTGTCCTTATATAAATTAGCAATAACCTTTCTAACTCTCTTTTCTTCTCCTCTTTATACACATGTATTGTAATAGGTTATGGTTTTTCACTTGGGGTCACATATCACTGTAAATATTGAATTGTATATATTTTTTCAACTTTAGAAATGTATTTTTGATATAAATTCCTATGAAACTAATGAACCTTGGAATAAAATAAAGTAAAAGAATACCTACCTCGGCTGAGGTTAGGTCTTACATCAAAAAAAGAAGTAGGCTTTTTGTGTGGGCTTATTATGAAAAATAGATGTATAATTAATTTGATAGGCTTTCTAAAATAGAAAGGTTATATTAGGCTGTGATTAAATCAGCGTGACACACTTGGTCACAAACTATGTATTATGTTTCATAAGTGAGTTCCTTGTGGATATTGTTTTGTACTCATATACAAGTTAAGCCAAATGTTGAGTATCCAAGAACCCTGCAATATATTAAACGATTGCTGGGATTGCCCCGGTGATCCAGACAATGATTCAACAAGCTATTTTGAATTTGGATTATGGGGCGTACATATAACTCACCCATTATGGGTTTGCAGAAGCCCAGTGGTAACTACTGTATAGTCCAGGACTTGTAAAAAGTAAACAATATTGTGGTCCCTTGTTGTCCCATGGAACAGAATCCAGCAGTGATTTTATTTCAGATTCCATTTGTGGCTTAGTGTTTCACTGTTATCGACCTTTGCCAGGTGTTCTTCTCCATACCGGTGCTTGAAGACAGTCAGTTCCTCTTTCCATTTTGGTTCGAGCAGCAGCCGCGGCTGCTGCATGTAAGAGCGGTGGGGTCAGGGGCCAGGTGAGGGGGAATTTCGAGAGACGACCACGAGGGAAAATGTATTATTTATTTAATTTTCCCTCGTGGTTGTCTCTAACCCTGGGCGTAGTTCGCGAAGTAGCGCTATGCGTAGCTACGCAAAGTGCACTTCGCGAGCTACGCGTAGCACTTCGCGAACTGCGTAGTAACCTGTTCGCACTGTGCAACGATGTCGTTTTCAATGTTTGCACAGTGCGGACAAGCAACCCGCACTGTGCAATAATTGAAAACGGCATCTTGCACAGTGCGAGCTGTAGTTTTCTGCCGCTCGAGTAGACTTTTACTCGAGCGGTAGCTTTCTCAACGCGGACTGGTAGTTTCTCATCGCGAGCAGTCGCGAGCATGCGCGACCACTCGCAATGAGAAACCTGACCTCCTCGCATTGAGAATCTCGCCGGGAGGTTTATTCTCCACGCTCGCGATCGCCAACTTGATGTTGCTGATCGCGAACAAGGAAAAAGTCTCGCTGGGATGTAATCTGTGAATCTTAATGAGAGTGAAAGAGAGGAGAGCTGAAATGAGTCTGACGGTTCTAATGCTTAGAGCAAAACTGTTTGACGTCGCACGTATGTTAAGCTGGTGTATGCCTCACCTTCAGTATTTTTCCGCGCGGCGTCTCAATCAACCGTCTAGATGCTGTATTTTGACAATTAACCTCGCTGTAGTTATCCGCGGCTATTTAAACGTGTGCTCCATTGATCATGTTTTGAACAGGCATACTGGGAATTGTAGTAAATCGCGTTAGTGTCACTCTAATATGAATCGCTTTGGCCATTTACCTTCCACAAAGTCATGAAACAATAAATAATACAATATACAGTTAACTACTGTTTAGATGATGATTGACACAGTTATGTGTTTGATTTATGCTTGCGAGTAATGAAACAAAGAGAGGGTTTATTGGTGAAATGGGCAAGTCGAGTTTGCCAATGCTTAACCTATTCATCGTTAGTGTTTGAAGTTGTTATGACCAGTCATGCATACAGAGGACTCAGCAAATTGTTTGCTGCAATTCAGTCATCTCGTTCAAACCATCGATCACACAATTGAATTTAAGAATTAAATAAGCTTCTCTTCTAAGAAGTATTGATTCCACACTTCCTCCTCGGGGTGGAATTTTGATGCCTGAAAGCACAGTCCATTTAAAATCCTTTTCGGTGTGGTTATTATCAATAAAATGTTGGACCATCGGGGCTGTCAAAACTTTCTGTTTGATTCTAGAACGATGTTGGGTCATTCTTTGATTTATTTGTTGATTGGTCCTCCCAATATATAACTTGGGACATGGGCATATTATGGCGTAAACTGTATTGCGGCTTTTGCAATTTGTGGATTCTTTGTGAATCCATTTGATGGAATTCAATTCAAACTCGATTCCTTCCACTGTGTTTGTGCACGATATACAGGTACCACATTTGTAGTGCCCTTCCACTGCTTTAAGGTTCCATAATGTGCGTAAGTCCGTTTTGACCTTAGAGATACCCAAATCTGCTCTGATGATTTGTTGGCCAATGCTCTAATTTTTCTTTAATGTGAATAATGGTCTTTCCATTGGAATCTCTAAATTGGACAGTAAATGCCAGTTGTTTAAAATGATCTTTCTGAATCTGTTGGTATACGGACCATACGTTGTTACGCATACCAGCTTCTCTAGAGGTTTTTTGTCTTTCTATGTTAGTAGTTCATCCCTTGGTGTGAACCAAGCTCGCTTGGTAGCATGTTTCAACATTTTTTGGGGGTAACCTCTAGCCGTTAACTGGTCGCATAAAATTTCTGCGTGTACCAAAAAAATCTTCCTTTCTTGAGCAATTGCGCCTTATATTCTTAACAATTGACAATTGAGGCAGATTGGCTTTCAAACTCTGGGGATGGTGGCTTTTATAATGAAGTATTGTGTTTTTATCAGTCCGTTTTCTCTGTAAAGTGGTTGTTAATTTATGAACTTGCGAAAAGACCTCAACATCCAAAAACGTCAACAGCGTCTGACTTTGGGTAATACTGAATGTTATGTCTGGGTGCCTCATGTTTAACCATTCGTGAAAACATGTAAGTTGTTCTTCCGTACCCTTCCACTGGCACCAAATATTGTCTATATAACGATATCATGATTGTATGTATCGACTGTGGGGATTATTATGGTAAATGAAATGCTCCTCAAACAGGGCCATGAAGAGGACCGCCATCTCTGGGGCGTAAGGACACCCCATGGCGGTCCCCTTCACCTGCATGCAGAACGTGTCAATGAACCTAAAATAATTATTTTTGAGTGCTATTCGGGACAAATCTAGGTATAGTTTTCCCCAAAATGTATTGTGTGAAGAATGTCGATGATTCTGTTTGGGAGCAAAGAACTGTGATATTAAATTACATTAAGATTGGAAAAATTATCGACTGTGGTTGACAAGCTATCTAGTAGTACTTCAGCAGCTTTGCTGATCATAGATACTGAAATGGTTGCTGATAGATCCATGGTTTTACAAAATAGAGTTGTGTTAGACATCCTTCTTGCCAAGGAGGGTGGAGTCTGTCAGATGTTGACGATCCAAAAGTATTGCACTTTCATTCCAGAAAACAGTAATGACTTACCAAAATATATTGTTAAATGGTAGCGGCAGTCGTAGTCGATAACCTTTCAAGTTTTGCCCAGCGGTAATCGCCTCTCATACCATTCGATGCTAAACCAACAAAGAGGCAGGCGCCGGAGACTGGAAGGCAGGAAGCAAAGTTTTATTCTCTCCGGAGGAGAACACATCAGATCAGACAGCGAGGTATCGTCACGAGGTGCTCTAACTGCATCTCTGAGGCCTGGCCTCTTATACACAGGTTTATGACTTTATTGCAGGTTTATCATACATGGCACATTCTTGAGATCGCTTTGTTACATGAAAAGAACATCCTCAGAATCCCCACTTCAAGCTCGTTCCCACACATATTTACAGTGGGAGTCCCCACCCCACCCACAATAGGAGATGGCTATCACACAGCTGGACATTCCGCCAATTCCCGGGGGTGTGTGCGACCGGTCGGGTCTCAGGGGGTGGGGGGGCCTTGATCTACTGTAATCCCTTTGATGTGGGGTGTTTCCCTTACAGTAGGGGCAATAAACTGCATCCGCAGGGCTAGGTGATGGCCTGGGATAGGTTCGGACAATTGGGCGCAGAGGAAGGGGGTTATCATAGAGATGCATGACCATGTATGGGATGTCGGTCAGGCGTGGGATGTGGTTCCATGGCAGGGTCGCGCAGAAGGAGAGGGTTTATGGCCCGTGTATGAGAGAGCGGGGGTGGCCGGCGCGCGGGGGAATGCTCCCAGCGCCAGGGGGACGCGCTGGCGATCGGCAATGAGCAGGGAGAGAGACCAGGGTGCCTAAAATGGCTGTTGTGCGTATTCCAGTGTGTTGCGCTGGGGAGAGACAAGATGGCGCAGATAATGTTCAGTTACGAACTAAATTTCCACAGTCCTCCCTTTGAACATATCTCGCCAGCTTGTATAGTTCGGATCTATCCCCATAATGCTGCGAGCTTCTACCTTGTATACAGCTTTCATATGTTCCGCTTCAAAGTTCCGAGTTCTAGGGCGGACGGGAATAACCTGACACATTTGTACATAATTACATGTAGTTGATGGGATAGGCGAGGAGGCAGTGCATACAAAGTTACATCAGCTGCGCCACATGTCAGACCCAGAGATAGGAGGAGGGAAGCTTGCTCGAGCACAAACATGATACCGTAAAGTAAAAATGTTTCTGGCAAAACAAGGGATATTTCGTATATTACTTAAGGCCTAGACTTCGTGTGGATCAAACTAGACAGCATAGTCATGTGCACGGCTGATGTTATACAATTGTCATTATACAAAGTTAATGTTTCTTAACTATCAGTGTACAGTTGGAGGTGACCGATGTAATATCATGAAAACTCGATTGGAAGATAGTCAATACGAAAGTGGTTGGGAGAGGAATTCAACTCAACATGAGTTATAGTCAGGGAAGGGAGTTCTTCTTTCCAGTGTCTTATTATAGCGAGCCATCACTGGTAAGCTCTCATTGTTCTTCTTCTTTCGTTGGCACTGTTGAGCACCGGCGGTGGAGCTAAGGTCCAGCTCAAATCCAAGTTTTCACGTAGCAGGGTGTGACCATTCGTTGCTCTTGGATCACAGTCCTGTTCCCTAACTCATCTTATCATAGGTACCTTGAGACGGGGTACCCGCATTTCGTTCTTCTGTTGTCAAGTCAAATTCAAAATCCCATATAAAAGAGAGGGGGGGGATAGGGGCGTGCTTTGGGAGGTCGAGGGAAGAGGGGGTGGAGTGGGATCGGACCAAAAAGCGGACCAAGGAGAGCAGAATCCTTTAGCACAGAGCCCATCAATCGGGCTCGACGGGCTGGGACTTCAGGCACGAGCTGATCAGCGAGCTGGGGGCTTCGGGATAGCCCTTCGTTCTATCGCTTTCCATGCTGAGAATGGGGCCTCGTCTCATGCCCTTTTTGCTTCGTTGCTCCCCCCTTGGTCGATGCCATGGATGTTCCATGGTCCGCAGCCAGGCTGTGCGTCACGTCCGACCCCTCTCTTCCGATGGCCGCAGGTTATCTTTGAAAGAGTACAAGAAACAAAATCTTAGAGAGTTGGCAGGGGAGACATTTACACACTTCATCCTCTCTCCCAACCACCGAGTACTTGGGGAAACATTTTTATCGGTCGCTGTATGATTGATGTCTATTAACTCTTATGTCGGTGTGTGTTACTAATTTATTAATCATTGCTGTGGTGCAGGTTTCTGAGGGTGTTCCTGTCCATCGTCTGGCCTGCTAGGTGTCGATTCCTGTGCCCTATAATCGTTGTAGGAAGCCTGATATCTGTCAACATTCTGGTCTATCAAAAAATTCGAACCGGCTTCTCTGGTAGAGACTCGTTCTTCTTAACACAAGTTCTATTAATACACATTTTCCTCCGAGGACTGCTAAGTTTATGAAAAAAGGAGAAAAGTGCGAGGTGCTACTGTCATGGGTTCACAGGTATCTATTTCGGGGAAGGACACAAGCTAAACATTTTTCTTGCTGGAGACAATAGGTAACCCTCATTAGCTTAGGCGATGTACCTTTAGAAAATAAAGTCATCAGCTGTTTTGTTCGGAATACTCTGGGACGGCTAGTACAGAGCTGGGGTGATTCTGGGAGGGGGTGCTTGGACATTCTAGTTCGGAACAATTGGGCGGGGGCAATTCTGGGCGGTGGAGATGGTGTCGTAAAAGCTCTAAAAACGAAAACCACTGACATATAGTCCCCATGATGAGGGCCAGATTGGGAGACATCAGTCGTCTTACCTGTCCTTTCTTTCTCAGCCAATTAAATTCAACATTTTGCAGAAAGGAGAGGTAGTAACGTGGTAAAGTACGGTTGTTTTTGTTTCTGTCAATTTGTTCGAACACCGCCGTGTTTGAGGCCAATTATACACATACTGAGGAAGTATAGTGTCGTTAATTTATTCAAAAAGAAAGAGGGCAAGAGAGCCTTCAGCGAGGGAGGGAGAGAGAGAGTAAGAGAGAGAGAGAGAGAGAGAGAGAGAGAGAGAGAGAGAGAGAGAGAGAGAGAGAGAGAGAGAGAGAGAGAGAGAGGGAGAGAGAGAGAGAGAGACGTGCGCATCAGGTAGGCTATTTGGCATACGTACGACACAAAACGAGAGAGGCATGTGTACGATAATAGGCTACTTGGTGCACACACAACATGGAGTAGCATGGGTCAGTTCTATGTAAGAAAACACAAGCGGGGGAAAGACATAAATTCGGTGATCACGTACACACAAATACCTGATAGGGCGTGATAGTACATACATCAAGCGCAGAAACTTAAGACGGAGACACAGGGCTACGTTGAGTATGGGGACCTCTCCTTTCCTGTCCTCTTTCCTATGCACGCTGCGTATTTTCAGTACTTTTGTAATTTATTTTGGGGGGGGGGGTGTCGGACCTTTTACTCCCTTCCCTTTGATCGATAGACAAGCACTTCAATCATACGATGACGTTCTCTTCATGCGACCCAGGCATATGAAGTGCATACACATTTATACCGTATAATCGTAGCACACACGCACAGTCATACCATACAGTTTTTTTTTTTTCACGTTCCCAATGGTGGTCTGCATTTCGCGCACTATCCCACAACGTTTGTCTATTTTTTTTTATTTTTTTTTTTATACTGAGCACGGTGCGGTCCATGTCCACTCCATTCTTCAGTCGGAACTTCGTTGTGACCTATAGAGAGGGAAAAGAGGGGGGGGTGCAGTATTCAAAGTACGTTAGCGCGCGTAGACACGAAAAAGTTCTACTTACCACGTACCAGGCTAATTGCAGGGGCGGGTAATACCACAGACCTACTATATCCTTCCCTTCGACTATACAAGACGCTCCATTTTATTCGCCTCCTAAATTCGGGTTCCCTTGTCGTGCATTTGTTTCTCAATTGGTTGCATATTATAAGGTAAGGTACCGTACCTTGCATTCGGCAGATACCTTAAGCTATAGTAAACCATTTTCTAACAAGTCTAGACGATCAGTTATGACGCCAATTCCGTAATTCCTTCGAAGAGCCTTTTATTTAAAACAATGTCAGCATACAAATACGGGCCTACAACCGTTACAGGCCGGCCACGGTGTGCGAGGCGTTGGGTATCATGAGCAATTCTACCTTAACATGAAAAAAATTAAAAATGACAAAAAAAATGGAAATGCCAGCATTAATAAGGTTGTCTGTATGCTCGATCAGTACCCACCCCGTCCCTTCGCCCATCATGTGTGAAAACATCGCGTTCATATCCTGTTAACATGAATGTCAAATAACTGAAACGCCATAGGGAGTTGTAGGCCCTTCCTACATCGGCGCCATTTTGGGGCGAGGTCGGGCGGGTCTAGCGTACAGTCTAAGTCCTTCCGCTAACTAGCTGTCAGACCAGAATCCCTTTCGGTAGTTCGAGAACTTTCGTTAGAGCCAATGGAAAGAACAGACAGCATGAATCGTGATTCGGGGGTGGGGAAGCACAGTTTTTGGTCCTACCGGGTCATGTTGAGGTTCCACCGGAACTGATCCGAGCGGCTGGGCTACAGTGTCTCTTGATAATTGAAACAGAAGCTTGCGTCAGCATGGCGTCACCACGGTCTCGCAGCAATGCCATGATCCATTCTCAGGGCGAGACAGCAGGCGGGTCTCGCTGCCGACGCCTTGAATCAGTCTCTCTCAGGGCACCAAAGGGACGTAAGATGGCTGCCGCCCGGGGCAAAGACAAGTTAATGTGGAATGATCGAGCAATAGCGGAGGTTGCCCCCACCGGAAGTCCACGGGATTCGAATGTCAATGACTCCCGCAGAATCTGCAAAGTTGAGAGGGTGTTTTTCGAGGGTGGGGCCCACGCCCGAGCAGACAAGCTTCCGAGTCCAGGGCCGTCTTTCGGTGGGCCAGGCCTGGATCTGAAGAACCGACCGCCAGAGTCCAGAGGCAGCAGCAGCAGCAGCTCTTCGTTACAGCCACCGGGGTGGGTCCCCCGATCACTTGGCTGCGGGGGCCCACTTCTCGAGTCAAACGCTAATGGCAATCTTAGTGGACCCGCGCCTGAGTGGTTGCTCGGCGGGTGAGACGTGAATGGCTGTCCTGCTGCAGCTGGCCGGTGAGTGCAGGGGCGCCTACTCATCTGGACGGCGAGTGAAACGGCTGGGTGCAACTCAGCTGGCCGGCGAAAGAAACGGCAGGGTGCAACTCAGCTGGCCGGCGAATGAAACGGCAGGGTGCAACTCAGCTGGCCGGCGAGTGAAACGGCAGGGGTGCCTTCTCTGCTGGCGAGCCTCCACCTGGGGAGGCGGGGGAGGCCCGTCCGCGTCGCTTCCCCCTGCCAGGGCACCCTTCGCTGCCGGTCGAAGCGGAGAATGGGAAGGCCAGTACAACGTGGTGGACTCCACCCTGGCGCTGCCAGAGCCTCGGCGCTGCGTGTAGCCTCCGGCCTATTCGCACAATCGTCCGCCACTGATGTCGATGGATTTTGCATGGCTTTTATAGCCCAAAGCCGACTAAAAGGACCGCCCAAAGCAGGTCAATGTTGCTATTTCGAAGAAGGAGGGGCGAGGACTGTCATGTAAATAGTTGTTTAAAAACGTGTTTTAATGTGTTTACCCTGTTGGCGTGTTTGTTATACCTATAAGTTATTTAAATGTTATAACTATACTACTTTGTTGGAGTGTTGTACATATTTGCAACCTGGTAACGAGCACAAGGATGTTACTGCGTAATCGGAAAAAATGACATAGCCCAATTGTGCGTGATCTAGCCCAGTTCGGTGACGTCGATGGTGGGTATCAGCAGGCTTCCGGTTGTGCAGGATTTTGTCGTGTTTACTGGGCGGGGTGGGTGGTAGGGCAGATATGTTTAGGCAGCGAGAGTGATGGAGCTGAGTACCTCGTGGCCATCTTGACCGTGAGCTTGGCTCCTTCCCCTAGTTTCATATTTTTCGCAAAGGGCTATTTCCTAGTGTTTCTTAAAAGAAAAAGGATCCCATCAGTGGTCTACTGGTTTTCAGAGTCCTTCTTTGTATATTTATGCCATAGTTTGCTATAAGCTATAGCGACTAGTCTATATTTAGTGAACATGTCCTTATTAGGGGTGCCTTCCAGTGGAGCCGGATGGTTCACCTCTAATAAGCGGTCCGGGCAGAACCAATTACCAATCAGTGGGGAGAAGATAGGCATGACGGGTTACAACGGGGACAAAAGTCAGCACTACCTATCTTTTCACTGCTTGCAAAGACTAGATAGAATATCTCTATTCCTCGTTATTTGTAGCAGAGAATACCTCCAAAGAACAAATATCGAACAACTAGTGTTCGGACAATCAATCAATCAATGGTGAGAAAGAGATAGGCACGATGGGTTACAATGGGGACAAAAGTCTGCGTTACCTACCCTTCACTATTTGCAAAGACTAGACAGAATATTTCTATTCTACGTTATTTGCAAACAGAGAATATCTCAACGAGCACTATCCTTCAAAACAATCAATATTCGGACAATCAATCAGTGGGGAGATAAAAATAGGCACGACGGGTTACAATGGGGACAAAAGTCTGCGTTACCTACCCTTCACTATCTGCAAAGGAAGAGAGAGTATTTCTACTCCTCCCCGTTTGTTGACAGCGAATATCTCAAACAGAACAATCAATAAGCAATACTAGTATTTTCAATCAATCAATCAATCGTTTGGCAATTTGTCGTGTTTCACGAACTTACCCGGACCGCATGGACAGTTTCTTGTCTTACGCCTCCAGCGCCCGATCCTCCTCTACTCTCCGTATTTGCCGCGGCACTCCTGATGGTTCACAGTCAGGACCGTAGATCACTCGAGAGAGGTCTGCTCGGAACCAGTGAAGTTCGGATGATCGGCTGCCAGACGAGGGTCTATCGGGCAGGAGCTCTCCCGATCGTTGCAGTCGTTCACTCTGTCGTCGGGACCTCTCTCTTTGGATCCACGTGTCGCTGATGGGCCCGACTTTGGGCGCCAATTGTTAAATGGTAGCGGCAGTCGTAGTCGATAACCTTTCAAGTTTTGCCCGGCGGTAATCGCCTCTTATACCATTCGATGCTAAACAAACAAAGAGGCAGGCGCCGGAGACTGGAAGGCAGGAAACAAAGTTTTATTCTCTCCGGAGGAGAACACATCAGATCAGACAGCGAGGTATCGTCACGAGGTGCTCTAACTGCATCTCTGAGGCCTGGCCTCTTATACACAGGTTTATGACTTTATTGCAGGTTTATCATACATGGCACATTCTTGAGATCGCTTTGATACATGAAAAGAACATCCTCAGAATCCCCACTTCAAGCTCGTTCCCACACATATTTACAGTGGGAGTCCCCACCCCACCCACAATAGGAGATGGCTATCACACAGCTGGACATTCCGCCAATTCCCGGGGGTGTGTGCGACCGGTTGGGTCTCAGGGGGTGGGGGGGCCTTGATCTACTGTAATCCCTTTGATGTGGTGTGTTTCCCTTACAGTAGGGGCAATAAACTGCATCCGCAGGGCTAGGTGAAGGCCTGGGATAGGTTTGGACAATTGGGCGCAGAGGAAGGGGGTTATCAAAGAGATGCATGACCATGTATGGGATGTCGGTCAGGCGTGGGATGTGGTTCCATGGCAGGGTCGCGCAGAAGGAGAGGGTTTATGGCCCGTGTATGAGAGAGCGGGGGTGGCCGGCGCGCGGGGGAATGCTCGCAGCACCAGGGGGACGCGCTGGCGATCGGCAATGAGCAGGGAGAGAGACCAGGGTGCCTAAAATGGCTGTTGTGCGTATTCCAGTGTGTTGCGCTGGGGAGAGACAAGATGGCGCAGATAATGTTCAGTTATGAACTAAATTTCCACAATATTAAGAACGTTACTGACTTGCAGAAAGATTTGAAAGGTTTGGTAGCAACGGGGTGCATGGGAAGCCATTGGTAATGGATTCAGTGCAGTAGGCAAATGGTTTGGAAACTTGGGAAGTGGAGTAGCGCATTCAATTTTGAAGCCTCTTGTGCTTATTGCTCTTTGTGCTATATTTATAGTTATGTTCTTTAAAGTGTACCGGAGGGTAAAGGAACGTAAGGGAGTGAAAGAAGGAGAGCAGATGTAGAATTAGATTAGAGGAAAATAAATATTATGACAACATGAAGCGTCTGGAGGAATTGAGACAAAGAATGATGAAACATACTGGTTTTAGTCAGGTTCATCGAATAAGAGATCGTTATCATGATTTGATGGCTTGATTCACCATCAGAGGGGGATTGGAGCAGAATAATTTTAGCTCCACCCTTACATGTCACAAAAACATAAAATATTTATATGCATTTATTATTCCATATGTTCAGTGGGCTCTAACGTCACTAATGAAAGTGGAGTATTCAACTGTACTTCTGAAATGCTTCACTGTAGACTATTATAGATTTATACGTGTGCATATTAATGTTTAGATTTACTAGGCCATTCTAGTTCTCATATATAGTGCTGTTGTAAAGCTCTCGGATACCTAATATCTTTGGGTCTAGTTTGCGCTCTATAAAACAAAAAAAACAAAAAATTACACATATCGTTTAAGTTGTGCAACATAACTATTTCGAATTGCATTACATATGTAATCACTATTTCTTACTTAAAGTTACCTTTATATAACTGCATTGAGTTTGTGACTGTTCGTGCACATATATCTAAATGTTGGGTGCACATTTTATGTTAAAGTTAGATGACCAAAGACCTTAAGCTTGAGGGCTTCAATAATTAGCCTTCAACATGAACGTTTTGCTTAATTTGCATGTTCTCTCCCTTGCAGGTGCAGTCGCAGGGCACCTTTCGATACTGAAAGGCATATTGTGTGTTGAAGACATGGAGAAGTATGGAAGGAAACTGAAGTGACCACAATCACAACCGGTATGAGGAGAAGACGTATTTAATACTGCTCATCAACAACAGCTTCCAGGGAATGATAGCATGCTTCAAGCATGGGCATTCTATCACCCAGGAGCTGACTGAACATTCAGGGTGCAATGACATCACCACTATAGATATTACAATATCTCCCTTCTTTACAGAAACATAAAGATAGAATAATCAAGAAAAACAAAGAAGAACATAATAAAAAAACTACATACAATAAAAAAATGAATAACAAGAAAAGACATTAAAAATACAGAAAGCAAACCTAATCAAAATTAGAATTACTGTAACATTTTACAAATCCATACTTTTGGGAACAAATTTCCTGCGAGTGCTCCTCCTTATCAAGGAAGAAGACCTTTCTTGTGATGGACCATCACAGGACAAACTTTTCCCGCTCAATCCAATCTTCCCACCCTCAAAAGAAGATTTATTAAAAGGAGGAACAAAGTTATCTTTTAAGCCCATTTGATGTGCAACCTTATCAGGGATTCTATAAATTCTAGTTACATTCCACCCATTCTTACCATTGACTCTCACAGCATAACGCGAAACCAAATCTACGCACATAGGTTGACTGAATTTAGATAGACCCTTGGGTACATTATGTGGAATCTTTATCTTAACCCAATCCCCCACCTTGATATTGTGAGACCACTCATCTTTATGAGAACTTTCTCCAGAAAGATGAGAAGTGTTTTCCTCAGCATAGATTTTATTGTGTACATGTGAATGCAAATTTCCCTCAACTCTCTCAACAGAGGATGACAAAACTGACCTTGACAATGGTCCCCACTACCTCATCCAAGCTGGGCACATGCTAAACGTTGCAACCCTCCCTCAAAGTAACTCAAAAGGACTTTTCCCAAACTCAGTACCCGGTGTAGTCCGATGAGCCCACAGCATACTCTGAACAGCTCCCCTAATATCAATATTGCCAGAGACAGCCCATTGCACACAATCAACCAAAATACGATTCATGCGCTCAATAAAACTCAATAAAACCATTTCCTTGTGGGTGATACAGAGCTACACGCCTATGGAAAATGCCAGATTGATTTAAGAAACCAGACATTTCTTTGGAGACAAATTGTACTCCATTGTCTGACACTAATTCGTTAGGAAAACCTTCCTTTGCAAAAAGACTTTCTAGGAACTTAATAACTTCACTTGTATTAGGTTCAGTCATAAAACACACTTCCCACCACTTGCTGTAATAGTCAGCAATAACCAATGCAAATTTATACTTATTAGGTAAAGCATTGAACGGGCCAATAAAATCCAAAGCTAGTTTCATCCAAGGCCCTGAGGGTAGGTCAACTTTTACCTTGGGAGGAATGACGGTCTTGATCACTTTGTCACTGGAACAACAGGTAAAACAATTTTCAACCATACTCTCTATATGACAATCCATTGAAGGCCACCAATAAATAGAACGAATTCTGCGCTTGGTACATGTTTGCCCCAAATGGCCTTCATGTCCAGCCATAATTATGCGATCTCTCAAACTAAGTGGGGGTACAAATTTATCGCCACGTAAAATCATCTCACCTTCTAGAGAGAGTTCATCAGCCACTGTAGCGAAAGGTTGTAGTTCACTATCCAGATGTTTTTCCTTTGGCCAACCTTGGATGATACACCTTTTTATCTCCTTGAGAACAGAATCTGAATGTAACGCATCAAACCATTCTTCCTCCTTGAAACACCCCTCTTTACAAACATCGATACTTGCAATTAAGCATTCCTCATCTTCTTCTGCAACACATTCATCCTGCACCGCAGGCAACGGCAATCTGGAAAGAAAGTCAGGTCTAATGTTTTTTCCTCCAGGAATAAGTTCAACTGCAAAATTGTATTGAAGAAGTTTAGAGCTCAATCTCGCGATCCTGGGCGTGTGATCTTTCATGAGAACACCATTAAGAATGGGAATAAGGGGTTTGTGATCAGTCAGCAGCTTAAAAGATCTACCCCAAAGAAAACTCTTAAACCTCTCAACAGCCCAACAACAAGCAAGAAGTTCTCTTTCGATTACAGAATAGTTTTTCTCGCTGGGACGTAATGATCTAGAGATAAATCCAACAGTATGTTCCATCCCAACTTTCATTTAAGTCAACATGCCACCAAGACCATCCAGACTAGCGTCCACTGACACAATGGATTCTAGAGTAGGATCATAAGGAGTCAAAATGATACAGCGACTCAGTTCATTCTTAATTTTGTCAAAATCTGTTTGACACTTATAATCCCAAAGAAAGACAGTTCCTCTCTTCAGAAGTTCACGTAAATGAGCAGTCTTTGCTGAAAAATTTGAAATGAACTTAGAATAAAATTCACACATACCAAGAAAGGATGAAACTTGTTCTTTGGACCTGGGAGAAGGAACTTTAACAATTGCTTCAATCAAACCAACTCTGGGAAGAATGCCCTCGCCTGAAAGGCGGTGCCCTAGATAATCAATAGACTGTACCCCCAAAAACACATTTGCTCAAATTACCCACAATGCCCTTCTCTTGTAGTCTGTTTAACACTTCAGTCAAACTTCTATCATGCGATGACCTGCAAACTCCTGCTACTAGGATGTCATCTTGAAAAACAACTGTATTATAAACCCCCATCAGAACTTTTTCCATCACACGTTGGAATACGGAAGCTGCGGAAGCTGGCCCAAAAGGCATCCGTTTAAATTGGAAAGTTCCAGATGGAGAAACAAAAGCAGTCAAGTGTTTAGATGATGCATCCAATTCAACTTGATGGTATGCCGAAGACCATTTGAAACCTTGAAACTTTGAAACTATGTCGTCAATGCGGGGTAGTGGGCGTGAATCCACCCAAATATTCTTATTGAGACTGCGTAAGTCAATACAGACTCTGAGATTCCCATTTTTTTCCGTGCAACGACCAAAGGACTTAACCAAAGAGATGATTCAATTGGCTCAATCACACCTGAATCACACATCTTCTCCAACTCTTTTGTTAAATCATCCCCAACACTCAAGGGTACATTACGCAGTTTGTGTTTGCAAGGAATAGCTCCATCTTTTACCTTGATAAGATGTTTAAAACCCTTGATTAAACCTAGTGAGTCAGAAAAAACCTTCGGGAATTTGCTTCCCCAGTTGGAAGGTTCGTCATAGCATGTTGATTCACTAACAATGGAAACTGGTTCCTTTGTGCCTGGCCTAAGAGTCATTCCGAATAAGCCTTGGTGGTACCACCCCAGGATATTTAATCCTTTGATAGCAACATATATCTTTCCAGTAATAGACTTCTCTTTGAACACTAAAGTGCTTTCAAAAAAACCTTTTAGTTGAATCTTCCTTCCTTCATAAGACACAGGGCTTCTGTCAGGAGGTTCAAGATGCCTATCACCGCATACAGATTCGAACCACTCTTCAGTGATCATTGTCATGCATGCTCCTGAATCAGCGAGTAGTTTCAAAATCTTTCCAGCCACTATTATGTAAACAATCGGGTCTGCACACTCCTCACAATCACAACTACTAACATTAAGTCACTCATGGAACTTACAACTTCTGTATTACTCCCCAATTTGTCACTCTCTTCCCACAAAACGTTGATATTCCTCCTGGAAGTACACACTTTTGCAAAATGACCTTGTTTACCACAATTTCTACACAAAGCGTTTCGAGCAGGGCAAACTCGTGAATTAGGAAAATGTGAAGGATAACCACACTTTGAACACACATTTTTCTTTTGGAAATAGAATTGTTTCTTATCCTGTCTTACCACAGGCAATTTCCCTTTAACCTCATTACTGTTTTTCTCACTACTGTTTTTCTCAGAGACACTATTCTTATCTGCCCCATTTTTCCCTTCATTTACAACACCAATGGTGGATTTGTCTGATCTGAGCTCATTGGAAGACATTTGTGAGTAACTCAATGCTCTTAACGATAGAGACTGTTTCTTCAAGTGATGGATTTTTTAAAGTTAATAACTTCTGTAGAACTTTTTTATCTCTACATCATACTACGGTTTGATCTCTGAATTCTCAAACTCACATTCAGAAGTCAATATACGTAGAGAAGCAACATATGACACAATACTTTCAGAGGCTTGTTGTTCCCTCGTGAAAAACGTATGCCTGGCTATTACCAAGCTCTTTTCAACATCAAATAGTTTTTCTAACATCTGTATAGCTTGGTCAAAATCGTTAAGCGGTTCGACACCCTCTGCTGGTTCTGGTAAGGGTAAATGTTCAAGTACAGCCTGACCCTCAAAACCCAAATTGTGTTCAAGGATGAATCTTTTACATTCAGCACTAAATCTAAGACCCCCAATGGTTCCTAAATATTTCGTAAATGCCCTGTACCATACTTTCCACTCTACTGGTGGGTCTCCTGGAAGCTGTAGGAAAGGAGAAGGTGCTTGTACATTCTGCATGATAAAGATGCTGCAAGAGACAAGCTACACAACTACTTAGAAATGCCACAAAAATTCTCACTAGCACTATAAATCTTCTCCTTTTCCTTCACCAAAGCAAAAAAAACTAATATTGTTATATTGTATTTTCTGTTAAATAAAATACTTAACCGTTGTCAGGTTTATCGTTAAAAGAAATAATGTGTGAATTTGCACATGTAATAAACGTGAGATGATATTTTAAAATTACGATTTAACATAAAGTTAAGAGAGTTCTTCAGCTTAAATAAACATCCACAAGATGGCGCTAAAGTACAGTTAATGTAAAGTCAGTGAATAGAGAATGATAGATCCAATGGTTGAATTCAGAAAACATATGACGTGAGGATTGTAGAAACAGTACCTTGACATCGACGAAATGTCAACTAATAGCTATTCATGCGCTGATGTCTTGCCATTATATCAAGATTAAAGGACCAAAAATATTCCTGATATTCACCAGCGGAATACGTCAAAGTTGCAGCAATGGAGAAATAACTTTATTGAAAGTACTTTCTTGGAGTTAAATGATGGGCGCTATAATCCTTCAATAACACGTAAAAGCGATAACTTGGATCTGCTTGCAAGAAGATGGCGAGACGCACAGAAGACGCATGCCATGTGGCTCAGGGCGCCCTCCTGCTGCACAACGTCAAATGACAGCAACAAAGACAGAGAAGCCCATGGAAGGTTGACGACAGGCTCCGCGCGACTCTATGAACAAGGTGAGTTACGCGAGCCAATTTCAAGTTTAAATAGGAAGCGCAACTGTCATAGTAACCATCCAACCAACTATTTAAAAATGGAGCTTGATAACGATGTCGGTCTCATCTAAATGTGGCATCAGAGGTCTAAATTCATACGTGCGACTGTCAGTGCGCCAGTAGCCAAATAATTTTCCAATGGCACAAGTAAACGTCACACAAATGAAGCGCTGGTACGAGTGAGCGCACCACAAGCAAACAAAATCAGCCTCCAATGCACGCAGGGACAAATACCCTCGCACTTGTTCACAAATACATCCAGTCAGCAAATACCTCACTTCTCGACTACACGTTACTCGCAACGGCCATGACGTTCCGTGGAGAAAAGAACAGATGAAGCTGACTTCAGATGATGTAACTGTTAGCCGAGACCGAGTGTCCCATCGGCAGTATGAAGATTATGGCAATTCAGACAAGTTCTTTTGAATATTAAAGCTGGATTCGATTATTTCCTTTAAAAAAAAAATTGTAGAGACGAATTTTAACTTGAATAACTCCGCACACATGGGTATGAAGATAGCAGTAAATCCCAATCGTGTCGCCAATTGAAGTGACCACAATCACAACCGGTATGAGGAGAAGACGTATTTAATACTGCTCATCAACAACAGCTTCCAGGCAATGATAGCATGCTTCAAGCAAGGACATTCTATCACCCAGGAGCTGACAGAACATTCAGGGTGCAATGACATCACCACTATAGATATTACAGAAACGTTTGGCCAGAAGAAGATCCTTTAACGAAGTAGGAGACAGACTCCCATGGCTGAAAAGGATGCTCAAGGTCACGCTGTTGTTCCGACTGGAAGGTGGGAGACATGAAGGATGTAGCCATTATTTCTACAGTGAAAAGATCGAACTGTACGGTAAACAATGATGTTGATTTTGTGTGTTCTTTGGTGTTCACATTGTTAGTTAGGCGGCAGATACCCTTTGGGCTATATTTCACATTGTGTAACTTCCTGCTATGCATTGCTTTAGGTTGTAGAACATTTACTGAAGTCTTTGCTATGCTGACCCCTTTCTTGCTCCCCTGATTTAATTAGGGTTCCCTGATGCCAGCTTAGGATCGGATTCATTACATGACTTTAGATATCCTCATATAGACAGGAGATCGAAACCTGCAATACAATCATCAGATTCTCTCTTTCATTTTTCGCATTGCTGCTACTGAACTTCCTGTATCTTTGAATCCTACACCTAGTTTTGGACTTCCAGTGTGTAGTCGATAGGATTACACTATAAACAAAAATTTGAATTGATATTAATTGCCTTTCACCTCTAAGGCAACTACAAAGGTTTTTCAACTAGAGAGTGATGGTAAGAATGGCCCAGTGCCCTCTCAAATGCATGACACTGGTTGCGATGGTTAAGAGGGTGATGACGTTGAATGGAGAGAGATGCAATGTTACCATGTTCATCGTCACAGATGCCCAGACATGGTGGAGGCATCAATGAAATTCCTTTCCATTCCTGAATACTGTGTGAGTCTCTGCAGCAGATCTCAGGGTCACTTAACCGTCTGCAAGTTGCCATTAGTCCTGGGTTACATTTTGTGCCGAATCTCTGGTTGCAGACATCATGTGCCTCACAGTGAGGATATTAGCTCTGCCTGCCTCCATTTGATAACTCTGTACATGGTGTACACAGTTATGTTATGCCTTTGTTAAATGTGGTCCCTAAGTGAAGAGCACTGTCTCTTTTCTTGCAACTCAGCCAATTCCTGAGTTGCATTCTTTACTTTAGGTGCAGCTAAATGTAATATAGAATTACTTATTGTATTTTCGATTAAAGCATGATGTTCTGCCTGCAAAGTTTCTAGCTTTGGCAAAATACCTTCCAGTTTATGAGCGGCCATACCTACAGGGTGAGTAGAATGTTGCTCTTGGCAAGCCTTCCCATATCCTTACCCACTGGTTCTGGATTACATTTTTCAAATTGGGCAGAGGGTTCTATGCCTGAAATGTCTGCCTATGGTTAATTGGTGTACTACTATGTTTTTTTTTTTTTTAAGATAATCAGTTGGACCTGCCAAACATCACCAGGGGAAGATTCTGGGGATGCCGATTTTACTACTCAAATTTAAATTCTAATACATAAGAAAATAGGAATTTGTGCACTGGTGGGAATTTTGTAGCCTGGAACATCTCAGCATCATATTTGACATGTTTCTATTGCTGTTTTTACTGGGACTATGACAAAATCAAAATACTGTCAGGACTTTCGATTTTGGTTTGGGGATGCCACAGTTAACAAAATGTTCTTTAGACGTAAACAATTTTTAGGAAGCTCTATCAGAGCCAAAGCAAACAGAAGGAGATGATGGACGGAGCGCTGAAACTTTTCAGACACTCACCCCCAGTCACAGATCTGAGTTGAATCCATCATAGTTCTTTAGCTCAATTTGCCACCCCAGTTCAGACACAGCTATATGCAAATCAGTCTTGACCCTGTGCCTCATGGGAACAGTCCAGCCCCTACTGCCAAGCCATGTCTTAACTGGTCTGGAAACAAGCATTCTGGGACCGGTTTCAGGCAAACAGCCCTCATCAGCAAGGCTAGGGTGAATCTAGTGGCAGAGTGATCAAGGGACCCACGTCTGGGCATACCGTGCCAAATTAGGGTGAACAAAGCAAAGAGAAGGAGATGATGGACGTAGCGCTGAAACTTATCAGACACTCACCCCCAGTCACAGATCTGGGCTGAATCCATTATTTTTCTTTAGCTCACTTTGGCACCCCAGTTCAGACACAGCTATATGCAAATCAGTCTTGACCCTGTGCCTCATGGGAACAGACCAGCCCGAACTGCCAAGCCATGTCTTCTCTGGACCGGAAACAAGCAACCTGGGACCGGTTTCGGGCTAACACCCTCATCAGCCAGGGTAGCTTCAATCTAGTCGAAAAGAGAGCAAGGGACCCACGTCTGGGCATATCCTGCCATATTAGGGCGAACAAAGCAAACAGAACGAGATGATGGATGGAGCACTGAAACTTTTCAGACACTCACCCCCAGTCACAGATCTGGGTTGAATTCATCATCATTCTTTAGCTCACTTTTCCACCCAAGTTCAGACACAGCTATATGCAAATCTGTCTTGACCCTGTGCCTCATGGGAACAGTCCAGCCCGAACTACCAAGCCATGTCTTTCCTGGACTGGAAACAAGCATTCTGGGACCAGTGTCGGGCTAACAGCCCTCATCAGCAAGGCTAGCTTGAATCCAATGGCAAAGTGAGCAAGGGACCCACGTCTGGGCATACCCTGCCAACTTAGGGCACACAAAGCGAACAGAAGGAGATGATGGAGGGAGCACTGGAACTTTTCAGACACTCACACCCAGTCACTCGTCTGGGTTGAATCCATCATCATTCTTTTGCTCACTTTGCCAAGCATTAGTTGTATTGAAACTGCATCAAACCAGGGATGGATTGGTAATTTGGGGCCACTTAGTAGGTTGGGCTTTCAGAAATGAAAATTGCTCTGGACAGGTTAAAGCATTTGTGGCGTCTTAGGAGATTTATTTTTTCAGTGCAGGTGCTGGACCATTGTATTAGCTCCCCAATGGGTCTTCTTCATATGTTCTACCACAGTAAGACATTAGCATTGGTAATGGCAGGCAGACTTTGGATATCACCAGAGAATTCATTGCTGTTTCTTTTGCACATAGTGAGGACTCCAATTACAGGCTCATCACAGTTGTGCAAGACCATCAAAACTCAACACACCATCCTGCCAAGGTCTTGTTTGCTCCTTCTCTATGCAATCTGGTAAATGGCGTTGACCATGTTGGCTTCAAGTTGGCCCCCATGGTTTGTGGGGCCTATGCACTCTTTGAGCACTGTACCAAACCCTCATGCTACTAAGGACCTGATTTGGATTTTGGATGACAGGTTACTTAACCTAACGTGCCATAGAACCATGCATCTTGTTACACTTGAATTAAATTCCATAACAGATGGGATATCCCTCACATTTGTGAAAGAGTAACGTTTCGCCAAAATCTAATCAGGCCCTTAGTTCTCTGACAGCAATGCAGTAGGAACTGTATCCTACTGTCCCTCAATGCAAATGCCAAAGCTGGCTTTCCCAGTTTTGTATAAGGAAAAAGCCTTTCTACAACATTTTTTATCAACTTCTTTGACTAGAATTCAGAATACCTTCTTGACACAAAAGTGCTACCATACTAAACTTGTTCTAATCCTATTAGTCCTATTTGCAAACCATTGAGACATTCTCCGAACCACTTTTAATAAACTACTGGCCTGGTGCAGCTGCTCCATAATTTGACGGATTCCCTTCATTGCCCATCTAATATGCTGTGATTCTAGGAAATTACAGCATCCTAATTTAAACATTAGGTTTGCTTTTAAAAAAACAGACCTGTTCTAACATTTAATTATCTGCTCTCTTCATTAAAAAATAGAAAAATGTGCCAAATATACGTGATCTTACATACTTGACAATTAATGAGCAGCAAGTTCTCAGAGGTAATTAGATTTCTTACTCAGGCAATTATTCGACACTTGTCACTTGAACTCAAGTGCTTTTCTTGTAAGAGTAGGATTTATTTTTCTTGTGGAGGCTTACATATGCCGCAGCTCGCATTCTCTTCTACGTGATTTAGAAGTTCACATTTTTCAGGAAATGTGCTTGATGAAGCAGGAGATCTATTAGACATCTTTGCTTAGTAAGAGGCTGCTCCTGTGATACCTGGTATTTTCTTGTAGAGGTTTGAAGAGTTGTCATGTGGTAGAATAGGAAAAATAAGCAACTGGCATACGTGCGCATTCTTTCTGCATCAAAAGCCACCCCAGAGAGTGTGGTCTGGCCACGAAGGAAGATGGCCGCCTGAACGTGAAGCTCTGCTACGAGACGGACCCTTGACGGAGGTGGCGCACTTCACATCTCAGCCGGGATCACACTTGTGACAGATATGGTATTCTACAGCAGCGCTTTTACTTGTGGACAAATTTCTGAACCAAACAACCTTTTTTAGGGTTAATTCTGACTGGAATACTTTCTGCTCCGGCAAGCACGTCCTGGGCCTCTCACCACAACAAAACCCTCGGCTCTTGTGTAACCGGAGCACCTCTCTCACTGCATTCCTGAGAGGGCTTTATTACCGTGTATAGCCGAAACAGGCATACTTCATCCAGCGCTTCAGTAATTTTAAAGCCGGTAAGAAGTATATTTGCCTTCTTCATCTGTGCTTGATTCCTGTGACTAAATGACTCTTTTCAAGGTCAATTCTGACTGAAACGAATGTCATTTTACTAAGTTCTTTTGAATACTGGAGCTCAGCAGTACAACTGAAGGACCTCACATGCTGCCTTTTTGCCCTCCAATTAACATATAAATCGTCAGAGCTCTGAACTGTGCTTTTATACATTTTCCAGCTCTCATCTGACAACGTTTATAGAGAGGAAATTAGGGAATGGAGCTTTCAGGTCAGCCAATACTTCCCATACTTCTGTGGCATATTTATATCCAGAATGCCTCCAGATAGATTGATATTGCTCATTCAAAGTTTCGTTTCATGAGGGCACAGCATTATGATTTCAGCAACTGCCACCACGTTGTTTAATGAACATGTTTTTCCGCTTTTGAAACATTACGTATGAGGAAATATTGTGACGCATTACATACTTTTCGCCTAATGTCTTGATTATTCTGTCAGCCTTATACTGTGTTTTATAAAGGTTCAATAATGTTCAATAATGTTATGCACAATGTAGTAAAAGATTGACCTTTCTCTTCTCATAATCTATAACCTACTGGTTACTTATACTGATACTATTTAAGTGACAAATGCTAAAATATTTTGTTTCATGAGATACTGTAGATTGTCATTTGCGATAGATTATTCTTGTACTCATTATTGATAAGACTCTAAAATACTTATTTTGCAAGAGCCTTCTGGATTGAGTGTGGTAAATATTATTTCCTATTCTCATATTAACCACGACGTACTCTAATTATTCACATCTGTTTGACAATCGCTTTATATGTGCCTGGTTTTCGCAACCCTCATTGAAGAAAACATTTTACTGATGTCTAATCACAAAAACGGCAACAAAAATTCAAAATTGTCTCCTTTTGCAGACGCAATCGCGCGTTATGCCTACTAAAGGTTCACCTCTATCGCCATCTAAGCCATTTTTAGTCACTTCAACCGAGTCAGGAGCAACTATGAACCGTATTTTACAAGAAATCTCAACTATCAGTTGCCGTCTGACAGAAATGGATAATAACATTTCTTCCCTCACGACAGAAACTAAATCCATTAGAGCGGATATGGAGCAATTCCATCGAAAAACGGAAGGGTTGGATCGACGCTTAACGGTGGTGGAAAATAGGCTTGACTCAGTACAAGGCAGAGACCAGGATCTTCTACTCCTTCGCAGTAAGCTTATTGACTTGGAAGATCGCAATAGAAGAGACAATGTTCGCTTCTTTGGCTTTCCAGAGAAAATTGAAGGCCAGAATGCTCGGTTATTTCTCTGTAAAACTCTTCCCAAGTGGCTTGGCATTACTTTTGATCTGCCATTGGAAATTCAACGTGCCCATTGTCTTGGACCTCTGCGAAAAAACCTGGACTCTCTAACAAGGCCCCTAATTGCTTGTTTCTTGAGACACGAGCAAGTCAGACAGATATAAATGTTAGCTCGCACACAAAGATCCTACATTTATGATGGTCATCAAATACAGATGGCAGCTGACTTCTAGAGAGAAACCAATGAAAGAAGGAAATTATTCTTAGCTATGAGGCCACAACTACGGAAGCTGGATATCAAGTATGGCTTGTTCGACCCAGCTCGTTTCTGTATCACTAGCAATGGTGAATCAAAAGACTTCTACAATCCTGAAGAATTACAACATTTCCTAGACAGTTTGTCAATTCAGGACATGGATGTACAACATATCTCTCATGATCCACCTGATCAAACTTCTCCGCAACCTCAACAGTTGACAGATAGCAGGCGTCGCAACCTTGGTGAAGCTCACTATCGAGGTAGAGACATGGAAAGACCTCTCCGTGCACACGAGGATCAAACATCTGCCTTACAGTCTGTAATTACCTTCACACACGATCAACGTAGAGATAAGTCCAGATCTCCCTTAAAGTCTGCATCAGATGGAGAATAAGTATGGTTGCTCTATATTATCTTCACAATTATGGCCTCAGTTAATATCTTAATTTCTTAATCACCTTTAATCAACTTACTTGGCTTCTTAAGTTAAGCTAGTCCATAACTCTTATGCTCTACTTGCACCTTGCTTTTCAGCCAAGGGGGAAACATGAGTACTATTTCCATTTATTATATATGATTATAATATATTACTGAGTGGTTAGCCTTATAACTGTATTTAATATGTATTTTAGTTGAGATCTTTTAATAGAAGAATCCCATTCTATATACTATTTACAATTATAAACTACACTGGTCATCTGTTCTATTTTATGGGATGGGCTTTGAATTTTTTGCTGTTTCACTTTTTATGAACAGGTTCTTTATCCATCTCCACATTGCTGATATTCTCTCTTAGGCTATACTAATGTTTATGTTTATTGTTATCTATACATTTATAATATCAAATGTTGTTTTACTATATGAATATTATAAAAAGTGTATTTATGAATTATAACTTTAATTATTCATTTCAATTTCTGGAACACATTTTCATTCACTCATTGCTTTTAAGTATGTTTTACAGTTTATTTCTGCTTCTTAATGGAATACACTTCTCCTCCTAACATATGCTACTATATGTACTCAGGTCTCAGGGTTTTTACTTTCTTTCTAGCTTTTCCTAATTTACTGTCCTGGCTAATATTAATATTAATTGTCTACCCTCCTCAGGGGGTTCGTACTCTGGCTGATGTGGTGCGTTCTGTGTCCTGACAAGTTGGAGAGGTGACTGCCCGACCTCATCAGGTGTAGTGCCATGACCTCTGACCTGGCGAATGGGTAATGGTGAAGGGGTTCATACGCACGTCGTGCTTGGAGCCTCATTGGCGTGGGCCTTGCCAGGTGATTCTGGTTAACACTACTGCTGTAAAGTGTAGAGGTCTGTCGAATTGCATACATGTTAATCATACTCACAGAATCCCCTTGATGAAATAATACCACCTGTTCCTGATGTGCCGGTGGTTTCAGTGAGACAAAGGGAACAGCTTAGGCAAGGTGCTAGGACAGCACTTGTTTGGCCTGACGGTTGTCGGTTCTGATGGGTCCAAACCAGTAGAGTTCACTACATGAGAATTAGGCCCCAGCAAAGGCCCTAGTGCAACAGTAATGTAAGTAGTGCTTGAAGACTAGTGGCCCAGAAGATAGGAGAGAGGAAGACACTGTCTGACTGAAGTGCAGGTGCCCCGTATCATCCCTGAAGGCACTGACGACAAAGGACCAACAGTGAGAAGGAAAAAAAGGGTGAGAGTACCCTGCCAGAGATGCTCCTCATCTGAGTGGACTTATTTTGCAGCCAATGATTGGGAGACAGCGCGTTACGCCTATTACTATAACAACTTGCATCCAGATGAACCTCATTGAGCTGAAATTTGGGGCTGAAATGAGATTTGAAATTCCTGTGCCACTCGATAGACTAACTCAACTTGTTCTGGAAGTAATCATAAATAAGTTCGCCAAGGGAAGTATCTTATGACCGCATTACCACATGCCCTTGATATATGAAATCATCTGTAGTTTACTGCCAAGTCTTTTTTACAGGAAAGTTCATTTCCAGTATTTTTACTCAAACCAAAATCTAGTTCTCTCCAAAATTCCAGTGCTGAAGCACTTGAAAAGACACCAAGATGCAAAGAATTCTGAAATAAAGGGACACTTCTTTAGACCCACTTTGTCCCTAGACACTGCAGATGCACACCGACACAATTTAACCTGTTCGATCAACAGCGTAGAAAACAATATATTGATTCAATCGAAGAAATGAGGAGAAACCTTCTAGCAAAGGCCGTAAACCATTCTAAATTTCCACCCTTGGCAAAGGAAGAGATTGAACAGAGAATAGTCTGAAACATGGCTGTACTTGCATTAGATTGGCAACATAAAGGGTGATTACGCTTCACTGTCAGAAAATTCATGACCAACAGAAATTTTGTTGGGACGAGTGAATTCAAGGAAATTGGGGGTTATATTTGGATGGAGGCGATCCTGTGTACCCTGGAGTCTATTATATTTGTGGGAAAATTGCATTTTGCAGGTCACCCATGAGATGGTACAGAACATGTTATTTGGAAATAGTTTTTTTTTAAATATATCATGTGGACCAAATTAAGGAACCCAAAGTGGGAAACAGGTGAGAACTAAGAGGAGAATGAGTGGCAGTGAAATAATAAGTGAAATTTTGATGTCTTGATTACAACTGTAGGAGTGATACTCAATTCTCAGAAGATTAGAAAACTTTCTACTGTAGTTGACAAGCTAGCTACTAGTCCAGCTGGGGTATTCCTAGTTGTGGATATGGAAATGGTAGCCATCAGATCAATGGTTTTGCAGAACAGACTTGCTTTAGAAGTCCATCTCGCAAAGGACGGCAAGGTCTGCTGGATGTTAACGTTTCAACAATATTGTACTTACATCCCAGACGGACGTAAATACCTGAAGAAACACATCAGTAAAATTACTGACCTGAAGAAGGAATTGAAAGAGTTAAAAGCTATAGGCGCCTTGGAAGCAATTGGGATTGGATTTTTCTGCTATAGGCAGATGGTTTGGTAACTTAGAAAGTGGAGTTGTTGGAAGCATCTTAAGACCCTTATTGGTAATCATTCTTTGGTGATTACTTTTGTTTGTGATACTGACAGTGTGCAAACGTGCACAAGTGAAGGAGTAATTGAAGAGGAAGAGAGCAGATGTAGGATTGGAAAAAAACCAGAGCAAACTTTGTGATGACATAAAATTTCTAGAGGATTCCAAAAGGAAAATGATGAAGACAACGAAGCTGTAATCTGAACATCTGATCACAGATTGATCGGATGGCTTGATTTGCCATTAAAGGGGGGATTGGTGCAGCGTAAAGTTACCCACTCTTTTTACATCACAAAAAAATCCCAAAATTGCCCAATTCATGGCACACCAAAAGAACATTCATTTTGCCCATTAGAATTGTGTGACTTTGTGATTCTTGCACACTTTCCACTTGATACTACTGATGAAGTGAGTCTTTATTTTAGAGTATTATAATTACTCACTTATAATGTCTACTAAGGCTTGAAAGAGAATATTTTGAAAATGTATTAATTCATTAACAGTTATAAATGAGTGTGTTTCAATACTGAAGCTTACAACTAATGCAATCCTTTCTGTGTAATTGATAGAAATGGCGTTTATGCTTTAAATGATCTCCTATTACCCAGGTTGCAAATGTAGCTGAAACGATAAAAGTTTAATAATGTATGGATTTATGTTACACGTATATATTTATGAATGTACATCTCCAGCACACCCACTGTTCCAGTTTCATTGCTTACTACATAAATAATTAGACAAAGCATTAAAAAGAATTACTATGTTGTATAGGGTGTTTTAACCCCTTCAACGCGCATGACGGAACGGTTCCGTCATGCACGTCGGTTGCGCTGTGCGCATGACGGAACCGTTCCGTCATGGCCCCGCCCGCGCACGGAACCTTCAGCGTGGCGCGGAAATCCGCGCCGTGCTGAAGGGGTTAAATGTGCACACACATATATAAGGGTGCATTATAGATTTAATACTTTAAGTTAGCTGCATTACACTAAAGGCCTAATAATTATTCCCATGAGAATTTGTTTCGTTCTTGCATTTTGCTGATTTGCCTGTTAACTGTGTGAATCAATTTCTTGTCAAAAGTATTAGATACATGTCTGGGGATGGAATTCGATGACGAGCAAATGAGAACTCTGTAGATGACCAATGGACTGTTGTTCCTGATGGGGAGCACTGGCCTGAGATGGAGATCCTATGTCTAGTGTGGGACCTTTTCCCATTGTTGCTGGAAATACTATATGGAGACTATATGGACTTTTGAAACAAATAGAAAGGACTACCATTCATGACATACCAAAAAGGGAGTGATAACAAACTTTGGGAATTATAATTTATCGGTTGCCCTGGATGATGCATGCAGAGGAGGGCAGATGCCGAAGAGAGACGCATGCAGAAGTTTCTCTTGTCCTTTCCAGAGTTTTCCTTTGGACTCTGACCTGTAACAAACTTTTCCCAAAGCCCCATATCCATTGGACCTTTTAAAATGCACTCACTTCCTATGCTGCATTAATTTCCCCAAGTGTGGTTTAGACCAGTGCGTTTTTGATACCTTGGAGACTCCTGAGCGAGTTTCTGCAATGCTATTGCAAATTCTTCTTGTCCTCTTATGCCCAATCCCTACTGTGTTTTGTAGGTTTGTGCTGTGAGGAAATGATGTGCCTTAGGTTGCATTTGAGAGATTTAAATTGCGAACGAGCTAGATGAGATTCTGAGCATCAGATTTTAATGTTATTGTTTTGCATAGCGGCTACAAAGCTGCTTGTGTGCTTATCTCTTGTTCGTTTACATTTTTGGGGGAGACTAGGGCTCCCCGTTGTAATTCTATATCTATACAGTTTATTATTGTGAGTGATTTATTTGAATTTGAATTCTAACTTGTAATAAACCACGTGAAACTGGCTGCAGATTTCATGTCCTCATTGTGTAGCTAAGTGATTGCACTGCCTATTAATGGATCGCACAGAAAGGCTAACTCTCCTTCCCCTCAGTGCGCCTTAAAAAAAGGTCCGTCGGAGGACCATTTTAGCAAGTATAAGTAAAGCGAAGTTAAACAATCCAGCTGCTGAATAAATTAGAAGAGGAAAAACAATATTCAGGCCCAGTGTTGTGAGATTGCACCCGCTGGATCAGTGGCGAGGCAGAGCAGAGTCCTATGAGGACAGAATTGTTGGTTGTTACTGATAGTTGCACCTCCCACACAAGGCAATACTGTGACTAATGAGAAAGCAACCTCATTAGACATTGTGTGGAGTGAGCCAAGCCAGATAAGAGGCATGAAAATGCTAAAGATAGATCAATGGGATGTTGGTCCAGGAGACAGCAGCAGTCCATATCTGATCACCAGGCAGCCTCAGGGGGGAGCATGCTGTGTTACACACTCTTAAACTCCACACGGGGTGTGAAAACTATCTCCAGAGTGGACCAGAGGTCTGAGCTTCTCACTCTCCACACTGGTACCTCTTTTATGTGTTGAGGACACATGCCCTATGGCACCTGCCAGGATAAGAGGTCCCATCACCTTGAGTGTTCCCTTCATGGGACAGGCCTTCATTGACCACCCTCTTACCTTTCGCACCTAAATGGAAGTAGCATCTGCCACCTGAGGGCTGGGTGGGTAAGGTGGAGGGGGGCATCACCACAGGGAATTATGCCATGACAGGAGCATCTACACCACAACCTGGGCTAGGATCTATCATGTGTGAGTCTGCAGAAGGAGACAGGATCCAGCCACCTTGTCGCCAGTGATGAGTTCTGGGGAGAGAAAAGACACAGACACTCGGTTAGGTGAAGAAATTGAGTGCAGGTACATGCACCAAGCTCCTATCCATTAGCCCAGTCACGTGATCTGTAACCCTGGCAGAAAATGGATGTGGACAAGGTATAAGATAAGCCCTCAGGGAGTCCTGAGGGCTGAACTATGATGTGTGTCCACATGAACACCCAACATGTGAGAAGCAAAAGGTCTGCTGCCACAGAGTTTATAATATGTTTTAATTATTTTACCACACATTTACTTACATTTTGTATGTATAAATGCTCTAGCGGGTCTGCTATGTCTTTATTCGTGTTTTTCTTTTTTACACACTGCTTTCGTACAAACATAAAACCAGTTATTCTGATAAGAGAAGTAAAAGAAACACCTGTCCTTTGAATGTAGTGTGTTATTACTTTAAGTCATCTACTTCATTGATGTTCTATCTCATATATCTTTTTATTTATTTATTTTATTTTTGGAGTTTTATATAGGTCTTACAAGACCCGAAGGGTATCAGAGCGCTTTACAGCAGCATACATGAATAGAAACATAGACATTAGAGTACATCGACTAGTATCTAGAGTACTGGAGGTCACATAGATCGAGGTTATTGGCTATATGCAAAGAGATTATGGTTGAGGAGAAATTCTTTTAGTTGTCTCTTGAAGATCGTGAAAGAGGGATTAGTCCTGATGTGGGTAGGGTGAGAGTTCCAGATTTTTGTGGCATTCCCAGAGAAAGAGCGGGGGAAGCCTTTTTGTTTATGTCTTTTTGGGGTATTAAGAGGAGCGAGTTTGAGCTTCTTAGGTTTCTTGATTGACCTGTTTTTGTGAGGTAGTCTGGTTTGCCTGTGTGTAGGGCTTTATCGGTGAGACAGTTTTGAAAGCGCAGCGAGCTTTGATGGGAAGCCATTTTAGGTCCTGTAATGCTGGGGTGATGTTGTTGAATTTCTTGGTCCCAGTGACAATTCGTGCTGCTGCGTTTAGGTTGGATCGCATGGGGGCCATGTGTGTTTTAGCTGTCCCAGTTAGTGTGGCATTTCCATAGTACAGTCTGGAGAGAACTAGAGGTTGGGTTGCGGTTTTTAAGTCATTGGTGGGTATGAAAGGTTTGATTTTGTTGAGGAGTCTTAGGTTGAAGAGGGCGCCTTTTGCTGTGGAGTTTATGTGGGAGCTCATGTTGAGACTTGAGTCTAGAGAGATCCCTAGGGATTTGGCTGAGATTGCTGGAGTAAGTTTGCAGTTTAGAGAGTCAAGGTTGTTTATCCATTCTTGGATTTGAGGGGGTTGTTCGTGATTGGAAAAAACAAGGATTTTGTTTTTTTTTGGTTGAGCCAATTTTCTTCTTTTGATAATGTGGAGTTGAGTCAGAGGATGTCATTGAGGGAGGAGATCTCGAGGTATAGCTGGGTGTCGTCAGCATAGAGGTGATAGTCGATGTTTGCTTATTTTAGAATGGTAGTGAGCGGTTCCATGTAAATGTTGAAGAGGGTGGGGGAGAGGACTGAGCCTTGGGGGACACCTCGAGTTGAGTGGGATGTGTCGGACATCATATTCTTGATTTTGATGAATTGGGAGCGGTTATGTAGAAATGAGGAAAACTATTTTAGGACATTACCATCTGCTCCGATGTGTTTTTGTAGGGCGTCTAAGAGTAGCTTGTGGTCTACCGTGTTAAAAGCAGCTGATAGGTCGAGGAGGACGAGTAGGCAACATCTATTTGAGTCAAGGGAGTTATGAATGTCATCGGTTATGTTCAGTATGGCGGTTTTTGTGCTGCATCCCTTTCTGACCAAAAGAAAAAAAATGATAATGCAGTGGAATAGATATAACAATACTTATTTGTATAGGTAATGGAAACCCAAATTATTCCATCAAAGAGAAATTATTCTCTGAAAGAACTAATTATATTAATTGAAAAAAATACACTCACGTTCGGTTGTGGGTTCAATGTATATCATTAAACATCCAATTTTTTATATATGAATCTTTATATCTATATGCACATTTTCAGAAAATTGCTTTCTATTTACATAGTGTTAAACACAACATAAAAAAGCGTACATACAAAAAATGATATGCATACGAAAAATTACATATAAATAAAACAACAATATGTCTGGAAACAAACACAAAGAACAGAATCCCTAGAGCCCTAGTATTGAATGTGCTGCGAAAAAAGAGATTATAAACACCAAAATTACAGTTCGCAGTTCACATAACTTAAGATCGCCCTTAAATCAACAACTCTTCGGGTATTTGTCATTAGACCCTACTATTTCCTTAGAGTTTCAATATATTCTCTATACATAAATTCAATTTAGGCAGGGCTTCTTTCTGTAGCGAGTCGACGCGTTTCAGCCCATCTAATTAGGGCCTCATCAGGACTGGGGGCCAAAGGAAACCTTGCGCCACTGCCTACTTCGAGGTCTAGATGGAGGTCTCCAAGCACAACCGGGCTGGTCGCAACAGAATATTTACTCAGCGTCTATGATAGACGGCGGAACGTTCAAGGAGTTAACTTCGCTCTTCACTCATGCGTTACTGATTAATCAGGATGCAACGGGTTCTTCACCCTAGTACAAACTCGAGGGCAAACAATCTCTGGAAAAGTGCTTCCTAACACGCAGTCCTTGTTTCTGGAATTACAGAACGCCACCATGTGTCACATCCCTTTCTGAATCCGGATTGGTGTGAGTCAAGTAGGTTGTTGGCTAGGGCTTGCGCCAAAGCCAGACAGAGACCACTCTAGTCAGGGCAAGGGAGTTACATGCCAAGATTACCCCTGCTCACCCCCTTGGTAGCTTTGCATGAGCAGTCAGCCTTATCCTGGAGGCAATGTGTAAAGCATTTGCGCAACACACACACACAGCAGCAACACACTAGACACACCACAAAAGGAACTCCACACAAGGTTATATATAAAAATAGCCTTTGTATTGTCATAAACACATTAGATCATAATCACACAATGTACAGTGTGCCAACGGGCACCAGGCAGTATTTACAGGGGACTATTTACACATGACAGGGCCAATGGGGCCACTGTCAAAACCATCAGAAAGCACCAATTGTAAATGTAGCACAACCAGTAAATGTAGAGCACAACCAGTAAATTTAGAGCACAACCAGTAACTACTGGTGAAATACTGTACTGAGAACTATATCCTGTACCATAAAACATAGGATGCACAAATCACCTTGCGCATGAATCATATTAGGCATAAAAACACATTAGGCATATACATCACCTAAATCACATTAGGGCCCTGCGCCCTACCAACCTATCACTGACCCCCAGGCCAACTGGCCTCTTCTAGGGCTCCAATGCCCTATGTCCAGCAAAGTCAGGGTCTAGCTGCAAATGCAGCAACATCCAAAAAGTGCGCAAAATGGGCCTAAACGTAGCAGCTGGCACTAAGTGCTGCGCAGCTGTGAATGTATGGGGCAAAGCAGTGCATCTCACTCCTAACTTCAAAAGACATGCCCCTAAAGCACTGTGGCCTTAACGATGCAGCTTCCCACTACTTGCTGGGCAGCTGTTAATACCAAATGAGGCCTGGACACGCAATGTGCCCTCTGAATCAGACATGCCCCAAAATGTTGCATAAAAAGAAGTCCTGGCACTACTGTGCCGCCTGATCCCCCCTCTGGGACTCTCTACTACGGATCTGGCCCAACGTTGCAGTTGCCCACTGGCGAGCGGGACAACTGCGAACACCTCTGCAAAGGAGCACGGTATTACGGTGCACTCAGGACCCCCACGGGGCTTTTAAACAAACTTGCCCCCTCGCTGGAGCCACACGGGGCTCTTTAAATGAATATGCCACACGTTGGGGCAGCCCGCTCTCTTGCGGGACCGCCCAGACCACCCAAGACTGCCCCGGTGCCTCGTGTGCACCAACAACAAAGAAAAGAGGACGGCCTCAGCCCCACTCACCAGGCTGCGTAGGCTCTTCTCGGGGATCTTCTGGTACTGCCTCTTCTTGCCTCACTTTGCCCGGTCCTTCTCCTGGGGCCGGGAATTCTACTGACACCGCAGGGCTCCCTCAGCTCATGGGAGCCCCGCCGACCAGCCGCAGCACCCCTCACTTCTCCTCACTTCACCCGGGCCCCCTCCAGGGACCCGGGCTTGGATGCGGAGCCCGCGAGGCTCTAGACGGCTTCCGCTGGCTTCTCCTCGTGTCTCACCTCCTTCCTGGGCAGCACGGGAGAAGCAGAAATGATGCCGCGAGGCCCCGCCCACAGACAGGCAGTCTTGCTTGTCTCATCTGACTTCATGGACGGCAATCAGGCCCGCGGCGATGATTTCGGTACAAATGCGGCAATGAGGGGTAGGCTCCCTCTTGATTAATACTACATAAAGCGGGGTGGGCACCTGCTCAAAAAGGCAAACAAGCGGGGTGGGCACCCGCCAACGAGCACCGCAATGCGGGGTGGACACCCGCTTTTAAAATCAATTTCCAAAGGCGGTAATAAAGCAGGGTGGGCTCCCGCTTGGCCACTAAGCACAGGGGAATCCCTACGCCAGGGATTCCCTCTTGATGAAGTGCAGCTCGGTGCTGCGAAGCCCACACGCTCCCCTACTGGAGCAAGAAATAAAGCGCTCTTTAAAACGAAAGCAAAGCGCTCACAAGCGCTGAAGTCCAAGAATCTAGAGAAAGCCTTTCAGGATGAAGGGGGGCAAAGGGCTGGTCCCAGGCAGGCCAGCTCACAGGGCCCTTCAGCAGGGAGGCAGTCCCTAGTGGCGGTTCCTCCTGGAGCCCAGCAGCAGGCCCCCTCTTTAGTCAGGAACAGCACAGCACTCATGGGGTCACAGCCCCTTCATTTATAGGACATTTTCCTTTTGTCTGTAGGCACAGGGCTGGGGGAAAACCAGATGCAACTGGTTTAGGGGGGATTTGGAGCACTCTGTTTACCCAGCTCCTCTTCCCCTTTGTCCGGTGGGGGCTCACCATCAGACACACCACAGGGGGTGGAACCAGCATTCACTAGGCAGGCACAATCCTATTCAGGGACCAGGGACTTCCCCTCCCACTACTCAGGATGCAGATGTCTCTATTCAGCCCAGCTCTGACTCACCCTGCCCCTCCTGGAGCCACCCACACCTCACCAGCCCGTCAATCACAAGCCAGACATGCAATTCACATCAGGCAGGCAGACACATAGCACACAGAAATGCCAACTTCTAAAAGTGGCATTTCTCCACCAGTCACCATAAATCTGCGCACACAGTTGTGCAGCATTTATTCTCACAAACTCATACATACTAAACTCGGCCCTGCACTCCTCTCATACCAGGAATTACCATGGACACACTTATCCCCCATTCATTCCTATGGGAGGGCAGGCCAATCTGACCACATACACTCAGAGAGCGCACTCACTTTACACTGGGCCACAGTGCTAAAGTGCCCAGAGGCGTAAAACCACCAACAGTACACAGGGAAAAGGCTAGGAGACAGGCAAAAAGTTTAGGGGTGAACATGCCAAAAGGGCCAAGTCCAACAGATTCCAGGTGTTGTTTTAGTTGGGCGAGAACACATTTCTCCATGATTCTGGTTAGGAAAGGAAGGTTGGTGATGGGCCTAAAGTTTTTTGGTTCATTCGGGTCAGCATCTGGTTTTTTTAGAAGGGGGGTGACTTGGCCTTGTTTGAGGCAGTCGGGCATCAGTCCGTTGTTTAGGGAGTTGTTGATGATCTTTGTCCACAGTGGGGTTAGGGTGAGCTTGAGGTTCTTAGCCAGGATGGCGGTTAGAGGGTCAGCATAGTGATTGGGGGGTTTGGAGTTAGTAATCACATTGGAGATGTCCTCTTCAGAGAGAGGTTTGAAGTCTTTCCAACACTTGAGGGAAGATGGGGGTTTAGGGTGAAGGTTTATATTGGTGGTTGACAGAGGAGGGGTCTCATCTTCTGGCAGTATGTCGTAAACTGGGGTTGAGTTATGTTTGGTTGTGGGTGAGGATTTGCTGTGCTGGGATTGAGGGCGCCGGTCAAGGGAGAGCTCGATATTGGTGAATTTATCATCAAATAATTTGGCCAGGTTGTTACACTGAAGTTTGGAGGCAGGGGGGTTCGCTTTGGTGGGCTTGGAGATCTGTTTCTGGATGATGTTGAAAAGTTCTTTGGGGCGGTTTTTGGCTTTGTCTAGTGCACTCCGGAGGAAGGAGGCTTTTTCCTTGATTATGTGTTTTTTGTAGTTGCTGCATTCTTTTCTGAGCTGGGAGAGGTTTGTTGTAGATGGGTTCCCTCTCCAGATTTCATTAAGAGTGTTGAGTTGTATGGATTCCACCTTTTTCAGTTGATTTTTGGCTGCCAGGAGTGAAGCCACATACCCTGCAGGCTGTGAAAGAATACAGTTCATTTTGTAACCATGGCTCTCTCCAGCATCCTCACTATAATTTGGTGACGAAGACAGGAATGCTATATTAGTCTCCTTGGCAAACATTTGCCCCATAGGTAGCTTTGTTTCCATATACACACCCTCAACCCTCAAAACCGGACGAGTCCTTAGATGATTTTGGTTCAAGATTACAAAAATTATCTATAAAATGCCAGTTTGGTCAAATTACTGATTAACTAATAAGGGACTAACTGCTAGTACAATGTAGAAACAAAAGAAATACAGGAAAGCTTGAGGGCAACAAAAAAATCCATCTTTGAAAGATGTGATACAGATTGCTTGAGTCAGATTTTTGCATGCGTGGAATTGGCAAAAGAGACAAGGCTGAAGGTGGGTGGGTGTATACTATACACATGGAAGAAAGGACACAGGAATGTGTTGGAGTGTTAAATAAGTATGGGAAAATGTAAATACAATTCAGGTGAAAATTGTTGCTCAAAAACAAAGTCACAGAAACTGCTTTAGGTGTGTGAGCAACTTCCACTTAAGAAATTCTAAATCCTATTATGCCACTAATATAGAGTGCCTGCTGTATGGACATTATGCCAAGGTGTGCAAGATGCACGTTAATGCAAGCGTTGCAGTGACTGATATGGCTGAATTGTTGGTTGACAATTGTGAAGATCGCATCTTGAATGTGGAACACAATGGATTTTATTTGGGCAGAAGAACTCATACAGTGGCTCATTTTTAGCCATGCAAAGGAGGTGGATTTGATCGTGTATTCAGGGACCATGTTTACAATCATTCTCAAAACATTATTTCTGAGAGATGGCCAGATGTTGCATTGTCACCCAAAGATATCAATCCCATGGGGTATCAGTGGTGAGAGACCATGGACACTTTCGTTTTTTTTTCTGCTCCCATCAAATGTATTTCACGTGCGATAATGGGAAAGGTTTATGTGGATGAGAGTGGACCATCGATTTAAGGGGTGGGTACACCAATTTGATCTACATATTATCATAAACCACAGGGTTCCCAACCAAGTGATGGTGGTTGGTGATATTAATATTGAGACTATACGAGAAAAAGCCAAGGATGTGTTTAGAGAGCAATTGGGCCAGTTCAAAGGTTATGTCCTTGAGATAAAACTCATGAAAGGGGCCACAATGATAAAGCATAAACAGGTACCTGCATCAATCATTTTTGTGTCAGCCTCTCGCAATTTAAGAAATTGCAAATCATTGAGATTTCTTAAATTGCGATTGCATTTAAGGAATTGCAAATTGCGATTGCTTAAATGCAATGCATGATGGAATTGCAAATTGCGATTTTGCTAATAGGGGGTGCAAATTACCATCAATTTGTACTTGATGGTAATTTGCAAAAACTTTGAAAAATGCACTAAAGTGCATTTTTCAAAGTTGTAGGTTACACACACACACATGCCCTCGGGGCATGTGTGTGCGCAACATGTGTGCACAGATACATTTCAGGGGTGAAACAGGGTGTCCTTTTGACACCCTTGCACCCTTGAAATTGCATTTGCAATTTGCGAGTACCTGTTGGTACTAGCAAATTGTGCATGCAATCTCCCATTCATTCCTATGGGCCTGTAGGCCCAAAGAAATTAATGGGAAGGCATTCCTTAATTGCGACTCGCAAATTTGGGAATGGCTAATTTTATAGCGATTCCTACATGCATAGACTTTTGCAATTCCTTAATTGCGATTCCTTAATAATCGCAATTAAGGAATCGCAAAAGCCTACATTGATGCATGTACCTGAAAGTGAGGAGAGTGCCTGTTGTAATTAGGAGTGAGGTTAAAAAATTGTAATTAAGAGCTGCTGCGGACCGTGCAGGTAAGAGCGGTGGGGCCAGGTAGGAGGCGGGATTTCAACAGGAGAATTATTTTTTCCTCAGCATCGTCCATCTAAACCCCCCCCCCCCCCATTATACTCCATATAGGCACTCCAATATAGACCCAGGTAACATCCCAACCTGTCACCTACATTCGTCCCTATATTACATACATAGCTGACTGCTAGGATTGCCCTTTACCCAGTTAGGGCACTGCTTACCGAACATGGGGTTTCCCTGAACAATAGCCTCGTACATTATGCATAAGGATTCTTGGCAACTCAGCAGGACTACCATCTCCTGCATAGTAACTATGTACAAGGTTCATTCTCGACATCATCCTACGTCTGACAATGGCACAGCAAGGTAGAACCCCTGGGGATACCTTTGGGTATATAAGCATCACATCTTGCTGAGATAGTCAGAGGAGATCAGGACTTCCATGCCAACACACTGACGTGAGACGCTGAGGCTCCTGCATACAGATATTCCAGCATGCAGTGGTCTACTATCCCTTGCGGGGACCAAGATAGGGTCACACAGTCTCTCATTTCATGTAATGGGGTCGACTTTATCCTAGAAGGATTCTTGGCTTAACACCTATGCACATGCTAGGTACAGTGAGGTACATCTAGTTAGGGTAGCATCGTAGAAGTACGCATTTTATTACCATGTACTTTAAATACTTGCCTGTATTCATGGTTACAGCAAGATGGTAGAAATCTACCATCCTTTTACCTTTGTAGTACTTCTAATCATTTATATCTGATTCTGTCTAGTGGTGGTTTCAGCACACCTATTTTACACTAGGATGACGAATGTTCAATAAATGCTTATTGAAAAACATCCATATCGTTTATTCTGTGTATCTCTCTGAGACAAAGTGAGCACGGGTGACTGAGCAAAAAGTATTGCACTGTTTCCACGATCCTGAGGGATCAGGGTTGTCATGTTCGATAGTTGCCAAGAACTATTCTCTCCTTGGTAAGAGGAGTTTCTAGTGGCACTGTGAGCTAGCTGGTATACAGGCCAACATACCTGGTGGGGGTGTCTGGAATCAGTCTGGACACCACGCCCGCAATGTATGTTGTCTAAACACGCAGATCCTAAATAGTTTTTGTAGGAACTACACGACATGGCGCCACCAACGTTGGTTGGGTACTTATTCAACAGTCAAATCTGAGTAGTTCAGACGTGCGATTTTCAGAGACCCCTACTCACATTTCCCCAGAGATGTCTGGAGTGGAAGGGAACAAATATCCACCGCAATTGAGTAAGCAAAATCCTATGTATTGGCTGTTGGTTAATCAAGCTTAAAGTACAAAATGTTCCTGTTGTGCATAACACCTTATCTCAGTTCCCTTGAAAAGACTCTTGTTACTGAAAACAATGACTGAGTAGCAGGATGACACTGTGCGTGACCTACATCTCTCAGCCGAAGAAGATGTAGATGCAATACATATTTCAGAAAATGTGAGAAATGCCATCACCCTAAAACTAGCAGCATATGGTTTAACAGCTTGGGGTGGTCAGGAACATTCGCGATTGAGGCACATGACTCATATAGAACAGAGGTATTCTATTCATGGGTTAGATTCCCACAGGCAGATGCATGAACAAAAACATTTCATTACTACGTAGAAGATGACATACTGAACGAATATTGTCTGTATGAGAAAATTGAAGTTCCTTTCACCTACTAGGAGCATGTTCACTGGTTTAAAGGCACCCCACCCTATACAAGAAATATAGTAAGACTCGGTCTATTCGGAAGAGACAGAGCGACATGGCCAGTACTAGAGGCCTATACACCACATCCTGGCATTGACACAATGCAAGTAGGAGACTTCTGTACACTTCACAAAGAACTAATAAGACTTTTCAGAAACATGACGCAATTTGTGATGAGAACACTCACACTCCAGCCAACCACGACTATACAAACAAGTCTGATTCAAACATCGACAACAAAAATGTCACCACAAATGTTACATGCAGTGATGTGTAAAATGCCCACTAAACGTGAACAAATGCCATTCTGGATAACTCAAAATATAACACAGCTGGAGGTAGTATTTCCACACACTGGTCCACAGGAAAAGCATAGAATGCTAACAATGTGCTTGCCAATGAGGATAGCTCCCCGATAGGGAGTTGTACCACTTGGGGTACAGTCTTCGCTGCAATATATACCAGAACTCATGGTATCCCTTCATTAGTAGTAATACCAGCTGTATTAAGACAAATACAAAATGAGTATAGGGCAGAACCTGCTCTGAATGTAGGGATAAAGTTACTTTGCCCTTGAATCAGCTATAATATTAGCAAACATTAAAGGGGACGCAGCAGCAGTGGCAATACACCAACACCTGAGAGATTTCACTCCGTTACAACAGGAGACAGAATTACCTAAAATTATTGAAACTGCTTATGCAGAATTAGGTAGAGATGGTTTGGGAGCTAGACCACTAAAACCTCAACTAATGGGAGTTCCAGAAAAAGAACACACCAAGCAAACACTTGCTTCTTCAAAGAAGAAATGGGCAGTAACGAACAACAAAAGAATAGATCTCAAGAGGTAGCTCTCCTCAGCAGGAGCCCTCCGAAAGGAGGTATAACCTTAGGAATAGAGATAACATTAAAAAACCTGACAGGTATCAGGATACTAATACATGTTCCTCTTGTTCTTTTCTGGGTTCATCAAAAAAGTTCGAGAGGGAAGGACGGTCAGAATACAGACAAGAAGAGCAAGTCCAGAGATACGCAACGCTCTTCAGACTACGCATCTAAAAAGGAAGAAAAGCCAAAACCAAAACCTCAATTCAAAAAGAAGAAAGTAGCAGGTCTTAAGATCAGACATGCCCAGAATTCTGTGGACTCAACTACTGAACCGGGAATGAGCTCTGATGATGCAAGACAGTGCAGCAGAAGTAACCATAGCCCGCCGGAACCTGATGGAATATCTAGTAACAGCGAAGCTGAGTGAATATATCACTGTGGAAACACCTGATACTAGGATAAGCGTCCCATACAGGTTACATGAAATAATACTCCAAATGGAAGGGGACAAGCCCAGGAAAATTAAAGGCCTCTTTTGGGAGACCGTGGGCCCGATTCACAGAACTAACTTAAGACAAAATCCTAAACTTACTACCATTTTGTTATTCACAGAAGGCACTTACTCATTTCGGTATTCACAGAAGTTAGGAGTCCTAACTTTAGGACTCCTAAATGCCTTCTGTGAATACCGAAAGTCTTAAAATTAGGATTTTTCGCAGTTTAGTAGTAGTATAGTTAGGCCTCCTAACTTTAGGACTCCTAAATGCCTTCTGTGAATACCGAAAGTCTTAAAATAAGGATTTTTCTCAATTTAGTAGTCCTAAGTTTAGACTTAGGACTACTAAATTGAGAAAAATCCTAATTTTAAGACTTTCGGTATTCACAGAAGGCATTTAGGAGTCCTAAAGTTAGGAGTCCTAACTATACTACTACTAAACTGAGAAAAATCCTAATTTTAAGGCTTTCGGTAGTCACAGAAGGCATTTAGGAGTCCTAAAGTTAGGAGTCCTAAATTTAGGACTACTAAATTGAGAAAAATCCTAATTTTAAGAATTTCGGTATTCACAGAAGGCATTTAGGAGTCCTAAAGTTAGGAGTCCTAACTATACTACTACTAAACTGAGAAAAATCCTAATTTTAAGACTTTCGGTATTCACAGAAGGCATTTAGGAGTCCTAAAGTTAGGACTCCTAACTTCTGTGAATACCGAAATGAGTAAGTGTCTTCTGTGAATACCAAAATGAGTAAGTGCCTTCTGTGAATACCAAAATGGTAGTAAGTTTAGGATTTTGTCTTAAGTTAGTTCTGTGAATCGGGCCCCCTAACTTTTGGCTATTATATTCTTTTAGCTGAAAGAGATTGGCTGCCTGCTATTGTTATAGATTACCCAAAGGTGGAAACAGTCATTTTTCCAGCCTTTTCCGACCTCGTTCCCACACTCTTAAAATACCCATGCGCGTGGGAGTGGGTGGTAACCCTTGCTCCTGCACTATATCGCAACCATGTTGGGTGGGATGAAGAGTCATCTCACCACGTGATACCACTAACATCTACCCCCAACTCCACAGAGACTGTATCCAATAAAACTGGAAGCAAAAAAACAGGCCGGAGAGAACTTAGATCAACTTGAATACCAGAGTGTGATTGAAACTTGCACCTCTTCAATGAATAATTCTTTGTTTCCCGTAATGAAACCAGACAATTCATATCGTCTAGTTTTAGATTACAGAGATCTGAACTCAAGCACAAAAACGTTTGCAGTACAGAACGCACATAGTGCTGCATTAATGAATAATATTGTGTGGAAAAATACAAAACAACACTAGATATCTCAATTGGATTCTTCTGCCAAAATATAGCGCCTGAGAGCAGATATTTGACACCATTCTCAGCGCTGGGGTCAGAGCATCAATTTTGTCGACTTCCCCAGGGGTATATGAACAGCCCAGGGTTATTTTTCCACCAGGGAACTGAGTTACTTCAGAATCTGGACGAGGAGGCATTGCCCTATGTATATGATATTTATCTAACAGATGATGACCTGGAGGAACACTTGACCAGGGTGAACACCATTATTTTGTGATTTGCCTCTTAGGGCTACAAATTTAACTTTAAAAAGTCAAAAAATAGCCCACCTCAATGTCCTATTTTTGGGATATGAGCTTTCAAGTGAAAGGAGAAACCTTTCTACGACCTCGGAAGAGCTGATTTTTCAGTTCAGTAATGGACCCAGGAACACACAGATATCCTTTGTTCCCTACAAGCTGACATGATAGTGTCAAAACACTTACAGACACGCGTAAATGTCTGTAATCTAGTAATCCATATAGTTTGGGGTCACAACCTACCTAACATACAATGAAGGCGAAATGGTACCCATAGCATAAAAATCACACTTATGCATGAACTCTGAGATGCGTTTTGCATCCACAGAGAAAATTCTGACAGCGGGACAGGCTGCTGTAGTGCGAGAAAGAGCACTGGCTCAGGGGAAACAAATAATGGTTGTGACTCCTGTACCGGCCTTAGAGGCTACTACAAAGGGAAGCATTCCAAATGCGAAAGTCTTACATCCTAGATGGATACAATGGTGTAATTCTCTCACTGCATCAGATGTAGAATACAGATACGACCTAAGTCTAAAAACACAGGCATTTTTGCAAATTGAACAAGAATATCCTCTCCCGAATGAAATTATGCCTCCAGAGCAGTATGAATACATAATTTACACTGACGGATCTGCTCAGCCAGCCATTGGAAGTAAACAACAATACAGCACTGCATGTGCAATTGTAAAAGGTTGTATGAAGGATGGCAAATTCCATCCAAGCTGCACAGTGACTGACAATGGCACGGCAAGGTAGAACCCCTGGGGATACCTTTGGGTATATAAACATCACATCTTGCTGAGATAGTCAGAGGAGATAAGGACTTCCATGCCAACACACAGACGCAAGACGCTGAGGTTTCTGCATACAGATACTCCAGTTCGCAGTGGTCTACAATCCCATGAGGGGTGTACAGCTCGAGACCAAGACAGGGTCCAACCATCTCTCACTACAGGAAATGGGATTGACTTTATCCTAGAGGGTTTCTTGCCTTAACACCTACACACATACTACGTAGACTTAGGTACATCTAGTTAGGGTAGCATTGTAGGAGTACACATTTTATTATAATGTACTTTAAATACTTGTCTGTATTCATGGTTATAGCAAGTTGGTAGAAATCTACCATCCTTTTATCTTTTTAGTACTTCTAATCATTTATATCTGTTTGTGTCTAGTGGTTGTTTCAGCACACCTATTTTACCTTAGTATGATAAATGTCCAATAAATGGTTATTGAAAAACATCCATATTGTTTATTCTGTGTATCTCTCTGAGACAAAGTGAGCACGGGTGATTGAGCGAAAAGTATTGCACTGTTTCCACGATCTTTAGGGATCAGGGTTGTCATGTTCGATAGTTACAAAGAACTATTCTCTCCTTGGTAAGAGGAGTTTCTAGTGGCACTGTGAGCTAGCTGGTATACAGGCCAACATACCCGGTGGCGGTGTCTGGAATCAGTCTGGACACAAAGCCCGCAGTGTATGTTGTCTAAACGCACAGATCCTACATAGGTTTTGTAGGAACTACACATAACCTCCAAACCCGGCCCCACTGCTCCACCGCTCTTACCTGCACGCGCCACAGCTGATCAAGAGTGAGGCTAAAAAATTGGTAGGCAACATGCTTTATGAGGGGGTAATCAAGCGAGTGGAAGCCACTCGTTGCTTATCTCATGTGGCCATCACAGAAAACGCAGAAGTGTGAATCGTGATATAGTAACTTCCCTTTGCCAAATATAAATGAAATGATTTTGTTATTGAGTTGGGGGGAATTTTTCTCTAAATTAGACCTCAAAAGTCCAAACCATCTGATTCACTTACATGAGAAAACGAAGAATTTTACAGCATTTGTAACAATGGAGGGAACATTTCAAGTCACTAGAATGACTTTTGGTCTTTCTTCTGGGGCCAGTGTTTTTCAGCATATGATGTCAGAGGTTTTCAAAGATGTAAAGAATGTCATCTATTTCTAAAATGAAATGGTTTTGGCAGAACAGAGGAAGAACATAATTATGTTCATAAACAGACTTTGGGGAGGTTATCTGAGACTGGAAAGTGCAAGTTTCTTGTTAATGAAATTGAATATCTGGGACACACCATTTAAGGTGAAGACGTTTGGCCAAATGGTGATCTGCTTAAAGCTCTCAAAGTGGCTGCAATTCAATGAGACAATGACCAATTACATTCGTTCATGGGTTTTTTGGAATACTATTCGAAGTTTGTCAACAAATTTGCTGAGAAGATGGAGTGTTTGTGAGGTCTTTTGCTGAAAGGATGTCATTTTCAGTGTGGAAGAGAACAACAGGACATGTTTGATGGCATCAAGAAAGAGATTTGTAGTGCTGGTATTTTGGTACCATTCCATACCTCATTAACGAGGATAATAACAGTGGATGCCAATTACACTATGATAGGAGCTATTATGTCCCAAGTGCAAAATATGGTAGAAAAAACTGTGGCTTTGCTTACAGCTCTTCAACTAAAACAGAGCGATATTATTCTTTTATAGAATGGGAGGCCTAAGCCGCAGCATGGGCTGTCGAATAGTTCTGTACCTATGTGTGAGGTTTGGAGTTTGTGCTCTGCACAAATCATAAACCTCTAATCAGGGTGTTGACGCAGGCAGAGCAGGAAAGGTTCGGCAAGACTTGCAAGATTCACAGTGACACTGCAAGAATACAGGTACAAGCAGGAGTATATTCCTGGATGCAAGAATACTCAAGCAGACTGTTTGTCACGTCTGTCGCTAGATTGGAGAGTCATGGACAATGAAGCTGCGATAACCAAAGAACTTGAAGCAGCTGTTGCATGGTTAACTGGTTTTGAGGATTTTAGCAGTGAGGCATTTAGCAAGGAGGACTGGAGGAAAGGAACAGAAATTGGTGAGGTGTTGAAAGTGGTTAAAGTTCCGACCAGCATACCTGAACAACCGACTCAAATCCCATGCACCCCAAAGGACCCCATGATCAGCCCAGCTCTCCTATGCTGTGGTCCCCCGTGCCAGAAAGACTAGATCGGGAGGCCACTCCTTCTCCCTCCTCGCGGCCAGAGTCTGGAATACCCTACCATTCCACATCAGACAGGCAACATCACTCCCCATCTTCAAGAGAAACCTCAAAACTAGGCTCTTCAACAGACCCCCTCCTTGATGGACTGGAACCTGCACCTCCCCTCCTCCCCAGCACCTTGACACCCTCACGGGTGAGTAGTTGCGCTTAACAAACACATGATTGATTGATTGTTGAAGGTAGTAGAAGAGAGAGAACTACTCCAAGCGATGTAAGGCCTTACTTAAAAATTCTCAAGGAGTTACTGTTAAGTTATCAGGAGGTTATTATGAGGAGTGATAAGTTTGTACTGCTGCATGGATTGAGGCAACATATAGTGTTTTTGGTAGATATAGGGAACCTGTAACAAACCCTCATCAAGAAAAGATGGCACAAAGTATTTTGGTGACTCAGTATGGATGATGATGTCATGAGATGGGTTTTGAGATGCCAGGACTTTAAAGAGAGTGAAAAATTATTTAAAACCGGGGTACCATCTGAATGTGGGCATACTGAAAATCCAGGAAAACTGTGCTGCAATGTGTGCATGGACTTTATTGGACCCATGAACAGAGTTCTAAATGGCTTGTGAAATTCATAAAAGAGGTGACTAAGAGGAATAACATTTGGTTTTTGGAAAAGTATTTCAGGACAAAGGATTTCTCAAACTTCTTGTTCTGGACAATGGCATCCTGCTTACTTCTTATGAAATGCAAGAAGTTTTTACCTGATGTGGCATCAAACACAAATGCACTGCTCTTTACAACACACAAGGACATGGTCTTGTGGAGAGGGCCAACAGGTTGGTTTAAGGGAACATTTTGTTGGGATTTCAAAGTGGCACAGATGTGTGGAGAATGGTTGAGGAGTTGGTGGGGACCCATCAAACTACTGAGTATGGGACAACAAATATTTCACTATTTGAGTTCACGAGGGGAAGGAAGTCAGGCATCAAATTGCTTCCTGCTTGGCTGTCACTGGATGTCGTTGCAGGGTGATATGGTTAGGATCAATGAGGAAGGGATGGGCATCTGGAAAAACAGAGTGGAAGTGGGTGATTGGGTCAAAAAAACAAGGAAGATCGCTTGGAGGCAGGGTTATCTAACTCTAACCTTTTAAAGTCAAGATGGTTAATGATTGGCAAATTGTTCTTGAGAATGATGATAGATAGAAGAGGGTGGCATTTCACCAGGAAGGTGGTGAGAATGTTATGCCCAATTGTCATTCTAACAAGAGCGTTGTTGGGTACATGAAGATCGATGATTGTGACTTGATTGGTAACAAGAGGGAGATGAGAGGTAGTGGTGTTGACACTGGCTTTAGAGAGGGAGATGAGGGCTTGGTGACCAGATGTCAAAGGAATTGTAGACCATCAGCATATTTGAAAGACTATGAAGGTCTCCAGCTCCTTTCAGGTGGATTTTTTTACTTTCACGGGGGGGTCTCAATCCTGAAATAAATATACAAAAACCTTACACCTTAGAAATGTGAAAACTATGACTTTTTTTGGGGGGGGGAGTGGGGCGGACAGAAATTCACAGTGCAAAGTGTTTTAATCCTCTGGTGCTTTCCTTTGATCAAAATCTAATCTGGCAGAGCCTACATTAATCCAGGGCTGCACATACTCAAAAAGCTGTGAAGGCAGTGTTCTCATTGCGAGAAGTCTGGGCCACAAACCAGTCACAGAACAGTCAGAGATTTATCAGAGTAAATGTATTTCTGTGGCGACTTATGGGACAGGGAGCTGGGGCTATAAAATTCCATGGCCAATTCAGCAGGTAGAAAATAAGTATGCTTGCTGGCTAATGGCTGCTCCCCAATCATGCACTATGTTTATGCGCCTATCAGAGTTGGTATCAACACCTGTAGGTGACAGAATAAAGCTGGCACCACTGCTCTTAGTGCTGAGGCTTTGGGGGAAACCTGAAGTCCAACTCTTTAAGGAAGTATTGGAGGATTTTCTTTCTCTGGACAATACCCTCATTATACCCTGGATTAGATTTATTTAAAAAGTTTTTCTAGAGTTGGACCTGCAAGAGTACGCCAAAAACCCAGGAAGCATTGACTCCAGGGCTATCGCCAGGGTAAAGGAGGAATTTCAGTATAGGCAACATAGAGCTCACCAAGCGGCTTTTGATAATCTGCTTGTAAGCCGCACCTATAACCCAATCAATTTGACACAGGGGTTTGAGCCTTATTTCTCCTGGTTTCCAAATGGAAACCTCAGGTTTTATCTGGCATGACTACCATTTACCCTATTGCACTTGATAGTTGCCTTTCCTAGGAATATGTTTTGGGGAGAACCACTGCCTAGATGTCTGTGCAATAACACTGCCACTCAAAGCAAATTGCACTTTATTGTATTTTGCACTCTGTTTTCACATGCTAGGAAGTGATTTCTGCGCCCTATCTTTCGCTCCTGTAATACTGGCTCCCATAAGGAGGCTTTTGAGCGATTGCAAAAGTTGGAGAATGGGAACCTTTGCATGGCAGTGGGAAACGTCCACCATTCACTGGGCGTTAGAAACAAATATGGCTCAATATAGCTACCCCATCTCGTTTATATATGTATGTTAGGATGCAATCTCATTTTTGAACTTCAACATTTGTTTTTAGTCCTTGGTATGAGGCCCATTTTATAAATATTTTATGCATCTTATTATTGGAGTGCACCTTAAGTAGTGTCCTCTTTGAAAATAACTGTATTATCCCCAGTTATGTCCTGAATTTTGTAAGGCTGCTCTATTTATTCATGTAATGTTTTTATTATCTCTACTTTTATGGCCGCAATTGGCCAAATTTATTATTATTATTTGAGTTTTAGAGAGCGCGAACCAGACCCGTGAGGGTATCAGAGCGCTTTACAGAATTGACAGGTGGAATACAGGACTTAGGATGGGTGGATACAAAAGGGGTAAAACAGTAGCTGCATTAACAAAAATAAAAAGAGTAATCAATAGCACAACAAGGACACAATAGGGATAAAAAAGATAGAATAATAATACAATAATGTAGCCTCAAATCCAGGGTAGGATGTCCAGTAGTGTCAGGCAAGTATCATCCGGGAGACCGTGGATAAAACCATACAAGGGTGAGAAACTAAAATCGCTGAGGTAACTGAACTGCGAGCGTTAGGAGAGGAATTTGCCCATCATGAAAGTTTTAGCCTTCTTAAAGTCAGTCACACAAATAAAGTTTGTGTGACTGACTTTGTAGAGAAATAATTTCTACTCATTGTTTTGAGTCTTTAATTGCAACAATGTAGTTTTGTGGGTGATTTTAGTAATATAATGCCTCTTACAGTTTTATTAAGTTTCCTTTATTTCTCTTATTTCTATGTTGGCTGTTTACTTTTCCTTGTTCATCATATATTACAGTATATTACAGTAAAGGAGGGAGATATGGTATGACTTTAAGTCCTTCGTGGACGTTCTATCGCCTATGCCATTAAGAGTGTTGGGGTGCATGGATTCCACCTTTGTCAGTTTTTTGTTTGTCAGGAGGGAAACCATGTTCAGTTTATTGTGTAAACTTGGCTGTCTCCTGCTTGATCACTAGACAGCCCTAGAACTTGTTTAGTAGTTTATAATTAAATGTATAATTTTCCAAAATGTGATTGTCTATACCTTCCTCTGCGGCTTTCCTTTTTATGGCAAAAACATTGCTTCGAAGATTTCTGCTTAGCTCCCTGGTGAAATTAACAATTTATTACTGTGACAGTCACACACCATCGTTGCTAAAAGTGTTAACAAATGAACCAGAAACAGTTCTAATTTTCGACAGGAGATGGCAGCAGGCTCAAAGATATAAAATAAATGTACATTTCTATAAACAAGTTTTGGGGTTTGAAGTGAGGTTAATACGATAAACTCCAATTCAGAAAAATTACATTTGTATTTTATGAAATGAACATATTAGAATAATTTGCCTTCAGCTGGAGAGGATTGTGTTGATAGTTTGAAACTGTTGCTCTTCTTTTTGTACCTTAAGCCATTTAACAATTGAATAGTCCTACAGTGCAATGTGCAATTAATTCAAGTAAAATAAGACTTATAAGAACAATATTAATGATATGTTGAGATACAGATGATGATAAGAAGGTTTGGCTAATTGAGTTACCTGATCAAGATAGAGATATCTATATCTACTAATGTCAAAATCACTAATAATACGAATGTTACATCTCCTTAGCATCCAACAGTAATACATGACATGTGGCAGGTGTGCCTGTCGTGTGTAAAACGGCACAGGGCCACCACTGTGATGTCATCGCTGACGTGCGCAAACTCCTTGACTTCATGGTGTATATTTACAATGAAATGTCGCAGCGTGGCACCACAAGAAATCTGCTGCGCTGTGCTGCGCCGTGCTGCGTCATTTAAAAAACGCAGGGATCCACCGTATTAACAAGAATACAGTGCATCCCTGTGCTCACCCCTGCATCGGTGCTAAAAAGGCTGCCTAGCGCTAACGCAGACACCCTGGCACCATGGTGCCAGGGTGTCTGCGTTGCAGGCATGATTGTTTATGTTCAGAAAGGGCCACTTTTTTGCACCTAAACAATCATTAATGGCAGTTTGCTCCATTTATGTGTGCTGACATTCAAAGAGTAAAAAAATGAGGAGAATACAAAGTACCTCTCCTAATTGTGCCACTGTAATGCCTCCTCAGAGTTACACATTCTTGTAAATCTGGGGCTGGGTCAAAAAGGATATGTCAAGGGTATCTGCCTGGTCCATAAACTCTAAGGACCTCATTTATGAGATTTTGGCGCAGGGCAATACCTCAAGGAATCTTACTGTGCAGCCCAATGTCAAAACAAAAGGGCAGGAATGCTCTGTATCAATGAGGTACCACACATTCCTGTCCTTTTCCCCTGCGCCGGTGCACAATGGGCTGCCGTGCACCAAGGCAGGCACCCTTGTATGGTGCAAGTGTGCCTGTGTTGTGGGGCTGATTGTTTTTCTGCATAAAAGTACATCAATAAATTGAGGCGGTTTCCTCTTTCTATGTGTGCCGCAGAATTCTCATAATTCTCATAGAAAAAGGAAAAAATGAGGAGAAATAAAAACATTTCTCCTCTTTGCGCCTCCCTCACACCACCCTTCGGGGCTGTTGGATTCTGAGGCATTCCCAGATTTACGATTTCTCGTAAATCTGGGAATTCTTAAGATTCCATGGGTGTTGCGTGGTAACACTCAGAGCAACACTCATGGAACGCCCTTTTCATGCAGTGTTCTGCATGAAAGGGGCACATATTTACAAGGCTATGAAAAGCTACGTATAGTGGCTTTACGTGGCCTTGTAAATATGCAGCAGCACATTGTGCCACCGAAACGTCAAAAAAGTGACTGAACCATTAATCTCTCTTTTTCTATCTTCTTTATTTCTTACATCAGTACCCAAGGGCAACAGATCATCACAGGAAGTCGAAGGGACAGTCACGACCAGAGCCATGGTGGGTGGAACCACCACTACCATGTTCTGCTGGCTCCAATAAGTCCTGTTTTTATTATTATTTCCATAATGTTTACCTCTACCCACAATTAGAATACTTTTGTCTTGTTTACTTTTGTTTTACTGTCTCCTTTTTTTCTTCCCCTCTATCTAAAATTTGTTAAGTCCTTGTTATCCCAGCATTATCCTTTTTTCTATATTTCATGCATCTTTAGCTGACTTCCTCCTGTCTGCACTTTGTAGCTTTCTTCTGCTTTATTTTTAGTAAGCCTTCCCTCTTCCCTTATATATCTTGTGGTACTGTAAGACTAAGAGAATGGATTTTTCATACTGTGAAGATTGCAGGCCAGAGTAAGCTATAATTCACCACATATATTTGTTGAGAAGGCTTTCTTTCTCATGCTCAAACAGTCAAAATGAGAGAGTGGCCATGGGCCAAGGTCATGGACCTTCCCCACAATATTGTGTTATCATTCATTTGTACAGTATAGCAGCAGTTTCCATGACAGTGCGGCATGGCAGATAATCATGAGATCCCATTCCATATGCCAACCAAGACCATATGTCCTTCATTGACCATTCCTCCCCTTCATTGCGTTTCACTGGCTCAGAGTCATCATAGCTCTGCCCCTCCATTGCGAAAAGCTTTTTGTTGGCTTTTCTAACATTGTCAACCAACAAACCTCTCAAAGTGATAGGATGTACAGCTAACCAAACAGTAGTGAGGTATTGAAGTTGTACTTTATTAAAAAACAAAAAAAAGACTTAGGAGGCGAATCTGGCATCTTGAATGTGTAATTCTTTTTAGCCGCACAGACCACCATTGCCGTGCCGGCAGTATCTGCAGCACCAGTGCAACAGGGAGTCCCACCAGTGTCAGGGACGGTTGGTTGTAAGTCACATTGTTTGCTTATTAACAAATTAAGTATACTGTATTTGTTAAGAGAGGCAGATGTCCCACTCATCATTCTTCACCTCATGCAGCGTATTTCAATTTAGCACTGCAGTGTTGGCTGTGCAATGTGCATCTGCTTCACTTAATACAGCATTATGAAGTTTTCAATGCATTAGAAACCGAAAACAAGGTATGTCTCCCAGTGCCCATTCAGTCACCACTTACTAGCACTTCACATCATTATTCTTTCCTAGTTCTGTCCCAGCCAACCAAAAAAATTGAAAAAATCAGTTTGGAACATGTGCCACATTTTTCTGGACAAGTGATTTATGTATATATATTTCATGGTTCCATGATGGATTCACACCTGTACAAATGTTTCCCTTTCATCATTCATCAACTACTGTGACTGGCTAAGCCAAAGCATAGGCGCATGATGATCAGTGACACCCCATTATTCTATAGCAAAACCTCTACATAGCCTAATCCCTCTAACTTTCACTGCAGTAGAGTAACTTTCCTTACTGACAAGCACAGGTATTTGAAAATAATTTGTAGTGGAGGATGGGGCCATGGAATAAAGTGGGATTAAGGGCCTGATTTGAAGTTTGGTGGATGGAATATTCTGTGAAGAACTTGCCAAATAAATTCTATATCCCGTTCCTTTCCCTGTACTTCATTGCATCATATTTTCCACTGTCTACAGGATATCCATGTTTTACATGAAATGTGTGATGTAGTATTATTATTCATCTTCCTCTTTGGAGTCAGGGCAGTTTGAGAAGATCTGGGCTATCGGGATTAAAGTAAGATAATAATTGTCCATTACAGCTGCCCAGCTGTCGACTACAGGGAGTAGCAAAGTACCCAATGCTAGGATGCCTCCAAAAATGTTGCATAACAAGAATACTAGTAATTGTACTGCATAATGCCTTACTCATTAATGAGAGGTTATTTATTTTTATTTTTACACTTAAAGTGTCTGTTTAGTGTTTTTTACTAGGAAATCCTTTAAAAGATCAAATAAATCCCTTAGTTTCAGTCTTATGATATTCTGGCTCAATTCCCTACAGTCAGTACTTTTTATGTGATGCATGTTTGGGGAAAATTTGGCCCTTTGACTAATCACATAAAAAATTCTAATGGCCAAAGGGGCCATTAATGTTTTGCTACTGTGCCATTATATAAACAAGTGTTTGCAGAGGGTGGAAATTGGGAAGGGCAGTTGGACTTTGTTTGCTCTACTTTAGCTTCTGTGGACATTGGCTGGTGTGATTTATTTATTTAGGGAGAGGGGTGAGCCTGTTGTGTGTGGAGAGAGTGGGTACTATTGTTAACAAAATTCAAGGGATTTTTTTATGATGGAAATCTGCCTTTTGTATTTTACTTTGCACTGCTGCATTTTAATGCAGTCTGTTTTTAGTAATCCACTTATCAAAGTGTATACCAGTTACTTATACACTTATCACTTACTTATACACTTATACACTTATCCTACTACCTTCTGTAACTATATCAACCACTAGGGGGGATTGCCTACAGCAACCTAATCCAAAAAATGCATTCCTCAGTAAAAGTTAGTTACTAACTAAACTAGTCCACTTCACTCCATAGTTCTCTTACATTAATAGATGAAGCGATGGCTCCTTCCTCTCTCAAACTTCCAAAATCTTATTGCAGGATTTCCCAATGTTTCTTCTTGATGGTGGTGGCTGTAGTAACAGGCTCGCACACTGAAATGGAAGACATCACAAGTGAGTCTCACTCCCACCTAGGTGAACTACAACTGTAGAATTAATCAGAAGTATTATCCATCACAGGCAACTAGATTGAAAGAAAACACAAAGTTAGTTCAAAATCTGAGACTAGACAACCATCATGACACAAAGACCTGATATTATAACAAACAATAGCAGTTGTAACTGCTTCTGAGCAATGGGGAGATAGTATTACATTTATTAAAACAAACTAAGCTTACAAAATCCTCGCGTCAGGAGAAGCGCGCTCAGGACAAGGTTAAGCATTTATGTAACACAAGGCCTGAATGACGATGTTTATGAATTATGTTTTATATGTAAATCATGAATCCCTTTTCTGCTTGGGTGGGTAAGTGGTGCTGGTGTGGCCTATTGCTCAGGTAATAGAAGTTCCTGCAGTGAGTTGGTATCACGTTCACCACAGACAAGTGTGAGATCTATTTATAGTGTAAATTCATAAGTCACACCTTATATATCAATAGCATAGAGGAAGAGGGTTAGGGGTTTGATGAATGGATGGCAATGGGTAGTTGTGTAAACACTAGACAACAACAATATTCATCAGGTAGGTGAGCAGCACATCACCATCATCAAATCTGTTGTGGAAGGAAATGAAGGAATGACAGTTCAATTAAATGAATTGCAAACAGTTCTTCAGCCCTAGAAACCCAAGTTATTATATATCTAAATGTCCTGTAATCTAGGTTTGAAAAATCCAACCTTATGGAGGTGTTAACTCACACAATTCTGAAAATTGTGATTCATTAATGAAAAATAATACTGTATATAAATGTTAGATTGAGCGGTGCATCTGTATTCTTCTCGAAATGTCCTTCGTCTTGGGTGCCTGGCTGAACTGGTCAGGTAGGAGTGTTATGGAGCTTTCACCTTTTGCGTAGGAGAAGGGAAGGCCTGTGGATTGTAAAACAGAAATGAAATTTGTAGAGACAACGAGAAGGTAAGCTTCATGTGCAGTGTATCAAGAGGCACAGCAGAAGCATATGCTGCTTCAATCATTTATTATGTCTCATTGGTGATTAAACTGAGAAGAGAGAGCAATTTTACAACCAATCCCAAGCAAGTTGCTCTAGGTACCGGACTGATCAATCTCACAACTGACATCATAACATTTAGCGGAGTGCGTCCACCATGTGATGATGTGACATCACATGTCTGTCTTCATTTACAACCGCCCCCCGACCACAACCACATAATAAAGGAGTTTCACATTAGAACCAGCACATGCACTACTCAGCAGCATTTCCCAAATCAATGCACCTCTCTCTAGTCCAAAGATCTGAGTTTGCCTCTTAGAGTCATCATGATGTTGGTCAATAATGACCTTCTTCTAGCTGTTAAGGTAGTCCCACCCAGCTCCGGGTAACAAATCAGTCTGACTCTGTCCTGTGAGATTGAGGGAGATAGACCTGTAGTGCACTGTTGTTGATGAACAAGAAGAGAAAAAGAATGTGATAATTTTGTGTAATTTTGTATTTATTAACTAAACTGACTGGTCTAGTTTCTAACGAACCAGAATAAAAGTACAGCAACGAGTGAACCATGCAAGTAAATCTAGCTAAGTGTGAAAGGGCAAATAGCCATCAGCCCCAATACATTGCAAATCATCAAAATCAAGTTTACAAATTAGTTGTACACCCTCCCTCACTGTCTCACACCACATAAATCATCAATCATCAATCATCATTCACAATCACTCAATAATATATCACTCTTTGGTGCAATAGTTACCAGTTCCAATCCAAGCATGGTGTTACACAATTGTATATCCTCTTTTCATGGAAGCAACACATTGGCAGTCTTGCAAATCAAATGATCATACATGTGCCTAAAATGATGGGGCTGCATAAGTCAGACACAAACAAAATATATAGGGGCAGATTTATGAGGCCCTTGCGCCTCATTTACGCCACCCTTATGTCACTTTTGTGACGCAGTGGTGGCGCAAATCCTGCGCCATGCTGCGGGGTATTTACAACGTGACGCATCAGGGAGATGCGTCACGTTGTAAAGCCCTGCACCAGCAGTAGGCGTACCTGTGCGGGGGGGGGGGGGGCGTGCCGTCGCAGGAACGCCTCCTAAAAGTGGCTGAGTGAAATCTACAAGATTTCACTCAGTCACTTTTGAGCCCATGCTGCGTCAAAACCCTGCGCCTGCTTGAAGCAGGCGTAAGGATTGACGCAGCATTGTGAAGATAGGTCCCCCAAAGCAGTACTGGAGCTGCGTCGCGCTTGCGACGCAACTCCAGCAATGTACCACTTTTACGGCACAGATGCGTCACGCATCTGTGCCGTTTTTGCCCCATGGTGCGCCGCATTGTAAATGCGGCGCATCCATGGTGGCGGAGCTGTGGCGCACAATAACTGGCGCATCCCTGCTGATATGCAGGGATGCGCCAGTTATTATAAATCTGCCCCTCAAGGTTCCTCTTGCTATATCCATTTTCTTTTTTTGGGCGGTAAAACAGTTCAACAATCATTAAAACGTTCTATGGTGACCTACTCAGCCGGGGAAGTAGAATTTGTCCTCAAACTCAGGTGGTTCACCCAAAAGTTAGTAAGCTAACGTACTTGAGTCTGACCAGTAACTAGGCCTGGGCGAAGCACTACGCTACGCTCGCGTAGTTTGCGAAGTTCGCGCTACTTCGCACTACGCGAACTGCACGTAGCACAGTGCGAACACGCGTAGCGTAGTGTTGCGTAGTGCTGCGGTCATTTTTTGCTTGCTCGCGGTCCTCAACGTCAAGTTGGCGACCGCGAGCAAGCAAAATGACATCCTGGCGAGACTTTTTCCTTGTTCGCGATCGCGAGCATGGAAAATAAACCTCCCGGCGAGATTCCCAACGCGAGAAGGTCAGGTTTCTCATTGCGAGGGGTCGCGTATGCTCGCGACCGCTCGCGATGAGAAACTACCAGTTCGCGTTGAGAAAGCTGCAGCTCGAGTAAAAATCTACTTGAGCAGCAGAAAACTGCCATTTTCAATGATTGCACAGTGCCGGTTGCTTGTCCGCACTGTGCAATCATTGAAAACAACATCTTGCACAGTGCGAACATGTTACTTCGCAGTTCGCGAAGTGCTACGCGTAGCTCGCGTAGTGCGAACTTTACTTTGCGTAGCTTCGCGAAGTGCTACTTCGCGAACTACGCCCACCCTTACCAGTAACCCTCATTCTCCTCTTCCTCCTCTGGTTTTTCAGGTACAGTGTAATTGTGTGGTGTGAAGTGCTGGTTCATTTTAATCATGGTCAATTTTCATTTTTTTGAGGTGAGAGACTGGTCTTTCTCACTGTCACTACTGACTACTAAGTCACACCTCACCACCAGAGCATAATATTTTAATCAGGATAACAATATACAGATATAACTGTTTGCTTTATGTGCATCTAACGGGAGACACCTGTGGCAAGCAGAAAGGTTTGTATGTACGGCGGGCAGGGGGGTATAGGGGAACATGGATTAATCCTTAAAAAATGTTTGCTGGTGTGTGCCTCTGGTAGTCAGGGAGTCCAGGGGAAAATAGAATAATCCTTAAAAAATAAATGTTGGTGTGCGCTTAAGGCAGGCAGGGGGACCAGCATAAAATGGAATAATATTCAAAAAAGGAATGCTGTTGTGCACCTATGGCAGGCAGGGGCATCAATGGGAAAAGGAAATAATCCTTAAAAAATAAATGCCGGTGTGCACCTATGGTAGGCAGGTGTCCAGGAAACAATGGAATAATCCTTAAAAAATGAATGCTGGAGTGTGCCTATAGCAGGCTGGGGGTCCAGGGGATAATGGACTAATGACAATCCTTCAAATATGAATGCTGGTGTACACCAGATGCCTGTGGCAGGCAAAGGATGGAAGGAAAATGTAGAAAAAAACAATAAAAATGTTTAAAAAAAATACAATTTAACTCCTTCCGTGCTCATTACGGAGCCACGCCGTCATGAGCCACGGTTGCAGTGTGCTCATGACGGAGTGGTTCCGTCATGCTGCGGCCGTTGGCGGCCGCGCCAACCACGCGGCGCTAATTCCCCGCCTGTGCGGGCGATTAGCGCTGTGGGCGGAGTCATGACGGAACCACTCCGTCATAAGCACAGCCCAACCGTGGCTCATGATGGCGTGGCTCCGTCATGAGCACCGGGCCACCGCGCAGCCCCCCCGCACCCCCCAGCGCTGCGGCGGAATTTCCGCCACAGCGAAGGGGTTAAAGGTAAAAAATAAGTCAATAAAATACCATAAACTGAAAAAAAAAAAATTGGTGGTATACTATGAAAATCCCATTTGGAGGCAAGGAGGTGCAGGGCGAAAATAGAAACAAATATAATATTAAACACTGTTAAACACTGTTCATATATACATATAGTACAATGATCCTCAAGCATATTAAACTGACATCAGGGAAAAATAACAAAAAATAATAAAAAGGCAAAGCCCTCTCCTCTAAATATCACTAGAAAATGTCTTTGAAAACTGGGAAAAAAAGGATTTATACGCTGGCTGGCTGCACAAAATGGCCGATTTCCACAATAAAGAACACATGCAGGCATATGGCAAAAGCACACTGGCTAGCTACACAAAATAGCCACCGGTTACAAGGTCAAACAACCATAACCAGCAAAGACACAAAAAAGAACACATGCAGATCTATGGCAAATGCACATTGACTGTCTAAACAAAATGGTCACCTAATACAAATAACAAGTAAGGACGCATGGACAGCAAAGAACTCATGCAGGCCTATGGACACTGACTACACAAAAAGCTCCAATGCCACATGGCAAATGGGGGCCTATAGCAAACACAAACACACAAACTGGCCAGACAAAGTAGGCATGGAAACAATGAAGAAAACACTACAATTAATTCAGCAATGCCAAAAACAGAATGTAAGTGAGCACACCATTTTTTACAATTCACATTATCTTAAGGCATCAAATCTTACCCTACCAAAATACACTTCTTGCAAAACAAAATGTGAAAAACAAAAAAGGAAGAAAACCCATATTTTTAATTTAAATCAATGCCACCCCTGGCTAAATTATGTTGTGAAACAATATATACCAGTTGTTTCATGTGCTTAATGACAAATACTGGCTGATTGGCCCGGGCGCAGACTAGGCCTTATAGTAAAATAAATGAATAGTGCAAATTTAACAAACATAGGGAAAATGTATCAAACTGTGTAACCTTTTTCCCTTAGAAAAGATAAAAAATTAAAAGCAAAAAAAGTAGCTGGGCCCTACTGAAACTCCAGGCTACCCACCACAACCCCAATCAAATTTAAAAATGTAATATAAGTACAAATACATACTGGTGCATGCCCTCTATCAAACTGTGGAAATATGGATTTTTCTGGTCAGTTATGTCCCCTATCTTGGACCCCAACGGTTCTATGTGCATGTTACAAGTACATGTATCCTCCCTCCAGTTCCAGTTATGAAGACGCAAACACATGTGCGTCCACCGTCAACATGTTCTCTGTCAGATCCGCCATGAATAGGCCGGATATTCCATTCCTAAGTATGAAAAGCCACCGGTTTTATATGGTTCACTTCTGCCATTTTACAGTCCAGGCAAGTAGGCCCTGATTCTGTCATCAAGCTTTTCTTGCCTTCTGCCTCTGAAAACTCCAGTCTGAGCCTGCATCTGCGACCATGAACTTTGTCTCATTCTCTGCGCGGCTCACGAAGCCTGACATCAGCCTATTCTCTGCCAAGAACTGTATTTCACCTTCGAGTTATCTGCTCCCCCCTCAGCCGATGCATTCCTGTCCAGTAGTTTAAGTAAACATTCTTCCAGCTACCGAGCAAAAGGCCCGGCTTCTCTGTCTTTATACAAGTAATTCATAGCCTTGTTACTATGGAAGATTCCGCCCTCGCATCTAGTGTAGACACTTAGACGCTTGTACACGCACGCACAGTCAGTATAGAATAGATTCTGTCCGAGAGTCCTTCTTTTGTGGATAACATAGTTCTTTAAACATAGGATGTTAGATATGATTTGGGATTAGGTTGACTTGACCCCCCAGACTTTTCGTCTCCACATGTAGAGCTAAACGTCAAGTCCCCTTCACCCCCTAGTTGCACGTCAATCACACGTCATGCTGCTGCGCGCGCATCTATGCCAAGTATTATCTTATAGATCCACCTATATATGACATCATAACCAATTATGTTCCTTTTTACTCCTTATTACACCCATTTTCGGTTACGCATATGACTCGTCATTTTCCTTATCACTTGTTACGCCTACTGTATTCGCTTCATTGTAATGTATGTACTATAAAAGTCATTTCTTGTCAATAATGTATGTACTTCACTTCCTGAACCTCCGTGGTGATGGAACTTGGAGCAACCGATTATAATCGTTCATTGGAATAAAGCCCATTCCGAACCTCTAATACCACGGATTCTGCCTCTCATTTTACTGAGCTGTTTTATTATGTTTCCGTATCAAATTAAGTCCCGGTAAAGGAAAATTATTTACCACATGAATGGCGCCCGAACAGGGACGCTTTCTCATCTCACGCGCCGGCGGTGAGTTGCAGGCCCGGTCTCCTGCCACAGCTGGACGGACAATAACGCGTACCAGCAGGATTTCCTGTATCTCCCTCCGGTCAAGCGGGGGCGACCGAGGCTGCGATCAACACCCAGACGAGGCGGTGAGAAGTGCGAAGTATCCCGACCAGAGCCTAGCCGAGAGAGCAAGATCCGAGGTATACAGAGGCCCACCAGTTTCCGAAGTCCCAAGTCGAGTCCAGTTTCCGACGAGTCGAGTCGAGTCCAGTCCAGTCCAAGTCCAGTTTCCGAGGCCTTCCGTTTCCGAAGCTACCCGGTGAGTACCATTGCTGGGGAGGCATTTCTGACGTGCACATAGGTTGTGCCGGTCAAGACGGGTTTGGGTACACAAATCCGGTCTGCACTGTTTTAGCAGTGTATATGTACTGTTTAGCAGTATATCAAGTATTCCGAAGTATCTAGTTATTGTCAAGAATTATGCTTGGTGATTAGTTATGCAGACGATCATCATTGTTGGTTATTTTAAAGGTTAAGAATGTTTAATGTTTAATGTTTAATGTGTTAAACGTCCTGCATATTGTGGTATGAATGGTTGTTCATTATTGTGCTTTTGTACTAAGTGTGTTCAAGTTTAAGTATCAGATCAGTTCTCAATATGCCGCTCTTTTCGAAACTAAGACAGATCACTACAAGAAAAGGGGTACTCGAAGAAGCCGTCCCTATTCCTCCTAGGGACACTCCAGGGTACTTCATGTATCATAAACATGGCTTAGATGCTATATTATTTCTTGATTTATGGGTAGACTACACCAAGGAATTACCAGAAAGTCAGAGGTGGCCCACAGCGGGGACCTGGGATGCAGAGTGCATCATGAAAGTAGAGGAAGAATTATGGAAAAAGAAAGCTAGACAATCACAGAAAGATGCCATTGAATTATGGCGTAAAGAATCACATAGACGAACAGAAAAAGCACGTAGACAGGAAGAGAAGAGTAAAGAGAATTCTGATAAAGTCCGAGAAAATCTATTAATTGAGGAAGGTATCCGAGTGAAATCAGAACAAATAGATAGACAAAGGAATGCCCTTATGAATGGTATGTATCCCCTTCTGGCCGAAGGATTACCTAAGGCTACTCCAGAAATACCGAAAGACTTGCCGCCCCCATTATTCCCAATAAAGGTACATCCTAAGGGGCATCCTAGAACCGCAGAAGATGTTTTTCTTTCCTCATATTTAGATGACGCAGCTCCCGAGTATGCTAATTCCGCCCCACATAGACCACCTATCAGGGAGGTTCAACGCCAAGATCCGGTACCCGTATCTCTACAGCAACGAGTTCCGGCAAGCACATCTGTTTCTACATCTGTTCCCACAGCTGCTACTATAGCTGTGTCCACACCTATAGTTGCTGTATCACGTTCAACGAATCCTTTCACGCCCGATACCCCAGATGGGGCTACGGGAGGTACCACCAATATCTTTTCTACGCCACCCAGAATAAATAAACTTACTTTTCAAGAGTCAGCACATTCACGTACACCCAAACTCATAAATGCCCGTACGCTTAAGGAACTTCTGATAGATTGTAGATATGACCCTGTGCCCGGAAAAGAGGACGAAATGACTCTAGCATCATTACGTATCAGACGAGCCGCAGTGTACTTAGGGAAGTTACCAGGAATGACTGCACATCTAGATAAAATATACCATTTTGTCCAAACAGGGCGAGATCCAGAATGTATTAACAGAGCTATGGAATACCAGAAAGTGGAGATACAGGGGGAACTGTTACGTTTCCTCATAAATTGTGTGATCAGAAATGAAGACCGACCGGGGGTAGACCCGGAAGCAATGCAAATTCTTACCAGATGGGGCCAGAATATATCAGAAGGTAGACATGATAAACAAAATTGTATAATAGCCATGTGCCGAAAGATCCGTAAAGAAATAGGACGCTTACACGAAGAAAGATTAGCGGTAGATGAGTTCGAGCAAAACGAGGAGGAAGGATCAGGACTGCCCACAGGACAGTCAGACACTATAGCCTATGTAGGTAGAGGAAGATCTTGTAATAGTAATAGATGTCCTATTGACCCGATACGTCCGATATGTCCAGACAATAACAGGAGTTTCCCAACACCCGTAGTCCATATGAGGTCTAACGAGCATTCGTTCCAAGTCGCCGACAAACTACTCCGAGAACGAAGGGGTTATCATTTCCTCGATTCTATGGATGAACAAGATTTAGCTAGGGCAGCTGTCCATTGGGTGGACAGTCCCGGAAAATATAGTGATGATACAGTAGCACGCACGTTTTTGAATCTCACCCCAGATGAACAGAGGTTAGCTGGGATTTATATGATTCAACAACTCATTATACTATATCGGAGTCAACATTCAGATCCTGGTCCCTTACCTGACATATTGACTGAATTGCTTATGAATAAATGGAGAGGTTCAGGTACTAAATTAATTAAAGAAATTCTAGAATCAAGAAAGCAGTATATTCTTTTTGTATGTTCAGACCGTGTCTCATTACCCGTCAAGGAAAGAACAACGTATTACATGGATAGACAGAATCCCTTACGAGAAGTGCACCCAATAAAGGGCGAGGACAATGAGTTTAAACGCGTATTTGTATATACGCCCATATCGAAAATAGAATTGTTACAAATGAAGAAAGTGGTACCCAGTCATGACAAAGACCCAGCGGGTTTTCACCGAGAAATTAAAGACATGTTACTCATGGGGGAGTATACCTATCCCGACATTATGACAATACTGAAGGTATTGATGCCTGCTGGCATTTACGAAAAACTCAAGGAAAAAGAGTGGGAGGTAGGAGACCAAAAGATAGAATGGTCAGCATTAGAAGCAGAAGAAAAGGCCCGAACTGCAGGAGCAGGGCTTGGGGACAAAACTAAGGCATTACCAGGTTTACTAGTACAGGTACTGCCACGTTTATTAACTACGAAAAAGGAAGATTGGGGTACAATTTCAGCCTGTAAACAGAAGCAAGATGAAGACACTAGTGATTACTATGCCCGATTTGAAAAATGTTTTGGTATAAATAGTGGCCTAAAAGCAAGTAGCGAATCATACCCACATCTGTTTCTAACAAAATTAGTAGAAAATGCCCTGCCCCAAGTAAAGAATAGAGTATTAAAATTCGAGAGTACCTGGCAAGGTAACACTCCATCACAAATGTTACAAATGTTACAGTACCATCACAATAGAATCAGAGAGGAACAAGATCATGAACAAAGACGCATGAAAGACACGAAAATGAAAATGCTAGTTTCCCAGACAGTTCCAGCTGAAGGACATAAGAAGGGTATGACACATTCCGGTGATTCAGCAGGACCTGTAAAAGGGACATGCAATTATTGTAAAAAGCCAGGTCATTACGTACACGATTGTCCAGTTTTGAAACATAATATCAGCATAGGTAAAACACAAGAAAGATCACGGCCACCTAGACAGGACCTGAATGAACAAGGAGCTCCGCAGCATGCACAGTCCATGCCAGCTCCACCACAGTCTGTGCAGTTTGTGCCAGCTGCACCAGCGCTGCCTGTTGCTGCCACACAAACCACGACACGACAACTGTACCAGACCGCACAGTACGACTATCCTGATTATCAACGATACGCATGAACAAGCCTAGAGAGGGAAGTTGACTTACCCCTTATCGAGATCCCTGTAGATCAAGAAGGACCTTATGTACATAGTGAATTATTAGGCCAAGACAGAAAATTTTTACTCGATACAGGGGCAAGTCGAACAACCATAAAACGTAGTGAAGTTCCAGGGGCACCCCTCTCAGGCTCACAGAATATTTCCCTTGGTTTTTCAGGAAAGCCTATTGTTAATGAAGTGTCACAGCCTCTCCCACTTACGATAGGACCTTTGACCCGAACTACCGATTTATTGCTTACTAAATCATGTCCAGAAAATCTGTTAGGAATAAAAACACTGAAGGCTCTAGGAGCCATAATATGTTGTTCTCCGGAAGGAGTAAGATTGTTTTTACGTGATTTTAAAGGTCATTATGTGTCTAGAGACATGGATCCTCGATTGCAGATTTTACCTACACATCTATGGGCACAAGGCCCTACTGATGTTGGTCGCATGAATATTACACCATATCGAGTCACATTAAAGGCAGGAGTGGTACTACCACGAATGCGACAATACAAGTTACCACCAGATGCTGTAGTGGCTTTACTACAAATCATTGACGAGCTCATTGCCCAAGGAGTGGTTGTAGAAACAGACTCCAATGTATGTAATTCACCGATAATTCCGATTCTTAAACGAACAGATCCAAAGGCCCCGCCAGTCTATCGATTGGTTATTGATCTGCGCGAGTTAAACAAATGCATTGTGCCACAATTCCCTGTGGTCCCAGATATCTCGTCATTACTGACAGCTATTGATTCCGAAGCGACATTTTTTACTGTAATCGATCTCAAGAATGCTTTTTTCAGCGTCCCAATAGATCCGGAAAGCCAATATTTGTTCGGATTTAGTTTAAATGGACGTAGCTTTAAATTCTCACGCGCACCTCAAGGATTTACAGAAAGCCCCAGCATCTATAGCCAAGCACTGAAACGAGAACTTGACAGTATCCACATGCCAGTTAACACTGCTCTGCTTCAATACGTCGATGATCTGTTGATCACCGCGAGAAGTGAACCGGAATGTGAGAAAGCATCACTGACAGTTTTACAATTTCTAGCCGAAAAGGGGCACAAGGTGTCCCCTTCTAAGCTGCAATTCTGTGTCCAGCGAGTTATTTATCTTGGACACTCGCTGTCCAAGGAGGGAAGGCAGCTTACACCAGACCGCATTCAGTTAATAGCGAACATGCCAATACCCAAGACACAAAAGGAGGTGCGGGCTTTCATAGGCCTCACTTCATATTGTAGACAGTGGATCCCTCAATACGCATTTCTAGCAAAACCACTCATTCAGTTGACAACACAGGAGGCAGCCACATCGACTGTTCTCCCTTGGACTCAGGAACATACACAAGCTTTTGAAAGCCTAAAGAAAGCTTTATGTCAAGCACCTGTTTTAGCAACACCATGTTACAGAAAACAGTTTACACTCTTTGTTACAGAACGCGAAGGTACTGCCTTGTCAGTACTCACACAGGAACAAGCAGGAGCACACAAACCATGTGCTTATTTTTCTAGTACATTAGATCCCGTAGCTCAGGCTTTGCCTGCATGCCTAAAATCAGTGGCAGCGACAGCTTTAGCAATCAGACAAAGCGATGCCATAGTGTTAGGACATCCATTGACAGTTCAAGTACCACATGCGGTAGAGGTTCTTGTAAATAGAACGCAAACACAACACTTGACTATAGCGCGACTTACAGGGTACGAGCTTACATTGTTTCAGCCACATATAGAAATTAGACGCTGTAACACATTGAATCCTGCCACACTTTTGCCAGTAACCGGAACAGACCCACTAGCCCATGACTGTATTGAAGTTATTACTATAACGACGAAACCCAGACAAGACTTAACCGATGTCCCATTGTCAGACCCAGACCTGACATTGTATGTAGATGGTTCATGTATGAGAACAAATACAGGAGAATTAGTGGCTGCTTACGCAGTCACAACAGATACTGAAATCATTGAAACTAATCGTATAAATACTTTGTCAGCTCAAGCCGCAGAGCTCATCGCTCTGACACAAGCCTGTATTCAAGCCACAAATAAAAAAGTCAACATATACACTGATTCACGTTATGCATTCGGAGTTGTACATGACTTTGGCGTGCTGTGGCGAGAGAGAGGTTATTTAACTTCCCACGGTGTCCACATTCAGCACGGACCCCTCATTCATGCCTTATTAGATGCAATACATCTACCGACGGCAATATCAATTATGAAATGTAAAGCTCATACGAAAGTTACTGATATCATTTCTCAAGGCAATGATTTAGCTGACAGAACAGCTAAACAGACTGCTCAAACACAAACATCCGACATGACAAAGACAATAGTCCCGATGCCGACACATTGTATGACAGTTAAAGATCCTACTCTTGACGTAATTGACATACAGACACATGCTACACCAGACGAAATAAAGAAATGGACTGAATTAGGAGGGATCCAAACGGACCAAAGATGGATGATGAAGGAAAAATCTGTGTGGTTCCTCCCTGATTCAATGGTCCAAGTCATTATTAACACTATCCATAGTCCAGCGCATCTAGGAGAAAAAGCTATGCTAGATAGCATTCAACACATTTGGTTCAATAAACATTTACGAGCAGCAGCCAAACAAAAGGTCCGTACCTGTATGATCTGTTGCCAGTTCAACCCAGGAAAAAGTGTTCCCGTAGAACAAGGTGGATTTCATCCTCCTAATCACCCTTTTGAAGTCCTCCAGATGGATTATATCCAGATGGAACGATGTCGAGGATTCAAATATGTTCTCGTAGTTGTCTGCGCTCTGTCCCGCTGGACGGAGGCATACCCGGTTTCAGATTACACTGCCCCGACTACTGCCAAACAGTTGGTTCGAGAATTCTTCCCACGATACGGTTTACCACGTGTTGTTCACTCAGATAACGGCCAGCCGTTCTCATCCGAATTAATGAAACATGTTTCACTTCTGTTAGGTTATCAGTGGAAATTCCACTGTGTCCGACACCCCGAAGCAGCAGGTCTCGTAGAAAGACATAATCAGACACTGAAAATTAGATTGTCCAAAATATGCAGGGAGAAAGGTGTTGACTGGGTAGTAGCACTACCAGTTGCACTCTTTTTCACAAGAATGGTCGCACACTCTCGAACAGGGCTATCCCCGTATGAGGTGATCTTCGGCAGACCACCAAATATGTGGGGGACGCCTATACCACGCAAAATAACTGATATTGACTGTAATATGCTGACAGATTACTTGGCTTCCTTGATGTCTGCACTACAATCTTGTCGTTCACAGGTAGCTGCAGCCTTTCCTGACAACACTGAGGTGAAACCCCATGACGTAATTCCGGGGGACCTCGTCTTTGTGAGGAATTTCGACCGAAAGACTCAGCTGGAGCCCAGGTGGAAGACACCCAAGTTGGTTTTACTGACCACAAGGACAGCCGTGAAGATCGAGGGCAAGAAAGGATGGATTCATTCAAGCCATATCAAAAAATTTCATGGACTTCCTGCAGATGTAAACAGCCCACCTCGTGTGTCTTCACCCATTGACTCAAAACTTCCTTTTGTTGAACAGAGCAACTCTGAACACTATAAACTAAAGCTTAGGCCCAACCAGTCGAGCAATTTGATTGTTTAAGTCCTCTCCAAGGTGAAGCGGTTGAATTGTCTCTGACATGTATCCCTTGGACCTGAGTAGAGAAAGCACCCGGAAAATGTTGAAACGACAGGCGTATTGTAAATCACTGCGTAGCCACTGCATAGTGACATTATTAATCTTGTTTTTCTTGAGTCTTTTAATAATTACTGCAAGTATATTGTTGCACATATATTACCCTATTGCCAGAAATGTTTACAATGTTACTGCTGAACATTCTTTTAGTGACTTACCTCCGCATGAATTGTCTTATAGACTCGCGCTGCGCAATAACACTTTCTTTAGTATGTTACATCATTCCCATCAGACTAGTAATGCAACTAATTGTTGGGTGTGTGGCCGGCTCCCTCCCTATCAGAATTATGAAGGAGTCTTGCCTCTCTTTCCACATCCGTTTACACATAATGGCTCCTGTGGAGCATGGTTTAGTTTAATCAATTCCATAGACTCAGACACAGCAGTTTACCAAGATCAGTGGGTATGGGGAAACCTGAACCTAGTTCTATTCAAAGTCTGTTACCCTGATAAGGAGGGTCGCCCCAAAGGAACAGGAACTGATCTAGAAAATGAAGTATATGGATTAGGTAACTTTACTCCTAATCTCATGGTTCTAAATGTCGAATCCGAAGTTGAACTCGTTTTACCAACCATGTCAGTATTCCCAGCGAAAGGTGAATTGTGTGTAAGAAAAGTTGGTTCCATACATATGGGCCATAGTAAATGCACTACTACAGTAGAATTCAGTGATCAAGGCAAATCTTCATTTAGAGCTTATCGCCACTCCTACTTTATATGTGGACAGACTGCATATATGCGTCTACCTCTAGATTGGGATGGTACCTGCTACATTGCATTCCTTTTGCCACCTGTTTTCCTAGCTCCTCCTGATTATTATAGAAATATTCATTTAGTACACAACAGAGAGCGGAGAGATCTCCCAATTGTCGATTACACTGAAACAGCATGGGAAAAATACACAGATTTCAATAAAGGCATCTTTCCCTATATAGGTACTGTTACTAATAGCAAGCTGATACGTAGATTAACTAGAACCCTTGAAGCAGTAGTAAATGAAACTATTTCCGCCTTAGGCAATTTAACAGAAGAGCAGTCTGCTATGCGGATTGTTGTGCTTCAAAATCGTCTTGTCCTTGACGTCATCCTGGCTGATAGGGGCGGAGCTTGTAGGGTCATCGGATCAAGCTGCTGCGTATTCATACCAGAAAATTCGCCATCTGTATATAAAGCTATAACTCGCCTTCACAAGATTATAAGCCAGATACACCAGAATCCAGGCACCTGGACTTGGTCCGGTTGGTTTTGGAGTGTGATATCAGCCTGGGGATGGAGAGTTCTATCCTTCCTAGGTATTGGCCTTCTCATACTATTCAGTTGCTGTCTATGCCTGCAATGTGGACCAGCGATTTGTGGTCTGTGTACCACATCGTGCATTCCACATCAAGATTTTCATTCAAGATCACGGAAGAAGAAAGAAGAACAAATGATGCTATATGAACAGATCAATGGATTAATGAAGATTGATATCTCTTGACGGGCAAGTAGGGGACAAGGAGGGAATGTGGAAATATGGATTTTTCTGGTCAGTTATGTCCCCTATCTTGGACCCCAACGGTTCTATGTGCATGTCACAAGTACATGTATCCTCCCTCCAGTTCCAGTTATGAAGACGCAAACACATGTGCGTCCACCGTCAACATGTTCTCTGTCAGATCCGCCATGAATAGGCCGGATATTCCATTCCTAAGTATGAAAAGCCACCGGTTTTATATGGTTCACTTCTGCCATTTTACAGTCCAGGCAAGTAGGCCCTGATTCTGTCATCAAGCTTTTCTTGCCTTCTGCCTCTGAAAACTCCAGTCTGAGCCTGCATCTGCGACCATGAACTTTGTCTCATTCTCTGCGCGGCTCACGAAGCCTGACATCAGCCTATTCTCTGCCAAGAACTGTATTTCACCTTCGAGTTATCTGCTCCCCCCTCAGCCGATGCATTCCTGTCCAGTAGTTTAAGTAAACATTCTTCCAGCTACCGAGCAAAAGGCCCGGCTTCTCTGTCTTTATACAAGTAATTCATAGCCTTGTTACTATGGAAGATTCCGCCCTCGCATCTAGTGTAGACACTTAGACGCTTGTACACGCACGCACAGTCAGTATAGAATAGATTCTGTCCGAGAGTCCTTCTTTTGTGGATAACATAGTTCTTTAAACATAGGATGTTAGATATGATTTGGGATTAGGTTGACTTGACCCCCCAGACTTTTCGTCTCCACATGTAGAGCTAAACGTCAAGTCCCCTTCACCCCCTAGTTGCACGTCAATCACACGTCATGCTGCTGCGCGCGCATCTATGCCAAGTATTATCTTATAGATCCACCTATATATGACATCATAACCAATTATGTTCCTTTTTACTCCTTATTACACCCATTTTCGGTTACGCATATGACTCGTCATTTTCCTTATCACTTGTTACGCCTACTGTATTCGCTTCATTGTAATGTATGTACTATAAAAGTCATTTCTTGTCAATAATGTATGTACTTCACTTCCTGAACCTCCGTGGTGATGGAACTTGGAGCAACCGATTATAATCGTTCATTGGAATAAAGCCCATTCCGAACCTCTAATACCACGGATTCTGCCTCTCATTTTACTGAGCTGTTTTATTATGTTTCCGTATCAAATTAAGTCCCGGTAAAGGAAAATTATTTACCACAAAACAAACAACATTCTTATATAACTGTTTTTGAACTTACTTGTGATATAACACAAACAAAGTTCTTAAATACCAATGTGATATGTGCAGCAAAATCTGCTCCTTCCACCTTGAAATCCAGATGAAAGGTGACCAGCAGATGGACAATGTACTGGGAGGAGCGTGCTGGATAGAAAGAGGAAGTTGGAATCTCTGGGGCACTTTCCTCTTGTTGATTAAAAAAAAAGTAAAATAAAAAATATGGGTTTTGCACTAAAAACAACCTGAGTAGAATATTCACTCAAAAATGTATTTTTGAGTAGATTTAGCTGCTTCTCGAGTAGAGTCTGTTTGAGAATTAACTGTGACCATTCATGATCGCCAGCATCACGAATCACATCACAACTCTGTTAACTCGGTCCCCAAGGGGAACCTCTCTTTTATCCTCCTTTGCTTTGGTGCTTCTGGGTCAATCTGGACAAGTTTGATGTTGTTTTGCTCCTGGTGGCTAGCACTAGCCACTAGGATTATTGGTTTCTGGCCTCATAGCCTCTGTAATGTGTTAGGCTTTATGAGCTAAATTATTATTTGCGTATGACCTGTTTCCTGTCTGGATCCCTGGTATGTCTCATGGGCCCAGGGTACTTCTCAGAAGCACTGCAAGGCCCAAGGCAGAGTGAACTCTTTCCCTGTATTCTCAGGTCCCACAGCTTCCTTTTGCCAGTTGCAGAGCATCTGATTAGCATAAGTCAGGGTCACCCTTCTTCTGGAGGTCACACTCCTGTAAGGTCAGTTCATGAAGATGCAGAGAAGTCCTCCACGGTCTCCTCAGGCAGGTCCATCCATCTTCTGCCCCCCCCCCCTCCCCTCCCCCCGAGGTTAGTGGGACAGTCTCACTAGTCCTGGAGAAACACATCCCAGTCTGTGGCGACCAGGATCCGCATTAGCAGACAGTAAATCTCAAGGCATTCACTAGTGGGCAGCAAATCTCATTGTGCTGGCCAACACATGCTAAAACAAGTTTTGTGTGCACCAACAGAATTATAATTCTGCCACACACTGGAAGGCAGAATTTTGTGGGAACCCTGCGTCACACGATTAGCGCGGAGTTTCCAAAATTCACCAAATCAGTCAACCGAAGAATATTTTTGCCCAGGACTAAAGTAAACCTTTAGAAAGAAATAGTTTTAAACTTTGCTGTAAAGAAATGTGGCTTAAATTAGTCTTTCACTTGAAGCACTTTAAGTTTCAAAGCGGTGGCGGATAGTTGCCTCACTGCAAAAAGCGATCTAAATGCTAGTTGAGTCCCGTTTACGATCAACCATAAAGTAGTATAACATTTAAGCATATCCCAGTATCCGTAATTACAGTTTAATACTACCATAGTCCCATTGTATGCTGTTTGCAATGCAAGTAATACTTTCAAACCCAGAAAGATCACTTTGTGTATCTACTACATCTCTATCACAATACATGAACTAAAGATATAAAATAAACATGTTATGTAAATGCTTGCCAACTTAAAATATAATAGGGCAGTTGATAAACACATTGCAGCAATCATCATTAGTAAAACCAGTGCATGGTTATCTGACCCATTCATTACCTGTTTTAGAAGGCACTGGCCTCTACGCCCAACTGAAGAGCAGGCCTCACTGAACAGATACCATGTTGTGCAGACTGGATGTGCCTGAGGTCACATTGACCCTCCAGCATCAGCCTTGCCTCTAATGGCAAGAAGCAATAATAATATCCCCATTTGTAAAGCGCAAACAATCACCCGTAAGGGTCTCTAGGCGCTGGGGGCCATCAGGAAGATTAAGCAAGCTACTGCCCAGAGTCACATGATGCTGGGCTAATCTGCCACTGGCGCCGGGGATCTAACCGTGATCCCCAGATTCCGGAGTCAGTCGCCTTGGCCGCGGCGCCACACCTCTTCCTCAAGCAAGGCACCTAAGGACATTTCTGTTAACTCGGTCCCCAAGGGGAACCTCTCTTTTATCCTCATTTGCTTTGGTGCTGCTGGGTTAATCTGGACAAGTTTGATGTTGTTTTGCTCCTGGTGGCTAGCACTAGTCACTAGGATTGTTGGTTTCTGGCCTCATGGCCTCTAAAATGTGTTAGGCTTTATGAGCTAAATCATTCATTGCGTATGACCTGTTTCCTGTCTGGATGCCTGGTATGTCTCATGGGCCCAGGGTACTTCTCAGAAGCACTGCAAGGCCCAAGGCAGAGTGAACTCTTTGCCTGTATTCTCCAGGTCCCACCGCTTCCTTTGGCCAGTTGCAGAGCATCTGATCAGCATAAGTCAGGGTCACCCTTCTTCTGGAGGACACACTCCTGTAAGGTCAGTTCACGAAGATGTAGAGAAGTCCTCCAGGGTCTCCTCAGGCAGGTCCATCCGTCTTCTGCCCCCCCCGAGGTTAGTGGGACAGTCTCACTAGTCCTGGAGAAACACATCCCAGTCCCTGGGTGCCAACTGAATTCATAAGTTCTTAAATCCATCCTTTCAGTAGGGGATACCGTGTCCTCACTCTATAGCTGGACATTCATCTGGCTTCATTTTGCTTTTATATTACATTTCTTGGATAAGAACTCTGCTTAAGGTGTAGTGTCACTAGCTCACGGACCAAAGATCATACCTTCTTGCTGACCCCTTTAACAATCGCATCAACAAATTTGCCAATGAAGCCTACCTGCTTCTCTGAAATGTGTCTCCTTTGGTTGGACAGGGTAGAAAATCTGGAAAAAAAAAGAAAGTTGTGGCTGCATGATTGATGACCAGTCGGCTGGCTATAAATGGTAATTTCCCTTGAACAGCGCAGTGACATTTCTGTGAGGTCCAGTGGATTAAGTAAGCAGATGCTACCACAGGAAAATTCTTTGGAATACTTGCCACTGGACCTCAATAGCTACAATGGACCTTAAATAAGTAACGAGGAGACCTTCTGTAATTGATCAGCCTAACTAATGTCTGGGAACATGTCATTACAATTTGAAGACTTTTTACATCTAAAAGTAAACCAATGTCCATTAACCTTTTCATAACTACAGCAGAACCACTCAAGAGATATTTCAAACTTTATAGATGGGTTCTTCTGTGCCAAATCTTCCCACTTTGCCATGATGAAGACCTTTACTCCCATCAATGTTTCTATGTCTGAGGTAAAATATATAAAGGTAAAACCTTTAGCTCCAATTTACCTCAAACATTTACCTGGCAGTTGTCAATTTTGAGGTGGCTTATTATTGCAAATAGGTTGTACTCATTTAGTACACCTTTTTGCCTTTGGATCACCCAGTTTTTTAACCTTTATTGTGGATTAGTCTACCTACCTGAGCCTCACTTTCAGTAATTTCAGAGTAAATTGGACTATGCATGTTTACTACCAGTCTCTTGACATTTAAGATTAGATTGCTACTGTGCAACTAGAGTAAGGGGCACTGGGCTAGTTACTACACGTGAACTTGTGTGCACTTGCGAGTGTGTACAGGTACAGGCTGCACATGAGTGACTGCTGTGGTGCACAGCCTGGTAGCTGCTCAAAGGTAAGCTGCCTGTGGCAGTTTTAAACTGTACATTTGACCTGTCAAAATACCCATTTTGACAGGCCTAAACCTTGCTTTTAAATGCTAATAGGTCACCCAAATATAGACCTTATTACTCCCTACATGCAGGGTGCAGATACTTAAAAGTAGAAAATGTAGAAAATAAAGATGGCAAACAAAACAAGATCATGGACGGAGTGCTGAAACTTTTCAACCACTCACCCCCAGTCACAGATCTGGATTGAATCCATCGCTGTTTTGCTCACTATGCCACCCCAGTTTGGTCACATGCTCGCTACACCACCAGATTCAAGCTAGCCTGGCTGATGACGGGTGATACCCAGAAACCGGTCCCATGATGCTTGTTTCTGGTTCAGTGAGGACCTGATCTGGCAGGTCGGGCTGCATTGTTCCCATGGGAAGCAGGGTCAAGACTGATTTGCATATGAGTGGGTCTAAACTGGAATGGCATGGCATGCAAAACAACAATAGATTTAATCCAGATCTGTGACTGGGGGTGAATGTTTGATTTGTTCAGCATTGCGTCCATCATTTGTTCTTTTTGCATTTGTTCCCCCAAGTGGGTCAGGGTATGCCCAGACGTGGGTCCTGTGCTCGCTACGCCACTAGATTCAAGCTAGCCTGGCTGATGAGGGCAGATACCGCGTAACCAGACCCAGAAGGCTTATTCCTGGTCCAGGGAGGAACTGACCTGGCAGTTCCGGCCGGACAGTTCCCATGGGGAGCTGGGTCAAGACTGATATGCATATGGATGGGTCTAAACTGGAATGGCATGGCATGAAAAAAAACAATGGATTTAACCTAGATCGGTGACTGGGGGTGAATGTTAGATTTGTTCAGTATTCCGTCCATCATCTGTTCTTTTTTAATTTGTTGCCCTAAGTGGGAAGGGTATAACCAGACACGGGTCCCGTGCTCACTACACCATCAGATTCAAGCTAGCCTGGCTGATGAGGGATGATAGCTCGAAACTGGTCACAGAATGCTTGTTCCTGGTCTAGGGAGGACCTAACCTGGCAGTTCAGGCTGAACTGTTTCCATAGGGAGCAGGGTCAAGAAGACTGATATGCATATGGCTGGGTATACACTGGAATGGAAGGCGTGCAAAAAATGATGGATTGAACGCAGATCTATGACTGGGGGCGAATGTTTGATTTGTTCAGCATTCCGTCCAACATGTGCTCTTTTTGAATTTTTCACTCTAAGTGGGAATGATATGCCCAGACGTGGGTCCTGTGCTGGCTACGCCACCAGATTCAAACTATTCTGGCTGATGAGGGGTGACACCCTGAAACCAGCCCCAGGATGCTTGTTTTTCGTCCTGGGAGGACCTGACCTGGCAGTTTGCGATGGATTGTACCGAAGGGGGACAGGGTCAAGACTGAGTTGCATATGGTTGTGTCTAAACTGGAATGGCAGGGTGTGCAAAAAAATGACGGATTTCACCCAGATCTGTGACTGAGAGTGAATGCTTGATTTGTTCAGCGGAACGATGAGGTATGATGCCTTGAAACTGGTCCCAGAATGCTTGTTCCTGTTCTAGGGAGGACCTAACCTGGCAGTTCAGGCTGGACTGTTCCCATAGGGAGCAGGGTTAAGATTGATGCGTATGGCTGAATTTAAACTGTAATGGAAGGCGTGCAAAAAAAGGATGGATTGAACACAGATCTGTGACTGGGGGCGAATGTTTGATTTATTCAGCATTCTGTCCATCATGTGCTCTTTTTGAATTTCTCACTCTAAGGGGAAATGATATGCCCAGACATGGGTCCCGTGCTTGCTACGCCACTAGATTCAAGCTATTCTGGCTGATGAGGGGTGAGACTCCGAACCAGCCCCAGGATGCTTGTTTTTGGTCCTGGGAGGACCAGACGTGGCAGTTCGCGCTGGATTGTTCCCAAGGGGAACAGGGTGATTTACATATGGTTGCATCTAAACTGGAATGGCATGGTGTGCAAATAAATGATGGATTGAACCCAGATCTGTGACTGAGAGTGAATGCTTGATTATTTTAGCATTCTGCCCATTTTCAGTTTTTAAAAAAATAATTATGAACATGTCCTTACAGTGAAATACCCTGACATGTTTTTCACTGTTGCGAGGCTGGCAGCTGCAAAAGGGAATCGTTAGGCTACAGTTTTACACTTTTTAAATGCTAAACTCAGATTGGTAGAATCCAGAAAAATACTTCCTAGACTCTTTTGAATTGCAATTTAAAGTCATCTTTAATTGTGAGGTTAGAGTTTAATTTATTATTTTAGAAATGCCACTTTTAGAAAGTTGTCATTTTCCTGACTAAAGTTTCTGGGAGTTTCCAGCTGCCTAAGAAATATAAGGGAAATGTGTATTTTTAGCCAGCATTTGAGGTTTGCAAGGCCCATGGGTAAGGAAACCTGGAAGGGGTGTGACTATGGAAGTCAAGATGGTGGAAGCACTTCCTTAACACTCCAGGACTCCTCTACAATCTTTAGTCATCCAGAGGATAAGGGGCTGATCATCACCTTTGCATAATTCTTATGTAGGGGGCTATGACTGACTGCCACCCTCAGACCAGGACCCTGAGGCAACACTGCGGGCTGCCCATGCTGGTCCTAAGATGGCTGTCCCCTGAGGTCAGATTTAATGACTCAGTGGCACTGCGGCAGTGACTGTGATGGTGCGGCAGTGGCCGCAAGGTGCACTGACCGGGGAAACTGCCATCTTGAGTTGGCGTGCTCTGCACCGGGGACACAACGACATTGCGGTTGCCTAACTGTCCAACTGGATGGTGGAGGCGGGGCTTGAGAGAGGCAGACTTGTGAGCAATTTGGGCTGCACCTTGGGTTGCATTCTGCACAGTCCTGTACTGGAGATTTTGACTGAGGCCCCATATTGCAACTATAAGGCCTTGCTACCCTTGCTCCCTCCCCTTTTTCCTACTAGCCACAACTCCTGCAACTCAGCCAACAATGAGGAAAGATAAAAGAGCCAACATTAGTACCCAGACTAGGATGGACAGATTCATGGGGCAGGCCCCAACCAGAGTCGCTGTGCCAGAAGAAGGGTTGCAACTGCAGCAGCAACTTTGGGATAATGGCTTAGGAACAAAACTGTAGACTTTCCAGTCCTCACGGTAGGCTGCTGAGGCTAAGATAGGAGAGATGTGCATTGACATGTCGCTTATCCACCAATACTTGCAGCATGTGATCAATAGAGTATCGAGTCAGAGGATCGAGTCCTTACTCTGGAAGATGAGGTGACTACCCTTAAAAGAACAGTTTCCAAACTTCTCATCAACAACGCTATCCTGGAGAAATGCTCAGAAGATGCAAAAAAAGGATCCCGGAGGAACAACATGCCCTTCACTGGCTTCCCTGAGAATGCCAAAGCCCCGCATCAAGAACATTTTCTGGAAGCCTCGCTAGAATCCCAGGTGTCAAAGGGGCATCTGTCATTAGGGTTCACAATTGAGAGGGCACACTGTTGGCTGGCTCAGCATCCCCCTCCGGAGCCCCCCTCACTATTTGATAGCTCATGTATTGAACTATAGAAACGGACCAATATTTTGACCAGCCTACAAAGTCGGTATTTTGACATTGGAATCTGCCCAAATGATGATCTTTCCTGATTACAATTGGGCAGATCAGCTACATCTGAGGTCTTTCGAACAGGTCAAGCAGATTCTTCAGGCCCTAGAAGTACAATACATGGCAATCCAATCCGTAACTATCTCCCAGACCAGACGGCGACAGTGACTATGATCTTTTCTGCTCTGCACTGCACACAGGCTGAGACGGAAGGCTTATGCAAATGACTCCATTGCGGGAGGAAAGATGGCTACATCACCCAACTTGAAGGCTTTAGGCACTGGAACAGATTTGGGATCACCTTACTGGGGGATGCTTAGCAGGGGGACAACCTACATTCCTTCCAGTGTTCACAATACCAGTTCTCATTATCCCCTATACAGTTCCATACATTTGTGTAACTCTGCCACACCTAATCATATCACATAAGAGCCCTGACCGAGCTTCCAGAGTACAACCCTCTTGAGGCTAAACTTCTGATGGTCCATTTTGGTAAAGTCACATTGTCCTCCTTGTACTGCACACTGGTGAATAATATACCAGAGGTGTTCTTATCTCTTTGACAGAGATAGTTGGGATGGATAGGCCTACTAGAGGATGAGAACTAGCGAGACACTCTGATGGCCCCCCACAAGCTAGCCACTTCATCTCAATTGCTGTTGATTAAACTGAATTACCTTCATGCTGCATACGTTATGCCCAAGTCCTTCGGAAGGACCGGGAAACTCTTGCAACTGACCAACTTTTGATGTCTCAAAACAATGCTGACTCTTCCACATGGTGTGGATTTTGGATGCTGGGCTTTTATGCATGGTGTTAAGAGAACATTGTCCTAAGTTTAAAGAATGGTGGTGCACAACCCAAAAATGGGGCTTCTTGGCATTTTGGAGGGCCTTGGCTGATCTCGCAATGAACGGACACTGGTTGGAGTGACCACATTGGTGGCCAAGCGGAACAGTGCTCATAAATGGAAATCGCTCCAACCTCCTAACCTAACGAAATGGCGAGTGGGGATAGACTGGTGTGCTAAGATGGAACAACCGATATATCAGGCTAGCTGATGCCCACAGAAACAAACCAATTTTTGGGGTAAGTGGTGGTCCTATTATGGTGTGGGAAGTGTGGGATGATGGACTATTTTGAGGGGAGATGCAGATAGTGTGTGTAATTCTAAGTTGCACTTGTGGCAGACTGTGCTATTTGTTACAGAGAAAACTTTATAAATTTAGTTTATCAAAAAAAGGGAAACCTGGTGACAGTTACACATGTCACCCAACACTGGAATCTCATTATGAAATGTGTTTCCCTAAGTGTTTACTCAGCTGGGGCCCAAAATCTGCATCTACTAACATTGCAAAAAAAAATAATCTATTTTCAGTGGTAAAAATGTGATTTGTCCATATTATATTTCCTGTTAAAGGACCTAGGCCTTCAGACACAAGTGAAGTAGCATTATCAGGAGACATGGGGGAATGCTGGGTGATTTTTGACTCCCCGCATATTCCATAGGTTTTCCTCACAAAAACGAGGAACATGGTTTTTTAGCCAAAGTTTGAGGTTTGCAAAGGTTTATGGGTAAGGAAGCCTGTTGAGAATTATGCAAGTCACCCTAATCTAGAATCTCCTAGGTGTCTAGTTTAAACAAAATGTAGAGGTTTTATTAGGACCCAAAATGCACTGCTACAGACACTGCAAAAACAGTTCTGTTTTCAGTGGAAAAATGTGACGTGCCCTTGTTGTGTTTTGAGCTGTTTCCAGTCACTGGCACTAGACCTACCCACACAAGTGAAGTATCTTTTTACCAAGAGACTTTGGGGAATGCTAGGAGGTAGGAAGTTAATGTTTCCCCACAGATTCCAGTACTTTCCATTAAATCACAGAAATGTGAGGTAAATGTAGTTAAAGACTCCTACCTGCTCCCAATCAATGTTTAGCACTATTGAATGTAATAGTGTGCCTCAATGTTATTTTATGGGAGAGGTAGGCCTAAAAGAAAGTGAAAACTAATTTAGGAGTTTTTCACTACCCAGACATGTAGAACTCAAAAGTACATGTCTAAACATTTAATCACAATGCAACCAGCCCTAGGCCCTAACAGCAAAAGTACACTCCTTGGGTATACTTCTGGATTTGTGTTAAATTTGGTGAAATACAGTTTAGACAATGTTTTTCATTGCAGAGGCACAAAAATAAAACCAATGGGAAGCAAAATGGGATTGCCACTTTTGGGACCCCTTCCTTTTTCTGATCCCTCCCTGAAGAGATTAGTGGATATAATGTGTGAAGAAAGTTTCATGCCTGTTACTCTAATGATGCCAAAGTTATTAACAAAATAAAAACCTCTCTTTCCTAGGGAAATTCATATCTAACCATGGCTTTACTGGTGCAAATATTTTTTGTGTAATTATATAAATTACAAGTGACACTTAAATGAAAATAATGAATTATTTGAAAGGCTGTTTATAACAGGTATAGATTGTGGCCCACTAATGAAATGCCCACGATGGCATCCGCAATGCTCTCCAGAAACATGGTCTTCAGACATTAGGGGCATATCATCAAGGCCACGCGATAATTATCGCTCAGCGCTCTTAGCGCGAGGATAATTATCGCCGGCCAACTCTAAATTTTATCGCGGAGATAGCTTGCTATCAGCAACGCTTCTCTCCAAAGCAATAAAATTCAGAGCGCAAGCTGCCAATTGTGCGATTATTGCTGGAAATACAGCGATAATCGCACAAGGTCTGGCGAAAGCTTTCTGATAGGGCAAGGCATACTTAGCCATGATATCCACCTTACATAGGATATCATGGCTAAGTCAGTTTTTAAGCAGGCGTAAGGAAAGTAGCGATAACAGAGGTTATCGCTACTTTGCTTGTCGCTCTGCAGGTTAGCGTGCCCATTGATATTTGGAGAAATGTCGCCTAGCGACATTTCTCCAGTTATGACAGCGCAGGAACGCCCACTTTGCATCTCATTAGAGATGCAAAGATGGGCGTTGGGGGAAAGGGCGATAATGCAAGGATTCACGCGATAGCGTGACCTTGCTGATTTTATCGCCACTTTCCGTCCGAAATCGGACGCTAAAGCGGCGATAATTTTATCTCCGGAGCTTGATGATATGCCCCTTAGAGTGCCCGCATTCTTCTTTGATGGAAATTGAATATTGAAGGAAGTTCCCCTTTCTCTGAGGTGACTCATCCATTGATTGTGGTCCAGTAAACTCTCTAGGGGAGTCACTTTCCAATAGAGAAAGTTATGCACACACATTTAGCTTGTATTCTATAATGCTTGGTTGGTTCATTGTATGATGATTTTGTTTATTAAATTGTAATTCAGATCTGATGTGACAAACTTGAGGAATGAAGGTTAACCTGCTGCAGTGTGTAGTCTGCTATTGCCTTTTTCAGGGCTGAGTTGAGAGCTAAAACCAGCATTGGAAAATATTTCATTATAAGTCTTATATTAGACTATGTCCCTGAATATGACTTTGGCGGTCTTCCTGTAGGACCACAACCATGGTGGTCCCAGGAAAACCGCCAGGCTGTCAGCATTCCCATCAGCCCAATTACGATAATGTAGCTGGGCATGCAGGGCAGCAGCGGCTGTCCATGGCGGTGGCATGCTTTGGTTGAGTATTACAGTCAGCAGTCATGCCGCTAATGTGGTACCGCTGCCCATGTGCCCCCTCCATATGCACCTCCATGCGCAGATTTGAACAGAGGCCGTGTTTGGGTCCACTTACCTTCATTTTGACCACCCTTTTCATGGCAGGCTCCCCACCATGAAATAGGCGGTGGAAATACAGGTCAAAATCTGCTCTGTGGTGCTAGAGTTGGCACCGCCACTATTTTCTGCCCCTTTCAGCACTGCTGCCAAAGCGGGATCCTGTAGTCCTACAGAAGTGACAGTCTTGTGGTGGTCCCACTGCCACCATCATAATACGACAGGCGGTCCACAGGGGTGGTGGTGGTGTTTGGACCGCCACCGCAAGCACGGAGGCCCCAGGATCGCCATACTCGTAATTAGGCCTTAAGAGACCACAGTCAGAAAGCTGAATAATTGCATTGAGAGTGAACTGCAGCAGGAAATCAAATGCTGGTCTATGTGGAAATTGTGCGCTGCTTTCACTGGGCTCTATTCCTTCTTGCACCGAAACAACAGGCTTTTCAGAATAGACAGAGGAGCATGTTCAATAAAAGTAGCACCTTTTTCAATATGATAGCAATACATTGAGGCTCTGGAGGTAAAAGGCTGTAGACGTCAATCTGGGAGATGTGTTTGGTGCCCTTATCAAAGCCTTTGCTTCCTGTGAATTTAGGGGTCACTTTAGCATTGGCCGGAATCAAACTGCTGTAAGAACACTATTTACTTTATGTTGTTTCTACATATTGCCCTTTCCTTAGACACTCAGCAGCACATTAGAGACTGTTGATGGACTAAAGGTAAGAAATGGGATGAACCCTGTGATGTCATCAGGGTTCAAATAATAATACTTTTAATATTAATCCATTTCCATATCAAAGGGTGTGTGACTGCACATCCGCTACCCCTGGCAGCTGATAAATAGTTCACTATGCATTTGACACCACTGCCAGAACTGGAGGTGCTGCTGGGAAGACTCATCCAGCTCAGGGCTCTCTGCAGGCCTTCAGCTCAAACACTGATAAGGAAACTCAGGCTTTCATCTTTTAAGGTTGATAAAATGAGTACATTTTAGATTGGCCTAAGTACATCTGTTATTTACAATGCTCTGAAAAGCACATTTTTTCTTAAAGATCTGCATGTAAACATTCTATTATTGCTTTATGACTCTGAAGATGCCTTTCACTGAATCATCTTCTGTGTCATGGCCATTAGTTCCCCCAGAGATGGTGCAAGGAGTTACTCTGCCCTCAGGAAATAAGCAAAGTGGCATTGTACTGTGCTTCTGTCATTGTAATGACGCACATTCAAAAACGAGGAGTTGATTTAGACAGTAATGTCATAAAAATAGAAATATGTCCAACAAACAGATAGAATTAATGCTCATAAATTGTGTTGTGCCCTATAACTCAAAAGAAATCCAATCTGATCAGTGCTTCCAAGGAATGAAGGGAGCCACCAAAACCTCTTAATCAGTAATACATTCCCTATAAACCTGTGTACATTTTCAAGAGCACTGATGCTCGAATAAACGTCCAATCTCATAGAAGTCTACAAAATGAAGCTCTTTTTTATTTTTATTTGACAGTATTCAATCTTGACAACTGCATTCAACACCAAGTTCTTTTTTCTGTTCTTGACACTATGCCATAAATTATATTATATTATATTATATTATATTATATTATATTATATTATATTATATTATATTATATTATATTATATTATATTATATTATATTATATTATTTTATATTATATATTAGCATATCTTAATGCTATACAAATTGGAATGTTGAATAAACAGGAGTATAAGGAGGCTGTCGGAGGTGAGAACCTACCGAGTTGGCGTTTTGTTCCAGATCTGTGTTTGTTTGAATGAGTCAGTTCTCAAGGTAGGGGGTACGCTGTGGATAATTCGCAATAGCTCATGTGAGATGTTTTGAATGTGTTGCGCTTTTGGTATAAACAGGCATAGCGCTTGCACTGCGCTTTGTGATGGAGACACGGTTTGGATTTGACTGGTATAGCTGAATGCTATCCGAATTGGAATGTTTAGTGGACAGAGGTATACAGTGGCCATCTCCTCCTGCTTGGTTACTGAATGGATACACATGATATAGTACTGACGATATTGATGGAGAGTTATTTTACTTCAGTATAGGCACATGTTTCAATCCGCTAATACCTTAGATATGACGACATAGATGTCAGGGTAAGATGCAATATATTTTCTTGGACTACCAATTGTTAAAGTTAAGGAATTCAGTGACATGATTTGTGTTCATTTACAGATTTTAATGACCTGTGCTCTAGTGTGTATGGATGAAATCGGTTTATAAGAATGAGGGTGAAAATTGGATTGAGTATTGCTACACTTGTGGATTGATTTAGAGATGGTGTTTTACAATCTTTTCAGACTAGGAATAGGAGCTTAGGTGTACGTATGCAAGTGTTGCAATTTTGGTCTCGACTAATTATGATTTTACACTATGGCATCATATGGAAACCTGACCTTTTAGCTGGTTTTATATAGGGTGGCTTGCATGCTTTCTCTGCACTTCTACACTGGGACCATCGATGTGGACTGCACATTTGATTCTGGAATGTTGGTTTTGCACTTGGTGGATTGTACTTTATGAAATGCATGTTAGGGTGTCTAAGTGAGGGTCACAATGATGAGGATTTGAAACTGTGATATCTGATATGTGTTCTCTGTTTGTAGTATTGAGAAACTTAGGGGTGGAACCTACACCATGACGAAACACATGACGGCTATTGGCTACTACAATGAATTCTGTATCTGTCAAGTTGGCATAGTGTCAAGAATAATAAAACGAACCTGTGGGCTGATTAGGATGGCGGAGAGAATGCCACCGCCACCATTCTAAGCAGCTTTCCCACCGGCCAGATTTTGATGGCGGGTGATGTCCTGGCAGGCAGAAAGCCCAACCACCACTAATCCGATGGGCTCCTTGAGCCCGCCAGTGTGCAGAGGCCCTCCCTATCCCTACATAGGGATTTGGACCGTCCCTTCCACCATCCTTTCCATGGTGGTTGACCCGCCATAAAAAGGCTAGCGATGATGGACTTTGAGGGCCTGTAGCAGGCCCCCTTACCCCCTGGGCCCTTTTCTTTGGGTGTGGGGGGGCACCTAGGGTGCCCCCCCTACATATCCCTATACCATATGACAGGCACCGCATATTGCCTGTCACGTAGTACATGGATATGTAAAACATCCCTTTTTTACATTGCTGCTGGTGCTGCAGCCAGCAGTACCGCCGCAATTTAAAAGATGGGCAATGCGACCGCCATACTGGCGGTCGCATCATTATTTGTCCTGCAGGACTGCAACACTATTTTGAGCTGTCCCCATCCCCGTTAGGGTGGCGGGCAGACGTGATTCCACCCGTCATCCTAATCAGCCCTTTGGTGTTGAATGCAGTTGTCAAGATTGAATACAGTCAAATAAAAAGAAAAAAGAAGAAAGAGCTTCCGTGTGTGGACTTCTATAAGATTGGACATTTATTGAACATCAGTGCTCAGGAAAATGATAAAATGTAGATATGTCCACCATGGATCGGTGTCTCTATTAACTTCCATGGTTGTATGATGAAATTGATTAAATTTGAATACAAATATCGCAAAGGAACATATCAAAAATACAAATATCAATGTTGCATAGTTTATATGTAAATGTAAAAAATGCCCACAAGAAAAATATAGAAAACAACTGAGGGGCTGATTATGATATTGGTAGGGCTGACACTGAAGGCACGTCGGTGTCAGTCCCACCGACATCTGCCACTGCGGTCCGCCCACTGCATTATGATGCCATGGGTGGAGGCATCGGGTGGAGGGGCCATCCACAACGCTTCTGACATGCTCAAGGAGCCCGTCTGTGCGTCGGAAGGCACCATAATCACTTAATGCAGCATAGTCAGGCTCGGCTCCACCTTCAGGATTATGATGGCACTTGCAGTCTGTCCTTTCATGGCGGTCAACCTGCCATGAATAGGCAGGAGGGAAGTGACTTTGGAGGCCCTTAGCAGGGCACCTTTCACCTGTGGCCCTCCACTGTGGGGCCTGGGGAGCACCTGTGGTGCCCTCCTAAACATACCTGCACACATCGTAATTAGGCCCAATATTCTGAAACAAATAGATAACTTCATTGTAGTTGTAGTTATATTCCTACAGAAATAATATTACATTAAAATGTATATATACCTTCAATATCTAATATGTACAAATTGTGAAACATAAACACCATAAAATAAAAATATAAACTTTAAAAGAACTGCTAAAATTAAATATAATATTAAAAAGTAAACTATAATTTAAAATTAAATAATATAAAAACAAATACAATTCATTATAATTGCAAACAAATAGAAAATTAAAGCAAATTGTATTACACTAAAATAAAAAATACATTACTGCACACAGATTGTTAAAAATATTTGACACGAAATTAACTTTTAAAATAAAAATAAATATATGTATAAAATTATAATAAAACAAAATTAGACAAATTTTTTTTATGGGTGGTCAAATTAACTACCCCCACTCCAAAATGAGCCGCAGTACGGGAAGTCTTGAAGTTTGGAGGGGTCAGATTTACTATTCCCACTCTACTGTGAGCACAAGTAGGTAACATGTAGATTTACTATTTCCACTCTAGAGCAAGCAACAGTTGGGAACATGTTGGACAATTTAAAATACATCACGCCCTATTACCCTTAACTTCCAACAACCGCAAAAAGACAAATGAAATTATTAACAGACAAAAATGACAATATACATTATTTGAATCACTGTACAAAGAATAAAAATAATATGAGTAATTAAAATCCAAATGATTGACACGATTAAATAATTAACACAGCCATTTATCTAATTAGCCAATTAAAAAATATAAAATCCTTGCTATATTTTTCATTGATCAATTAAAAATGAACATAAAATAAAAAACTCAAAATATATTGCTATTTAAAAAATACCCTAACAATGATTAAACATAATTAATATTATAATAATAGCAATGTATAACACAAAACCTAATTAACTCAACTAAATATTTAAAATCGATATATGTACAACTACATTAAAAAAATATACAAAGTCTTAAACAAAACATATTCTTACATCTATATTCTGTCCCACGATATTTTTGACTTTATATTTTTTGGCATCATGAAATTTGTGTCTCACTTTATTTTGGAAATAGTGTTTGGCAGAATAGCACTCCCACAGCCCAGATAATAAAGGCATGCCTTATTTGTGTCTACAGTTCCACAGGTCTCAATTGCCAGGGACTGATTCAGGTTTTACAGGGTCCCTAATGGTAATTGAGCCCCTTCCACAATGGCAGGATAAACAGTGATACATTTCTGCTAAAAATAATGCTTGTAGGCCCATCCCCCTGCTAAAAGGCAACAAATATGTCTCAATTTATGCCACCAAAAATAGCTGATCTAGGAAAATGGGGTGGGAGTGAGGTACATAAATGAAACTTAGGTGGTCATTATGATTGCGGTCGGATATTCGTTCGACGGCCATCGCTGCAGTAGTGGGACCTGCCTATTACAATGTGACCACCACCGCGGCGTTTGCACCGGCCATGCCTTACATTGCGTTACAGCAAACAAATGATGAATGGAATGCTGACAATGCAAACATTCTCCCCCAGTCAAAAGATCTTGGTTAAATCCATCGTTCTTTTGCACACTACGCCACCCCAGTTTGGACCCAGCCATATGCAAATCAGTCTTGACCCTGTGCCCCATGGGAACAGTCCAGTCCAAACTGCCAAGCCAGGTCCTCCCTGGACCAGAAACAACCATCCTGGTACCGGTTTCAGGGTATGTCACCCTTCTTTAGCCAGGCTAGGTTGAATCCAGTGGCACAGTGTGCAAGGGACCCACGCCTAGGCATACCCATCCTACTTAGGGAGAAAAGTGTTACAGCAAACAAATGATGGACGGAATGCTGACAATGCAAACATTCTCCCCCAGTCAAAAGATCTGAGTTAAATCCATCGTTCTTTTGCCCAATACGCCACCCCAGTTTGAACCCGGCCATATGCAAATCAATCTTGACTCTGTGCCCATGGGAACAGTCCAGACCGAACTGCCAGGCAAGGTCCTCCCTGGACCGGAAACAAACATCCTGGGACCGGTTTTAGAGTATGTCACCCTTCTTCAGCCAGGCTAGCTTGAATCCAGTGGCACAGTGAGCAAGGTACCCGCGTCTGGGCACACCCATCCAACTTAGGGCGAAAAGTGTTACAGCAAACAGATGATGGACGGAATGCTGACAATGCAAACATTCTCCCCCAGTCAAAAGATCTGGGATAAATCCATCGTTATTTTGCCCACTACGCCACCCTACTTTGGACCCAGCCATATGCAAATTAGTCTTGACCCTGTGCTCCATGGGAACAGTCCAGACCGAACAGCCAGGCCAGGTCCTCCCTGGACTGGAAACAAGCATCCTGGGACCGGTTTCAGGGTATGTCACCCTTCTTCAACTAGGCTAGCTTGAATCCAGTGGCACAGTGAGCAAGGTACCCACGTCTGGGCATACCCATCCCACTTAGGTCAAAAAGTGTTATAGCAAACAAATGATGGATGGAATGCTGACAATGCAAACATTCTCCCCCAGTCAAAAGATCTGGGTTTAATCCATCGTTCTTTTGCCTACTATGCCATCCCAGGTTGGTCCCAACCATATGCAAATTAGTCTTGAGCCTGTGCCCCATGGGAACAGTCCATACCGAACTGCGAGTCCAGAGCCTCCCTCGACTGGAAACAATCATCCTGGGACCAGTTTCAGGGTATGTTACCCTTCTCCAGCCAGGCTAACTTGAATCCAGTGGCACAGTGAGTAAGGGACCCACGTATGGTCATACCCATCCCACTTAGGGCGAAAAGTGTTACAGCAAACAAATGATGGACGGAATGCTGACAATGCAAACATTCTCCCCCAGTCAAAAGATCTGGGTTAAATCCATTGTTCTTTTGCCCACTACGCCACCCCAGTTTGGACCCAGCCATATGCAAATCAGTCTTGACCCTGTGCCTCATGGGAACAGTCCAGACCGAACTGCCAGGCCCGGCCCTTCCTGGACCGGAAACAAGCATCCTGGGACCGGTTTCAGGGTATGTCACCCTTCTTCAGCCAGGCTAGCTTGAATCCATTGGCACAGTGAGCAAGGGACCCACGTCTGGGCATACCCATCCCACTTAGGGCGAAAAGTTTTACAGCAAACAAATGATGGACGGAATGTTTGCAATGCTGACAATGCAAACATTCTCCCCCAATCCAAAGATCTGGGTTAAATCCATCATTCTTTTGCCCACTACGCCACCAAAGTTTGGACCCAGCCATATGCAAATCAGTCTTGGCCCTGATGCTTGTTTCTGGTCCAGGGAGGACCTGGCTTGGTAGTTCGGTCTGGACTGTTCCCATTAGGCACAGGGTCAAGACTGATTTTCATATGGCCTGGTCTAAACTGGGGTGGCATGGTGAGCAAAAAAATGATGGATTTAACCCAGATCTCTTGACTGGGGGTGAATGTTTTGATTTGTTCTGCATTCCGTCCATCAATTGTGTGTCTTGTGCTTTCTCGCCCCAAGTGCGCCGGGTATGCCCAGACGTGGGTCCCGGGCTCACTGTGCCACTGGAATCAAGCTATCCTGGCTGAAGAGGGGTGAAATCCTGAAACTGGTCCTAGGATGCTTGATTCCGGTCCAGGGAGGACCTGGCTTGGCAGTTCGGGCTGGACTGTTCCCATGAGGCACAGGGTCAAGACTGATTTGCATATGGCCAGGTCTAAACTGAGGTGGCATGGTGAGCAAATGAATGATGGATTTAACCCAGATCTCTTGACTGGGGGTGAATGTTTTGATTTGTTCTGCATTCCGTCCATCAATTGTGTGCCTTTTGCTTTCTCGCCCCAAGTGCACCGGGTATGCCCAGATGTGGGTCCCGGGCTCACTGTGCCACTTGTATCAAGCTATCCTGGCTGAAGAGGGGTGAAACGCCGAAACCGGTCTTAGGATGCTTGTTTCCAGTCTAGGGAGGACCTGGCTTGCCAGTTTGGGCTGGACTGTTTCCATGAGGCACAGGATCAAGACTGATTTGCATATGGCCAGGTCTAAACTGGGGTGGCATGTTGAGCAAAAGAATGATGGATTTAACCCAGATTTCTTGACTGGGGTTGGATGTTTTGATTTGTTCTGCATTCCGTCCATCAATTGTATGTCTTTTGCTTTCCCGCCCCAAGTGTGCCGGGTATGCCCAGACTTGGGTCCCGGGCTCACTGTGCCACTGGAATCAAGCTATCCTGGCTGAAGAGGGGGGAAACCCCAAAACCGGTCCTAGGATGCTTGTTTCCGGTCCAGGGATGACCTGGCTTGGCAGTTCGGGCTGGACTGTTCCCATGAGGCACAGGGCCAAGACTGATTTGCATATGGCCAGGTCAAAACTGGGGTGGCATGGTGAGCAAAAGAATGATGGATTTAACCCAGATCTCATGACTGGCGGTGAATGTTTTGATTTGTTCTGCATTCCGTCCATCAATTGTGTGTCTTTTGCATACTTTACATTGCGGCGGGTTCTGCTGGCCGCAGCACCCGCCGCAATGCAAATTTGACACTGTTTACATTGCCTGCACTATATGGCAGGGACCATGCGGTGCCTGTCACATGGTGCATGGAAATGAAGGGGGGCACCATTGGTGCCCCCCTACCCCAAGAGAAACTGCCCGTGCTGAAGGGGGGCCTGCTATGTGCCCCCAAGGTCCCTTTCCGCCAAGCCAGAAAAGGAACGCCTGTCAGAACCGTGGCGGTCAGTCTTTCTGACCGCCATGCTTCCCCAACGCTACCCCCTGCCATCATGATATGGCGGGTGGAAATTCGCATTACGATGGCAGAGGGCCCGCAACCAACCAGCTGCCGGTGGCGGGCCTTCCGCCATCATAATCAGGCCCTAAATATCTTAGCTGCCATTAAAATGGGGCCCTTAGGAACATTCCAGAATCAATTTACCTTCTTCGTTTCATTCTTTATTTTTTTTACAACTGCGGAGAGTTTGCTTCCTAGAAAATGTCACTTTAGCAAAGCCCATCATTTGCATCTGGACCAATAAATAGCAATTAGTGTTGATGTTATGCTGTCATTGACATAATTGAAAAAGTGTCTTCGCAGGATTGGGGGCGGAGTTATCCTCAAGAATAGATAAAATAATGTCCCCAAACAGGATACAAATCTTCTGGGGATAGGCAGTGTTAAATTAGTTATATGGCTCAAGTAGACTCTGGAACAGGAAAAGTTGGAAACAATGATCGCTTATTAAATAATTAAAGTACAATACAGAAGGCAAAAATAATAATTAATTAAAATGCATGGTAAATCAATAGACGGAATTAGAATAAGCCTCAGTTAATTGCAGCAAAGAGTCTGGCATGAAGTCAAGTCTCAGAGTTAAGTATTCAGCTCCTAAGCAACTGGAACCGAACGACCTCCAGTCGTCGTTCCAGCCCAGGAATTAGGATGCGACTCAACCCTGTTCGGTTGCAATCCTATATTTTGCTATGAGAGCATGCATTCTGAATGGAATGCATTCTCTCATAGCAAAGAGCAGGGTTGCAGGCACCTCAATGGGGGGCACCGTAGGTGTCCCCTAGGCTGCCATTCAGTGGCCTTGCACCCTTGGGGGCCCAGCTGAGGGCCCTAAAGCGGTTTCCCAATGCCTTTTTGTGCCAAAAAGGTCGGCACAAAAATGCAGTGGGAAACTGCCATCATAATCCCTCGGCTGGAAAGAGCCGGCCGGGGGATTACTGTGGGCCTTCCAAGCCCATCGTAAGCCATTCGGAAGGCTGATTTGGATTCTCTTCCGATCGATCCCATCGAAATGGCTTGGTAGGAAGGGAATCCGAATCGGTGACTATGATGTGGGCAGGAGGGCTCCGTCCGACGGTCGGAGCCCTTCCTGCCCGCATCGGAATTGGGCCCTTAGTGTCTTTTCTTCAATGGTGCCTGAGTGTAGCATCATCCTACCCATCTCACTGTTCCTGCATATACAGCTGTTCCTGTTGGATGTTTAACTATCAATATATTCATTGGCATCCTGCAACCCCCAAATGTGTGAAAGTTAAAGCTCCGCTCAGTAGAGCGAGAGTGGACAGGGAGGTGGGGGGGATAGGCTTGGCTCAGTGTAGTATGAGCCAACACGGTGGGTCCGCTCGATATGGCATGAGCAGACAAAGATAGAGGCAGCAGAGTAGGCTGCCCCACTAAGGACCCCGGCTATGTCTAAGCTACCATGATACTAATGGCAACCTTAGCCGACAAAGAGGAGGGGGTGGCCGCGTCCTCCGTTCAGTATGGCGTGCTATGGTCCAAAAGTTAATTCTCAAAGTTTTGCTGAGCAATGGCGTTTTAGTTTATGATGTCACCAGAACTACTTGGTGGCAATATTGAACACATTGCATGGTTACCTATCATGTCTCTGCAGAATATTACACAGAAGATGACAGCTCGTAAATAATGGTGGTTAGCCCTTACTTTCTATTGAAAAAATATTCTTTGTTTTCCTAATATCATTGACTCCGTTTGATGAGTCTACACAGAATGTTTCAATAAAAAGCTTATCCAAATTGGGTTTCACTGAGTAAATTGTGTGCATATTCTTCAAGTGGGGCTAAAAATAGGGAGTGGTCAAAAAAGTGACACTTCCAATTGTGACATCCTTAGGAGTCTTTCCTTTCTGGTAGAGAAAAAAAATGGCTGAAAGGAATTGCACCAAACGTGGTATGAAAGTAGAATTTTACTCAAGTAAGTGCCTTTTCTTGGTTTGTCTTGCAAACCCAATAAAAAATAATGGCCTACCATTTCCACCCTTGCCAACTACAGATTTGCGAATCTACCCGTAGATTCTCGCCTCCAGCCAGGACCTCCGCCCAAATCCACTACAGGAGGCCAACCCTCATACGGCTTTTGGCTGTGTGCAACAGTGGTTAGGAACAAGAAATGACCTCTGCACTCAACGCATCATGAGTTTTTCGTCATTTTGAAAATCTTTTTGCTTTATATAATTTTTTAATAGACTTTTTGTAAACTATTATTGTTAAACGGATCTTTTGTGCTTTCTGTCACAATTTTTCCAGTTCCAATTGATACAACTAATTTATGTGCATGACTCGTAAGAGTTTGATCAGTCCATTTGTACCAAAAGAATACATTCCAAAATGTCCATGCTGCAGGACCTTGTCACACACATTGCATGTCATTTATCACATGTTTAATGTCTTCTCTCCTTTGGGCTGTGTGAAAACGTTCAAAACACAGATTTTTGTGCAGAATGATCCGCTCATCCACCTTTGCAAGCTTTTGGCACTTCCTAATACATCATCTGCTTTATGTATCACAGCAGAACTCTGCAATTGACTAGATCCTGATGCTTGCTGGCTGTGCCCAATTTATTACGCATACATTAGGACCACGTGTGGTCCTCCCAAGGCTGGGTTACTTTTTTACACAGGCCTTTGGCATTTTTATTGATTTGTGTGGAGTGTTTAAGCAATCAGATGCCCTCTTTTTTATTTTGCTTTTCAGGTTTCTCCATGGCACCTCCAAGATCAATTGTACGGTACTGTAAGTCTGTTTTTTGGGTCTACTGATGCTGCACAATCACAGAGGCTGGAATTCCTTTCTGAGTACCTCAAACTCAAAAATGACTCTTGCGAACCACAGACATTTTTTTAAAGTTGTGTTTGGGGAAAAAACAAATTGAATGGATTAAAGGGGGCATTTGTAGAGGGCGTGGCTACTGGTGCATTATAACCTCGTGGTAACTGTTATCTCGAAAACAACTGCAACTAAGTATGTCGTGTTTGGTGTCAAACACCTTGGAATCATACCTCCACACCAGTAACTGGTGTGAGAGGTAAGATTCCCCTCCTCAGAACAGAGGTTCTGGGCGTACCTAAGTGTACCGGTACCAACTTTCTCAAGCCTTACAGCACAAAATGGATGCTGCCAGCCACAAACACAAGTCTGCCCGTCTGCTGCTGAGCCAAGCACGAGCAGGGAAAGGCAGCACAATAGGCATCCTGTCACAGGGAGGTGTGATCACCTCCCAGACAGGATTTAGTGTACTGGGGCTGGGTGGGTGCACTGTCACAGTGCCAGAAAGTCTGGCTCAGGGGCACACGTGTTGTTCCTGTGCATAGTCCAGCTCAAACCAGTTCTGGGACCCATTTGCTCTGCTCTGGTGCGAAACAGGACAAAGTACATGGGAGTAGCCTCCCCCCTGTCCTCTACCTCTCCTAGGAGGGTCCCTAGAATATGTTCAACCTTTCCCATGGGCATAAAATGGGTTACCTGGCTACAGGAGATTAGATTTTAAGTGGACAAGATTCTGCAAGAAGATACCACTACATTTCGACTGTCTGGACTTCTCTGGACCCCCGTTGGGCTCAACTTTGTCTTCCCTTGCCGTCCCCTGTCTCACCACCATCTGTGATCCATACAGACTCCGTGCAGGACCCTGTGGGCCTTCAAGACAGCAGAACAATATCCCTTGGAGTGAAGGAGTCACTACCCTGCAAACACAGGCACCGTAACGCATCTGACCAGTTAGCTGATCCTGAGCTCCTGCAGACACGAAGGCTCCAGCAACACGGCAGGTGAGTTTCTAAAGGTCTCCGAGATTGAACTGCCCTTTCACCAAGATTGAGGCGGATATCCCTCGTGGGGGCCGCATACCAGTACCTCTGTGCACCACGTTTATTTGCAGCTGCACATGCTTGTTGTCATGCAACAATTCCGTGAATTGGGGCATTTGTAGCCCTAGCCCCAGCGCTTTTTTTCTGAGAAGGACTTGCAATCTGTGCCCTGCTAGCTGATCTCCTGTGAAACCGCCTGAGGTCCCCTTGCAACTCCTGTGGGTCCACTTGATGGTCAACTTTGCTTTATTTGGGCTCCTCTGGTTGCTCCAGGCCTGCCCTGACTCCACTCGCTGTGGTGAGTCTCCTGGTCCTTGCTGGGCCAGATCAACACTGAATTTGGCCATCTGCGTTGCTTGCCGCTGCCACTGCTTGTTGGTGCTCCGGCCGGACACCAACCCCTCAGCACTGGACATCCATTGTGGAACAGCTCGCCTCCGGCTCCTGGTCATCCTGGACATATCCTGGTCCTCGCAGCTGAAGAGTCAAGATCACCTTCAATGTACCTGAAGCACCCAACATCGGTGGGCATTCGTCTACCAAGCTCGTGGTCTCTCTACAGTGACCCAGACTCTGTCCCCACTGCTTTCAGGTTCTTCTCAACTAGATCCACATTTGGATTCCACCGGACACTTTTCTTACTTCCAGCAGCAGCATATCTTTGTCGACATCCATAGAGAACGGATAGGGTTTCCGACACCACTTCGTGCCTATGCACCCAGCTCCTCTGGGATAGGTAACTCTGTTACAAAGGTACCTATGGGTGGAGTGGTTCTCCAAACTCTTCAGTTTCAAGGGTTCACAATCTGCTGGGAAGCGTCCTTGATCTTAATTTTCCAACTGCGACTTTCCCATTGAATTGTACGGAGCACGCGGTCATGTTCTCACTGTGGAAATATGGATTTTTCTGGTCAGATATGTCCCCTATCTTGGACCCCAACGGTTCTATGTGCATATTACAAGTACATGTATGTTTCCTCCAGTTCCAGTTATGAAGACGCAAACACATGTGCGTCCACCATCAACATGTCCTCTGTCAGATCCGCCATGAATAGGCCGGATATTCCATTCCTAAGTATGAAAAGCCACCGGCTTTATATGGTTCACTTATGCCATTTTACAGTCCAGGCAAGTAGGCCCTGATTCTGTCATCAAGCTTTTCTTGCTTTCTGTCTCTGAAGCTCCAGTCCGAGCCTGCAACTGTGACCATGAACTTTGTCTCGTTCTCTGCGCGGCTCACGAAGCCTGACATCAGCCTATTCTCTGCCAAGAACTGTATTTCACCTTCGAGTTATCTGCTTCCCCCTCAGCCAATGCATTCCTGCCTAGTAGTTTAAGTAAACATTCTTCCAGCTACCGAGCAATGGCTCGGCTTCTCTGTCTTTATGCAAGTAATTCATAGTCCTGTTACCATGGAATATTCCTACCCCCTCGCATTTAGTGTAGACACTTAGACGCTTGTACACGCACGCACAGTCAGTATAGAATAGATTCTGTCCGAGAGTCCTTCTTTTGTGGATAACATACTTCTTTAAACATAGGATGTTAGATATGATTTGGGATTAGGTTGACTTGACCCCCCAGACTTTTCGTCTCCACATGTAGAGCTAAATGTCAAGTCCCCTTCACCCCCTAGTTGCACGTCAATCACACGTCATGCTGCTGCGCGCGCATCTATGCCAAGTAATATCTTATAGATCCACCTATATATGACATCATAACCAATTATGTTCCTTTTTACTCCTTATTACACCCATTTTCGGTTACGCATATGAATCGTCATTTTCCTTATCAATTGTTACGCCTACTGCATTCGCTTCATTGTAATGTATGTACTATAAAAGTCATTTCTTGTCAATAAAGTATGTACTTCACTTCCTGAACCTCCGTGGTGATGGAACTTGGAGCAACCGATTATAATCGTTCATTGGAATAAAGCCCATTCCGAACCTCTAATACCACGGATTCTGCCTCTCATTTTACTGAGCTATTTTATTATGTTTCCGTATCAAATTAAGTCCCGGTAAAGAATTTTATTTACCACATGAATGGCGCCCGAATAGGGACACTTTCTCATCTCACGCGCCGGCGGTGAGTTGCAGGCCCGGTCTCCTGCCACAGCTGGACGGACAATAACGCGTACCAGCAGGATTTCCTGTATCTCCCTCCGGTCAAGCGGGGGCGACTGAGGCTGCGATCAACACCCAGACGAGGCGGTGAGAAGTGCGAAGTATCCCGACCAGAGCCTAGCTGAGAGAGCAAGATCCGAGGTATACAGAGGCCCACCAGTTCGGAGTCGAGTCCAGTTTCCGACGAGTCGAGTCGAGTCCAGTCCGGTCCAAGTTCAGTTTCCGAGGCCTTCCGTTTCCGAAGCTACCCGGTGAGTACCATTGCTGGGGAGGCATTTCTGACGTGCACATAGGTTGTGCCGGTCAAGACGGGTTTGGGTACACAAATCCGGTCTGCACTGTTTTAGCAGTGTATATGTACTGTTTAGCAGTATATCAAGTATTCCGAAGTATCTAGTTATTGTCAAAGAATTATGCTTGGTGATTAGTTATGCAGACGATCATCATTGTTGGTTATTTTAAAGGTTAAAAAATGTTTAATGTTTAATGTTTAATGTGTTAAACGTCCTGCATATTGTGGTATGAATGGTTGTTCATTATTGTGCTTTTGTACTAAGTGTGTTCAAAATTAAGTATCAGATCAGTTCTCAATATGCCGCTCTTTTCGAAACTAAGACAGATCACTACAAGAAAAGGGGTACTCGAAGAAGCCGTTCCTATTCCTCCTAGGGACACTCCAGGGTACTTCATGTATCATAAACATGGCTTAGACGCTATATTATTTCTTGATTTATGGGTAGACTACACCAAGGAATTACCAGAAAGTCAGAGGTGGCCCACAGCGGGAACCTGGGATGCAGAGTGCATCATGAAAGTAGAAGAAGAGTTATGGAAAAGGAAAGTCAGACAGTCACAGAAAGATGCCGTTGAGTTATGGCGTAAAGAATCTCATAGACGTACAGAAAAAGCACGTAGACAGGAGGAGAAGAGTAAAGAGAATTCCAATAAAGTTCGAGAAAATCTATTAATTGAGGAAGGTATCCGAGTGAAATCAGAACAAGTAGACAGACAAAGAAATGCCCTTATGAATGGTATGTATCCCCTTCTGGCCGAAGGATTACCTAAAGCTACTCCAGAAACACCGAAAGACTTGCCGCCCCCATTGTTCCCAATAAAGGTACATCCTAAGGGGCATCCTAGAACCGCAGAAGATGTTTTTCTTTCCTCATATTTAGACGACGCAGCTCCCGAATATGCTAATTCCGCCCCACATAGACCGCATACCAGGGAGGTTCAACGCCAAGATCCAGTACCCGTATCCCTACAGCAACAGATCGTGTCACAAGTTCCGACAAGCACATCTGTTTCTACATCTGTTCCTACAGCTGCTTCTATAGCTGTGTCCACACCTATAGTTGCTGTGTCACGTTCAACGAATTCTTTCACACCCGACACCCCAGATGGGGCTACGGGAGGTGCTAGTAACATTTTTTCTACGCCACCCAGAATAAATAAACTTACGTTTCAAGAGTCAGCACATTCACGTACCCCCAAACTCATAAATGCCCGTACGCTTAAGGAACTTCTTGTAGATTGTAGATATGACCCTGTGCCCGGCAAAGAGGACGAAATGACCCTGGCATCATTGCGTATCAGACGAGCCGCAGTGTACTTAGGGAAGTTACCAGGAATGACTGCGCATCTAGATAAAATATACCATTTTGTCCAAACAGGGCGAGATCCAGAATGTATTAACAGAGCTATGGAATACCAGAAAGTGGAGATACAGGGGGAACTGTTACGTTTCCTCATAAATTGTGTGATCAGAAATGAAGACCGACCGGGGGTAGACCCGGAAGCAATGCAAATTCTTACCAGATGGAGCCAGAATATATCAGAAGGTAGACATGATAAACAAAATTGTATAATAGCCATGTGCCGAAAGATCCGTAAAAAAATAGAACGCCTACACGAAGAAAGATTAGCGGTAGACGAGTTCGAACAAAACGAGGAGGAAGGGTCAGGACTGCCCACAGGACAGTCAGACACCATAGCCTATGTAGGTAAAGGAAGATCTTGTAATAGTAATAGATGTCCTATTGACCCGATACGTCCGATATGTCCAGATAATAACAGGAATTTCCAAATACCTATAATTAACATCAGGTCTAACGAGCATTCGTTCCAAGCAGCCGACAAACTACTCCGAGAACGAAGGGGTTATCATTTCCTCGATTCTATGGATGAACAAGAATTAGCCAGGTCAGCTGTCCATTGGGTGGACAGTCCCGGAAAATATAGTGATGATACAGTAGCACGCACATTTTTGAATCTCACCCCAGATGAACAGCGGTTAGCTGGGATTTATATGATTCAACAACTCCTCATACTATATCAGAGTCAGCATTCGGACCCTGGTCCCTTACCTGACATATTGACTGAATTGCTTATGAATAGATGGAGAGGTTCAGGTACTAAATTAATTAAAGAAATTCTAGAATCAAGAAAGCAGTATATTCTTTTTGTATGTTCAGACCGTGTCTCATTGCCCATCAAGGAAAGAACCACGTATTACATGGATAGACAGAATCCCTTACGAGAAGTGCACCCAATAAAGGGCGAGGACAACGAGTTTAAGCGCGTATTTGTATATACGCCCATATCAAAAATAGAATTGTTAGAAATGAAGAAAGTGGTACCCAGTCATGACAAAGATCCAGCGGGTTTTCACCGAGAAATTAAAGACATGTTACTCATGGGAGAGTATACCTATCCCGACATTATGACAATATTAAAGGTATTGATGCCTGCTGGCATTTATGAGAAACTCAGGGAAAAAGAGTGGGAGGTAGGAGACCAAAAGATAGAATGGTCAGTATTAGAAGCAGAAGAAAAGGCCCGAACTGCAGGAGCAGGACTCGGGGATAAAACTAAAGCACTACCAGGTTTATTAGTACAGGTACTGCCACGTTTATTAACTGCGAAAAAGGAAGATTGGGGTACAATTTCAGCCTGTAAGCAGAAGCAAGATGAAGACACTAGTGATTACTATGCCCGATTTGAAAAATGTTTTGGTATAAATAGTGGCCTAAAAGCAAGTAGCGAATCATACCCACATCTGTTTGTAACAAAATTAGTAGAGAATGCCTTGCCTCAAGTAAAGAATAGAGTATTAAAATTCGAGAGTACCTGGCAAGGTAACACTCCATCACAAATGTTACAAATGTTACAATACCATCACAATAGAATTAGAGAAGAACAAGAACATGAACACAGACGCATGAAAGACACGAAAATGAAAATGCTAGTTTCTCAGACAGTTCCAGCTGAAGGACATAAGAAGGGTATGACACATTCCGGTGATTCAGCCGGACCTGTAAAAGGGACATGCAATTATTGTAAAAAGCCAGGTCATTACGTACACGATTGTCCAGTTTTGAAACATAATATCGCCATAGGTAAAACACAAGAAAGACCACGGCCACCTAGACAGGACCAGAATGAACAAGGAGCTCCGCAGCATGCACAGTCCATGCCAGCTTCACAACAGTCTATACAGTTTGTGCCAGCTGCACCAGCGCTGCCTGTTGCTGCCACACAAACCACGACACGACAACTGTACCAGACCGCACAGTACGACTATCCTGATTATCAACGATACGCATGAACAAGCCTAGAGAGGGAAGTTGACTTACCCCTTATCGAGATCCCTGTAGATCAAGATGGACCTTATGTACATAGTGAATTATTAGGCCAAGACAGAAAATTTTTACTCGATACAGGGGCAAGTCGAACAACCATAAAACGTAGTGAAGTTCCAGGGGCACCCCTCTCAGGCTCACAGAATATTTCCCTTGGTTTTTCAGGAAAACCTATTGTTAATGAAGTGTCACAGCCTCTCCCACTTACGATAGGACCTTTGACCCGAACTACAGATTTATTGCTTACTAAATCATGTCCAGAAAATCTGTTAGGAATAAAAACACTGAAAGCTCTAGGAGCTATAATATGTTGTTCTCCGGAAGGAGTAAGGTTGTTTTTACGTGATTTTAAAGGTCATTATGTGTCTAGAGACATGGATCCCCGACTGCAGACTTTACCTACACATCTATGGGCACAAGGCCCTACTGATGTTGGTTGCATGAATATTACACCATATCGAGTCACATTAAAGGCAGGAGTGGTACTACCACGAATGCGACAATACAAGTTACCCCCAGATGCTGTAGTGGCTTTGCTGCAAATCATTGACGAGCTCATTGCCCAAGGAGTGGTTGTGGAAACAGACTCCAATGTATGTAATTCACCAATAATTCCGATTCTTAAACGAACAGATCCAAAGGCCCCGCCAGTATATCGATTGGTTATTGATCTGCGCGAATTAAACAAGTGCATTGTGCCACAATTTCCTGTGGTCCCAGATATCTCGTCATTACTGACAGCTATTGATTCCGAAGCAACATTCTTTACTGTAATTGATCTCAAGAATGCCTTTTTCAGCGTCCCAATAGATCCGGAAAGCCAATATTTGTTCGGATTTAGTTTAAATGGACGTAGCTTTAAATTCTCACGCGCACCTCAAGGATTTACAGAAAGCCCCAGCATCTATAGCCAAGCACTGAAACGAGAACTCGACAGTATCCACATGCCAGTTAACACTGCTCTGCTTCAATACGTCGATGATCTGTTGATCACCGCGAGAAGTGAACCGGAATGTGAAAAAGCATCACTGACAGTTTTACAATTTCTAGCCGAAAAGGGGCACAAGGTGTCCCCTTCTAAGCTGCAATTCTGTGTCCAGCGAGTTATTTATCTTGGACACTCGCTGTCCAAGGAGGGAAGGCAGCTTACACCCGACCGCATTCAGTTAATAGCTAACATGCCAATACCCAAGACACAAAAGGAGGTGCGGGCTTTCATAGGCCTCACGTCATATTGCAGGCAGTGGATCCCTCAGTACGCATTTCTAGCAAAACCACTCATTCAGTTGACAACACAGGAGGCAGCCACATCGACTGTTCTCCCTTGGACCCAGGAACATACACAAGCTTTTGAAAGCCTAAAGAAAGCTTTATGTCAAGCACCTGTTTTAGCAACGCCATGTTACAGAAAACAGTTTACACTCTTTGTTACAGAACGCGAAGGTACTGCCTTGTCAGTACTCACACAGGAACAAGCAGGAGCACACAAACCATGTGCTTATTTTTCTAGTACATTAGATCCCGTAGCTCAGGCTTTGCCTGCATGCCTAAAATCAGTGGCAGCGACAGCTTTAGCAATCAGACAAAGCGATGCCATAGTGTTAGGACATCCATTGACAGTTCAAGTACCACATGCAGTAGAGGTTCTCGTAAATAGAACGCAAACACAACACTTGACTATAGCGCGACTTACAGGGTACGAACTTACATTGTTCCAGCCACATATAGAAATCAGACGCTGTAACACATTGAATCCTGCCACACTTTTGCCAGTAACCGGAACAGACCCACTAGCCCATGACTGTATTGAAGTTATTACAATAACGACGAAACCTAGACAAGACTTAACCGATGTCCCATTGTCAGACCCAGACCTGACATTGTATGTAGATGGTTCATGTATGAGAACAAATACAGGAGAGTTGGTGGCTGCTTACGCAGTCACAACAGATACTGAAGTCATTGAAACTAATCGTATAAATACTTTGTCAGCTCAAGCCGCAGAGCTTATTGCTCTGACACAAGCCTGTATTCAAGCCACAAATAAAAAAGTCAACATATACACTGATTCACGTTATGCATTCGGAGTTGTACATGACTTCGGCGTGCTATGGCGAGAGAGAGGTTATTTAACTTCCCACGGTGCCCACATTCAGCACGGACCCCTCATTCATGCCTTATTAGATGCAATACATCTACCTACTGCAATATCAATTATGAAATGTAAGGCTCATACGAAGGTTACTGATATCATTTCTCAAGGCAATGATCTAGCCGACAGAACAGCTAAACAGACTGCTCAAACCCAAACATCCGATATGACAAAGACAATAGTCCCGATGCCGACACATTGTATGACAGTTAAAGATCCTACCCTTGACGTAATTGACATACAGACACATGCTACACCAGACGAAATAAAGAAATGGACTGAATTAGGAGGGATCCAAACGGACCAAGGATGGATGATGAAGGAAAAGTCTGTGTGGTTCCTTCCTGATTCAATGGTCCAAGTTATAGTTAACACTATACATAGTCCAGCACATCTAGGAGAAAAAGCTATGCTAGACAGCATTCAACACATTTGGTTCAATAAACATTTACGAGCAGCAGCCAAACAAAAGGTCCGTACCTGTATGATCTGTTGCCAGTTCAACCCAGGAAAAGGTGTTCCCGTAGAACAAGGTGGATTTCATCCTCCTAATCACCCTTTTGAAGTACTCCAGATGGATTATATCCAGATGGAACGATGTCGAGGATTCAAATATGTTCTCGTAGTTGTCTGCGCTCTGTCCCGCTGGACGGAGGCATACCCGGTTTCAGATTACACTGCCCCGACTACTGCCAAACAGTTAGTTCGAGAATTCTTCCCACGATACGGTTTACCATGTGTTGTTCACTCAGATAACGGCCAGCCGTTCTCATCCGAATTAATGAAACATGTTTCACTTCTGTTAGGTTATCAGTGGAAATTTCACTGTGTCCGACACCCCGAAGCAGCAGGTCTCGTAGAAAGACATAATCAGATACTGAAAATCAGATTGTCCAAAATATGCAGAGAGAAAGGTGTCGACTGGGTAGTAGCGTTACCAGTTGCACTCTTCTACATGAGAATGGTAGCACACTCTCGAACAGGGCTATCCCCGTATGAGGTGATCTTCGGCAGACCACCAAATATGTGGGGGACGCCTATACCACGCAAAATAACTGATATTGACTGTAATATGCTGACAGATTACTTGGCTTCCTTGATGTCTGCACTACAATCTTGTCGTTCACAGGTAGCTGCAGCCTTTCCCGACAACACTGAGGTGAAACCCCATGACGTAATTCCGGGGGACCTCGTCCTTGTGAGGAATTTCGACCGAAAGACTCAGCTGGAGCCCAGGTGGAAGACACCCCAGCTGGTCCTGCTGACCACAAGGACAGTCGTGAAGATCGAAGGCAGGAAAGGATGGATTCATTCAAGTCATATCAAGAAATTTCATGGACTTCCTTCAGATGTAAACAGCCCACCTCGTGTGTCCTCACCAATTGACTCAAAACTACCTCTGGCTGAGGCCGACAGTAAAAAACTCTATAAACTAAAATTAAGGCCTAGGCCGTCGGACGATTTGATTGTTTAAGTCCTCCCCTAGGTGAAGCGGTTGAATCTGTCTCCGACATGTATCGCCTAGACCTGAATCATGGACAGTCGCGAAAAATGATGAAACAACAGGCGTATTGTAAATCACTGCGTAGCCATTGCATAGTGACATTATTAATCTTGTTTTTCTTAAGTCTTTTAATAATTACTGCAAGTATATTGTTGCACATATATTATCCTATTTCTAGACATGTTTACAATGTTACTGCTGAACATTCTTTTAGTGACTTACCCCCGCATGAATTGTCTTATAGACTTGCGCTGCGCAATAACACTTTCATTAGTATGTTACATCATTCCCATCAGACTAGTAATGCCACTAATTGTTGGGTGTGTGGCCGGCTCCCTCCCTATCAGAATTATGAAGGAGTCCTGCCTTTCTTTCCACATCCGTTTACACATAATGGCTCCTGTGGAGCATGGTTTAGTTTAATCAATTCCATAGACTCAGATACAGCCGTTTACCAAGACCAGTGGGTATGGGGAAATCTGAACCTAGTTTTATTCAAAGTCTGTTACCCTGACAAGGAGGGTCGCCCCAAAGGAACAGGAACTGATCTAGAAAATGAAGTATATGGATTAGGTAACTTTACTCCTAAACTCATGGTTCTAAATGTCGAATCCGAAGTTGAACTAGTTTTACCAACAATGTCAGTATTCCCAGCGAAAGGTGAATTGTGTGTAAGAAAAGTTGGTTCCATACATATGGGCCATAGTAAATGCACTACTACAGTAGAATTCAGTGATCAAGGCAAATCTTCATTTAGAGCTTATCGCCACTCCTACTTTATATGTGGTCAGACTGCATATATGCGTCTACCTCTAGATTGGGATGGTACCTGCTACATTGCATTCCTTTTGCCACCTGTTTTCCTAGCTCCTCCTGATTATTATAGAAATATTCATTTAGTACACAACAGAGAGCGGAGAGATCTCCCAATTGTCGATTACACTGAAACAGCATGGGAAAAATACACAGATTTCAATAAAGGCATCTTTCCCTATATAGGTACTGTTACTAATAGTAAGCTGATACGTAGATTAACTAGAACCCTTGAAGCGGTAGTGAATGAAACTATTTCCGCCTTAGGCAATTTAACAGAAGAGCAGTCTGCTATGCGGATTGTTGTGCTTCAAAATCGTCTTGTCCTTGACGTCATCCTGGCTGATAGGGGCGGAGCTTGTAGGGTCATCGGATCAAGCTGCTGCGTATTCATACCAGAAAATTCGCCATCTGTATATAAAGCTATAACTCGCCTTCATAAGATTGTAAGCCAGATACACCAGAATCCAGGCACTTGGACTTGGTCCGGTTGGTTTTGGAGTGTGATATCAGCCTGGGGATGGAGAGTTCTATCCTTCCTAGGTATTGGCCTTCTCATACTATTCAGTTGCTGTCTATGTCTACAATGTGGACCAGCGATTTGTGGTCTGTGTGCCACATCGTGTATTCCACATCAAGATTTTAATTCAAGATCCCGGAAGAAGAAAGAAGAACAAATGATGCTATATGAACAGATCAATGGATTAATGAAGATTGATATCTCTTGACGGGCAAGTAGGGGACAAGGAGGGAATGTGGAAATATGGATTTTTCTGGTCAGATATGTCCCCTATCTTGGACCCCAACGGTTCTATGTGCATATTACAAGTACATGTATGTTTCCTCCAGTTCCAGTTATGAAGACGCAAACACATGTGCGTCCACCATCAACATGTCCTCTGTCAGATCCGCCATGAATAGGCCGGATATTCCATTCCTAAGTATGAAAAGCCACCGGCTTTATATGGTTCACTTATGCCATTTTACAGTCCAGGCAAGTAGGCCCTGATTCTGTCATCAAGCTTTTCTTGCTTTCTGTCTCTGAAGCTCCAGTCCGAGCCTGCAACTGTGACCATGAACTTTGTCTCGTTCTCTGCGCGGCTCACGAAGCCTGACATCAGCCTATTCTCTGCCAAGAACTGTATTTCACCTTCGAGTTATCTGCTTCCCCCTCAGCCAATGCATTCCTGCCTAGTAGTTTAAGTAAACATTCTTCCAGCTACCGAGCAATGGCTCGGCTTCTCTGTCTTTATGCAAGTAATTCATAGTCCTGTTACCATGGAATATACCTACCCCCTCGCATTTAGTGTAGACACTTAGACGCTTGTACACGCACGCACAGTCAGTATAGAATAGATTCTGTCCGAGAGTCCTTCTTTTGTGGATAACATAGTTCTTTAAACATAGGATGTTAGATATGATTTGGGATTAGGTTGACTTGACCCCCCAGACTTTTCGTCTCCACATGTAGAGCTAAATGTCAAGTCCCCTTCACCCCCTAGTTGCACGTCAATCACACGTCATGCTGCTGCGCGCGCATCTATGCCAAGTATTATCTTATAGATCCACCTATATATGACATCATAACCAATTATGTTCCTTTTTACTCCTTATTACACCCATTTTCGGTTACGCATATGAATCGTCATTTTCCTTATCAATTGTTACGCCTACTGCATTCGCTTCATTGTAATGTATGTACTATAAAAGTCATTTCTTGTCAATAAAGTATGTACTTCACTTCCTGAACCTCCGTGGTGATGGAACTTGGAGCAACCGATTATAATCGTTCATTGGAATAAAGCCCATTCCGAACCTCTAATACCACGGATTCTGCCTCTCATTTTACTGAGCTATTTTATTATGTTTCCGTATCAAATTAAGTCCCGGTAAAGAATTTTATTTACCACAGATGTAAAACTGTCTGACTTTCCTTTTCCATAACTCTTCTTCTACTTTCATGATGCACTCTGCATCCCAGGTTCCCGCTGTGGGCCACCTCTGACTTTCTGGTAATTCCTTGGTGTAGTCTACCCATAAATCAAGAAATAATATAGCGTCTAAGCCATGTTTATGATACATGAAGTACCCTGGAGTGTCCCTAGGAGGAATAGGAACGGCTTCTTCGAGTACCCCTTTTCTTGTAGTGATCTGTCTTAGTTTCGAAAAGAGCGGCATATTGAGAACTGATCTGATACTTAATCTTGAACACACTTAGTACAAAAGCACAATAATGAACAACCATTCATACCACAATATGCAGGACGTTTAACACATTAAACATTAAACATTAAACATTTTTTAACCTTTAAAATAACCAACAATGATGATCGTCTGCATAACTAATCACCAAGCATAATTCTTTGACATTAACTAGATACTTCGGAATACTTGATATACTGCTAAACAGTACATATACACTGCTAAAACAGTGCAGACCGGATTTGTGTACCCAAACCCGTCTTGACCGGCACAACCTATGTGCACGTCAGAAATGCCTCCCCAGCAATGGTACTCACCGGGTAGCTTCGGAAACGGAAGGCCTCGGAAACTGAACTTGGACCGGACTGGACTCGACTCGACTCGTCGGAAACTGGACTCGACTTCGAACTGGTGGGCCTCTGTATACCTCGGATCTTGCTCTCTCAGCTAGGCTCTGGTCGGGATACTTCGCACTTCTCACCGCCTCGTCTGGGTGTTGATCGCAGCCTCAGTCGCCCCCGCTTGACCGGAGGGAGATACAGGAAATCCTGCTGGTACGCGTTATTGTCCGTCCAGCTGTGGCAGGAGACCGGGCCTGCAACTCACCGCCGGCGCGTGAGATGAGAAAGTGTCCCTGTTCGGGCGCCATTCCAAAAACAAATACAGGAGAGTTGGTGGCTGCTTACGCAGTCACAACAGATACTGAAGTCATTGAAACTAATCGTATAAATACTTTGTCAGCTCAAGCCGCAGAGCTTATTGCTCTGACACAAGCCTGTATTCAAGCCACAAATAAAAAAGTCAACATATACACTGATTCACGTTATGCATTCGGTGTTGTACATGACTTCGGCGTGCTATGGCGAGAGAGAGGTTATTTAACTTCCCACGGTGCCCACATTCAGCACGGACCCCTCATTCATGCCTTATTAGATGCAATACATCTACCTACTGCAATATCAATTATGAAATGTAAGGCTCATACGAAGGTTATTGATATCATTTCTCAAGGCAATGATCTAGCCGACAGAACAGCTAAACAGACTGCTCAAACCCAAACATCCGACATTACAAAGACAATAGTCCCGATGCCGACACATTGTATGACAGTTAAAGATCCTACTTTTGACGTAATTGACATACAGACACATGCTACACCAGATGAAATAAAGAAATGGACCGAATTAGGAGGGATCCAAACGGATCAAGGATGGATTATGAAGGAAAGGTCTGTGTGGTTCCTTCCTGATTCAATGGTCCAAGTTATAGTTAACACTATACATAGTCCAGCACATCTAGGAGAAAAAGCTATGCTAGACAGCATTCAACACATTTGGTTCAATAAACATTTACGAGCAGCAGCCAAACAAAAGGTCCGTACCTGTATGATCTGTTGCCAGTTCAACACAGGAAAAAGTGTTCCCGTAGAACAAGGTGGATTTCATCCTCCTAATCACCATTTTGAAGTCCTCCAGATGGATTATATCCAGATGGAACGATGTCGAGGATTCAAATATGTTCTCGTAGTTGTGTGTGCTCTTTCCCGTTGGACGGAGGCATACCCGGTTTCAGATTACACTGCCACGACTACTGCCAAACAGTTAGTTCGAGAATTCTTCCCACGATACGGTTTACCACGTGTTGTTCACTCAGATAACGGCCAGCCGTTCTCATCCGAATTAATGAAACATGTTTCACTTCTGTTAGGTTATCAGTGGAAATTTCACTGTGTCCGACACCCCGAAGCAGCAGGTCTCGTAGAAAGACATAATCAGATACTGAAAATCAGATTGTCCAAAATATGCAGAGAGAAAGGTGTCGACTGGGTAGTAGCGTTACCAGTTGCACTCTTCTACATGAGAATGGTAGCACACTCTCGAACAGGGCTATCCCCGTATGAGGTGATCTTCGGCAGACCACCAAATATGTGGGGGACGCCTATACCACGCAAAATAACTGATATTGACTGTAATATGCTGACAGATTACTTGGCTTCCTTGATGTCTGCACTACAATCTTGTCGTTCACAGGTAGCTGCAGCCTTTCCCGACAACACTGAGGTGAAACCCCATGACGTAATTCCGGGGGACCTCGTCCTTGTGAGGAATTTCGACCGAAAGACTCAGCTGGAGCCCAGGTGGAAGACACCCAAGTTGGTCCTGCTGACCACAAGGACAGCCGTGAAGATCGAGGGCAGGAAAGGATGGGTGCATTCAAGTCATATCAAGAAATTTCATGGACTTCCTTCAGATGTAAACAGCCCACCTCGTGTGTCCTCACCAATTGACTCAAAACTACCTCTGGCTGAGGCCGACAGTAAAGAACTTTATAAACTAAAATTAAGGCCTAGGCCGTCGGACGATTTGATTGTTTAAGTCCTCTCCTAGGTGAAGCGGTTGAATCTGTCTCCGACATGTATCGCCTAGACCTGAATCATGGACAGTCGCGAAAAATGATGAAACGACAGGCGTATTGTAAATCACTGCGTAGCCATTGCATAGTGACATTATTAATCTTGTTTTTCTTAAGTCTTTTTATAATTACTGCAAGTATATTGTTGCACATATATTACCCTATTGCCAGAAACGTTTACAATGTTACTGCTGAACATTCTTTTAGTGACTTACCCCCGCATGAATTGTCTTATAGACTTGCGCTGCGCAATAACACTTTCATTAGTATGTTACATCATTCCCATCAGACTAGTAATGCAACTAATTGTTGGGTGTGTGGCCGGCTCCCTCCCTATCAGAATTATGAAGGAGTCCTGCCTTTCTTTCCACATCCGTTTACACATAATGGCTCCTGTGGAGCATGGTTTAGTTTAATCAATTCCATAGACTCAGATACAGCCGTTTACCAAGACCAGTGGGTATGGGGAAATCTGAACCTAGTTTTATTCAAAGTCTGTTACCCTGACAAGGAGGGTCGCCCCAAAGGAACAGGAACTGATCTAGAAAATGAAGTATATGGATTAGGTAACTTTACTCCTAAACTCATGGTTCTAAATGTCGAATCCGAAGTTGAACTAGTTTTACCAACCATGTCAGTATTCCCAGCGAAAGGTGAATTGTGTGTAAGAAAAGTTGGTTCCATACATATGGGCTATAGTAAATGCACTACTACAGTAGAATTCAGTGATCAAGGCAAATCTTCATTTAGAGCTTATCGCCACTCCTACTTTATATGTGGTCAGACTGCATATATGCGTCTACCTCTAGATTGGGATGGTACCTGCTACATTGCATTCCTTTTGCCACCTGTTTTCCTAGCTCCTCCTGATTATTATAGAAATATTCATTTAGTACACAACAGAGAGCGGAGAGAGGCGTCCCCCACATATTTGGTGGTCTGCCGAAGATCACTTCATACGGGGATAGCCCTGTTCGAGAGTGTGCTACCATTCTCATGTAGAAGAGTGCAACTGGTAACGCTACTACCCAGTCGACACCTTTCTCTCTGCATATTTTGGACAGTCTGATTTTCAGTATCTGGTTATGTCTTTCTACGAGACCTGCTGCTTCGGGGTGTCGGACACAGTGAAATTTCCACTGATAACCTAACAGAAGTGAAACATGTTTCATTAATTCGGATGAGAACGGCTGGCCGTTATCTGAGTGAACAACACGTGGTAAACCGTATCGTGGGAAGAATTCTCGAACTAACTGTTTGGCAGTAGTCGTGGCAGTGTAATCTGAAACCGGGTATGCCTCCGTCCAACGGGAAAGAGCACACACAACTACGAGAACATATTTGAATCCTCGACATCGTTCCATCTGGATATAATCCATCTGGAGGACTTCAAAAGGGTGATTAGGAGGATGAAATCCACCTTGTTCTACGGGAACACTTTTTCCTGGGTTGAACTGGCAACAGATCATACAGGTACGGACCTTTTGTTTGGCTGCTGCTCGTAAATGTTTATTGAACCAAATGTGTTGAATGCTGTCTAGCATAGCTTTTTCTCCTAGATGTGCTGGACTATGTATAGTGTTAACTATAACTTGGACCATTGAATCAGGAAGGAACCACACAGACCTTTCCTTCATAATCCATCCTTGATCCGTTTGGATCCCTCCTAATTCGGTCCATTTCTTTATTTCATCTGGTGTAGCATGTGTCTGTATGTCAATTACGTCAAAAGTAGGATCTTTAACTGTCATACAATGTGTCGGCATCGGGACTATTATCTTTGTCATGTCGGATGTTTGGGTTTGAGCAGTCTGTTTAGCTGTTCTGTCGGCTAGATCATTGCCTTGAGAAATGATATCAATAACCTTCGTATGAGCCTTACATTTCATAATTGATATTGCAGTAGGTAGATGTATTGCATCTAATAAGGCATGAATGAGGGGTCCGTGCTGAATGTGGGCACCGTGGGAAGTTAAATAACCTCTCTCTCGCCATAGCACGCCGAAGTCATGTACAACTCCGAATGCATAACGTGAATCAGTGTATATGTTGACTTTTTTATTTGTGGCTTGAATACAGGCTTGTGTCAGAGCAATAAGCTCTGCGGCTTGAGCTGACAAAGTATTTATACGATTAGTTTCAATGACTTCAGTATCTGTTGTGACTGCGTAAGCAGCCACCAACTCTCCTGTATTTGTTCTCATACATGAACCATCTACATACAATGTCAGGTCTGGGTCTGACAATGGGACATCGGTTAAGTCTTGTCTGGGTTTCGTCGTTATTGTAATAACTTCAATACAGTCATGGGCTAGTGGGTCTGTTCCAGTTACTGGCAAAAGTGTGGCAGGATTCAATGTGTTACAGCGTCTGATTTCTATGTGTGGCTGAAACAATGTAAGTTCGTACCCTGTAAGTCGCGCTATAGTCAAGTGTTGTGTTTGCGTTCTATTTACAAGAACCTCTACTGCATGTGGTACTTGAACTGTCAATGGATGTCCTAACACTATGGCATCACTCTGTCTGATTGCTAAAGCTGTCGCTGCCACTGATTTTAGGCATGCAGGCAAAGCCTGAGCTACGGGATCTAATGTACTAGAAAAATAAGCACATGGTTTGTGTGCTCCTGCTTGTTCCTGTGTGAGTACTGACAAGGCAGTACCTTCGCGTTCTGTAACAAAGAGTGTAAACTGTTTTCTGTAACATGGCGTTGCTAAAACAGGTGCTTGACATAAAGCTTTCTTTAGGCTTTCAAAAGCTTGTGTATGTTCCTGGGTCCAAGGGAGAACAGTCGATGTGGCTGCCTCCTGTGTTGTCAACTGAATGAGTGGTTTTGCTAGAAATGCGTACTGAGGGATCCACTGCCTGCAATATGACGTGAGGCCTATGAAAGCCCGCACCTCCTTTTGTGTCTTGGGTATTGGCATGTTAGCTATTAACTGAATGCGGTCGGGTGTAAGCTGCCTTCCCTCCTTGGACAGCGAGTGTCCAAGATAAATAACTCGCTGGACACAGAATTGCAGCTTAGAAGGGGACACCTTGTGCCCCTTTTCGGCTAGAAATTGTAAAACTGTCAGTGATGCTTTTTCACATTCCGGTTCACTTCTCGCGGTGATCAACAGATCATCGACGTATTGAAGCAGAGCAGTGTTAACTGGCATGTGGATACTGTCGAGTTCTCCTTTCAGTGCTTGGCTATAGATGCTGGGGCTTTCTGTAAATCCTTGAGGTGCGCGTGAGAATTTAAAGCTACGTCCATTTAAACTAAATCCGAACAAATATTGGCTTTCCGGATCTATTGGGACGCTGAAAAAGGCATTCTTGAGATCTATTACAGTAAAGAATGTTGCTTCGGAATCAATGGCTGTCAATAATGACGAGATATCAGGGACCACAGGGAATTGTGGCACAATGCACTTGTTTAATTCGCGCAGATCAATAACCAATCGATATACTGGCAGGGCCTTTGGATCTGTTCGTTTAAGAATCGGAATTATTGGTGAATTACATACATTGGAGTCTGTTTCCACAACCACTCCTTGGGCAATGAGCTCGTCAATGATTTGCAGTAAAGCCACTACAGCATCTGGTGGTAACTTGTATTGTCGCATTCGTGGTAGCACCACTCCTGCCTTTAATGTGACTCGATATGGTGTAATATTCATGCATCCAACATCAGTAGGGCCTTGTGCCCATAGATGTGTAGGTAAAGTCTGCAGTCGGGGATCCATGTCTCTAGACACATAATGACCTTTAAAATCACGTAAAAACAACCTTACTCCTTCCGGAGAACAACATATTATAGCTCCTAGAGCTTTCAGTGTTTTTATTCCTAACAGATTTTCTGGACATGATTTAGTAAGCAATAAATCTGTAGTTCGGGTCAAAGGTCCTATCGTAAGTGGGAGAGGCTGTGACACTTCATTAACAATAGGTTTTCCTGAAAAACCAAGGGAAATATTCTGTGAGCCTGAGAGGGGTGCCCCTGGAACTTCACTACGTTTTATTGTTGTTCGACTTGCCCCTGTATCGAGTAAAAATTTTCTGTCTTGGCCTAATAATTCACTATGTACATAAGGTCCATCTTGATCTACAGGGATCTCGATAAGGGGTAAGTCAACTTCCCTCTCTAGGCTTGTTCATGCGTATCGTTGATAATCAGGATAGTCGTACTGTGCGGTCTGGTACAGTTGTCGTGTCGTGGTTTGTGTGGCAGCAACAGGCAGCGCTGGTGCAGCTGGCACAAACTGTATAGACTGTTGTGAAGCTGGCATGGACTGTGCATGCTGCGGAGCTCCTTGTTCATTCTGGTCCTGTCTAGGTGGCCGTGGTCTTTCTTGTGTTTTACCTATGGCGATATTATGTTTCAAAACTGGACAATCGTGTACGTAATGACCTGGCTTTTTACAATAATTGCATGTCCCTTTTACAGGTCCGGCTGAATCACCGGAATGTGTCATACCCTTCTTATGTCCTTCAGCTGGAACTGTCTGAGAAACTAGCATTTTCATTTTCGTGTCTTTCATGCGTCTGTGTTCATGTTCTTGTTCTTCTCTAATTCTATTGTGATGGTATTGTAACATTTGTAACATTTGTGATGGAGTGTTACCTTGCCAGGTACTCTCGAATTTTAATACTCTATTCTTTACTTGAGGCAAGGCATTCTCTACTAATTTTGTTACAAACAGATGTGGGTATGATTCGCTACTTGCTTTTAGGCCACTATTTATACCAAAACATTTTTCAAATCGGGCATAGTAATCACTAGTGTCTTCATCTTGCTTCTGCTTACAGGCTGAAATTGTACCCCAATCTTCCTTTTTCGTAGTTAATAAACGTGGCAGTACCTGTACTAATAAACCTGGTAGTGCTTTAGTTTTATCCCCGAGTCCTGCTCCTGCAGTTCGGGCCTTTTCTTCTGCTTCTAATACTGACCATTCTATCTTTTGGTCTCCTACCTCCCACTCTTTTTCCCTGAGTTTCTCATAAATGCCAGCAGGCATCAATACCTTTAATATTGTCATAATGTCGGGATAGGTATACTCTCCCATGAGTAACATGTCTTTAATTTCTCGGTGAAAACCCGCTGGATCTTTGTCATGACTGGGTACCACTTTCTTCATTTCTAACAATTCTATTTTTGATATGGGCGTATATACAAATACGCGCTTAAACTCGTTGTCCTCGCCCTTTATTGGGTGCACTTCTCGTAAGGGATTCTGTCTATCCATGTAATACGTGGTTCTTTCCTTGATGGGCAATGAGACACGGTCTGAACATACAAAAAGAATATACTGCTTTCTTGATTCTAGAATTTCTTTAATTAATTTAGTACCTGAACCTCTCCATCTATTCATAAGCAATTCAGTCAATATGTCAGGTAAGGGACCAGGGTCCGAATGCTGACTCTGATATAGTATGAGGAGTTGTTGAATCATATAAATCCCAGCTAACCGCTGTTCATCTGGGGTGAGATTCAAAAATGTGCGTGCTACTGTATCATCACTATATTTTCCGGGACTGTCCACCCAATGGACAGCTGCCCTAGCTAAATCTTGTTCATCCATAGAATCGAGGAAATGATAACCCCTTCATTCTCGGAGTAGTTTGTCGGCGGCTTGGAACGAATGCTCGTTAGACCTGATGTTAATTATAGGTATTTGGAAATTCCTGTTATTACCTGGACATATCGGACGTATCGGGTCAATAGGACATCTATTACTATTACAAGATCTTCCTTTACCTACATAGGCTATGGTGTCTGACTGTCCTGCGGGCAGTCCTGACCCTTCTTCCTCGTTTTGTTCGAACTCGTCTACCGCTAATCTTTCTTCGTGTAGGCGTTCTATTTTTTTACGGATCTTTCGGCACATGGCTATTATACAATTTTGTTTATCATGTCTACCTTCTGATATATTCTGGCTCCATCTGGTAAGAATTTGCATTGCTTCCGGGTCTACCCCCGGTCGGTCTTCATTTCTGATCACACAATTTATGAGGAAACGTAACAGTTCCCCCTGTATCTCCACTTTCTGGTATTCCATAGCTCTGTTAATACATTCTGGATCTCGCCCTGTTTGGACAAAATGGTATATTTTATCTAGATGCGCAGTCATTCCTGGTAACTTCCCTAAGTACACTGCGGCTCGTCTGATACGCAATGATGCCAGGGTCATTTCGTCCTCTTTGCCGGGCACAGGGTCATATCTACAATCTACAAGAAGTTCCTTAAGCGTACGGGCATTTATGAGTTTGGGGGTACGTGAATGTGCTGACTCTTGAAACGTAAGTTTATTTATTCTGGGTGGCGTAGAAAAAATGTTACTAGCACCTCCCGTAGCCCCATCTGGGGTGTCGGGTGTGAAAGGATTCGTTGAACGTGACACAGCAACTATAGGTGTGGACACAGCTATAGAAGCAGCTGTAGGAACAGATGTAGAAACAGATGTGCTTGTCGGAACTTGTGACACGATCTGTTGCTGTAGGGATACGGGTACTGGGTCTTGGCGTTGAACCTCCCTGATAGGCGGTCTATGTGGGGCAGAATTAGCATACTCGGGAGCTGCGTCATCTAAATATGAGGAAAGAAAAACATCTTCTGCGGTTCTAGGATGCCCCTTAGGATGTACCTTTATTGGGAATAATGGGGGCGGCAAGTCTTTCGGTGTTACTGGAGTAGCTTTAGGTAATCCTTCGGCCAGAAGGGGATACATACCATTCATAAGGGCATTTCTTTGTCTGTCTACTTGTTCTGATTTCACTCGGATACCTTCCTCAATTAATAGATTTTCTCGAACTTTATTGGAATTCTCTTTACTCTTCTCCTCCTGTCTACGTGCTTTTTCTGTACGTCTATGAGATTCTTTATGCCATAACTCAATGGCATCTTTCTGTGACTGTCTGACTTTCCTTTTCCATAACTCTTCTTCTACTTTCATGATGCACTCTGCATCCCAGGTTCCCGCTGTGGGCCACCTCTGACTTTCTGGTAATTCCTTGGTGTAGTCTACCCATAAATCAAGAAATAATATAGCGTCTAAGCCATGTTTATGATACATGAAGTACCCTGGAGTGTCCCTAGGAGGAATAGGAACGGCTTCTTCGAGTACCCCTTTTCTTGTAGTGATCTGTCTTAGTTTCGAAAAGAGCGGCATATTGAGAACTGATCTGATACTTAATCTTGAACACACTTAGTACAAAAGCACAATAATGAACAACCATTCATACCACAATATGCAGGACGTTTAACACATTAAACATTAAACATTAAACATTTTTTAACCTTTAAAATAACCAACAATGATGATCGTCTGCATAACTAATCACCAAGCATAATTCTTTGACATTAACTAGATATTTCGGAATACTTGATATACTGCTAAACAGTACATATACACTGCTAAAACAGTGCAGACCGGATTTGTGTACCCAAACCCGTCTTGACCGGCACAACCTATGTGCACGTCAGAAATTCCTCCCCAGCAATGGTACTCACCGGGTAGCTTCGGAAACGGAAGGCCTCGGAAACTGAACTTGGACCGGACTGGACTGGACTCGACTCGTCGGAAACTGGACTCGACTTCGAACTGGTGGGCCTCTGTATACCTCGGATCTTGCTCTCTCAGCTAGGCTCTGGTCAGGATACTTCGCACTTCTCACCGCCTCGTCTAGGTGTTGATCGCAGCCTCAGTCGCCCCCGCTTGACCGGAGGGAGATACAGGAAATCCTGCTGGTACGCGTTATTGTCCGTCCAGTTGTGGCAGGAGACCGGGCCTGCAACTCACCGCCGGCGCGTGAGATGAGAAAGTGTCCCTGTTCGGGCGCCATTCATGTACTTCTCTGTCTTTATACAAGTAATTCATAGCCCTGTTACTATGGAAGATTCCTACCCCCTCGCATTTAGTGTAGACACTTAGACGCTTGTACACGCACGCACAGTCAGTATAGAATAGATTCTGTCCGAGAGTCCTTCTTTTGTGGATAACATAGTTCTTTAAACATAGGATGTTAGATATGATTTGGGATTAGGTTGACTTGACCCCCCAGACTTTTCGTCTCCACATGTAGAGCTAAACGTCAAGTCCCCTTCACCACCTAGTTGCACGTCAATCACACGTCATGCTGCTGCGCGCGCATCTATGCCAAGTATTATCTTATAGATCCACCTATATATGACATCATAACCAATTATGTTCCTTTTTACTCCTTATTACACCCATTTTCGGTTACGCATATGAATCGTCATTTTCCTTATCAATTGTTACGCCTACTGCATTCGCTTCATTGTAATGTATGCACTATAAAAGTCATTTCTTGTCAATAAAGTATGTACTTCACTTCCTGAACCTCCGTGGTGATGGAACTTGGAGCAACCGATTATAATCGATCATTGGAATAAAGCCCATTCCGAACCTCTAATACCACGGATTCTGCCTCTCATTTTACTGAGCTATTTTATTATGTTTCCGTATCAAATTAAGTCCCGGTAAAGGAATTTTATTTACCACATGAATGGCCATGTAATTGACGTGCAACTAGGGGGTGAAGGGGACTTGACATTTAGCTCTACATGTGGAGACGAAAAGTCTGGGGGGTCAAGTCAACCTAATCCCAAATCATATCTAACATCCTATGTTTAAAGAACTATGTTATCCACAAAAGAAGGACTCTCGGACAGAATCTATTCTATACTGACTGTGCGTGCGTGTACAAGCGTCTAAGTGTCTACACTAAATGCGAGGGGGTAGGAATCTTCCATAGTAACAGGGCTATGAATTACTTGTATAAAGACAGAGAAGCCGAGCCATTGCTCGGTAGCTGGAAGAATGTTTACTTAAACTACTAGGCAGGAATGCATTGGCTGAGGGGGAAGCAGATAACTCGAAGGTGAAATACAGTTCTTGGCAGAGAATAGGCTGATGTCAGGCTTCGTGAGCCGCGCAGAGAACGAGACAAAGTTCATGGTCACAGTTGCAGGCTCGGACTGGAGCTTCAGAGACAGAAAGCAAGAAAAGCTTGATGACAGAATCAGGGCCTACTTGCCTGGACTGTAAAATGGCATAAGTGAACCATATAAAGCCGGTGGCTTTTCATACTTAGGAATGGAATATCCGGCCTATTCATGGCGGATCTGACAGAGGACATGTTGATGGTGGACGCACATGTGTTTGCGTCTTCATAACTGGAACTGGAGGAAACATACATGTACTTGTAATATGCACATAGAACCGTTGGGGTCCAAGATAGGGGACATAACTGACCAGAAAAATCCATATTTCCACATTCCCTCCTTGTCCCCTACTTGCCCGTCAAGAGATATCAATCTTCATTAATCCATTGATCTGTTCATATAACATCATTTGTTCTTCTTTCTTCTTCCGTGACGAATGAATTCTTGGTGGTGGAATACACGATGTGGCACACAGACCACAGATCGCTGGTCCACATTGTAGACATAGACAGCAACTGAATAGTATGAGAAGGCCAATACCTAGGAAGGATAGAACTCTCCATCCCCAGGCTGATATCACACTCCAAAACCAACCGGACCAAGTCCAAGTGCCTGGGTTCTGGTGTATCTGGCTTACAATCTTATGAAGGCGAGTTATAGCTTTATATACAGATGGCGAATTTTCTGGTATGAATACGCAGCAGCTTGATCCGATGACCCTACAAGCTCCGCCCCTATTAGCCAGGATGACGTCAAGGACAAGACGATTTTGAAGCACAACAATCCGCATAGCAGACTGCTCTTCTGTTAAATTGCCTAAGGCGGAAATAGTTTCATTCACTACCGCTTCAAGGGTTCTAGTTAATCTACGTATCAGCTTACTATTAGTAACAGTACCTATATAGGGAAAGATGCCTTTATTGAAATCTGTGTATTTTTCCCATGCTGTTTCAGTGTAATCGACAATTGGGAGATCTCTCCGCTCTCTGTTGTGTACTAAATGAATATTTCTATAATAATCAGGAGGAGCTAGGAAAACAGGTGGCAAAAGGAATGCAATGTAGCAGGTACCATCCCAATCTAGAGGTAGACGCATATATGCAGTCTGACCACATATAAAGTAGGAGTGGCGATAAGCTCTAAATGAAGATTTGCCTTGATCACTGAATTCTACTGTAGTAGTGCATTTACTATGGCCCATATGTATGGAACCAACTTTTCTTACACACAATTCACCTTTCGCTGGGAATACTGACATTGTTGGTAAAACTAGTTCAACTTCGGATTCGACATTTAGAACCATGAGATTAGGAGTAAAGTTACCTAATCCATATACTTCATTTTCTAGATCAGTTCCTGTTCCTTTGGGGCGACCCTCCTTGTCAGGGTAACAGACTTTGAATAAAACTAGGTTCAGATTTCCCCATACCCACTGGTCTTGATAAACGGCTGTATCTGAGTCTATGGAATTGATTAAACTAAACCATGCTCCACAGGAGCCATTATGTGTAAACGGATGTGGAAAGAAAGGCAGGACTCCTTCATAATTCTGATAGGGAGGGAGCCGGCCACACACCCAACAATTAGTGGCATTACTAGTCTGATGGGAATGATGTAACATACTAATGAAAGTGTTATTGCGCAGCGCAAGTCTATAAGACAATTCATGCGGGGGTAAGTCACTAAAAGAATGTTCAGCAGTAACATTGTAAACGTTTCTGGCAATAGGGTAATATATGTGCAACAATATACTTGCAGTAATTATAAAAAGACTTAAGAAAAACAAGATTAATAATGTCACTATGCAATGGCTACGCAGTGATTTACAATACGCCTGTCGTTTCATCATTTTTCGCGACTGTCCATGATTCAGGTCTAGGCGATACATGTCGGAGACAGATTCAACCGCTTCACCTAGGAGAGGACTTAAACAATCAAATCGTCCGACGGCCTAGGCCTTAATTTTAGTTTATAAAGTTCTTTACTGTCGGCCTCAGCCAGAGGTAGTTTTGAGTCAATTGGTGAGGACACACGAGGTGGGCTGTTTACATCTGAAGGAAGTCCATGAAATTTCTTGATATGACTTGAATGCACCCATCCTTTCCTGCCCTCGATCTTCACGGCTGTCCTTGTGGTCAGCAGGACCAGCTGGCGTGTCTTCCACCTGGGCTCCAGCTGAGTCTTTCGGTCGAAATTTCTCACAAGGACGAGGTCCCCCGGAACTACGTCATGGGGTTTCACCTCAGTGTTGTCGGGAAAGGCTGCAGCTACCTGTGAACGACAAGATTGTAGTGCAGACATCAAGGAAGCCAAGTAATCTGTCAGCATATTACAGTCAATATCAGTTATTTTGCGTGGTATAGGCGTCCCCCACATATTTGGTGGTCTGCCGAAGATCACCTCATACGGGGATAGCCCTGTTCGAGAGTGTGCTACCATTCTCATGTAGAAGAGTGCAACTGGTAACGCTACTACCCAGTCGACACCTTTCTCTCTGCATATTTTGGACAATCTGATTTTCAGTATCTGATTATGTCTTTCTACGAGACCTGCTGCTTCGGGGTGTCGGACACAGTGAAATTTCCACTGATAACCTAACAGAAGTGAAACATGTTTCATTAATTCGGATGAGAACGGCTGGCCGTTATCTGAGTGAACAACACGTGGTAAACCGTATCGTGGGAAGAATTCTCGAACTAACTGTTTGGCAGTAGTCGGGGCAGTGTAATCTGAAACCGGGTATGCCTCCGTCCAACGGGAAAGAGCACACACAACTACGAGAACATATTTGAATCCTCGACATCGTTCCATCTGGATATAATCCATCTGGAGGACTTCAAAAGGGTGATTAGGAGGATGAAATCCACCTTGTTCTACGGGAACACTTTTTCCTGGGTTGAACTGGCAACAGATCATACAGGTACGGACCTTTTGTTTGGCTGCTGCTCGTAAATGTTTATTGAACCAAATGTGTTGAATGCTGTCTAGCATAGCTTTTTCTCCTAGATGTGCTGGACTATGTATAGTGTTAACTATAACTTGGACCATTGAATCAGGAAGGAACCACACAGACCTTTCCTTCATAATCCATCCTTGATCCGTTTGGATCCCTCCTAATTCGGTCCATTTCTTTATTTCATCTGGTGTAGCATGTGTCTGTATGTCAATTACGTCAAAAGTAGGATCTTTAACTGTCATACAATGTGTCGGCATCGGGACTATTGTCTTTGTCATGTCGGATGTTTGGGTTTGAGCAGTCTGTTTAGCTGTTCTGTCGGCTAGATCATTGCCTTGAGAAATGATATCAATAACCTTCGTATGAGCCTTACATTTCATAATTGATATTGCAGTAGGTAGATGTATTGCATCTAATAAGGCATGAATGAGGGGTCCGTGCTGAATGTGGGCACCGTGGGAAGTTAAATAACCTCTCTCTCGCCATAGCACGCCGAAGTCATGTACAACACCGAATGCATAACGTGAATCAGTGTATATGTTGACTTTTTTATTTGTGGCTTGAATACAGGCTTGTGTCAGAGCAATAAGCTCTGCGGCTTGAGCTGACAAAGTATTTATACGATTAGTTTCAATGACTTCAGTATCTGTTGTGACTGCGTAAGCAGCCACCAACTCTCCTGTATTTGTTTTTGGAATGGCGCCCGAACAGGGACACTTTCTCATCTCACGCGCCGGCGGTGAGTTGCAGGCCCGGTCTCCTGCCACAGCTGGACGGACAATAACGCGTACCAGCAGGATTTCCTGTATCTCCCTCCGGTCAAGCGGGGGCGACTGAGGCTGCGATCAACACCCAGACGAGGCGGTGAGAAGTGCGAAGTATCCCGACCAGAGCCTAGCTGAGAGAGCAAGATCCGAGGTATACAGAGGCCCACCAGTTCGAAGTCGAGTCCAGTTTCCGACGAGTCGAGTCGAGTCCAGTCCGGTCCAAGTTCAGTTTCCGAGGCCTTCCGTTTCCGAAGCTACCCGGTGAGTACCATTGCTGGGGAGGCATTTCTGACGTGCACATAGGTTGTGCCGGTCAAGACGGGTTTGGGTACACAAATCCGGTCTGCACTGTTTTAGCAGTGTATATGTACTGTTTAGCAGTATATCAAGTATTCCGAAGTATCTAGTTAATGTCAAAGAATTATGCTTGGTGATTAGTTATGCAGACGATCATCATTGTTGGTTATTTTAAAGGTTAAAAAATGTTTAATGTTTAATGTTTAATGTGTTAAACGTCCTGCATATTGTGGTATGAATGGTTGTTCATTATTGTGCTTTTGTACTAAGTGTGTTCAAGATTAAGTATCAGATCAGTTCTCAATATGCCGCTCTTTTCGAAACTAAGACAGATCACTACAAGAAAAGGGGTACTCGAAGAAGCCGTTCCTATTCCTCCTAGGGACACTCCAGGGTACTTCATGTATCATAAACATGGCTTAGACGCTATATTATTTCTTGATTTATGGGTAGACTACACCAAGGAATTACCAGAAAGTCAGAGGTGGCCCACAGCGGGAACCTGGGATGCAGAGTGCATCATGAAAGTAGAAGAAGAGTTATGGAAAAGGAAAGTCAGACAGTCACAGAAAGATGCCGTTGAGTTATGGCGTAAAGAATCTCATAGACGTACAGAAAAAGCACGTAGACAGGAGGAGAAGAGTAAAGAGAATTCCAATAAAGTTCGAGAAAATCTATTAATTGAGGAAGGTATCCGAGTGAAATCAGAACAAGTAGACAGACAAAGAAATGCCCTTATGAATGGTATGTATCCCCTTCTGGCCGAAGGATTACCTAAAGCTACTCCAGAAACACCGAAAGACTTGCCGCCCCCATTGTTCCCAATAAAGGTACATCCTAAGGGGCATCCTAGAACCGCAGAAGATGTTTTTCTTTCCTCATATTTAGACGACGCAGCTCCCGAATATGCTAATTCCGCCCCACATAGACCGCATACCAGGGAGGTTCAACGCCAAGATCCAGTACCCGTATCCCTACAGCAACAGATCGTGTCACAAGTTCCGACAAGCACATCTGTTTCTACATCTGTTCCTACAGCTGCTTCTATAGCTGTGTCCACACCTATAGTTGCTGTGTCACGTTCAACGAATCCTTTCACACCCGACACCCCAGATGGGGCTACGGGAGGTGCTAGTAACATTTTTTCTACGCCACCCAGAATAAATAAACTTACGTTTCAAGAGTCAGCACATTCACGTACCCCCAAACTCATAAATGCCCGTACGCTTAAGGAACTTCTTGTAGATTGTAGATATGACCCTGTGCCCGGCAAAGAGGACGAAATGACCCTGGCATCATTGCGTATCAGACGAGCCGCAGTGTACTTAGGGAAGTTACCAGGAATGACTGCGCATCTAGATAAAATATACCATTTTGTCCAAACAGGGCGAGATCCAGAATGTATTAACAGAGCTATGGAATACCAGAAAGTGGAGATACAGGGGGAACTGTTACGTTTCCTCATAAATTGTGTGATCAGAAATGAAGACCGACCGGGGGTAGACCCGGAAGCAATGCAAATTCTTACCAGATGGAGCCAGAATATATCAGAAGGTAGACATGATAAACAAAATTGTATAATAGCCATGTGCCGAAAGATCCGTAAAAAAATAGAACGCCTACACGAAGAAAGATTAGCGGTAGACGAGTTCGAACAAAACGAGGAGGAAGGGTCAGGACTGCCCACAGGACAGTCAGACACCATAGCCTATGTAGGTAAAGGAAGATCTTGTAATAGTAATAGATGTCCTATTGACCCGATACGTCCGATATGTCCAGATAATAACAGGAATTTCCAAATACCTATAATTAACATCAGGTCTAACGAGCATTCGTTCCAAGCAGCCGACAAACTACTCCGAGAACGAAGGGGTTATCATTTCCTCGATTCTATGGATGAACAAGAATTAGCCAGGTCAGCTGTCCATTGGGTGGACAGTCCCGGAAAATATAGTGATGATACAGTAGCACGCACATTTTTGAATCTCACCCCAGATGAACAGCGGTTAGCTGGGATTTATATGATTCAACAACTCCTCATACTATATCAGAGTCAGCATTCGGACCCTGGTCCCTTACCTGACATATTGACTGAATTGCTTATGAATAGATGGAGAGGTTCAGGTACTAAATTAATTAAAGAAATTCTAGAATCAAGAAAGCAGTATATTCTTTTTGTATGTTCAGACCGTGTCTCATTGCCCATCAAGGAAAGAACCACGTATTACATGGATAGACAGAATCCCTTACGAGAAGTGCACCCAATAAAGGGCGAGGACAACGAGTTTAAGCGCGTATTTGTATATACGCCCATATCAAAAATAGAATTGTTAGAAATGAAGAAAGTGGTACCCAGTCATGACAAAGATCCAGCGGGTTTTCACCGAGAAATTAAAGACATGTTACTCATGGGAGAGTATACCTATCCCGACATTATGACAATATTAAAGGTATTGATGCCTGCTGGCATTTATGAGAAACTCAGGGAAAAAGAGTGGGAGGTAGGAGACCAAAAGATAGAATGGTCAGTATTAGAAGCAGAAGAAAAGGCCCGAACTGCAGGAGCAGGACTCGGGGATAAAACTAAAGCACTACCAGGTTTATTAGTACAGGTACTGCCACGTTTATTAACTACGAAAAAGGAAGATTGGGGTACAATTTCAGCCTGTAAGCAGAAGCAAGATGAAGACACTAGTGATTACTATGCCCGATTTGAAAAATGTTTTGGTATAAATAGTGGCCTAAAAGCAAGTAGCGAATCATACCCACATCTGTTTGTAACAAAATTAGTAGAGAATGCCTTGCCTCAAGTAAAGAATAGAGTATTAAAATTCGAGAGTACCTGGCAAGGTAACACTCCATCACAAATGTTACAAATGTTACAATACCATCACAATAGAATTAGAGAAGAACAAGAACATGAACACAGACGCATGAAAGACACGAAAATGAAAATGCTAGTTTCTCAGACAGTTCCAGCTGAAGGACATAAGAAGGGTATGACACATTCCGGTGATTCAGCCGGACCTGTAAAAGGGACATGCAATTATTGTAAAAAGCCAGGTCATTACGTACACGATTGTCCAGTTTTGAAACATAATATCGCCATAGGTAAAACACAAGAAAGACCACGGCCACCTAGACAGGACCAGAATGAACAAGGAGCTCCGCAGCATGCACAGTCCATGCCAGCTTCACAACAGTCTATACAGTTTGTGCCAGCTGCACCAGCGCTGCCTGTTGCTGCCACACAAACCACGACACGACAACTGTACCAGACCGCACAGTACGACTATCCTGATTAGCAACGATACGCATGAACAAGCCTAGAGAGGGAAGTTGACTTACCCCTTATCGAGATCCCTGTAGATCAAGATGGACCTTATGTACATAGTGAATTATTAGGCCAAGACAGAAAATTTTTACTCGATACAGGGGCAAGTCGAACAACCATAAAACGTAGTGAAGTTCCAGGGGCACCCCTCTCAGGCTCACAGAATATTTCCCTTGGTTTTTCAGGAAAACCTATTGTTAATGAAGTGTCACAGCCTCTCCCACTTACGATAGGACCTTTGACCCGAACTACAGATTTATTGCTTACTAAATCATGTCCAGAAAATCTGTTAGGAATAAAAACACTGAAAGCTCTAGGAGCTATAATATGTTGTTCTCCGGAAGGAGTAAGGTTGTTTTTACGTGATTTTAAAGGTCATTATGTGTCTAGAGACATGGATCCCCGACTGCAGACTTTACCTACACATCTATGGGCACAAGGCCCTACTGATGTTGGTTGCATGAATATTACACCATATCGAGTCACATTAAAGGCAGGAGTGGTACTACCACGAATGCGACAATACAAGTTACCCCCAGATGCTGTAGTGGCTTTGCTGCAAATCATTGACGAGCTCATTGCCCAAGGAGTGGTTGTGGAAACAGACTCCAATGTATGTAATTCACCAATAATTCCGATTCTTAAACGAACAGATCCAAAGGCCCCGCCAGTATATCGATTGGTTATTGATCTGCGCGAATTAAACAAGTGCATTGTGCCACAATTTCCTGTGGTCCCAGATATCTCGTCATTACTGACAGCTATTGATTCCGAAGCAACATTCTTTACTGTAATTGATCTCAAGAATGCCTTTTTCAGCGTCCCAATAGATCCGGAAAGCCAATATTTGTTCGGATTTAGTTTAAATGGACGTAGCTTTAAATTCTCACGCGCACCTCAAGGATTTACAGAAAGCCCCAGCATCTATAGCCAAGCACTGAAACGAGAACTCGACAGTATCCATATGCCAGTTAACACTGCTCTGCTTCAATACGTCGATGATCTGTTGATCACCGCGAGAAGTGAACCGGAATGTGAAAAAGCATCACTGACAGTTTTACAATTTCTAGCCGAAAAGGGGCACAAGGTGTCCCCTTCTAAGCTGCAATTCTGTGTCCAGCGAGTTATTTATCTTGGACACTCGCTGTCCAAGGAGGGAAGGCAGCTTACACCCGACCGCATTCAGTTAATAGCTAACATGCCAATACCCAAGACACAAAAGGAGGTGCGGGCTTTCATAGGCCTCACGTCATATTGCAGGCAGTGGATCCCTCAGTACGCATTTCTAGCAAAACCACTCATTCAGTTGACAACACAGGAGGCAGCCACATCGACTGTTCTCCCTTGGACCCAGGAACATACACAAGCTTTTGAAAGCCTAAAGAAAGCTTTATGTCAAGCACCTGTTTTAGCAACGCCATGTTACAGAAAACAGTTTACACTCTTTGTTACAGAACGCGAAGGTACTGCCTTGTCAGTACTCACACAGGAACAAGCAGGAGCACACAAACCATGTGCTTATTTTTCTAGTACATTAGATCCCGTAGCTCAGGCTTTGCCTGCATGCCTAAAATCAGTGGCAGCGACAGCTTTAGCAATCAGACAAAGCGATGCCATAGTGTTAGGACATCCATTGACAGTTCAAGTACCACATGCAGTAGAGGTTCTCGTAAATAGAACGCAAACACAACACTTGACTATAGCGCGACTTACAGGGTACGAACTTACATTGTTCCAGCCACATATAGAAATCAGACGCTGTAACACATTGAATCCTGCCACACTTTTGCCAGTAACCGGAACAGACCCACTAGCCCATGACTGTATTGAAGTTATTACAATAACGACGAAACCTAGACAAGACTTAACCGATGTCCCATTGTCAGACCCAGACCTGACATTGTATGTAGATGGTTCATGTATGAGAACAAATACAGGAGAGTTGGTGGCTGCTTACGCAGTCACAACAGATACTGAAGTCATTGAAACTAATCGTATAAATACTTTGTCAGCTCAAGCCGCAGAGCTTATTGCTCTGACACAAGCCTGTATTCAAGCCACAAATAAAAAAGTCAACATATACACTGATTCACGTTATGCATTCGGAGTTGTACATGACTTCGGCGTGCTATGGCGAGAGAGAGGTTATTTAACTTCCCACGGTGCCCACATTCAGCACGGACCCCTCATTCATGCCTTATTAGATGCAATACATCTACCTACTGCAATATCAATTATGAAATGTAAGGCTCATACGAAGGTTACTGATATCATTTCTCAAGGCAATGATCTAGCCGACAGAACAGCTAAACAGACTGCTCAAACCCAAACATCCGATATGACAAAGACAATAGTCCCGATGCCGACACATTGTATGACAGTTAAAGATCCTACCCTTGACGTAATTGACATACAGACACATGCTACACCAGACGAAATAAAGAAATGGACTGAATTAGGAGGGATCCAAACGGACCAAGGATGGATGATGAAGGAAAAGTCTGTGTGGTTCCTTCCTGATTCAATGGTCCAAGTTATAGTTAACACTATACATAGTCCAGCACATCTAGGAGAAAAAGCTATGCTAGACAGCATTCAACACATTTGGTTCAATAAACATTTACGAGCAGCAGCCAAACAAAAGGTCCGTACCTGTATGATCTGTTGCCAGTTCAACCCAGGAAAAGGTGTTCCCGTAGAACAAGGTGGATTTCATCCTCCTAATCACCCTTTTGAAGTACTCCAGATGGATTATATCCAGATGGAACGATGTCGAGGATTCAAATATGTTCTCGTAGTTGTCTGCGCTCTGTCCCGCTGGACGGAGGCATACCCGGTTTCAGATTACACTGCCCCGACTACTGCCAAACAGTTAGTTCGAGAATTCTTCCCACGATACGGTTTACCATGTGTTGTTCACTCAGATAACGGCCAGCCGTTCTCATCCGAATTAATGAAACATGTTTCACTTCTGTTAGGTTATCAGTGGAAATTTCACTGTGTCCGACACCCCGAAGCAGCAGGTCTCGTAGAAAGACATAATCAGATACTGAAAATCAGATTGTCCAAAATATGCAGAGAGAAAGGTGTCGACTGGGTAGTAGCGTTACCAGTTGCACTCTTCTACATGAGAATGGTAGCACACTCTCGAACAGGGCTATCCCCGTATGAGGTGATCTTCGGCAGACCACCAAATATGTGGGGGACGCCTATACCACGCAAAATAACTGATATTGACTGTAATATGCTGACAGATTACTTGGCTTCCTTGATGTCTGCACTACAATCTTGTCGTTCACAGGTAGCTGCAGCCTTTCCCGACAACACTGAGGTGAAACCCCATGACGTAATTCCGGGGGACCTCGTCCTTGTGAGGAATTTCGACCGAAAGACTCAGCTGGAGCCCAGGTGGAAGACACCCCAGCTGGTCCTGCTGACCACAAGGACAGTCGTGAAGATCGAAGGCAGGAAAGGATGGATTCATTCAAGTCATATCAAGAAATTTCATGGACTTCCTTCAGATGTAAACAGCCCACCTCGTGTGTCCTCACCAATTGACTCAAAACTACCTCTGGCTGAGGCCGACAGTAAAAAACTCTATAAACTAAAATTAAGGCCTAGGCCGTCGGACGATTTGATTGTTTAAGTCCTCCCCTAGGTGAAGCGGTTGAATCTGTCTCCGACATGTATCGCCTAGACCTGAATCATGGACAGTCGCGAAAAATGATGAAACAACAGGCGTATTGTAAATCACTGCGTAGCCATTGCATAGTGACATTATTAATCTTGTTTTTCTTAAGTCTTTTAATAATTACTGCAAGTATATTGTTGCACATATATTATCCTATTTCTAGACATGTTTACAATGTTACTGCTGAACATTCTTTTAGTGACTTACCCCCGCATGAATTGTCTTATAGACTTGCGCTGCGCAATAACACTTTCATTAGTATGTTACATCATTCCCATCAGACTAGTAATGCCACTAATTGTTGGGTGTGTGGCCGGCTCCCTCCCTATCAGAATTATGAAGGAGTCCTGCCTTTCTTTCCACATCCGTTTACACATAATGGCTCCTGTGGAGCATGGTTTAGTTTAATCAATTCCATAGACTCAGATACAGCCGTTTACCAAGACCAGTGGGTATGGGGAAATCTGAACCTAGTTTTATTCAAAGTCTGTTACCCTGACAAGGAGGGTCGCCCCAAAGGAACAGGAACTGATCTAGAAAATGAAGTATATGGATTAGGTAACTTTACTCCTAAACTCATGGTTCTAAATGTCGAATCCGAAGTTGAACTAGTTTTACCAACAATGTCAGTATTCCCAGCGAAAGGTGAATTGTGTGTAAGAAAAGTTGGTTCCATACATATGGGCCATAGTAAATGCACTACTACAGTAGAATTCAGTGATCAAGGCAAATCTTCATTTAGAGCTTATCGCCACTCCTACTTTATATGTGGTCAGACTGCATATATGCGTCTACCTCTAGATTGGGATGGTACCTGCTACATTGCATTCCTTTTGCCACCTGTTTTCCTAGCTCCTCCTGATTATTATAGAAATATTCATTTAGTACACAACAGAGAGCGGAGAGATCTCCCAATTGTCGATTACACTGAAACAGCATGGGAAAAATACACAGATTTCAATAAAGGCATCTTTCCCTATATAGGTACTGTTACTAATAGTAAGCTGATACGTAGATTAACTAGAACCCTTGAAGCGGTAGTGAATGAAACTATTTCCGCCTTAGGCAATTTAACAGAAGAGCAGTCTGCTATGCGGATTGTTGTGCTTCAAAATCGTCTTGTCCTTGACGTCATCCTGGCTGATAGGGGCGGAGCTTGTAGGGTCATCGGATCAAGCTGCTGCGTATTCATACCAGAAAATTCGCCATCTGTATATAAAGCTATAACTCGCCTTCATAAGATTGTAAGCCAGATACACCAGAATCCAGGCACTTGGACTTGGTCCGGTTGGTTTTGGAGTGTGATATCAGCCTGGGGATGGAGAGTTCTATCCTTCCTAGGTATTGGCCTTCTCATACTATTCAGTTGCTGTCTATGTCTACAATGTGGACCAGCGATTTGTGGTCTGTGTGCCACATCGTGTATTCCACATCAAGATTTTAATTCAAGATCCCGGAAGAAGAAAGAAGAACAAATGATGCTATATGAACAGATCAATGGATTAATGAAGATTGATATCTCTTGACGGGCAAGTAGGGGACAAGGAGGGAATGTGGAAATATGGATTTTTCTGGTCAGATATGTCCCCTATCTTGGACCCCAACGGTTCTATGTGCATATTACAAGTACATGTATGTTTCCTCCAGTTCCAGTTATGAAGACGCAAACACATGTGCGTCCACCATCAACATGTCCTCTGTCAGATCCGCCATGAATAGGCCGGATATTCCATTCCTAAGTATGAAAAGCCACCGGCTTTATATGGTTCACTTATGCCATTTTACAGTCCAGGCAAGTAGGCCCTGATTCTGTCATCAAGCTTTTCTTGCTTTCTGTCTCTGAAGCTCCAGTCCGAGCCTGCAACTGTGACCATGAACTTTGTCTCGTTCTCTGCACGGCTCACGAAGCCTGACATCAGCCTATTCTCTGCCAAGAACTGTATTTCACCTTCGAGTTATCTGCTTCCCCCTCAGCCAATGCATTCCTGCCTAGTAGTTTAAGTAAACATTCTTCCAGCTACCGAGCAATGGCTCGGCTTCTCTGTCTTTATGCAAGTAATTCATAGTCCTGTTACCATGGAATATACCTACCCCCTCGCATTTAGTGTAGACACTTAGACGCTTGTACACGCACGCACAGTCAGTATAGAATAGATTCTGTCCGAGAGTCCTTCTTTTGTGGATAACATAGTTCTTTAAACATAGGATGTTAGATATGATTTGGGATTAGGTTGACTTGACCCCCCAGACTTTTCGTCTCCACATGTAGAGCTAAATGTCAAGTCCCCTTCACCCCCTAGTTGCACGTCAATCACACGTCATGCTGCTGCGCGCGCATCTATGCCAAGTATTATCTTATAGATCCACCTATATATGACATCATAACCAATTATGTTCCTTTTTACTCCTTATTACACCCATTTTCGGTTACGCATATGAATCGTCATTTTCCTTATCAATTGTTACGCCTACTGCATTCGCTTCATTGTAATGTATGTACTATAAAAGTCATTTCTTGTCAATAAAGTATGTACTTCACTTCCTGAACCTCCGTGGTGATGGAACTTGGAGCAACCGATTATAATCGTTCATTGGAATAAAGCCCATTCCGAACCTCTAATACCACGGATTCTGCCTCTCATTTTACTGAGCTATTTTATTATGTTTCCGTATCAAATTAAGTCCCGGTAAAGAATTTTATTTACCACAGATGTAAAACTGTCTGACTTTCCTTTTCCATAACTCTTCTTCTACTTTCATGATGCACTCTGCATCCCAGGTTCCCGCTGTGGGCCACCTCTGACTTTCTGGTAATTCCTTGGTGTAGTCTACCCATAAATCAAGAAATAATATAGCGTCTAAGCCATGTTTATGATACATGAAGTACCCTGGAGTGTCCCTAGGAGGAATAGGAACGGCTTCTTCGAGTACCCCTTTTCTTGTAGTGATCTGTCTTAGTTTCGAAAAGAGCGGCATATTGAGAACTGATCTGATACTTAATCTTGAACACACTTAGTACAAAAGCACAATAATGAACAACCATTCATACCACAATATGCAGGACGTTTAACACATTAAACATTAAACATTAAACATTTTTTAACCTTTAAAATAACCAACAATGATGATCGTCTGCATAACTAATCACCAAGCATAATTCTTTGACATTAACTAGATACTTCGGAATACTTGATATACTGCTAAACAGTACATATACACTGCTAAAACAGTGCAGACCGGATTTGTGTACCCAAACCCGTCTTGACCGGCACAACCTATGTGCACGTCAGAAATGCCTCCCCAGCAATGGTACTCACCGGGTAGCTTCGGAAACGGAAGGCCTCGGAAACTGAACTTGGACCGGACTGGACTCGACTCGACTCGTCGGAAACTGGACTCGACTTCGAACTGGTGGGCCTCTGTATACCTCGGATCTTGCTCTCTCAGCTAGGCTCTGGTCGGGATACTTCGCACTTCTCACCGCCTCGTCTGGGTGTTGATCGCAGCCTCAGTCGCCCCCGCTTGACCGGAGGGAGATACAGGAAATCCTGCTGGTACGCGTTATTGTCCGTCCAGCTGTGGCAGGAGACCGGGCCTGCAACTCACCGCCGGCGCGTGAGATGAGAAAGTGTCCCTGTTCGGGCGCCATTCCAAAAACAAATACAGGAGAGTTGGTGGCTGCTTACGCAGTCACAACAGATACTGAAGTCATTGAAACTAATCGTATAAATACTTTGTCAGCTCAAGCCGCAGAGCTTATTGCTCTGACACAAGCCTGTATTCAAGCCACAAATAAAAAAGTCAACATATACACTGATTCACGTTATGCATTCGGTGTTGTACATGACTTCGGCGTGCTATGGCGAGAGAGAGGTTATTTAACTTCCCACGGTGCCCACATTCAGCACGGACCCCTCATTCATGCCTTATTAGATGCAATACATCTACCTACTGCAATATCAATTATGAAATGTAAGGCTCATACGAAGGTTATTGATATCATTTCTCAAGGCAATGATCTAGCCGACAGAACAGCTAAACAGACTGCTCAAACCCAAACATCCGACATGACAAAGACAATAGTCCCGATGCCGACACATTGTATGACAGTTAAAGATCCTACTTTTGACGTAATTGACATACAGACACATGCTACACCAGATGAAATAAAGAAATGGACCGAATTAGGAGGGATCCAAACGGATCAAGGATGGATTATGAAGGAAAGGTCTGTGTGGTTCCTTCCTGATTCAATGGTCCAAGTTATAGTTAACACTATACATAGTCCAGCACATCTAGGAGAAAAAGCTATGCTAGACAGCATTCAACACATTTGGTTCAATAAACATTTACGAGCAGCAGCCAAACAAAAGGTCCGTACCTGTATGATCTGTTGCCAGTTCAACACAGGAAAAAGTGTTCCCGTAGAACAAGGTGGATTTCATCCTCCTAATCACCATTTTGAAGTCCTCCAGATGGATTATATCCAGATGGAACGATGTCGAGGATTCAAATATGTTCTCGTAGTTGTGTGTGCTCTTTCCCGTTGGACGGAGGCATACCCGGTTTCAGATTACACTGCCACGACTACTGCCAAACAGTTAGTTCGAGAATTCTTCCCACGATACGGTTTACCACGTGTTGTTCACTCAGATAACGGCCAGCCGTTCTCATCCGAATTAATGAAACATGTTTCACTTCTGTTAGGTTATCAGTGGAAATTTCACTGTGTCCGACACCCCGAAGCAGCAGGTCTCGTAGAAAGACATAATCAGATACTGAAAATCAGATTGTCCAAAATATGCAGAGAGAAAGGTGTCGACTGGGTAGTAGCGTTACCAGTTGCACTCTTCTACATGAGAATGGTAGCACACTCTCGAACAGGGCTATCCCCGTATGAGGTGATCTTCGGCAGACCACCAAATATGTGGGGGACGCCTATACCACGCAAAATAACTGATATTGACTGTAATATGCTGACAGATTACTTGGCTTCCTTGATGTCTGCACTACAATCTTGTCGTTCACAGGTAGCTGCAGCCTTTCCCGACAACACTGAGGTGAAACCCCATGACGTAATTCCGGGGGACCTCGTCCTTGTGAGGAATTTCGACCGAAAGACTCAGCTGGAGCCCAGGTGGAAGACACCCAAGTTGGTCCTGCTGACCACAAGGACAGCCGTGAAGATCGAGGGCAGGAAAGGATGGGTGCATTCAAGTCATATCAAGAAATTTCATGGACTTCCTTCAGATGTAAACAGCCCACCTCGTGTGTCCTCACCAATTGACTCAAAACTACCTCTGGCTGAGGCCGACAGTAAAGAACTTTATAAACTAAAATTAAGGCCTAGGCCGTCGGACGATTTGATTGTTTAAGTCCTCTCCTAGGTGAAGCGGTTGAATCTGTCTCCGACATGTATCGCCTAGACCTGAATCATGGACAGTCGCGAAAAATGATGAAACGACAGGCGTATTGTAAATCACTGCGTAGCCATTGCATAGTGACATTATTAATCTTGTTTTTCTTAAGTCTTTTTATAATTACTGCAAGTATATTGTTGCACATATATTACCCTATTGCCAGAAACGTTTACAATGTTACTGCTGAACATTCTTTTAGTGACTTACCCCCGCATGAATTGTCTTATAGACTTGCGCTGCGCAATAACACTTTCATTAGTATGTTACATCATTCCCATCAGACTAGTAATGCAACTAATTGTTGGGTGTGTGGCCGGCTCCCTCCCTATCAGAATTATGAAGGAGTCCTGCCTTTCTTTCCACATCCGTTTACACATAATGGCTCCTGTGGAGCATGGTTTAGTTTAATCAATTCCATAGACTCAGATACAGCCGTTTACCAAGACCAGTGGGTATGGGGAAATCTGAACCTAGTTTTATTCAAAGTCTGTTACCCTGACAAGGAGGGTCGCCCCAAAGGAACAGGAACTGATCTAGAAAATGAAGTATATGGATTAGGTAACTTTACTCCTAAACTCATGGTTCTAAATGTCGAATCCGAAGTTGAACTAGTTTTACCAACCATGTCAGTATTCCCAGCGAAAGGTGAATTGTGTGTAAGAAAAGTTGGTTCCATACATATGGGCTATAGTAAATGCACTACTACAGTAGAATTCAGTGATCAAGGCAAATCTTCATTTAGAGCTTATCGCCACTCCTACTTTATATGTGGTCAGACTGCATATATGCGTCTACCTCTAGATTGGGATGGTACCTGCTACATTGCATTCCTTTTGCCACCTGTTTTCCTAGCTCCTCCTGATTATTATAGAAATATTCATTTAGTACACAACAGAGAGCGGAGAGAGGCGTCCCCCACATATTTGGTGGTCTGCCGAAGATCACTTCATACGGGGATAGCCCTGTTCGAGAGTGTGCTACCATTCTCATGTAGAAGAGTGCAACTGGTAACGCTACTACCCAGTCGACACCTTTCTCTCTGCATATTTTGGACAGTCTGATTTTCAGTATCTGGTTATGTCTTTCTACGAGACCTGCTGCTTCGGGGTGTCGGACACAGTGAAATTTCCACTGATAACCTAACAGAAGTGAAACATGTTTCATTAATTCGGATGAGAACGGCTGGCCGTTATCTGAGTGAACAACACGTGGTAAACCGTATCGTGGGAAGAATTCTCGAACTAACTGTTTGGCAGTAGTCGTGGCAGTGTAATCTGAAACCGGGTATGCCTCCGTCCAACGGGAAAGAGCACACACAACTACGAGAACATATTTGAATCCTCGACATCGTTCCATCTGGATATAATCCATCTGGAGGACTTCAAAAGGGTGATTAGGAGGATGAAATCCACCTTGTTCTACGGGAACACTTTTTCCTGGGTTGAACTGGCAACAGATCATACAGGTACGGACCTTTTGTTTGGCTGCTGCTCGTAAATGTTTATTGAACCAAATGTGTTGAATGCTGTCTAGCATAGCTTTTTCTCCTAGATGTGCTGGACTATGTATAGTGTTAACTATAACTTGGACCATTGAATCAGGAAGGAACCACACAGACCTTTCCTTCATAATCCATCCTTGATCCGTTTGGATCCCTCCTAATTCGGTCCATTTCTTTATTTCATCTGGTGTAGCATGTGTCTGTATGTCAATTACGTCAAAAGTAGGATCTTTAACTGTCATACAATGTGTCGGCATCGGGACTATTATCTTTGTCATGTCGGATGTTTGGGTTTGAGCAGTCTGTTTAGCTGTTCTGTCGGCTAGATCATTGCCTTGAGAAATGATATCAATAACCTTCGTATGAGCCTTACATTTCATAATTGATATTGCAGTAGGTAGATGTATTGCATCTAATAAGGCATGAATGAGGGGTCCGTGCTGAATGTGGGCACCGTGGGAAGTTAAATAACCTCTCTCTCGCCATAGCACGCCGAAGTCATGTACAACTCCGAATGCATAACGTGAATCAGTGTATATGTTGACTTTTTTATTTGTGGCTTGAATACAGGCTTGTGTCAGAGCAATAAGCTCTGCGGCTTGAGCTGACAAAGTATTTATACGATTAGTTTCAATGACTTCAGTATCTGTTGTGACTGCGTAAGCAGCCACCAACTCTCCTGTATTTGTTCTCATACATGAACCATCTACATACAATGTCAGGTCTGGGTCTGACAATGGGACATCGGTTAAGTCTTGTCTGGGTTTCGTCGTTATTGTAATAACTTCAATACAGTCATGGGCTAGTGGGTCTGTTCCAGTTACTGGCAAAAGTGTGGCAGGATTCAATGTGTTACAGCGTCTGATTTCTATGTGTGGCTGAAACAATGTAAGTTCGTACCCTGTAAGTCGCGCTATAGTCAAGTGTTGTGTTTGCGTTCTATTTACAAGAACCTCTACTGCATGTGGTACTTGAACTGTCAATGGATGTCCTAACACTATGGCATCACTCTGTCTGATTGCTAAAGCTGTCGCTGCCACTGATTTTAGGCATGCAGTCAAAGCCTGAGCTACGGGATCTAATGTACTAGAAAAATAAGCACATGGTTTGTGTGCTCCTGCTTGTTCCTGTGTGAGTACTGACAAGGCAGTACCTTCGCGTTCTGTAACAAAGAGTGTAAACTGTTTTCTGTAACATGGCGTTGCTAAAACAGGTGCTTGACATAAAGCTTTCTTTAGGCTTTCAAAAGCTTGTGTATGTTCCTGGGTCCAAGGGAGAACAGTCGATGTGGCTGCCTCCTGTGTTGTCAACTGAATGAGTGGTTTTGCTAGAAATGCGTACTGAGGGATCCACTGCCTGCAATATGACGTGAGGCCTATGAAAGCCCGCACCTCCTTTTGTGTCTTGGGTATTGGCATGTTAGCTATTAACTGAATGCGGTCGGGTGTAAGCTGCCTTCCCTCCTTGGACAGCGAGTGTCCAAGATAAATAACTCGCTGGACACAGAATTGCAGCTTAGAAGGGGACACCTTGTGCCCCTTTTCGGCTAGAAATTGTAAAACTGTCAGTGATGCTTTTTCACATTCCGGTTCACTTCTCGCGGTGATCAACAGATCATCGACGTATTGAAGCAGAGCAGTGTTAACTGGCATGTGGATACTGTCGAGTTCTCCTTTCAGTGCTTGGCTATAGATGCTGGGGCTTTCTGTAAATCCTTGAGGTGCGCGTGAGAATTTAAAGCTACGTCCATTTAAACTAAATCCGAACAAATATTGGCTTTCCGGATCTATTGGGACGCTGAAAAAGGCATTCTTGAGATCTATTACAGTAAAGAATGTTGCTTCGGAATCAATGGCTGTCAATAATGACGAGATATCAGGGACCACAGGGAATTGTGGCACAATGCACTTGTTTAATTCGCGCAGATCAATAACCAATCGATATACTGGCAGGGCCTTTGGATCTGTTCGTTTAAGAATCGGAATTATTGGTGAATTACATACATTGGAGTCTGTTTCCACAACCACTCCTTGGGCAATGAGCTCGTCAATGATTTGCAGTAAAGCCACTACAGCATCTGGTGGTAACTTGTATTGTCGCATTCGTGGTAGCACCACTCCTGCCTTTAATGTGACTCGATATGGTGTAATATTCATGCATCCAACATCAGTAGGGCCTTGTGCCCATAGATGTGTAGGTAAAGTCTGCAGTCGGGGATCCATGTCTCTAGACACATAATGACCTTTAAAATCACGTAAAAACAACCTTACTCCTTCCGGAGAACAACATATTATAGCTCCTAGAGCTTTCAGTGTTTTTATTCCTAACAGATTTTCTGGACATGATTTAGTAAGCAATAAATCTGTAGTTCGGGTCAAAGGTCCTATCGTAAGTGGGAGAGGCTGTGACACTTCATTAACAATAGGTTTTCCTGAAAAACCAAGGGAAATATTCTGTGAGCCTGAGAGGGGTGCCCCTGGAACTTCACTACGTTTTATTGTTGTTCGACTTGCCCCTGTATCGAGTAAAAATTTTCTGTCTTGGCCTAATAATTCACTATGTACATAAGGTCCATCTTGATCTACAGGGATCTCGATAAGGGGTAAGTCAACTTCCCTCTCTAGGCTTGTTCATGCGTATCGTTGATAATCAGGATAGTCGTACTGTGCGGTCTGGTACAGTTGTCGTGTCGTGGTTTGTGTGGCAGCAACAGGCAGCGCTGGTGCAGCTGGCACAAACTGTATAGACTGTTGTGAAGCTGGCATGGACTGTGCATGCTGCGGAGCTCCTTGTTCATTCTGGTCCTGTCTAGGTGGCCGTGGTCTTTCTTGTGTTTTACCTATGGCGATATTATGTTTCAAAACTGGACAATCGTGTACGTAATGACCTGGCTTTTTACAATAATTGCATGTCCCTTTTACAGGTCCGGCTGAATCACCGGAATGTGTCATACCCTTCTTATGTCCTTCAGCTGGAACTGTCTGAGAAACTAGCATTTTCATTTTCGTGTCTTTCATGCGTCTGTGTTCATGTTCTTGTTCTTCTCTAATTCTATTGTGATGGTATTGTAACATTTGTAACATTTGTGATGGAGTGTTACCTTGCCAGGTACTCTCGAATTTTAATACTCTATTCTTTACTTGAGGCAAGGCATTCTCTACTAATTTTGTTACAAACAGATGTGGGTATGATTCGCTACTTGCTTTTAGGCCACTATTTATACCAAAACATTTTTCAAATCGGGCATAGTAATCACTAGTGTCTTCATCTTGCTTCTGCTTACAGGCTGAAATTGTACCCCAATCTTCCTTTTTCGTAGTTAATAAACGTGGCAGTACCTGTACTAATAAACCTGGTAGTGCTTTAGTTTTATCCCCGAGTCCTGCTCCTGCAGTTCGGGCCTTTTCTTCTGCTTCTAATACTGACCATTCTATCTTTTGGTCTCCTACCTCCCACTCTTTTTCCCTGAGTTTCTCATAAATGCCAGCAGGCATCAATACCTTTAATATTGTCATAATGTCGGGATAGGTATACTCTCCCATGAGTAACATGTCTTTAATTTCTCGGTGAAAACCCGCTGGATCTTTGTCATGACTGGGTACCACTTTCTTCATTTCTAACAATTCTATTTTTGATATGGGCGTATATACAAATACGCGCTTAAACTCGTTGTCCTCGCCCTTTATTGGGTGCACTTCTCGTAAGGGATTCTGTCTATCCATGTAATACGTGGTTCTTTCCTTGATGGGCAATGAGACACGGTCTGAACATACAAAAAGAATATACTGCTTTCTTGATTCTAGAATTTCTTTAATTAATTTAGTACCTGAACCTCTCCATCTATTCATAAGCAATTCAGTCAATATGTCAGGTAAGGGACCAGGGTCCGAATGCTGACTCTGATATAGTATGAGGAGTTGTTGAATCATATAAATCCCAGCTAACCGCTGTTCATCTGGGGTGAGATTCAAAAATGTGCGTGCTACTGTATCATCACTATATTTTCCGGGACTGTCCACCCAATGGACAGCTGCCCTAGCTAAATCTTGTTCATCCATAGAATCGAGGAAATGATAACCCCTTCGTTCTCGGAGTAGTTTGTCGGCGGCTTGGAACGAATGCTCGTTAGACCTGATGTTAATTATAGGTATTTGGAAATTCCTGTTATTATCTGGACATATCGGACGTATCGGGTCAATAGGACATCTATTACTATTACAAGATCTTCCTTTACCTACATAGGCTATGGTGTCTGACTGTCCTGCGGGCAGTCCTGACCCTTCTTCCTCGTTTTGTTCGAACTCGTCTACCGCTAATCTTTCTTCGTGTAGGCGTTCTATTTTTTTACGGATCTTTCGGCACATGGCTATTATACAATTTTGTTTATCATGTCTACCTTCTGATATATTCTGGCTCCATCTGGTAAGAATTTGCATTGCTTCCGGGTCTACCCCCGGTCGGTCTTCATTTCTGATCACACAATTTATGAGGAAACGTAACAGTTCCCCCTGTATCTCCACTTTCTGGTATTCCATAGCTCTGTTAATACATTCTGGATCTCGCCCTGTTTGGACAAAATGGTATATTTTATCTAGATGCGCAGTCATTCCTGGTAACTTCCCTAAGTACACTGCGGCTCGTCTGATACGCAATGATGCCAGGGTCATTTCGTCCTCTTTGCCGGGCACAGGGTCATATCTACAATCTACAAGAAGTTCCTTAAGCGTACGGGCATTTATGAGTTTGGGGGTACGTGAATGTGCTGACTCTTGAAACGTAAGTTTATTTATTCTGGGTGGCGTAGAAAAAATGTTACTAGCACCTCCCGTAGCCCCATCTGGGGTGTCGGGTGTGAAAGGATTCGTTGAACGTGACACAGCAACTATAGGTGTGGACACAGCTATAGAAGCAGCTGTAGGAACAGATGTAGAAACAGATGTGCTTGTCGGAACTTGTGACACGATCTGTTGCTGTAGGGATACGGGTACTGGGTCTTGGCGTTGAACCTCCCTGATAGGCGGTCTATGTGGGGCAGAATTAGCATACTCGGGAGCTGCGTCATCTAAATATGAGGAAAGAAAAACATCTTGTGCGGTTCTAGGATGCCCCTTAGGATGTACCTTTATTGGGAATAATGGGGGCGGCAAGTCTTTCGGTGTTACTGGAGTAGCTTTAGGTAATCCTTCGGCCAGAAGGGGATACATACCATTCATAAGGGCATTTCTTTGTCTGTCTACTTGTTCTGATTTCACTCGGATACCTTCCTCAATTAATAGATTTTCTCGAACTTTATTGGAATTCTCTTTACTCTTCTCCTCCTGTCTACGTGCTTTTTCTGTACGTCTATGAGATTCTTTATGCCATAACTCAATGGCATCTTTCTGTGACTGTCTGACTTTCCTTTTCCATAACTCTTCTTCTACTTTCATGATGCACTCTGCATCCCAGGTTCCCGCTGTGGGCCACCTCTGACTTTCTGGTAATTCCTTGGTGTAGTCTACCCATAAATCAAGAAATAATATAGCGTCTAAGCCATGTTTATGATACATGAAGTACCCTGGAGTGTCCCTAGGAGGAATAGGAACGGCTTCTTCGAGTACCCCTTTTCTTGTAGTGATCTGTCTTAGTTTCGAAAAGAGCGGCATATTGAGAACTGATCTGATACTTAATCTTGAACACACTTAGTACAAAAGCACAATAATGAACAACCATTCATACCACAATATGCAGGACGTTTAACACATTAAACATTAAACATTAAACATTTTTTAACCTTTAAAATAACCAACAATGATGATCGTCTGCATAACTAATCACCAAGCATAATTCTTTGACATTAACTAGATATTTCGGAATACTTGATATACTGCTAAACAGTACATATACACTGCTAAAACAGTGCAGACCGGATTTGTGTACCCAAACCCGTCTTGACCGGCACAACCTATGTGCACGTCAGAAATTCCTCCCCAGCAATGGTACTCACCGGGTAGCTTCGGAAACGGAAGGCCTCGGAAACTGAACTTGGACCGGACTGGACTCGACTCGACTCGTCGGAAACTGGACTCGACTTCGAACTGGTGGGCCTCTGTATACCTCGGATCTTGCTCTCTCAGCTAGGCTCTGGTCAGGATACTTCGCACTTCTCACCGCCTCGTCTAGGTGTTGATCGCAGCCTCAGTCGCCCCCGCTTGACCGGAGGGAGATACAGGAAATCCTGCTGGTACGCGTTATTGTCCGTCCAGTTGTGGCAGGAGACCGGGCCTGCAACTCACCGCCGGCGCGTGAGATGAGAAAGTGTCCCTGTTCGGGCGCCATTCATGTACTTCTCTGTCTTTATACAAGTAATTCATAGCCCTGTTACTATGGAAGATTCCTACCCCCTCGCATTTAGTGTAGACACTTAGACGCTTGTACACGCACGCACAGTCAGTATAGAATAGATTCTGTCCGAGAGTCCTTCTTTTGTGGATAACATAGTTCTTTAAACATAGGATGTTAGATATGATTTGGGATTAGGTTGACTTGACCCCCCAGACTTTTCGTCTCCACATGTAGAGCTAAACGTCAAGTCCCCTTCACCACCTAGTTGCACGTCAATCACACGTCATGCTGCTGCGCGCGCATCTATGCCAAGTATTATCTTATAGATCCACCTATATATGACATCATAACCAATTATGTTCCTTTTTACTCCTTATTACACCCATTTTCGGTTACGCATATGAATCGTCATTTTCCTTATCAATTGTTACGCCTACTGCATTCGCTTCATTGTAATGTATGCACTATAAAAGTCATTTCTTGTCAATAAAGTATGTACTTCACTTCCTGAACCTCCGTGGTGATGGAACTTGGAGCAACCGATTATAATCGATCATTGGAATAAAGCCCATTCCGAACCTCTAATACCACGGATTCTGCCTCTCATTTTACTGAGCTATTTTATTATGTTTCCGTATCAAATTAAGTCCCGGTAAAGGAATTTTATTTACCACATGAATGGCCATGTAATTGACGTGCAACTAGGGGGTGAAGGGGACTTGACATTTAGCTCTACATGTGGAGACGAAAAGTCTGGGGGGTCAAGTCAACCTAATCCCAAATCATATCTAACATCCTATGTTTAAAGAACTATGTTATCCACAAAAGAAGGACTCTCGGACAGAATCTATTCTATACTGACTGTGCGTGCGTGTACAAGCGTCTAAGTGTCTACACTAAATGCGAGGGGGTAGGAATCTTCCATAGTAACAGGGCTATGAATTACTTGTATAAAGACAGAGAAGCCGAGCCATTGCTCGGTAGCTGGAAGAATGTTTACTTAAACTACTAGGCAGGAATGCATTGGCTGAGGGGGAAGCAGATAACTCGAAGGTGAAATACAGTTCTTGGCAGAGAATAGGCTGATGTCAGGCTTCGTGAGCCGCGCAGAGAACGAGACAAAGTTCATGGTCACAGTTGCAGGCTCGGACTGGAGCTTCAGAGACAGAAAGCAAGAAAAGCTTGATGACAGAATCAGGGCCTACTTGCCTGGACTGTAAAATGGCATAAGTGAACCATATAAAGCCGGTGGCTTTTCATACTTAGGAATGGAATATCCGGCCTATTCATGGCGGATCTGACAGAGGACATGTTGATGGTGGACGCACATGTGTTTGCGTCTTCATAACTGGAACTGGAGGAAACATACATGTACTTGTAATATGCACATAGAACCGTTGGGGTCCAAGATAGGGGATATAACTGACCAGAAAAATCCATATTTCCACATTCCCTCCTTGTCCCCTACTTGCCCGTCAAGAGATATCAATCTTCATTAATCCATTGATCTGTTCATATAACATCATTTGTTCTTCTTTCTTCTTCCGTGACGAATGAATTCTTGGTGGTGGAATACACGATGTGGCACACAGACCACAGATCGCTGGTCCACATTGTAGACATAGACAGCAACTGAATAGTATGAGAAGGCCAATACCTAGGAAGGATAGAACTCTCCATCCCCAGGCTGATATCACACTCCAAAACCAACCGGACCAAGTCCAAGTGCCTGGGTTCTGGTGTATCTGGCTTACAATCTTATGAAGGCGAGTTATAGCTTTATATACAGATGGCGAATTTTCTGGTATGAATACGCAGCAGCTTGATCCGATGACCCTACAAGCTCCGCCCCTATTAGCCAGGATGACGTCAAGGACAAGACGATTTTGAAGCACAACAATCCGCATAGCAGACTGCTCTTCTGTTAAATTGCCTAAGGCGGAAATAGTTTCATTCACTACCGCTTCAAGGGTTCTAGTTAATCTACGTATCAGCTTACTATTAGTAACAGTACCTATATAGGGAAAGATGCCTTTATTGAAATCTGTGTATTTTTCCCATGCTGTTTCAGTGTAATCGACAATTGGGAGATCTCTCCGCTCTCTGTTGTGTACTAAATGAATATTTCTATAATAATCAGGAGGAGCTAGGAAAACAGGTGGCAAAAGGAATGCAATGTAGCAGGTACCATCCCAATCTAGAGGTAGACGCATATATGCAGTCTGACCACATATAAAGTAGGAGTGGCGATAAGCTCTAAATGAAGATTTGCCTTGATCACTGAATTCTACTGTAGTAGTGCATTTACTATGGCCCATATGTATGGAACCAACTTTTCTTACACACAATTCACCTTTCGCTGGGAATACTGACATTGTTGGTAAAACTAGTTCAACTTCGGATTCGACATTTAGAACCATGAGATTAGGAGTAAAGTTACCTAATCCATATACTTCATTTTCTAGATCAGTTCCTGTTCCTTTGGGGCGACCCTCCTTGTCAGGGTAACAGACTTTGAATAAAACTAGGTTCAGATTTCCCCATACCCACTGGTCTTGATAAACGGCTGTATCTGAGTCTATGGAATTGATTAAACTAAACCATGCTCCACAGGAGCCATTATGTGTAAACGGATGTGGAAAGAAAGGCAGGACTCCTTCATAATTCTGATAGGGAGGGAGCCGGCCACACACCCAACAATTAGTGGCATTACTAGTCTGATGGGAATGATGTAACATACTAATGAAAGTGTTATTGCGCAGCGCAAGTCTATAAGACAATTCATGCGGGGGTAAGTCACTAAAAGAATGTTCAGCAGTAACATTGTAAACGTTTCTGGCAATAGGGTAATATATGTGCAACAATATACTTGCAGTAATTATAAAAAGACTTAAGAAAAACAAGATTAATAATGTCACTATGCAATGGCTACGCAGTGATTTACAATACGCCTGTCGTTTCATCATTTTTCGCGACTGTCCATGATTCAGGTCTAGGCGATACATGTCGGAGACAGATTCAACCGCTTCACCTAGGAGAGGACTTAAACAATCAAATCGTCCGACGGCCTAGGCCTTAATTTTAGTTTATAAAGTTCTTTACTGTCGGCCTCAGCCAGAGGTAGTTTTGAGTCAATTGGTGAGGACACACGAGGTGGGCTGTTTACATCTGAAGGAAGTCCATGAAATTTCTTGATATGACTTGAATGCACCCATCCTTTCCTGCCCTCGATCTTCACGGCTGTCCTTGTGGTCAGCAGGACCAGCTGGGGTGTCTTCCACCTGGGCTCCAGCTGAGTCTTTCGGTCGAAATTTCTCACAAGGACGAGGTCCCCCGGAACTACGTCATGGGGTTTCACCTCAGTGTTGTCGGGAAAGGCTGCAGCTACCTGTGAACGACAAGATTGTAGTGCAGACATCAAGGAAGCCAAGTAATCTGTCAGCATATTACAGTCAATATCAGTTATTTTGCGTGGTATAGGCGTCCCCCACATATTTGGTGGTCTGCCGAAGATCACCTCATACGGGGATAGCCCTGTTCGAGAGTGTGCTACCATTCTCATGTAGAAGAGTGCAACTGGTAACGCTACTACCCAGTCGACACCTTTCTCTCTGCATATTTTGGACAATCTGATTTTCAGTATCTGATTATGTCTTTCTACGAGACCTGCTGCTTCGGGGTGTCGGACACAGTGAAATTTCCACTGATAACCTAACAGAAGTGAAACATGTTTCATTAATTCGGATGAGAACGGCTGGCCGTTATCTGAGTGAACAACACGTGGTAAACCGTATCGTGGGAAGAATTCTCGAACTAACTGTTTGGCAGTAGTCGGGGCAGTGTAATCTGAAACCGGGTATGCCTCCGTCCAACGGGAAAGAGCACACACAACTACGAGAACATATTTGAATCCTCGACATCGTTCCATCTGGATATAATCCATCTGGAGGACTTCAAAAGGGTGATTAGGAGGATGAAATCCACCTTGTTCTACGGGAACACTTTTTCCTGGGTTGAACTGGCAACAGATCATACAGGTACGGACCTTTTGTTTGGCTGCTGCTCGTAAATGTTTATTGAACCAAATGTGTTGAATGCTGTCTAGCATAGCTTTTTCTCCTAGATGTGCTGGACTATGTATAGTGTTAACTATAACTTGGACCATTGAATCAGGAAGGAACCACACAGACCTTTCCTTCATAATCCATCCTTGATCCGTTTGGATCCCTCCTAATTCGGTCCATTTCTTTATTTCATCTGGTGTAGCATGTGTCTGTATGTCAATTACGTCAAAAGTAGGATCTTTAACTGTCATACAATGTGTCGGCATCGGGACTATTGTCTTTGTCATGTCGGATGTTTGGGTTTGAGCAGTCTGTTTAGCTGTTCTGTCGGCTAGATCATTGCCTTGAGAAATGATATCAGTAACCTTCGTATGAGCCTTACATTTCATAATTGATATTGCAGTAGGTAGATGTATTACATCTAATAAGGCATGAATGAGGGGTCCGTGCTGAATGTGGGCACCGTGGGAAGTTAAATAACCTCTCTCTCGCCATAGCACGCCAAAGTCATGTACAACTCCGAATGCATAACGTGAATCAGTGTATATGTTGACTTTTTTATTTGTGGCTTGAATACAGGCTTGTGTCAGAGCAATAAGCTCTGCGGCTTGAGCTGACAAAGTATTTATACGATTAGTTTCAATGACTTCAGTATCTGTTGTGACTGCGTAAGCAGCCACCAACTCTCCTGTATTTGTTCTCATACATGAACCATCTACATACAATGTCAGGTCTGGATCTGACAATGGGACATCGGTTAAGTCTTGTCTAGGTTTCGTCGTTATTGTAATAACTTCAATACAGTCATGGGCTAGTGGGTCTGTTCCGGTTACTGGCAAAAGTGTGGCAGGATTCAATGTGTTACAGCGTCTGATTTCTATATGGGGCTGGAACAATGTAAGTTCGTACCCTGTAAGTCGCGCTATAGTCAAGTGTTGTGTTTGCGTTCTATTTACAAGAACCTCTACTGCATGTGGTACTTGAACTGTCAATGGATGTCCTAACACTATGGCATCGCTTTGTCTTATTGCTAAAGCTGTCGCTGCCACTGATTTTAGGCATGCAGGCAAAGCCTGAGCTACGGGATCTAATGTACTAGAAAAATAAGCACATGGTTTGTGTGCTCCTGCTTGTTCCTGTGTGAGTACTGACAAGGCAGTACCTTCGCGTTCTGTAACAAAGAGTGTAAACTGTTTTCTGTAACATGGCGTTGCTAAAACAGGTGCTTGACATAAAGCTTTCTTTAGGCTTTCAAAAGCTTGTGTATGTTCCTGGGTCCAAGGGAGAACAGTCGATGTGGCTGCCTCCTGTGTTGTCAACTGAATGAGTGGTTTTGCTAGAAATGCGTACTGAGGGATCCACTGCCTGCAATATGACGTGAGGCCTATGAAAGCCCGCACCTCCTTTTGTGTCTTGGGTATTGGCATGTTAGCTATTAACTGAATGCGGTCGGGTGTAAGCTGCCTTCCCTCCTTGGACAGCGAGTGTCCAAGATAAATAACTCGCTGGACACAGAATTGCAGCTTAGAAGGGGACACCTTGTGCCCCTTTTCGGCTAGAAATTGTAAAACTGTCAGTGATGCTTTTTCACATTCCGGTTCACTTCTCGCGGTGATCAACAGATCATCGACGTATTGAAGCAGAGCAGTGTTAACTGGCATGTGGATACTGTCGAGTTCTCCTTTCAGTGCTTGGCTATAGATGCTGGGGCTTTCTGTAAATCCTTGAGGTGCGCGTGAGAATTTAAAGCTACGTCCATTTAAACTAAATCCGAACAAATATTGGCTTTCCGGATCTATTGGGACGCTGAAAAAGGCATTCTTGAGATCTATTACAGTAAAGAATGTTGCTTCGGAATCAATGGCTGTCAATAATGACGAGATATCTGGGACCACAGGAAATTGTGGCACAATGCACTTGTTTAATTCGCGCAGATCAATAACCAATCGATATACTGGCGGGGCCTTTGGATCTGTTCGTTTAAGAATCGGAATTATTGGTGAATTACATACATTGGAGTCTGTTTCCACAACCACTCCTTGGGCAATGAGCTCGTCAATGATTTGCAGTAAAGCCACTACAGCATCTGGTGGTAACTTGTATTGTCGCATTCGTGGTAGCACCACTCCTGCCTTTAATGTGACTCGATATGGTGTAATATTCATGCATCCAACATCAGTAGGGCCTTGTGCCCATAGATGTGTAGGTAAAGTCTGCAGTCGGGGATCCATGTCTCTAGACACATAATGACCTTTAAAATCACGTAAAAGCAACCTTACTCCTTCCGGAGAACAACATATTATAGCTCCTAGAGCTTTCAGTGTTTTTATTCCTAACACATTTTCTGGACATGATTTAGTAAGCAATAAATCTGTAGTTCGGGTCAAAGGTCCTATCGTAAGTGGGAGAGGCTGTGATACTTCATTAACAATAGGTTTTCCTGAAAAACCAAGGGAAATATTCTGTGAGCCTGAGAGGGGTGCCCCTGGAACTTCACTACGTTTTATGGTTGTTCGACTTGCCCCTGTATCGAGTAAAAACTTTCTGTCTTGGCCTAATAATTCACTATGTACATAAGGGCCTTCTTGATCTACAGGGATCTCGATAAGGGGTAAGTCAACTTCCCTCTCTAGGCTTGTTCATGCGTATCGTTGATAATCAGGATAGTCGTACTGTGCGGTCTGGTACAATTGTCGTGTCGTGGTTTGTGTGGCAGCAACAGGCAGCGCTGGTGCAGCTGGCACAAACTGTATAGACTGTTGTGAAGCTGGCATGGACTGTGCATGCTGCGGAGCTCCTTGTTCATTCTGGTCCTGTCTAGGTGGCCGTGGTCTTTCTTGTGTTTTACCTATGGCGATATTATGTTTCAAAACTGGACAATCGTGTACGTAATGACCTGGCTTTTTACAATAATTGCATGTCCCTTTTACAGGTCCGGCTGAATCACCGGAATGTGTCATACCCTTTTTATGTCCTTCAGCTGGGACTGTCTGAGAAACTAACATTTTCATTTTCGTGTCTTTCATGCGTCTGTGTTCATGTTCTTGTTCTTCTCTAATTCTATTGTGATGGTATTGTAACATTTGTAACATTTGTGACGGAGTGTTACCTTGCCAGGTACTCTCGAATTTTAATACTCTATTCTTTACTTGGTGCAGCGCATTTTCTACTAATTTTGTTACAAACAGATGTGGGTATGATTCGCTACTTGCTTTTAGGCCACTATTTATACCAAAACATTTTTCAAATCGGGCATAGTAATCACTAGTGTCTTCATCTTGCTTCTGTTTACAGGCTGAAATTGTACCCCAATCTTCCTTTTTCGTAGTTAATAAACGTGGCAGTACCTGTACTAATAAACCTGGTAGTGCTTTAGTTTTATCCCCAAGTCCTGATCCTGCAGTTCGGGCCTTTTCTTCTGCTTCTAATACTGACCATTCTATCTTTTGGTCTCCTACCTCCCACTCTTTTTCCCTGAGTTTCTCATAAATGCCAGCAGGCATCAATACCTTTAATATTGTCATAATGTCGGGATAGGTATACTCTCCCATGAGTAACATGTCTTTAATTTCTCGGTGAAAACCCGCTGGATCTTTGTCATGACTGGGTACCACTTTCTTCATTTCTAACAATTCTATTTTTGATATCGGCGTATATACAAATACGCGCTTAAACTCGTTGTCCTCGCCCTTTATTGGGTGCACTTCTCGTAATGGATTCTGTCTATCCATGTAATACGTGGTTCTTTCCTTGATGGGCAATGAGACACGGTCTGAACATACAAAAAGAATATACTGCTTTCTTGATTCTAGAATTTCTTTAATTAATTTAGTACCTGAACCTCTCCATCTATTCATAAGCAATTCAGTCAATATGTCAGGTAAGGGACCAGGGTCCGAATGCTGACTCTGATATAGTATAATGAGTTGTTGAATCATATAAATCCCAGCTAAACGCTGTTCATCTGGGGTGATATTCAAAAATGTGCGTGCTACTGTATCATCACTATATTTTCCGGGACTGTCCACCCAATGGACAGCTGCCCTAGCTAAATCTTGTTCATCCATAGAATCGAGGAAATGATAACCCCTTCGTTCTCGGAGTAGTTTGTCGGCGGCTTGGAACGAATGCTCGTTAGACCTGATGTTAATTATAGGTATTTGGAAATTCCTGTTATTATCTGGACATATCGGACGTATCGGGTCAATAGGACATCTATTACTATTACAAGATCTTCCTTTACCTACATAGGCTATGGTGTCTGACTGTCCTGCGGGCAGTCCTGACCCTTCTTCCTCGTTTTGTTCGAACTCGTCTACCGCTAATCTTTCTTCGTGTAGGCGTTCTATTTTTTTACGGATCTTTCGGCACATGGCTATTATACAATTTTGTTTATCATGTCTACCTTCTGATATATTCTGGCTCCATCTGGTAAGAATTTGCATTGCTTCCGGGTCTACCCCCGGTCGGTCTTCATTTCTGATCACACAATTTATGAGGAAACGTAACAGTTCCCCCTGTATCTCCACTTTCTGGTATTCCATAGCTCTGTTAATACATTCTGGATCTCGCCCTGTTTGGACAAAATGGTATATTTTATCTAGATGCGCAGTCATTCCTGGTAACTTCCCTAAGTACACTGCGGCTCGTCTGATACGCAATGATGCCAGGGTCATTTCGTCCTCTTTGCCGGGCACAGGGTCATATCTACAATCTACAAGAAGTTCCTTAAGCGTACGGGCATTTATGAGTTTGGGGGTACGTGAATGTGCTGACTCTTGAAACGTAAGTTTATTTATTCTGGGTGGCGTAGAAAAAATGTTACTAGCACCTCCCGTAGCCCCATCTGGGGTGTCGGGTGTGAAAGGATTCGTTGAACGTGACACAGCAACTATAGGTGTGGACACAGCTATAGAAGCAGCTGTAGGAACAGATGTAGAAACAGATGTGCTTGTCGGAACTTGTGACACGATCTGTTGCTGTAGGGATACGGGTACTGGGTCTTGGCGTTGAACCTCCCTGATAGGCGGTCTATGTGGGGCAGAATTAGCATACTCGGGAGCTGCGTCATCTAAATATGAGGAAAGAAAAACATCTTCTGCGGTTCTAGGATGCCCCTTAGGATCTACCTTTATTGGGAATAATGGGGGCGGCAAGTCTTTCGGTGTTACTGGAGTAGCTTTAGGTAATCCTTCGGCCAGAAGGGGATACATACCATTCATAAGGGCATTTCTTTGTCTGTCTACTTGTTCTGATTTCACTCGGATACCTTCCTCAATTAATAGATTTTCTCGAACTTTATTGGAATTCTCTTTACTCTTCTCCTCCTGTCTACGTGCTTTTTCTGTACGTCTATGAGATTCTTTATGCCATAACTCAATGGCATCTTTCTGTGACTGTCTGACTTTCCTTTTCCATAACTCTTCTTCTACTTTCATGATGCACTCTGCATCCCAGGTTCCCGCTGTGGGCCACCTCTGACTTTCTGGTAATTCCTTGGTGTAGTCTACCCATAAATCAAGAAATAATATAGCGTCTAAGCCATGTTTATGATACATGAAGTACCCTGGAGTGTCCCTAGGAGGAATAGGAACGGCTTCTTCGAGTACCCCTTTTCTTGTAGTGATCTGTCTTAGTTTCGAAAAGAGCGGCATATTGAGAACTGATCTGATACTTAATCTTGAACACACTTAGTACAAAAGCACAATAATGAACAACCATTCATACCACAATATGCAGGACGTTTAACACATTAAACATTAAACATTAAACATTTTTTAACCTTTAAAATAACCAACAATGATGATCGTCTGCATAACTAATCACCAAGCATAATTCTTTGACATTAACTAGATACTTCGGAATACTTGATATACTGCTAAACAGTACATATACACTGCTAAAACAGTGCAGACCGGATTTGTGTACCCAAACCCGTCTTGACCGGCACAACCTATGTGCACGTCAGAAATGCCTCCCCAGCAATGGTACTCACCGGGTAGCTTCGGAAACGGAAGGCCTCGGAAACTGAACTTGGACCGGACTGGACTCGACTCGACTCGTCGGAAACTGGACTCGACTCCGAACTGGTGGGCCTCTGTATACCTCGGATCTTGCTCTCTCAGCTAGGCTCTGGTCGGGATACTTCGCACTTCTCACCGCCTCGTCTGGGTGTTGATCGCAGCCTCAGTCGCCCCCGCTTGACCGGAGGGAGATACAGGAAATCCTGCTGGTACGCGTTATTGTCCGTCCAGCTGTGGCAGGAGACCGGGCCTGCAACTCACCGCCGGCGCGTGAGATGAGAAAGTGTGATTAGTTATGCAGACGATCATCATTGTTGGTTATTTTAAAGGTTAAAAAATGTTTAATGTTTAATGTTTAATGTGTTAAACGTCCTGCATATTGTGGTATGAATGGTTGTTCATTATTGTGCTTTTGTACTAAGTGTGTTCAAGATTAAGTATCAGATCAGTTCTCAATATGCCGCTCTTTTCGAAACTAAGACAGATCACTACAAGAAAAGGGGTACTCGAAGAAGCCGTTCCTATTCCTCCTAGGGACACTCCAGGGTACTTCATGTATCATAAACATGGCTTAGACGCTATATTATTTCTTGATTTATGGGTAGACTACACCAAGGAATTACCAGAAAGTCAGAGGTGGCCCACAGCGGGAACCTGGGATGCAGAGTGCATCATGAAAGTAGAAGAAGAGTTATGGAAAAGGAAAGTCAGACAGTCACAGAAAGATGCCATTGAGTTATGGCATAAAGAATCTCATAGACGTACAGAAAAAGCACGTAGACAGGAGGAGAAGAGTAAAGAGAATTCCAATAAAGTTCGAGAAAATCTATTAATTGAGGAAGGTATCCGAGTGAAATCAGAACAAGTAGACAGACAAAGAAATGCCCTTATGAATGGTATGTATCCCCTTCTGGCCGAAGGATTACCTAAAGCTACTCCAGTAACACCGAAAGACTTGCCGCCCCCATTATTCCCAATAAAGGTAGATCCTAAGGGGCATCCTAGAACCGCAGAAGATGTTTTTCTTTCCTCATATTTAGATGACGCAGCTCCCGAGTATGCTAATTCTGCCCCACATAGACCGCCTATCAGGGAGGTTCAACGCCAAGACCCAGTACCCGTATCCCTACAGCAACAGATCGTGTCACAAGTTCCGACAAGCACATCTGTTTCTACATCTGTTCCTACAGCTGCTTCTATAGCTGTGTCCACACCTATAGTTGCTGTGTCACGTTCAACGAATCCTTTCACACCCGACACCCCAGATGGGGCTACGGGAGGTGCTAGTAACATTTTTTCTACGCCACCCAGAATAAATAAACTTACGTTTCAAGAGTCAGCACATTCACGTACCCCCAAACTCATAAATGCCCGTACGCTTAAGGAACTTCTTGTAGATTGTAGATATGACCCTGTGCCCGGCAAAGAGGACGAAATGACCCTGGCATCATTGCGTATCAGACGAGCCGCAGTGTACTTAGGGAAGTTACCAGGAATGACTGCGCATCTAGATAAAATATACCATTTTGTCCAAACAGGGCGAGATCCAGAATGTATTAACAGAGCTATGGAATACCAGAAAGTGGAGATACAGGGGGAACTGTTACGTTTCCTCATAAATTGTGTGATCAGAAATGAAGACCGACCGGGGGTAGACCCGGAAGCAATGCAAATTCTTACCAGATGGAGCCAGAATATATCAGAAGGTAGACATGATAAACAAAATTGTATAATAGCCATGTGCCGAAAGATCCGTAAAAAAATAGAACGCCTACACGAAGAAAGATTAGCGGTAGACGAGTTCGAACAAAACGAGGAAGAAGGGTCAGGACTGCCCGCAGGACAGTCAGACACCATAGCCTATGTAGGTAAAGGAAGATCTTGTAATAGTAATAGATGTCCTATTGACCCGATACGTCCGATATGTCCAGATAATAACAGGAATTTCCAAATACCTATAATTAACATCAGGTCTAACGAGCATTCGTTCCAAGCCGCCGACAAACTACTCCGAGAACGAAGGGGTTATCATTTCCTCGATTCTATGGATGAACAAGATTTAGCTAGGGCAGCTGTCCATTGGGTGGACAGTCCCGGAAAATATAGTGATGATACAGTAGCACGCACATTTTTGAATCTCACCCCAGATGAACAGCGTTTAGCTGGGATTTATATGATTCAACAACTCCTTATACTATATCAGAGTCAGCATTCGGACCCTGGTCCCTTACCTGACATATTGACTGAATTGCTTATGAATAGATGGAGAGGTTCAGGTACTAAATTAGTTAAAGAAATTCTAGAATCAAGAAAGCAGTATATTCTTTTTGTATGTTCAGACCGTGTCTCATTGCCCATCAAGGAAAGAACCACGTATTACATGGATAGACAGAATCCTCTACGAGAAGTACACCCAATAAAGGGCGAGGACAATGAGTTTAAACGCGTATTTGTATACACGCCCATATCAAAAATAGAATTGTTAGAAATGAAGAAAGTGGTACCCAGTCATGACAAAGATCCAGCGGGTTTTCACCGAGAAATTAAAGACATGTTACTCATGGGAGAGTATACCTATCCCGACATTATGACAATATTAAAGGTATTAATGCCTGCTGGCATTTATGAGAAACTCAGGGAAAAAGAGTGGGAGGTAGGAGACCACAAGATAGAATGGTCAGTATTAGAAGCAGAAGAAAAGGCCCGAACTGCAGGAGCAGGACTCGGGGATAAAACTAAAGCACTACCAGGTTTATTAGTACAGGTACTGCCACGTTTACTAACTACAAAAAAGGAAGATTGGGGTACAATTTCAGCCTGTAAACAGAAGCAAGATGAAGACACTAGTGATTACTATGCCCGATTTGAAAAATGTTTTGGTATAAATAGTGGCCTAAAAGCAAGTAGCGAATCATACCCACATCTGTTTGTAACAAAATTAGTAGAAAATGCTCTGCCCCAAGTAAAGAATAGAGTATTAAAATTCGAGAGTACCTGGCAAGGTAACACTCCATCACAAATGTTACAAATGTTACAGTACCATCACAATAGAATTAGAGAGGAACAAGAACATGAACACAGACGCATGAAAGACACGAAAATGAAAATGTTAGTTTCTCAGACAGTCCCAGCTGAAGGACATAAAAAGGGTATGACACATTCCGGTGATTCAGCCGGACCTGTAAAAGGGACATGCAATTATTGTAAAAAGCCAGGTCATTACGTACACGATTGTCCAGTTTTGAAACATAATATCGCCATAGGTAAAACACAAGAAAGACCACGGCCACCTAGACAGGACCAGAATGAACAAGGAGCTCCGCAGCATGCACAGTCCATGCCAGCTTCACAACAGTCTATACAGTTTGTGCCAGCTGCACCAGCGCTGCCTGTTGCTGCCACACAAACCACGACACGACAACTGTACCAGACCGCACAGTACGACTATCCTGATTATCAACGATACGCATGAACAAGCCTAGAGAGGGAAGTTGACTTACCCCTTATCGAGATCCCTGTAGATCAAGATGGACCTTATGTACATAGTGAATTATTAGGCCAAGACAGAAAATTTTTACTCGATACAGGGGCAAGTCGAACAACCATAAAACGTAGTGAAGTTCCAGGGGCACCCCTCTCAGGCTCACAGAATATTTCCCTTGGTTTTTCAGGAAAACCTATTGTTAATGAAGTGTCACAGCCTCTCCCACTTACGATAGGACCTTTGACCCGAACTACAGATTTATTGCTTACTAAATCATGTCCAGAAAATCTGTTAGGAATAAAAACACTGAAAGCTCTAGGAGCTATAATATGTTGTTCTCCGGAAGGAGTAAGGTTGTTTTTACGTGATTTTAAAGGTCATTATGTGTCTAGAGACATGGATCCCCGACTGCAGACTTTACCTAAACATCTATGGGCACAAGGCCCTACTGATGTTGGATGCATGAATATTACACCATATCGAGTCACATTAAAGGCAGGAGTGGTGCTACCACGAATGCGACAATACAAGTTACCACCAGATGCTGTAGTGGCTTTACTGCAAATCATTGACGAGCTCATTGCCCAAGGAGTGGTTGTGGAAACAGACTCCAATGTATGTAATTCACCAATAATTCCGATTCTTAAACGAACAGATCCAAAGGCCCCGCCAGTATATCGATTGGTTATTGATCTGCGCGAATTAAACAAATGCATTGTGCCACAATTTCCTGTGGTCCCAGATATCTCGTCATTAATGACAGCTATTGATTCCGAAGCAACATTCTTTACTGTAATTGATCTCAAGAATGCCTTTTTCAGCGTCCCAATAGATCCGGAAAGCCAATATTTGTTCGGATTTAGTTTAAATGGACGTAGCTTTAAATTCTCACGCGCACCTCAAGGATTTACAGAAAGCCCCAGCATCTATAGCCAAGCACTGAAACGAGAACTCGACAGTATCCACATGCCAGTTAACACTGCTCTGCTTCAATACGTCGATGATCTGTTGATCACCGCGAGAAGTGAACCGGAATGTGAAAAAGCATCACTGACAGTTTTACAATTTCTAGCCGAAAAGGGGCACAAGGTGTCCCCTTCTAAGCTGCAATTCTGTGTCCAGCGAGTTATTTATCTTGGACACTCGCTGTCCAAGGAGGGAAGGCAGCTTACACCCGACCGCATTCAGTTAATAGCTAACATGCCAATACCCAAGACACAAAAGGAGGTGCGGGCTTTCATAGGCCTCACGTCATATTGCAGGCAGTGGATCCCTCAGTACGCATTTCTAGCAAAACCGCTCATTCAGTCGACAACACAGGAGGCAGCCACATCGACTGTTCTCCCTTGGACCCAGGAACATACACAAGCTTTTGAAAGCCTAAAGAAAGCTTTATGTCAAGCACCTGTTTTAGCAACGCCATGTTACAGAAAACAGTTTACACTCTTTGTTACAGAACGCGAAGGTACTGCCTTGTCAGTACTCACACAGGAACAAGCAGGAGCACACAAACCATGTGCTTATTTTTCTAGTACATTAGATCCCGTAGCTCAGGCTTTGCCTGCATGCCTAAAATCAGTGGCAGCGACAGCTTTAGCAATCAGACAAAGCGATGCCATAGTGTTAGGACATCCATTGACAGTTCAAGTACCACATGCAGTAGAGGTTCTCGTAAATAGAACGCAAACACAACACTTGACTATAGCGCGACTTACAGGGTACGAACTTACATTGTTCCAGCCACATATAGAAATCAGACGCTGTAACACATTGAATCCTGCCACACTTTTGCCAGTAACCGGAACAGACCCACTAGCCCATGACTGTATTGAAGTTATTACAATAACGACGAAACCTAGACAAGACTTAACCGATGTCCCATTGTCAGACCCAGACCTGACATTGTATGTAGATGGTTCATGTATGAGAACAAATACAGGAGAGTTGGTGGCTGCTTACGCAGTCACAACAGATACTGAAGTCATTGAAACTAATCGTATAAATACTTTGTCAGCTCAAGCCGCAGAGCTTATTGCTCTGACACAAGCCTGTACTCAAGCCACAAATAAAAAAGTCAACATATACACTGATTCACGTTATGCATTCGGAGTTGTACATGACTTCGGCGTGCTATGGCGAGAGAGAGGTTATTTAACTTCCCACGGTGCCCACATTCAGCACGGACCCCTCATTCATGCCTTATTAGATGCAATACATCTACCTACTGCAATATCAATTATGAAATGTAAGGCTCATACGAAGGTTACTGATATCATTTCTCAAGGCAATGATCTAGCCGACAGAACAGCTAAACAGACTGCTCAAACCCAAACATCCGACATGACAAAGACAATAGTCCCGATGCCGACACATTGTATGACAGTTAAAGATCCTACCCTTGACGTAATTGACATACAGACACATGCTACACCAGACGAAATAAAGAAATGGACTGAATTAGGAGGGATCCAAACGGACCAAGGATGGATGATGAAGGAAAAGTCTGTGTGGTTCCTTCCTGATTCAATGGTCCAAGTTATAATTAACACTATACATAGTCCAGCACATCTAGGAGAAAAAGCTATGCTAGACAGCATTCAACACATTTGGTTCAATAAACATTTACGAGCAGCAGCCAAACAAAAGGTCCGTACCTGTATGATCTGTTGCCAGTTCAACCCAGGAAAAGGTGTTCCCGTAGAACAAGGTGGATTTCATCCTCCTAATCACCCTTTTGAAGTACTCCAGATGGATTATATCCAGATGGAACGATGTCGAGGATTCAAATATGTTCTCGTAGTTGTCTGCGCTCTGTCCCGCTGGACGGAGGCATACCCGGTTTCAGATTACACTGCCCCGACTACTGCCAAACAGTTAGTTCGAGAATTCTTCCCACGATACGGTTTACCACGTGTTGTTCACTCAGATAACGGCCAGCCGTTCTCATCCGAATTAATGAAACATGTTTCACTTCTGTTAGGTTATCAGTGGAAATTTCACTGTGTCCGACACCCCGAAGCAGCAGGTCTCGTAGAAAGACATAATCAGATACTGAAAATCAGACTGTCCAAAATATGCAGAGAGAAAGGTGTCGACTGGGTAGTAGCGTTACCAGTTGCACTCTTCTACATGAGAATGGTAGCACACTCTCGAACAGGGCTATCCCCGTATGAGGTGATCTTCGGCAGACCACCAAATATGTGGGGGACGCCTATACCACGCAAAATAACTGATATTGACTGTAATATGCTGACATCGTTCCATCTGGATATAATCCATCTGGAGTACTTCAAAAGGGTGATTAGGAGGATGAAATCCACCTTGTTCTACGGGAACACCTTTTCCTGGGTTGAACTGGCAACAGATCATACAGGTACGGACCTTTTGTTTGGCTGCTGCTCGTAAATGTTTATTGAACCAAATGTGTTGAATGCTGTCTAGCATAGCTTTTTCTCCTAGATGTGCTGGACTATGTATAGTGTTAATTATAACTTGGACCATTGAATCAGGAAGGAACCACACAGACTTTTCCTTCATCATCCATCCTTGGTCCGTTTGGACCCCTCCTAATTCAGTCCATTTCTTTATTTCGTCTGGTGTAGCATGTGTCTGTATGTCAATTACGTCAAGGGTAGGATCTTTAACTGTCATACAATGTGTCGACTATTGTCTTTGTCATGTCGGATGTTTGGGTTTGAGCAGTCTGTTTAGCTGTTCTGTCGGCTAGATCATTGCCTTGAGAAATGATATCAGTGACTTTCGTATGAGCTTTACATTTCATAATTGATATTGCAGTAGGTAGATGTATTGCATCTAATAAGGCATGAATGAGGGGTCCGTGCTGAATGTGGGCACCGTGGGAAGTTAAATAACCTCTCTCTCGCCATAGCACGCCGAAGTCATGTACAACTCCGAATGCATAACGTGAATCAGTGTATATGTTGACTTTTTTATTTGTGGCTTGAATACAGGCTTGTGTCAGAGCAATAAGCTCTGCGGCTTGAGCTGACAAAGTATTTATACGATTAGTTTCAATGACTTCAGTATCTGTTGTGACTGCGTAAGCAGCCACCAACTCTCCTGTATTTGTTCTCATACATGAACCATCTACATACAATGTCAGGTCTGGGTCTGACAATGGGACATCGGTTAAGTCTTGTCTAGGTTTCGTCGTTATTGTAGTAACTTCAATACAGTCATGGGCTAGTGGGTCTGTTCCGGTTACTGGCAAAAGTGTGGCAGGATTCAATGTGTTACAGCGTCTGATTTCTATGTGTGGCTGAAACAATGTAAGTTCGTACCCTGTAAGTCGCGCTATAGTCAAGTGTTGTGTTTGCGTTCTATTTACAAGAACCTCTACTGCATGTGGTACTTGAACTGTCAATGGATGTCCTAACACTATGGCATCGCTCTGTCTGATTGCTAAAGCTGTCGCTGCCACTGATTTTAGGCATGCAGGCAAAGCCTGAGCTACGGGATCTAATGTACTAGAAAAATAAGCACATGGTTTGTGTGCTCCTGCTTGTTCCTGTGTGAGTACTGACAAGGCAGTACCTTCGCGTTCTGTAACAAAGAGTGTAAACTGTTTTCTGTAACATGGCGTTGCTAAAACAGGTGCTTGACATAAAGCTTTCTTTAGGCTTTCAAAAGCTTGTGTATGTTCCTGGGTCCAAGGGAGAACAGTCGATGTGGCTGCCTCCTGTGTTGTCAACTGAATGAGCGGTTTTGCTAGAAATGCGTACTGAGGGATCCACTGCCTGCAATATGACGTGAGGCCTATGAAAGCCCGCACCTCCTTTTGTGTCTTGGGTATTGGCATGTTAGCTATTAACTGAATGCGGTCGGGTGTAAGCTGCCTTCCCTCCTTGGACAGCGAGTGTCCAAGATAAATAACTCGCTGGACACAGAATTGCAGCTTAGAAGGGGACACCTTGTGCCCCTTTTCGGCTAGAAATTGTAAAACTGTCAGTGATGCTTTTTCACATTCCGGTTCACTTCTCGCGGTGATCAACAGATCATCGACGTATTGAAGCAGAGCAGTGTTAACTGGCATGTGGATACTGTCGAGTTCTCGTTTCAGTGCTTGGCTATAGATGCTGGGGCTTTCTGTAAATCCTTGAGGTGCGCGTGAGAATTTAAAGCTACGTCCATTTAAACTAAATCCGAACAAATATTGGCTTTCCGGATCTATTGGGACGCTGAAAAAGGCATTCTTGAGATCAATTACAGTAAAGAATGTTGCTTCGGAATCAATAGCTGTCAGTAATGACGAGATATCTGGGACCACAGGAAATTGTGGCACAATGCATTTGTTTAATTCGCGCAGATCAATAACCAATCGATATACTGGCGGGGCCTTTGGATCTGTTCGTTTAAGAATCGGAATTATCGGTGAATTACATACATTGGAGTCTGTTTCTACAACTACTCCTTGGGTAATGAGCTCGTCAATGATTTGTAGTAAAGCCACTACAGCATCTGGTGGTAACTTGTATTGTCGCATTCGTGGTAGCACCACTCCTGCCTTTAATGTGACTCGATATGGTGTAATATTCATGCATCCAACATCAGTAGGGCCTTGTGCCCATAGATGTGTAGGTAAAGTCTGCAGTCGGGAATCCATGTCTCTAGACACATAATGACCTTTAAAATCACGTAAAAACAACCTTACTCCTTCCGGAGAACAACATATTATAGCTCCTAGAGCTTTCAGTGTTTTTATTCCTAACAGATTTTCTGGACATGATTTAGTAAGCAATAAATCTGTAGTTCGGGTCAAAGGTCCTATCGTAAGTGGGAGAGGCTGTGACACTTCATTAACAATAGGTTTTCCTGAAAAACCAAGGGAAATATTCTGTGAGCCTGAGAGGGGTGCCCCTGGAACTTCACTACGTTTTATGGTTGTTCGACTTGCCCCTGTATCGAGTAAAAATGTTCTGTCTTGGCCTAATAATTCACTATGTACATAAGGTCCATCTTGATCTACAGGGATCTCGATAAGGGGTAAGTCAACTTCCCTCTCTAGGCTTGTTCATGCGTATCGTTGATAATCAGGATAGTCGTACTGTGCGGTCTGGTACAGTTGTCGTGTCGTGGTTTGTGTGGCAGCAACAGGCAGCGCTGGTGCAGCTGGCACAAACTGTATAGACTGTTGTGAAGCTGGCATGGACTGTGCATGCTGCGGAGCTCCTTGTTCATTCTGGTCCTGTCTAGGTGGCCGTGGTCTTTCTTGTGTTTTACCTATGGCGATATTATGTTTCAAAACTGGACAATCGTGTACGTAATGACCTGGCTTTTTACAATAATTGCATGTCCCTTTTACAGGTCCGGCTGAATCACCGGAATGTGTCATACCCTTTTTATGTCCTTCAGCTGGGACTGTCTGAGAAACTAACATTTTCATTTTCGTGTCTTTCATGCGTCTGTGTTCATGTTCTTGTTCCTCTCTAATTCTATTGTGATGGTACTGTAACATTTGTAACATTTGTGACGGAGTGTTACCTTGCCAGGTACTCTCGAATTTTAATACTCTATTCTTTACTTGGGGCAGCGCATTTTCTACTAATTTTGTTACAAACAGATGTGGGTATGATTCGCTACTTGCTTTTAGGCCACTATTTATACCAAAACATTTTTCAAATCGGGCATAGTAATCACTAGTGTCTTCATCTTGCTTCTGTTTACAGGCTGAAATTGTACCCCAATCTTCCTTTTTCGTAGTTAATAAACGTGGCAGTACCTGTACTAATAAACCTGGTAGTGCTTTAGTTTTATCCCCAAGTCCTGCTCCTGCAGTTCGGGCCTTTTCTTCTGCTTCTAATACTGACCATTCTATCTTTTGGTCTCCTACCTCCCACTCTTTTTCCCTGAGTTTCTCATAAATGCCAGCAGGCATCAATACCTTTAATATTGTCATAATGTCGGGATAGGTATACTCTCCCATGAGTAACATGTCTTTAATTTCTCGGTGAAAACCCGCTGGATCTTTGTCATGACTGGGTACCACTTTCTTCATTTCTAACAATTCTATTTTTGATATGGGCGTATATACAAATACGCGCTTAAACTCGTTGTCCTCGCCCTTTATTGGGTGCACTTCTCGTAAGGGATTCTGTCTATCCATGTAATACGTGGTTCTTTCCTTGATGGGCAATGAGACACGGTCTGAACATACAAAAAGAATATACTGCTTTCTTGATTCTAGAATTTCTTTAATTAATTTAGTACCTGAACCTCTCCATCTATTCATAAGCAATTCAGTCAATATGTCAGGTAAGGGACCAGGGTCCGAATGCTGACTCTGATATAGTATAATGAGTTGTTGAATCATATAAATCCCAGCTAAACGCTGTTCATCTGGGGTGAGATTCAAAAATGTGCGTGCTACTGTATCATCACTATATTTTCCGGGACTGTCCACCCAATGGACAGCTGACCTGGCTAATTCTTGTTCATCCATAGAATCGAGGAAATGATAACCCCTTCGTTCTCGGAGTAGTTTGTCGGCTGCTTGGAACGAATGCTCGTTAGACCTGATGTTAATTATAGGTATTTGGAAATTCCTGTTATTATCTGGACATATCGGACGTATCGGGTCAATAGGACATCTATTACTATTACAAGATCTTCCTTTACCTACATAGGCTATGGTGTCTGACTGTCCTGCGGGCAGTCCTGACCCTTCTTCCTCGTTTTGTTCGAACTCGTCTACCGCTAATCTTTCTTCGTGTAGGCGTTCTATTTTTTTTACGGATCTTTCGGCACATGGCTATTATACAATTTTGTTTATCATGTCTACCTTCTGATATATTCTGGCTCCATCTGGTAAGAATTTGCATTGCTTCCGGGTCTACCCCCGGTCGGTCTTCATTTCTGATCACACAATTTATGAGGAAACGTAACAGTTCCCCCTGTATCTCCACTTTCTGGTATTCCATAGCTCTGTTAATACATTCTGGATCTCGCCCTGTTTGGACAAAATGGTATATTTTATCTAGATGCGCAGTCATTCCTGGTAACTTCCCTAAGTACACTGCGGCTCGTCTGATACGCAATGATGCCAGGGTCATTTCGTCCTCTTTGCCGGGCACAGGGTCATATCTACAATCTACAAGAAGTTCCTTAAGCGTACGGGCATTTATGAGTTTGGGGGTACGTGAATGTGCTGACTCTTGAAACGTAAGTTTATTTATTCTGGGTGGCGTAGAAAAAATGTTACTAGCACCTCCCGTAGCCCCATCTGGGGTGTCGGGTGTGAAAGGATTCGTTGAACGTGACACAGCAACTATAGGTGTGGACACAGCTATAGAAGCAGCTGTAGGAACAGATGTAGAAACAGATGTGCTTGTCGGAACTTGTGACACGATCTGTTGCTGTAGGGATACGGGTACTGGGTCTTGGCGTTGAACCTCCCTGATAGGCGGTCTATGTGGGGCGGAATTAGCATACTCGGGAGCTGCGTCATCTAAATATGAGGAAAGAAAAACATCTTCTGCGGTTCTAGGATGCCCCTTAGGATGTACCTTTATTGGGAATAATGGGGTTGGCAAGTCTTTCGGTGTTTCTGGAGTAGCTTTAGGTAATCCTTCGGCCAGAAGGGGATACATACCATTCATAAGGGCATTTCTTTGTCTGTCTACTTGTTCTGATTTCACTCGGATACCTTCCTCAATTAATAGATTTTCTCGAACTTTATTGGAATTCTCTTTACTCTTCTCCTCCTGTCTACGTGCTTTTTTCTGTAAGTCTATGAAATTCTTTACGCCATAACTCAACGGCATCTTTCTGTGACTGTCTGACTTTCCTTTTCCATAACTCTTCTTCTACTTTCATGATGCACTCTGCATCCCAGGTTCCCGCTGTGGGCCACCTCTGACTTTCTGGTAATTCCTTGGTGTAGTCTACCCATAAATCAAGAAATAATATAGCGTCTAAGCCATGTTTATGATACATGAAGTACCCTGGAGTGTCCCTAGGAGGAATAGGAACGGCTTCTTCGAGTACCCCTTTTCTTGTAGTGATCTGTCTTAGTTTCGAAAAGAGCGGCATATTGAGAACTGATCTGATACTTAATCTTGAACACACTTAGTACAAAAGCACAATAATGAACAACCATTCATACCACAATATGCAGGACGTTTAACACATTTAAACATTAAACATTAAACATTTTTTAACCTTTAAAATAACCAACAATGATGATCGTCTGCATAACTAATCACCAAGCATAATTCTTTGACAATAACTAGATACTTCGGAATACTTGATATACTGCTAAACAGTACATATACACTGCTAAAACAGTGCAGACCGGATTTGTGTACCCAAACCCGTCTTGACCGTCACAACCTATGTGCACGTCAGAAATGCCTCCCCAGTAATGGTACTCACCGGGTAGCTTCGGAAACGGAAGGCCTCGGAAACTGAACTTGGACCGGACTGGACTCGACTCGACTCGTCGGAAACTGGACTCGACTTCGAACTGGTGGGCCTCTGTATACCTCGGATCTTGCTCTCTCAGCTAGGCTCTGGTCGGGATACTTCGCACTTCTCACCGCCTCGTCTGGGTGTTGATGGCAGCCTCAGTCGCCCCCGCTTGACCGGAGGGAGATACAGGAAATCCTGCTGGTACGCGTTATTGTCCGTCCAGCTGTGGCAGGAGACCGGGCCTGCAACTCACCGCCGGCGCGTGAGATGAGAAAGTGTCCCTGTTCGGGCGCCATTCATGGCGCCCGAATAGGGACACTTTCTCATCTCACGCGCCGGCGGTGAGTTGCAGGCCCGGTCTCCTGCCACAGCTGGACGGACAATAACGCGTACCAGCAGGATTTCCTGTATCTCCCTCCGGTCAAGCGGGGGCGACTGAGGCTGCGATCAACACCCAGACGAGGCGGTGAGAAGTGCGAAGTATCCCGACCAGAGCCTAGCTGAGAGAGCAAGATCCGAGGTATACAGAGGCTCTGCTTAGAAAGCTTCTCTGACATCGCATCTGTGTAATGCCTGCAGGCGGAGAGCCTTGGGGGCAAGGAGTAGGAAAAACAAAAAAAAGATGGCTGGCAGCCCAGGCTCAGGCCGCGCTGAGGGGCTATTTTTAACTTCTCTGATAAGACAGGGCAGCTGAGAAATGTAAGTCGAGAAAGATTCCCTTGTTCTATTCTGTGCAAAACGAGTGCCCCTAGGAAATGTCTATGGAGAAGATTTGTTTTATTTTTTAGCAAATGCTATATTGCTTCTGGCCAGAAAGTAAAATGTTGCTCTTGCTTGGAATTTTAAGGGCTATGTGCCTATATAAAAACGATTTTCAAATTCAGACATTTTTGAATTGTGGCCACAAGCTGCCACCAGTTGCATTGGATAAATGATCCAGTGGTTAAAAGTCTGTGAGGAGAGATGAGAGGTGCGTCTTCGTCTGGGACATTAGGGTACATTGTGTTGACGAAGATGCATAGCTCATTTTTATAAAAGATAACAAACAGGTTCGTGTGTTCTTCGTTTTTGATTATTATTGCTGATTCTGTTTTTATAAAAGAAAACAAACAGGTTCGTGTGTTCTTCGTTTTTGATTATTATTGCTGATTCTGTGTGTCAGACTTGACACGGTGATTTCAGATGGGGGTGTATAGGGCAGGTAAATGAATTATTGATTATAAGCCTGACAAATTAAGCAGGCCAGAATGTTCGCCTCTGAGCTGTAGGTACTGTAATTGCGCATCGCTGCTCATTTATATATGTTAGTGCAATTGTCTATGCTTTCTGTGCTTGGTATACTGATGGCTTGGCATATGTATTTTATATATGTTTTGTTTTTGTGTTGTATTGACCAGTCTGTTTAGCGTTTAATACCAAGTTCTCCTGTGCAAGTGCAGAGATAGTCGTGACGACGGCGATCTTTGCACAGCGCTTGGCTGGAACTTGTTCACAATTACTAAATTTCACAGACGTGATATTACCTTTATCATGCTGTCAAAATAGCAGACAACACGTTATCAGTGTATGTCTAATTGGTGTTGGAGATGAATGAAATAAAAGAAAAAGTTATGCAAGACTAAAATATTTTTCACATGACTGCCTTTCTCTTATAGACAGGCAGCCTCGGTCATATGTTTCCAGATTGGACACTAAGGAACAATTATGATCTGTACACTCGCATCTTAACTCTTGAAAGGCCTGTTTTAAATAAGGACTGCCACCACAGAGTGACAAATGAGGCTCGGTATTTAGGGTAATGAGAAAATATCTGACAGGATTTCCTTTTTAAAGTTTGCTTTAGTAAGCTCATTCTTGTAAGTGGTGGCCCCAAAAGTTGACTTGTTTTTAAATTAGGCTATTTATTGTATAGGTGGAAATTATTGCAAAATGACTGATTTCTTTAGCAGATAAATTATTAATTATCAACATTAACAACTGTTCTTAAACTTGGTTTTCCGAATATTTAGGTAATTTAGCATTCCTATTAGGGCCTACTAGCATTAATATTGACTTCAGGTTGGTGTAGGTTCATGTAATAGGGACATTTGCATATGAGATGTCATTTGGCTAGCTTATGAGCTAACACAATGAGGTTTGTACATTAATTTGAAGGATTTCTCGCCGTTTCAAATACGCTGTGTATCTCCTATAATTTTGCTTACGCCCAGTAGCTACACACAGGGATTAATAGTGTTGACAAGACACAGGGTTTGATAGTGTTTGACAGCAGTGAAATCTGTTTCAGATTTCCTCCTGTCAAAAAGGGGGGGAAGGAGGAGAATGTTGGCTTTCTGCTGGCCCCTGAGGAGGTTCGCTTCCCGCTAGCCCCTTAAGAAATTAAGCCCCTTAGAAATTAGCCCCCTTAGAAATTAAGTCGAGGAAATAGGTATGGTGCTTTCCCCTTTTTCTCATGTTTTATTGTGATCTTTCAGGGGAATTAGTTGTGGGCACCGGAACGTATTCAATTGATTTCTGGTTTTTCCCAGCCCAAGACACAAAAAGACTAAAGTCCTCAAGAACACACTGTGGCATTTGAAGAATTAAAGAGAGCTTTATGTCAAGCACCAGTTTTAGCAAACCCTGATTACAACAAATCGTTTATGCTTTTTGTGACAGAGCGGGATGGAACAGCACTATCTATCCTAACACAAGATCATGCAGGAAAACACGAGCCCTGTGCTTATTTTTCTAGTACATTAGACCCAGTAGCACAGGCTTTGCCTGCGTGCCAAAAATCAGTTGCAGCAACGGCCTTAGCCATAAGACAAAGTGACTTGATAGTGCTGGGCCACCCTCTGACAGTACAAGTACCACACGCAGTAGAGGTTCTCTTGAACCGGACACAAACACAACACCTGACTGTAGCTAGACTGACAGGCTATGAGCCAACGTTATTTCAACCACACATAGAGATCAGACGATGCAACATACTGAATCCTGCTACCCTTTTGCCCTCCAGTACAGAAAGCGTTTCACCACACGACTGTGTTGAAGTAATACATACCGTGACTAAACCAAGACAAGACTTGACAGACGTTGCACTCCCAGACCCCGACCTAACACTATAAGTTGACGGCTCATGCATGAGGACAGGGGCGGGAGAATTAGTGGCAGCATATGCAGTGACTACTGATACTGTAATAATAGAGACTAAAAGAATAGACATATTGTCAGCACAAGCAGCAGAGCTCATCGCCCTGACACAAGCGTGCATAAGAGCTAAGCACCTGAGAGTAAACATTTACACCGATTCTCTGGCGAGAAAGAGGTTTCTTGACCTCTCATGGGGTCAAGATACAGCATGGCCCCATATTCAAGCCCTACTGGAAGCAATACATTTACCAACAGCCATAGCTATCCTAAAATGTAAAGCACATACTAGAGCCACAGATACCATTTCCCAAGGCAATGATCTGGCAGACCGAACAGCTAAACAGACAGCTCAGACCCCACTAGACATGACAAAGTTACAGGTTCAATAAGTGTCCAAAGCCATGACAGTTAGGGATCCTTCCAAGGATGTACAAGACATACAGACACATGCTACTATGGACGAATTAAAGAAATGGTCGGAACAAGGAGGGGTACTGACTGATCAGGGTTTCTTTCTGATTCAATGGTGCAAATAATCATAAATACCGCACATAGTCCTGCACACTTAGGAGAGAAAGCAATGATAGATAGCTTACAGAATATATGGTTCAACAAGCACCTGCGTGCAGCAGCGAAACAAAAGGTCAGAACATGTATGATCTGTTGCCAATTCAATGCAGGTAAAGGCATTCCGATGGATCAAGGTGGATTCCATCCACCTGACCACCCTTTTGAAGTGCTCCAAATGGATTATATCCAAATAAACAGATGTAGAGGTTACAAATATGTCCTGGTACTAATGAAGCAGGTGTCCCTTCTGTTAGGGTATACCTGGAAATTCCATTGTGTGCGACATCCTGAAGCAGCAGGCCTTGTAGAAAGACATAATCGGATATTAAAATTTGCGCAGACAAAGGTGTAGATTGGATGGTAGCCCTGCCGGTTGCCCTCTTTTTCATGCGAATGGTAGCTCATTCTAGAACAGGCTTATCTCCCTATGAAGTGGTCTTTGGTAGACCACCAAATATGTGGGGCACTCCAATGCCTAAAAGATTATTGATGTTGATAATAACATGCTGACAGATTACCTGGCTTCCTTGATGTCTGCACTACTCTCTTGTTGTTCGCAGGTTGCTGCCGCCTTCCCTGACAACACCCAGGTCAAAGAATACTCCATCGCTCCTGGATGGAAGGTGCCAAAGTCAGTGCTCTGGACCACGGGGACGGCCGTTAAAGTCAAAGTGCACCTTCACCACTCTTTTACAAAGGAAAAAGACTTTAAACTTGGATTTTGGATTTTGAACACCATTTTCTAGAGGAGACTCCCCAGAAGTTTCCACAAAGCTAAACTTTGATCTAAGAAGTCAGAACCCGTTTGATCAATTAAGTCCACTAGGTGGTGAAGCGGTTGAACATGTATTCTGGCTTGCATAAGATCTTGGACAATAATATTGATAAGAAAAAGCAAGATGTGCATCACGATAATATGTATCAGCTTAATACTACATGCTATTTTTCCTCCTATTGCCTCACTCTTATACTCCTCCACTAATGATACCATAAAGCACACATTTAGTGATCTGCCATCCTATGAGCTATCATATCGACTTGCCTTACGCAACAATACCTTTATTCAGATGCTGCACCATTCACATCAGACTAGCAATGCTACAGACTGCTGGGTCTGTGGCTGACTCCCCCCCATCAGAACTATAAGGGAGTTTTGCCCCTCTTTCTCTATCCGTTCACACACAATGGCTCCTGTGGAGCATGGTTTAGTTTGATTAATTCCCTAGATTCGAATTCCGCAGTTTATCAAGACAACTGGGTATGGGGAAACCTGAACTTAGTTTTGCTTAAAGTCTGCTACCCTAACAAGGAGGGACTTCCCAAAAGAACAGGAACTGATCTAAGAAATGAAGTATATGGATTAGGTAATTTTACACTTAACCTCATGATCCTGAACGTTGAATCTGAAGCTACACCAATCTTGCCCGCCATGTCCGTATTCCCAGTAAAAGGGGAATTATGTATAAGAAAGAATGGCTCCATACACATGGGCCATAGTAAATGCACCACTGTAATAAAATTCAGTGATCAAGGCAAGTCTACATTTAGAGCTTCTCGTCATTCCTACTTTATATGTGGCCAGACCGCATATATACGCCTACCTCTAGATTGGGATGGTACCTGTTACATAGCATTCCTCCTACCACCTGTTTTCCTAGCTCCTCCTGATTATCATAGAAATACTCATTTAGTACACAATAGACAGCAGAGAGATCTCCCAATTGTCGATTACACTGAAACAGCATGGGAAAAATACACAGATTTCAATAAAGGTTTCTTTCCCTATATAGGTACAGTTACCAATAGTAAGCTGATACGTAGATTAACCAGAACCCTTGAAGCAGTAGTGAACGAAACTATTTCCGCCTTAGGCAATTTAACAGAAGAGCAGTCTGCTATGCGGATTGTTGTGCTTCAAAATAGTCTTGTCCTTGACGTTATCCTGGCCGATAGGGGCGGAGCTTGTAGGGTCATCGGATCAAGCTATTGCATTTTTCATACCAGAAAATTCGCCATCTGTATATAAAGCCATAACTCGCCTTCATAAGATTGTAAGCCAGATACACCAGAATCCAGGCACCTGGACTTGGTCCGGTTGGTTTTGGAGTGTATTATCTACCTTTGGATGGAGGGTCCTATCCTTCCTAGGTATTGGCCTTCTCATACTATTCAGTTGCTGCTTATGCCTGCAATGTGGACCAGCGATTTGTGGTCTGTGTGCCACATCGTGCATTCCACATCAAGATTTTCATTCAAGATCCCGGAAGAAGAAAGAAGAACAAATGATGCTATATGAACAGATCAATGGATTAATGAAGATTGATATCTCTTGACGGGCAAGTAGGGGACAAGGAGGGAATGTGGAAATATGGATTTTTATGGTCAGTTATGTCCCCTATCTTGGACCCCAACGGTTCTATGTGCATGTTACAAGTACATGTATGTTCCCTCCAGTTCCAGTTATGAAGACGCAAATACATGTGCGTCCACCGTTAACATGTCCTCTGTTGATCCGCCATGAATGGACCGGATATTCCATTCCTAAGTACGAAAGGCCACCGCCTTTATATGGTTCACTTATGCCATTTTACAGTCCAGGCAAGTAGGCCCTGATTCTGTCGTCAAACTCTTCTTGCCTTCTGCCTCTGAAAACTCCAGTCTGAGCCTGCATCTGTGACCATGAACTTCGTCTCATTCTCTGCGCGGCTCACGAAGCCTGACATCAGCCTATTCTCTGCCAAGAACTGTATTTCACCTTCGAGTTATCTGCTTCGCCCCTTAGCCGATGCATTCCTGTCGAGTAGTTTAAATAAACATTCTTCCAGCTACCGAGCAATGGCTCGGCTTCTCTGTCTTTATACAAGTAATTCATAGCCCTGTTACTATGGAAGATTCCTACCCCCTCGCATTTAGTGTAGACACTTAGACGCTTGTACACGCACGCACAGTCAGTATAGAATAGATTCTGTCCGAGAGTCCTTCTTTTGTGGATAACATAGTTCTTTAAACATAGGATGTTAGATATGATTTGGGATTAGGTTGACTTGACCCCCCAGACTTTTCGTCTCCACATGTAGAGCTAAATGTCAAGTCCCCTTCACCCCCTAGTTGCACGTCAATCACACGTCATGCTGCTGCGCGCGCATCTATGCCAAGTATTATCTTATAGATCCACCTATATATGACATCATAACCAATTATGTTCCTTTTTACTCCTTATTACACCCATTTTCGGTTACGCAGGTGAATCGTCATTTTCCTTATCAATTGTTACGCCTACTGCATTCGCTTCATTGTAAAGTATGTACTATAAAAGTCATTTCTTGTCAATAAAGTATGTACTTCACTTCCTGAACCTCCGTGGTGATGGAACTTGGAGCAACCGATTATAATCGATCATTGGAATAAAGCCCATTCCGAACCTCTAATACCACGGATTCTGCCTCTCATTTTACTGAGCTATTTTATTATGTTTCCGTATCAAATTAAGTCCCGGTAAAGGAATTTTATTTACCACCCGTTCTCCGTGGAGTCCCTAATCAATCATCTTGGGTGGTTCCTTGGGGTCTCTGTGATTCTACACCTTCTAGACTAGGTATAGTCCCGAGTCGTGGTTCTTATACCATTTATTTAGTATATGGTTTGGTCTCCCCGGGAGCCCACTCTGTTTTGTGCTACTTACGTTTGATTCTTTGCAGCTGTATTATTTGATTTGTGTTCTATCCTCGTGCAGAGGATACGAGAGAGTGTTATAGATAATAAATACATATTTGTATAACTACTGTGTGGTTTCCCTTTCATTTAACCAATACTATAAGGTTGTATTCTGGTAAAACAAGGTGCTTAACATTCCTTCATAACTTAGCCTGAAGGCTGCTCTCCATAGCTACCACTAGGATAACTTTGACCATATCACCATGAGGGTTGTTTGGACTGGTACAAGGTGCCTACTTTAACTAGTGGACAGCATATACCAGGTCGACTTCTCACAGTAGGTACCCTGGTTTTTCTAGCGCTCGTCAGAAATAGCAAGACAAATTGGGCACAAAAATACATAAAAGGTAATGTGCTTACCTCTGCTTGGTGATTCGTAGCGTCACGTTGAATGGGCGTTATCGAATGGTGCATTTAAATTGTTTTAACCTAGTATATTTTACTCTGGCATGCTTGTTCAAATATGGAATGAGGGAAGATTCCTTTTTCCCTCGGTGCAGGGCAGAGTGTGCTGGCTTTGCGCATATGGCATGGTATTACCCTGGGGTACATTGTTCTTTGCTTGCAATGTTGGACATTTTGTGTGATATTACGGGTGACACACTGCCCAGACCACCTCTCTTGACACTATTGGGCTATGATAGAGATGAGGCAAGGCCTTTCTGCAGCTGGTGGTGCTGGGCCTTCTGTTAGATAGGTGAAGAATCACTGTGCAATGGATGAAAAGGCCTCTGCCGATGGTATTGGAATGGCACACTGACATGACATATTGCAACATACAATCTGATGTTCATAATGCACGTATGCCACCATACAGCCATCCACGAGACATATTGGATCCATTTCATGCATTCTTGATCTGTATGGGTGAAGTCACTGTGGTAGAGGACAGTCGAGGGGGCGCTATGTGAAAAAATAGTTACAAGGTAATGTTAGTTATGGAAGCTATTGTATGGTACACTGCTTTCCGAGATATGCACCCCGTTGTGTCTGTCTGGAGTTGGGAGAGCACCATTGTGCTGTTAATGATCACTCCTGTCGTTCCGTGTCTTAGTTTCCCTTACATTACAATGGCTGACCAGTCACTCATTCTGCTCCAATGTCATACCCATTATCCTTCTTAAAAAAATTATCATGTTTATTCTTCTAACTTCTCTGTGCTGTAAATGAATTCCCATAAATGTTGCATTGTTCATTAATATGCAAAATGATAAATAAGGTTTAAAAAAAAAAAAGCCAGCACACATGCAGTTGGATATGGGAGCTGCGATAGAGTGTGGCAGACCCTCGAAGGCAAAGAGCAGCGGAGTGTCATCAGCATAGGAAATTATTTTACATTCAAACAACTCAAAAACATAGGCCAATGGGGCCAAAAAGATGTAAGAATGGGTAGGACTTTAATGATGAGTCCTGTGGGACCTCTTCGTAACTGCCCAACCTTCAAGGAGAACAGAGCGAGCCAGACTGGTTGGCCTTTGGTGGTCAGGAATGACTTGCACCTATCCCTCACAGAGCCTGCCACACCTAGAGAGGAAAGACGGTGTCAAATACAGCAGACAAGTTGGGAAGGATAAACATCCATTTAATATAGTCAGATATATCCATCACTGCTGATTCTGTGGTACGACGGGACGAAAACCAGATTGACTGAGATGTAGCAGTTTGCCCTCCTAAAGATATCCTGAAAGCTGAGCGTTGACTGGCTTTTCCAGCAGAGAATTGGGCCTGTATTTGCAAAAGATGCTAGGGTCTAATGCAGGATTCTTAAGCAAAGTGACCACTTTGGCAAGTTTCCAGGCATAAAGCACAACCACTGAGGAAAAAGAATGATTAAAAATTGGGTTTATCACCAGATTGATGATGTTCACAGCCTCAGGAAAGCAGCGTCAATGGGCAGGCATCCAGGACCATAAGAGAGCTCTGCAACAAAGGACACTATTATATTTGTTTTACTGTGTGTTTCTTGTATAGGGATCCACGTCTTTCTTCTCCATTTTAATGGTTTCTTCAAAGGAAGAACAGCAGAGGGGAAATCTAGTTGAAAATGGAGAGGAGACAACTGTAGAACTGTAAGATGATCGCGAAAACAGACTCTTCCTTGCTTCGCAACTGCAGATTTGCAGTGCTTGGTGTGGCCACGGCTGGAGTGAGAACGAAAACCAGCCCTGGCAATTAAGTTGGACCGGCCCGGGTGGTGTGTGATGGGTGGGGTGCTTGTGGGAAACACGGCTGCTGCTTTTGTTACAGGGGGCCAACATTCCAGCACCGCTGCAAAACTGGCCCCCAGTAACATAAACGGCCCCCACCACTCTAAAACTGGCCCCACCAATTCCAGCCAACTGGGAAAACGCCCGGTGCCCGCTATGGCCAGTTCGCCCCCGGGTGAGCCACAAGATCAGCTCTTGTGTGCAGCAAAGCGGAAGAGATACAACAAAGATCAAGTGCTTCCCCACCAGGAGACGTAAAATATTTTTTGCTCCAGTTTAATGAGTACTTCTTCAGAACACGCTGTGAGTCACGTGTCTTAAAAATAGAAAATACATTGAAAAGTGTGCTGAAAAATGCATGGTTTGTTCCTTCAAACTCCTTGTAGAACAATCAGGAGTGCTCGCTCAGTGAAGTTCACAGTGGCCATTTAAACCGGACCCTTCTCGAAGTTCACCATCTGCCACTCATAGGATCCAGTCCTACATCTATGAATATCAAAAGACTATGAAGTACTTTTTGGCACACAACCATTTTGTTAAACATGCACAGCCCAATGCCAAGCAGCTACCAGAACATCTCATTCCCTTCATGCCTTTGAAAGTCTTTTATCCAAATATAACAAAATAGTTTAAAAGAAAGAACGCCGCCCTTCACTTTCTGCAGGATGTGTTTACTGTACTTGAATTATTTTGCATTTTAAATGCATGCTTAGCGTGTCCTTTGCAGAAGCTGTGCGTGTCACTTCATTAAATGGCTTTTTAAGTGTTAGTTTAGTGACACTGAGTGCTTTAGATTGACAGCGCTGACAGCTCTGGAAGCAGTAGTTTCTACTTTATTGACAAAACAATTATGCGGTAAGTGGCAATCTTGAAGGGCATGGGTTCCGGGATGATTTGTTCACATTTTAGCGATTCCCGTTACAGAGACAACATCATGTCTACAGCTGTAGCTCAACTGCGAGCCGAGAATACTATTTTATAGCCATCTGACCCTGTATTTTTCTCGAATCTCACTTTGGATGGTTATATTCCATTTGATTTGCAGGGGCATTATTTCTCATGTTTGTTTCTTGGCAAACTAAGGTATGCAGATAATCATTAGAAGTTAAAATGTTTGTCTTCAGACCTTGTTGTTGACCACACCCAAGGCATCCACTGTTTACAGGTATTTACAGGGTGCTGATGCTAACAGGCAGAAGACAAAAACTGAAGAGGCATGGGAACGAGATTTTACTACTTCCTGGCCTTTATCAACATGGAAAGGCATCTGGATTAAATTACGTAAGGCTTCTAGAGCAGCTAACATTACCCAAACGTTGTTTTTTGTCTATAATGAATTGTTATTTACGCCAGTCACTTTATCCAAACACTTCCCGTCTACTCCAGACACGTGTTGGACATGTTCTTCCCCTAATGCTGATTTATCTCATATGCTGTTTCATTGTTCACAGGTACATAGCTTTTGGCAAGAGGTATGGTCTCAAATTAATTTAATTTTTGGCACTAAATTTCCTTTTTCCCTCACTCATATCTTTTTAGGTAGCCTTTCCCCCATCTGGGATGACACTACTCTCAATGTCCAAATTATTGATTTATTATTGGCAGTTGCCTTTCAGCAGATTACTGTAAATTAGAAGGATTCCTCGAAAATCTCCTATAGGGCTTGGTGGTACACTGTTTGCCATAATCACAGATTAGATACTGCTTTTGTATACCCTCCCCGTATGGCTACAAAACGTGCTGACCTATGGTCGCCTGTTACAATGTTTATTGATACATGTGCTAAGCAATGTTCGTTACAAATACCCTCTCAACAGGAGGTTCGTAAACCACCTTAGATTCCCTAAATGCTCCATGCGTTATCTCTATGTATCTGGATGACATATGTATTTTACTTATTCTGTATTTTTCTTTTTAATCTTATATTGGTAGTCCGATGTTATTATTCTTATCTGATGAGCTTGAAATACTAAGTTATACTGTTTATTTTTGCATACTGTGTTCTGTTATTTCAATTTCTTTTCAATATTATTATTTGAACTTAAAAAAAAAGAAGTGAAAATGTTTCTTACATTAGGGCTATACATACAGCTGATGTTAATAAGTGTTGTTACTATTAACCAATTTAAAATAACACCCCAAATTATACTGTTAAACTGCAAAGAAAATATTATTTGTTTTATTTAATCAGAACCTTTTGGTCTCATCTCACTTAATGGACAGCTATTGGGGCAAGAACCCTGGAAGTTAAGTTACATTCAGATGACTAGTCACAAAGACATTTTGTAGAATCAACAGTTTTACTCCAATAGCACTGTTTACACATTCTTACATGCCTTTGTTAATTGGACCCAAAACATCTAAAATGGCAAAATACTAATTAGGCCATGAGCAAAGATCCCATATTTAGGCCATTGTTACCACTTGGGGTGACGGGTGCTAACATGATTTTGTTTTCAAGGTTCTGGATGGCTAAAGATGAAATATATGTGATAGCAAGTCATCACTTTTTGTCTTTTGTCTGATATTATTTGATTAGCAAACATAGCTTAAAATCGTCTTCATCAAAAGAATATAAAATTCATAATATTTTGTAGAGAAATAAGTTGAATTGTACCAGATTGGTTAAATTCAATATTATTTAAAAAAATAGTGAGGTCTATTAATTGTAAAAATAACAATATAGTTCTTAAAATAATAACAATAAAACGTCATTGTATTTTTAATATGTTACATACATAATTTTCAGGTAAAATTTCTAATAATAGTTGTTACATCTTACATAGGCAATGCATGTCATGGGTGAACAGAAACACAATATTATCATTCACAATTCATCGTCATCCTCTTCTTCTGAATAGGTGTTATCAGTCTCTGCATCTGTTTGATTTTCACAGGTGGAAACCCTGCACACCTCAATGCACTTGAGGTCATTTAGACAGCAGACGCATGTTGGCAGTTTGCAGTTCCTAATGCAGTTGCAAGCTAGTAGATCTAACACAGCCTGAGGTGCTGCCTGCCCTTCCATCCTGTCCACTATCAGTTGGTCTGCTCCCTCGTGTTTTTCCATCTTCCATCCTCTCCCAATTGGACTAGGTGTCTGTGGATCATTCAGAAGAAATCTCTTGCTAATAGCCGCTTGATAATTTGGCATGATTCTTCAGACAGTCTCTGCAAGGTGGCAGGTTATAGCTATCTATCTCAACCTTCTTTGCACAGAATAAGTGATATCTCAAGTCATTCACGTGATGAACCAAAGATTTTGGTGCGTATAGCAAGCACAAGAATTGCTCCAATTTGTCCATTAGTTCTTCAGAGAGATCCCATTCGTCTCCGAGCTGCTAACATTTTTCCTGTGTATGTCTGTTGGCAGACAGGATTTTGAATACATGTAGTTTTCCTTTTACCACAAATGCGCTTACTTTGTCACATTTGGTAACTGTATGGAGATCTATGACAGCTCGACAAACATTTTCACCAGGGATTGAAGCTATTTTCCCAATGTCAAGGACTCGCATGCTTATTTTGGGACCATATTTCAGATATAATTTAGCCACCAGTATTCTCTCATGGAATCCCAAACACAAAATAAACACATCTTTGTTATCTGAGCTTCTCATTTCTGCCTCACATTCCTCATTAGCAGCATGTACAACCATACTGTTGACATTGGGCACTTTGTGGCTCCCTTCAGATGTGATTTTGTAGCACTTTTCTTCACAGTTCACGAACAGCGCTTTATTCTCAGGTTTTACAAAATTCTCTGGTTTCCTCCATTTGTTAACAAGAAATGCAATGAGAGTTGTTTTATTCCTTATGTGGCTTAGGAATTTCCTCCACTGTCCGACAATCTGGAAAGGTTTTTTGACTGTCCATTTGTCATTGCATATATAATGTCCTGACTGAATGATTGCATAAATAAGGTGACACTGTTTGACGGCTTTGTGTTTTCTGGATCTCCAGTCAGAAGTCCTAATAGGAACCGTTTAAGGTAATCAGGCACTGTAAATCAATCTTTATCATCGTCAGATAGATGATATGGCCATCATGTAGATGTCAAGTTTGTTTTAATCATTGCTCTTATGTGTGATGATGTTTGATCAATGATCTTGTTCATGTCTGTTGCCTTAACCTTTAAAACTGGAAATTCCCTTTCCAAACTCTGGTTTGTATGTACTGTAGCATGACACTCAGGTTGGGCCAATCATTTTCCTTGGTTGTCTGGGAATATGCGGAGGCTGCCACCGAACTCAGAGTTCAATTTTCTTCTAATATGCGTCTTAGTTGATTTGTCTATTCCCTGTATTCCTCTACGTGGCATGAGGGTTTCAAGCCTTTCAGTGAGAGTCGTCAAACATATTACCTCTTTGTTAGGAATAATGACATTTCCAATATATTGAAATTGTTCAACGTATGCTTCATCTTTCATAGTTTTGTAGTGATCTTCGATTTGAATGCTGATGCATGACCTTCCTCCTTTGCTTTAATCCTTGTATAGTTCCTATAACAAGATACATGATAAAGAGATTGTGCAGTCACTGTATCCCTACTGCTAAGATCTTTGAATTGAAAATTAATGGTTGCACACACTTGAAGCCTTTTGTCAACTCTAAGCTCCGTGGCCTTGATTAATGTCTCATGTGTCGATGTTCCCTTGTAGTAACTATTTTATCTTTCCACATACAATACATTCTTCAGCACAAACATTTGACTTCAATGATGTTCTTCTGTCTTAGCGTTTACTCTTGCACTCACTCTTTCTAGCATCATCGCTAACACTTGCTTCAGCTTTTCGCTTAACAGTCTGTACATCTCTCTTCATAGAAAACAGGCTATTGCACTTCCTGTAGTAAAATACTTGAGGAACCATGTTGCTTTCCATATTTCTCGCAATGTCTAACAGTGGAATGTGATTATTTACTTGAGCTGCCTCTAACAAAGTTTTCCATGATGAATAGTCCTGCCGACTTGTCAGCGTAACTTAATTTTACATTGGGGATCAGAGGGAGAGGATGTCCCTGTTTCAGTCTTCTTTATGATGCTGCACAGTCATTCATCACGAGCTCTAGAAAAAGTAATGCATTTAAAAAAAAACAATTTTACTTGATGTACTTAAACGTTTAGTACAAATAGAAAGGGCTGTGCCATTTTTGCGCTCTTTGCTAGTAGGGAGCTGGAGGCTTCAGACCAGATTCACAAACGCATGTAAGAATCCCTATGAGTACTCCTGTGGTACTACTTTCTGTACTCATAACTGTTTTAGTGAATTGCCCCAGATTGATATTTTCTGGTTATCTGTTGATTCTTTATGGAATTTATTCCCATGTAGAGATTTACACCTAGATGTAGACTTACAAGACTTCACTCTTTCTAGAGTGGAGGTGAAGACTCTCACAACTAACTTTACAAATTGAAAGTTACTATTAGCAATGTTCTACTGGTTTGTGGTAAACTCCTCTGAGGACCAGTTCCCGATTTATTTACATTGACCCTTAAAAGAAGGTAAAATTGGCATATTTAACTTTCCAGTAAAGCCATAATAAATGGACATACACCCATAGCTTGGAAGTTAAATTTCACATGTGAACTGCAACACATAGAGGCACAAAGGTTCTGAAAACTTGATTTTTCCTCAGGATGGTGCACTGTGGGATAGTTTCCTTTCTGCAAAGTCACCCCAGAGTGTAGCCTTTACTACCTTATTTTGATTGCTGAACCCATTTTTGTTGCCACAAGGATACTGCACACTTTACTTCAGTTAACTTAAGTGCACCTAATTGTCACATTTAATTTACTTGTAAGCCCCTGGTATATGTATTACATGTACCCAGCATCTGTAAATTAAAGGGTATTAGTGGGCTTCAACACTCATTCTGCCACCCACTAAAGTAGCACCGTAAAACATGTCTCAAGCCTGTCATTTCAGCCTATAAAACAGTTTTAAACAATCAATTTCATATGGCAAAATAAACATTTTACCGGGACTAATCTTTCCTTTGAATACTTATTATTGGTCCCTAAGGTAGGCCATAAAGGGTCTTATGACAGGATTCATGGTATTTATAAAGTAGGACATGTTCTGGTAATGATAAACACCTGAAGTCAGTTTGCACTGTAGCAAGGCTAGCTTTCCCAAATACTAACTCTGAGATACCTTATTACAATTAATAAGTGTCAACTTCAGTTTGTGAGAACATAGAATTGTATGTTAAAATCCTCTTTAATGCTAAAGTCGGATTTTAAAATACTATTCTGAAAATACCACTTTTAGAAAGTTGGCATTTTTCTTCCTAAACCAAATGTGCCTTTCTGCCAGTGTCCAGGGTAACATGACAGTTAATGACTCTCCAGTGGTGGGCCGTGTATTCTTTCTGGACAGGGGACAAAATGGCCTTAGGTGTGGGGCAAGTGCTCCTCTACTGAGCAGGATGATGTTGTGTATCTTTACTCTATCTTTACTCATCTTCAATGCTTAGCCTGTAGGCTCTGAAGCTACCTAGCTTGTCATTAGCAAATGTAAATGTACCCCACATCTGGGCCTACCTGCATTTGTTACCCTAGAAAGATTGGAGTCAGATCCAGGGACAAAGGACGAACTGACCAGAAACAGTTAGAGTTAAACCAAGGGCATGGCCATGACAGAAAGACTAGTGGTAGGTATACAAGAGGCACCCTAAGAACCTCTCATCACAACACTCCTTGACCTGAAAAGATTCAGAATAAGGACTTCCCTGCTGTCTGAAGAAGGAAGACTGAACCTGCTTACCTTTAACCTAGAATCCTAGAAGTGACTCTAACGGTCAGTTGGCTGGTCTCCTTTTTGAGATGCAGGGACACAATAAGCTTTCAGAGGCCTCTCCTGCAACTGTCTAGATGACTAGCACAAACAGGACCTGCCTTAGTCATGTTTCTGGCTTTTGCTAGAGTCCTGATGCCCAAGAGGTGACTTGCCAGGTCTTGAATCATTGGAAGTTGTATTCCTACACTTTGCACATTGAAAGAACTGGTCTCTAGGTGAAAATCCAGAGATTATGGACTCTTCTTGTCGAAAATGAACTTTCACTGGTCTCATGAATGCAAATGTACTTCACCGTGGCCGACACGGATCTGCATCTGACGGCTGACGTAACCTTCCTGGCTATAGACTCTGAACTTCACTTGCATGGTGCACTTTGCATCAGCAATAACCATCTGCACCATCAACTCAAAGCTCCAACTGGGGCTCCTTACATACAACTCTACTGAGTTAGAAAATAAACTTGCACTGGGACAAGCCTGGTCCCAGTATCCTACATATGCTACATTGCAGTTGGCCTTAACTTTTGAGTTTGACCAAGTCCAGCATCACCAGATAACCACAATTGGCTCTTTGTGATTCTATGTGCTGGTTTTACTTACCATCTTAACTCCTGTTTTACTTACTAGAATTTTGTCAATTTGGTTTCATTTTATTTATTAACATGTACTCCATTTTTCTAAAATGGCTTGGGATTTTTTCGTGTGCTGTGTTTTCACTTTATTACTGTTTGAGTGTGGCCTAAATACTATACACAGTGCCTCTAAGTTAAGCCTGACTGGTTTTGTGCCAAGCTACTAGAGGGTTAAGCACAGGTCTTTTAGTGACTTTTATGGCTCACCCTGAGCAGGATTGTGCTTATCACTCACCCCCTCAACTAATACTCACATTTCTTACAAAGGCCCTTGTGGACATTTTGCCCATTGGTTGGGGAGTGTCCAGAAGTCACCCACGCCCACTGGCTAGTGAATCCTTCAAAAGTGGCATCTCACTCCAAGTCATTTCCACTGAATCTTCCTAGAGGCGAGGCTGCTTTTGAAATTCTTTTGAAGTACAGTCAAGGGTACAGCTCTGCTGTTTATTATCATCTCAGATGATAAACCTTGCATTGTTTTGTGTCAGTAGGTGTGCAATAATTCTTTATTGTACATGTAAGGCAAGCTGTGAACACAGTGTGACTCGATGAGCATGGGCAATTTCATATCCACCTGGCCGCCTTCACACAGCGAGATGGAGCTGCAGTAGGACCCATGAGCTGACCTTCACTCCTCCTCTAGCTTTAACATATTTAGTTCTTCCAGAATGTAGCCCAGTCTTTGCCTCTTCTTGTCCCTATATTGTGTGTGTTGAGGCAGTAAGATTGGAGGTAGACAAGATGGTCGATATCACAAAAAATCCTGGTCAAGCTTCTCTGGCTGGAGACCCCTTTCAGTGAAAGTCCCTAATACCCCAACTCCTTTCAGAATGGAAAAAAAACCTTCAATGCCATGACTGCCACTCACCCCTTTATTGCCAAAGATACGGGTCTCTAATCTTCAGCCAACTTAACCACTGCCTTATTATCTGAAAGCAGCACTTTGGAGCTACCAACACCCTAGTTTCCTGGTGAGCCCACATTGAAGTACCAACCACAGCCTACTCGTCTTACAGTCATAAGTTGCTACCCTTCACTGAAGAACTGTGCTTGAAGTAAAAATGAGAAGTACATGGACACCCACTGAAAACTATATCACAGAGGAAACAGTCCACATGGTGGCCATCTTAGAGTTTGCTTTATCAAATTAATCACCAGCCACTACCAGTACGAATATATTCATAAGATTTATTTGAAAATTAAACACTTTATATGCAATGTAGACAATAGCTCAGAAAATCAGAATGCTTAGAACAGTGACTCTGTTTTTTATTTGCCTTCTCATTAAGCCCAGCTGTAGGACCGTGTGATGACTTCAAGAAGAGGTCATGCGACCCAACCAGACTTCAGGACTGGTGAGGGAGTGCTAGAGCGCCCTGCTGTCCACTCGTTCCAAGAGGATCGACCCTCTACTGAGTTGAATTGGATCGAAGTGGTCCTGCTGCTCAATGCTGTCCCCAGCATCTAAGCGCCGACTTCACTGCCTGTACCTGCAAGCACTTTTTTATCCACCTACTGTACCAAAACCTCAGACTACTAAGGAGATTGAGCCCAGGGTGTCCCCTGGACCAGCTGTCTTCTGAAACTCTCAGGGTTTGGGTAATTTCTCATCCCCTGCTAAAACTCCATTCTATAGTTATTCCTCTGTTTCCACATCTCCAGAGGGCATGAAAATAATACAAGACTTCCGGCTAGCTGTGCATCTTGTCTAGTAGGATTGAAAACACTCATTCAATGGTCACCTGTACAAGCAAGACCACTTGATGAATGGGCCTCGATTTTAAAACAGAAACATCAAATTTTCTGGCTATGCTCACACCATCTAATATTGAAGAACAAAGGTTTCTCTGGGATCAAGTGGGGGGCCTTAGTTGGTAGTTCAAGTCTCTTCCTCTGTTTGTCATCTCCCCCGCTCTTCACTGTGTAGGCAGAGACCACTATGTGACCTGATAAATGCAGGTAGAAATAGGTGTCTCACTACTCGAATAATCTCAACCTTCTGTACCCTACAAAGGCAAATTTTTGCTATACACCCCAGGACTGCCCATCTTTCTTCAATGACTCTTCCAGAGAGCAGTCATAATGGTCCACTGTGACTCCTCCATATCAAAACATCTCTCTAAAACTGGAATAAACTCCTTTAAAGTCACTTATCCTCCAAATTTAGTGCAATATGCAGTGACACACTTCACACAGAAGATTCTAAGGGAATTCCTGGAAACTTTGATTGCAGACAAATATTCCTGTACTCCGAAGGGGTCTATCAAAACTGATCTTCTACTTTTCATTCACTGCATGCCTCATAAAGAACATTCAATAGCTCTTCAAAACTTGACTTCACCTATAGGCAAATGTTTAAGGTATAATCCTCATAACACCTCAATGGCTATTGTTTCCATCTTCAATAACGGAAAGATGTTGCTCCAATCTAGTGATTCAAATCGAGTCTTACTAGTTTGACTTCTTCAGTTTCTCATCCCTAACTCCACATCTTTTCTATTGCCACTCTCTGATCTCCCTGCTTTCAATCAAACCAATCTTGTCATGCCCTAACAGGCCATCTACTACTACAAGTATTCCTCCTCCCTGCTCCAAATTTGCCCAATACCACTTACTGACTTATCCCCTTTGGCTCTCTGCCACATCAGTCATCTCTTCCATCTTGGCCCCCTACTCAGCCTAGCTACCTTTTTAAAGCCCGTAACCAATGCTACCACTCTACCTCTGCTTCCTCATTGTTGACACTCCAATATTTTCACTCATCCCCCAGCAACTGTCTCTCCCTTGAACAGCAATCCCATAGCTGTCCCTGCTATCCCCTCCCCACTAACACCCTGCCTATTCAATCTAAGACCCATTCCACCCTTACAAGGACTTTTCCCTACTAACCTTGTTCCGATCTACCAACTGGCCATTCCACACACTGGTACAAAAGGGGGTGGTGATGGATGGAGCATCAGAACCAATCAAACACTCACACCCAGTCAACAGATCTGGGTTTGATCCATCACCGTTCTTTAGCCCACTCTGCCACCCCAGTTCAGACATGGCCATATGCAAATCAGTCTGACCCTGTGCCTCATGGGATCAGTCCAGCCCGAACTGCCAAGCCATGCCTTCCCTGGACTGGAAACACGCTTCCTAGGACCGGTTTCTGGCATTTCAGCCATCTTCAGCCAGGCTTGCTTGAATCCAGTGGCAAAGTGAGCAAGGGACTCACGTCTGAGCATACCCTGCCAACTTATGGCGAACAAAGTGGTACAAAAGGGGGTGCTGATGGATGGAGCATCAGAACCAATCAAACACTCACACCCAGTCAACAGATCTGGGTTTGATCCATCACCGTTCTTTAGCCCACTCTGCCACCCCAGTTCAGACATGGCCATATGCAAGTCAGTCTGACCCTGTGCCTCATGGGAACAGTCCAGCCCGAACTGCCAAGCCATGCCTTCCCTGGACTGGAAACAAGCTTCCTAGGACCGGTTTCTGGCATTTCAGCCGTCTTCAGCCAGGCTTGCTTGAATCCAGTGGCAAAGTGAGCAAGGGACTCACGTCTGAGCATACCCTGCCAACTTATGGCGAACAAAGCGGTACAAAAGGGGGTGGTGATGGATGGAGCATCAGAACCAATCAAACACTCACACCCAGTCAACAGATCTGGGTTTGATCCATCACCGTTCTTTAGCCCTCTCTGCCACCCCAGTTCAGACATGGCCATATGCAAATCATTCTGACCCTGTACCTCATGGGAACAGTCCAGCCCGAACTGCCAAGCCATGCCTTCCCTGGACTGGAAACAAGCTTCCTAGGACCGGTTTCTGGCATTTCAGCCGTCTTCAGCCAGGCTTGCTTGAATCCAGTGGCAAAGTGAGCAAGGGACTCACGTCTGAGCATACCCTGCCAACTTATGGCGAACAAAGCGGTACAAAAGGGGGTGGTGATGGATGGAGCATCAGAAACAATCAAACACTCACACCCAGTCAACAGATCTGGGTTTGATCCATCACCGTTCTTTAGCCCACTCTGCCACCCCAGTTCAGACATGGCCATATGCAAATCAGTCTGACCCTGTGCCTCATGGGAACAGTCCAGCCCGAACTACCAAGCAAGCCATGTCTTCCCTGGACTGGAAACAAGCTTCCTAGGACCGGTTTCTGGCATTTCAGCCGTCTTCAGCCAGGCTTGCTTGAATCCAGTGGCAAAGTGAGCAAGGGACTCACGTCTGAGCATACCCTGCCAACTTATGGCGAACAAAGCGGTACAAAAGGGGGTGGTGATGGATGGAGCATCAGAACCAATCAAACACTCACATCCAGTCAACAGATCTGGGTTTGATCCATCACCATTCTTTAGCCCACTCTGCCACCCCAGTTCAGACATGGCCATATGCAAATCAGTCTGACCCTGTGCCTCATGGGAACAGTCCAGCCCGAACTGCCAAGCCATGCCTTCCCTGGACTGGAAACAAGCTTCCTAGGACCAGTTTCTGGCATTTCAGCCGTCTTCAGCCAGGCTTGCTTGAATCCAGTGACAAAGTGAGCAAGGGACTCACGTCTGAGCATACCCTGCCAACATATGGCGAACAAAGCGGTGAATTTTTAAGGTTTTTTAAATGCCAATTCCTAACTATAACGCCCCTGAAACCTTTGGTTTTTTCAGTGAATATATATATACATATATTCCAATCGTAAAGCTCCCAACATTTAAAATGCCACACGCGGCGTGTCTTTACTCGTTTATTGGCAAGGCAGCATTTCAAAGCAACTTCGCAGGCACAGTTCAGTCTGCCATAGTATCCCTACGCGTTTCTGGCGTCCTCCCACCCTTGATCTCAGGAATGGCTCACAAGGAGTTGCAGTGGCCAAAAGTAATCACAGCTTGGTGTTCTTTTCAATCCCGCCATGTGAGCGTGGCTGCTCAGTGCATTGTGGTTGTGGTGCACAAGGAACGGAGTGTACAATGGCAGGGTAAAAGTACAGCAGGACAGTCAACTTTGCAGCAATGCAGTAACCCATTGGGGACTTTAGATTTATATGAAAGAGTTTGAGTAGCGGCACTCACTGGGGGATTTAAAAATAAATGAAAGACTCAAACAACCTCAATGCACTTAGCAGCCACGCCCATGCCCCCATTCCCAACCTTCAACCTAAAAATACCCTTAACACCCAAATCTCATTCCCACCCCAAAACATAAAAGTTACCCACCACCAAAATGCACCCTATACCCTAAAAAATCCTTTGCCACCTGAAAAAGCCACATCTGTCTAAAACCCTAAAAGGTCACTGCCACACAAAATCCATACCCACCCAAAACCATAAAAATTCACTTACCACCCAAAAACCTATACCCACCCTAAACCCTAAAATTCCCTTGCCACCCAAAAACCCATACCCACCGTAAACTCTTAAAATACCCATATCTTCCAAAAACCCATACCCATCATAAACCCTAAAAATCTTCCTACCCCCAAATACCTATACCCACTCTAAACCCTAACAATTCTCTTTCTCTCTCTCTCTCTCTTTCTCTCTTTCTTTGTGCCAGTGATTCTTGTTGTGTATGGAAATTTGGGGCAATGTCTCAAGAGGGAGCTGAGCAAAACGGTGGTCAAACTGTTTTTTTTTCAATGTTAATTTCATAGAGTTTTTTGTCACGACTACAGCCGACCCGCTCGATGGAATTGCACCAAATTTGGCTGAAAGGTTGCTCTTGGTCCAGAAATAACCCTTCTTGTTTATTGGTGTAATTCTGTTCAGTAGTTTTTGAGATATTAATTGAAATCCAAATTTGTATACATAGGGATGCGGATCCTCTGTGGGGCCTCCTTGGATTCACAAATCCACGCACCAATGACAATGCTGTGATTGGCTTGATGCAAGCTGACACGAAAGTCACAGCCACAATGTTTTCATCAGGACACAGTTCCCAATAGGGAAAATAAATTTAAAAAGTAATAGAAGATGTCAGGGTAGAGGCATTCGGACCCCATGGGACTGAAGGAGGGGTCTGTGAGGGACCACGCATGGGCAAGTAATTGTCCAAAAAACATTTTTTACCATATGAGGATCCATGGATCCTCCCGGATTCTGGACAATTCGGGTGGATCCATGAATCCAGACCCCATTTAAAAAAAATAATACACTCACTGACAGATCCACACATCAGTCAAACATTTACTCATACCCTCACATGCCCACTTACACACACACAAAACCACTCAAACACACTCACAGACCCTCAAAACCACTCACACACCCATTCACAGACCCACACAGCTTTAACACACTCACTCAGAAACCTACTTACACACCCACACAACTCATATACCCACTCACACACCCATATAGCTACTTACACACCCACTCACACATCCTCACAGCTACTCACAGACCCACAAAGCCAGTCATGCATGCAATCACACACCCATCACACACTCACACACCCATTCACACACCTACACAACCACTCACACACCCACTCACCCACCTAGGTTGCAGGTACATTATAGTTAGGAAATAGCATTACAAAAACATAGAAATTCACTGAAAAAACTAAAGGTTATAGGGACGTTATAGTTAGGTTCAGATTTTACAAACGCAAACCATAGAAATTCTGCAGTTATAGTTAAAATTATCTCAAGCAATTACAACTTGTGACCTAAGGTAACTATAACTTTCACCCTAGCCATGCACTGCTAATTACCCCACATATTACATCTCTCCATCTATATCTTCCATGACATCATTGATAATAAAACAGCAACATTTGCAGTGAAATTATTGATGAGAAAACCATGCATGCTGGGGCGCGAGTTATAGTTACCTTAGGGCATGAGTTATAGCTAATGCTGGTAGACCTAGGAATGCATCAGAATTGTATGCCTTCCTGATCGAGGTGCAACAAGGAGATATATCTTTAATTTTCCCTATTATGTCCTCTCTCTGTAGCACGCTTAGAAAAAAGAAAATGCCTCTAAGGATTTTTTTTGTGCAGGTGGGTATCCCTTCCTGCACGAAAATAATCCTTCCAGTAATGCATCCTTCCTGGCACCATGGCACAGGGTACCTGCAATGGCACTAGGCTGCACTGATTGCTCCAGCACAAGGAGAGGATGAGAATGTGCCATATTTTCATAGATATGTCACCCGCTCACTATTTCCCTTTCATGTAGTGCAGCTGCATGAAAAAATCATAAATCTGGGCTTTAATGTCTATTTGCAACATGGGATTTTGACCCAAGCACCAGGAACTCCAATATATGCTTTTTGAATGAAATCAAATCGATCTTAAATGCTAATGACAAAAGATGTTGGATTTTCAGCAAAACCCCCCTCTGCATAATCAACTTCCAATCAACACAATTGCAAATCTCTTAAAAGGCTCTAGTTTCAATTAAAATGAACATCACGTCTGGCACTTCCCCACACCCTTTGATATGTCCCTGTAAAGTTTATGATCTTCACAAGCTGGTGCTTCGCGTTTAGCTGCTAAAATGTAGCTAGAAGTAGTTGGAAGTGACAAGACCTTAAAAGAACAATGCCAATAGCCATTCTACCATTGAACATACGTTACTGGCTGACTTTACAGAAACGCCACAGTTCCACGGCCAGGGGTCAGTATATTTATGCACTCCTTTTGCAGTCTTCTTTTTTGGCATTTACCTTCTCCAGTTTTTACTTCTACTAGAAACTTCTGACAGCAGTTAGTACCAATTGGGCTTACTTCACAATCACCATGGGGTACCCTATTATATACTCGATTACTATGGTTACAATACAATCTTTTTATCCCGTTCTTATTTCAGCTATATCACATATGATCTTTACAATTTGGGGTAAGTATACTATACTCCTCTGTGCTTATGTTGTTCGCTTTGTTCTCAAAATCCTTGCCCCACACAAACTCGTTACTTAATGTTACAATAAATAACTTTGGTTTAGTATACTGTTATTAATTTCATCCTATAAATATATATTGCACCTTTTCATGATTTTTTATTATTATATAGTATCATTGTTAGAAATGGGATTTCTGGTTGGCTAAGGCTTGCGCCAAGCCAGACAGAAACCACCACTTTAGTCAGGGCAAGGGAGTTACACACTGAAGATAACCCCTGTTCACCCCTTTCGTAGCTTGGCACGAGCAGGATTATCCCAGAGGCAATGTGTAAAACATCTGCGCAACACACACAAACAGCAGCAACAAACTAGGCATACCACAAAAGAAACTCCACACAAGGTTATATAAAAAATAGCCTTTGTATTATCATAAACACATTCAAAACCTAATCACACGTTTACACTGTGCCAATTGGCACAGGCGATATTCACAGGGGATTATATACAGGACCAGGTCAATCGGGCCACGGTCAGAACCATCACAACAGGTAAGTAAATGTAAAACAGAACCAGTAACTACTGGTACCATAATGAACTAAGCATTATCACATTAGCATTAGACACCATCCTAAAATATCATAGCATGATATTAGGCCTAACCACATTAGCGTGAGACACCCTCCTGAGCATAAACACATTACGCATTAGGACTCACCAGCATAAACACATTAGGCAATAACCTCATGAGCATAAACATCATTAGAGGCATAAATCAAGGTGCATAAATCACGTCACATAAGTCACATTATGCAATCACCATCACAAGGGGCATAACCTTACGCATAAATCAAATTACACATAGACCTCATAGCGATATATATAGGCATAAACACATGATGAAAGGGGCATCACATTAGCATAAACACCAGAAGCATAAATCACGTTAGGGCCTTGCACCCTACCAATCATGAAGCTAACGCCCCTGGCCAACTGGTCTTCTCAAAGGGGCTCAAATGCCCTATGTTCCAAATGTCAGGGCGTCTCAAAGTGCGCAATTGCGCAGACCTAAACGATGCAGCTGTCACTAAGTGCTGTACAGTTGGGAATGAAATAAAGACCCTGGCACCACTGTGCCCTTTGAATAGATATGCAAAAACGTTGCAGCTGCCCGCGCTGGTGCGGTGCAGCTGAGAACAATGTAACATGGGCCCTGGCACGACTGTGCCCTCGGGGCCCCACTGGGGCTCTCTAAAGAAACTTCCCCCATCGTTGCAGCTGCCCTCTAGCAAGTGGGACAACTGTCAAATGGCCAGACTGGGTGAGCACGGGCCCCTCTGGGCACTCAAGCAACAATATCCCCCCTCGATGCAAAGGTGGCACAGGCACTATGCCTTGACTGGCACCAACAAACTGTGCCAAGAAATGCCCTCAAGTCCCACTTTGGGGAATTTGTAAACTAAATGGCCTCCACTCATAGGAGCAGCCCGCTCTCTCTCGTGGGTCTGCTCAGAACTAGAAATTGGCACTGCCAATGTGCCAAGCAGCAGCTCCACTCACCGGGGCTCAGGGCAGGACTCCTCTGGTCTCCTCTTGGGCCTCAGGACCGGCACTCTCCTCTTTTCCCTCGCTGGGGAGGCTGAATCCTGCTCTCTTCGCCCGGTCGCAAGGCTCTGGGCAGTCCAAGGCTGCCGTCGGCATACTCCGGGAAGCCCCCATTCCACTGGGACTCTCTCGGTCAGTGCAGCAACACGTGGGGCTCTCCCTTCTCCAAGGGAGCCTCGCTGAACCGCCGCAGCACTTATCCCTCCTTCACCCGGGCCCCAGGACTTCAACATGGAGCCTGCGAGGCTCCGGGACTCCGCACACGCGGGGTTCCCTTTCCTCCCAGAAGCCCCGCCCATGGACAGGCACAGCCTGGCCTGACTTCCTTCTTGGGCCGGCAGAGGTGATTTTCTCACCAGGATACGGGGTGGGCACCCGCGAATAAAATACAGCAGACAGCGGGGTGGGCACCCACAAGTAAAATACACATGGAGCGGCCATGCGAGGTGGGAACCCGCTATTCTAAATATCAAAAATGCGGGGTAGGCTCCCGCCAAGATGGTTATCACAGGGGAATCCCTACGCTGGGGATTCCCTCAGCCGCAACACGCAGCCCAGTGCTACGACACTCCAGCGCTCCTCTCTCAAGGGGAATTTCAGGCACAGCACTCACCTTTCAAGATAATTACAAGTAAAAGCGTGCACAGGGCTCAGGATGCCCCCCAGGGTTCAGGGGGCATAGCTGGGCCCAGGGAGGCCAGCACACAGGGCCCTCCAGCAGTGAGGTAAGCCTTCGTCTGTAGTGCAGGGCATTGGGGAACCAGATGCAACTGGTTCAGGGGGATTTGGAGCACTTTGTGTACAGTGCTCACACCCTCCTTTGTCAGGTGGGGGCTCGTCATCAGACACACCACAGGGGGCGGAGCCAGCATTCACTAGGGCAGGCATCATCCTATTCAGGGACCAGGGACTTCTCCTCCCACTACTCAAAATGTAGATGCCCTATTCATCCTAATGCTGACTCACCCTGCCCCTCCTGGAGCCACACACACCTCCCAGCCCCTGTCACTCAAAAGCCAGACATGCAATTGACATCAGGCAGGCAGACACAAAGCACAAAGAAATGCCAACTTCTAAAAGTGGCATTTCTTCCACAGTCATAATAAATTGTCACACCCCATTGCGCAGTATTTATTATTACAATTCGATACATACTAAACTCTGCTCCTCCCATACCATGAATTACCACTGACACACACTGATCAGGGAATCACCAATGCATTCCTATGGGAGGACAGGCCAACCTCTCCACACGTACACAGAGAGTGCACGCACTTTACACTGGACCACAGTGCTAAAGTGCCCAGAGGGCTAAAACCACCCACACCAGGTCACAGAAAAGGCAAAAAGTTTAGTGGTGAACCTGCCAAAAAGGGCCAAGTCCAACAATCATACATTAGTCCCTCTTGACTTCCTCCAACCTTAATTGCAGACTAACCTAGCACTACATGACGTCACCTTTCTACAAGCATATCCCTTCTTATGTACGCAATTCTACATGTTTTTCACCATAAGCTCTATTGCTTAAGTACATGTTTTCCCGTTCTCTATACCTATTTATATTTTGTGCATTGTGGTGAATTTTCACACTCTGTTTCTGCACCATTTCTTCTTGGAACTCTATTAAAAATACACCGATTATTCAAGCCTTTTCATCTTCACACTCTGAGACCTGATTTTCCTTGGTGTGACAAACACATGGATGTTGTTCTTTGATAATGGCTCACATCATATTTCTTACCTTTGTCCTTTACTGGGTATCATGGTTCCAAGGGTGTACTTCTATTAACCAATCTTTACTACAACTTTAATCATCTGGCTTTCATGTGGGAGCATCTTCTAGTCTTTACTTTGAAACCCCATCTATTCCTCCGATCTTTCCACTTTTTTGTCTCAAATTTAAGTATATGTTTTTGTAGCCTTCCTATAAAAATGATGTTCTTTGTCTTTTAAAACCAAAGGGGATGATGGACAGAGTGTTGAACATTGCAAGCACTCACCCCCAGTCAACTATTCTGGGTTTAATCCATCATCATTCTTTAGCTCACTCCGCCACCCCAGTTCAGATATGGCCATATGCAAATCAGTCTGACCCTGTGCCTCATGGGAACAGTTCAGCCTGAACTGCCAAGTCATGTCTTCCCTGGACCAGAAACAAGCATTCTGGGACCGGTTTCTGGCTAATTAGCCGTTGTCAGCCAGGCTAGCTTGAATTCAGTGGCAAAGTGAGCAAGGGACCCACGTCTGGGCTTACCCTGCCAACTGAGGGCGAACAAAAAAAAAACAAAGGGGATGATGGCGGGAGTGTTGAACATTCCAAGCACTCACCCCCACTCAACTGATCTGGGTTTAATCCATCATCATTCTTTAGCTCACTCCGCCACCCCAGTTCTGACATGGCCATATGCAAATCAGTCCGACCCTGTGCCTCATGGGAACAGTCCAGCCCGACCTGCCAAGCCATATCTTCCTTGGACTGTAAACAAGTATCCTGGGACTGGTTTCCTGGCTAATCAGCCGTCATCATGTGGTAAATTTAAATTACCTAGACTTAATTTATGTGGTAAAATATAATACAAATAACTCAGTAAAAATAAGAGGCAGAATCCGTGGTATTCGAGGGTATAATAGGGAATTTATTCCTTACAAAGGAATGATGGTTCGAACCAGGCAATCGAGTTCCGTCACCACGAAGGTTCAGGAAGGGATCAGCAATACATTATTGACAGGTTATAGCATATATAGTAATGCATTACAGTAGAGACAGATGCAGGAGGCGTAACAGCTGATAAGAATACACATACGTAATAGAAAAGGCGTTACAATAGGCGTGCATAGAGGCGTATACTAAAAACGTCATTATGATGATGACACAAGTGGGTGGATCCATAAGAGAATCCTGCAAAGTCAGCAAAAAATATATGGCAGAGATGCGCGCGCAGCCGCATGACGTGTGATTGACGTGTAACTAGAGGGTGAAGGAAACTTGACATTTAGCCCTACATGAGGAGACAGAAGTCTGGGGTGTCAGGACAACCTAGTCCTAAATCATATCTAATATCTTGTGTTTAAGGAACTATATTATCTGGAAGGAAAGGTCTTCTCGGACAGATCCTATTCTATACTGACTGCTAGTGCGTGTACAAGCGTCTAAGTGTCTACATGAGATGCAAGGGTGCATGGGCCTACCATGGTAACGAAAGTCATGAATTACTTGCACGGAGGCAGTAAGGCCGGGCCCTTTGCTCTGCAGCTAGAGGGATGTTTACCTAAGCTACTTAGACAGGAATGCATTTCTTGAGGAGCGGAACAGATAACTTGAAGGCTGAATACAGTTTTGGCAGGCAATAGGCCGGGCTAGGCACCGTCAGCCGCGCAGGAAGTAAGACAAAGTTCATGGATACAGATGCAGGTCCAGGCTGGAGCATTCAGAGGCAGAAGCAAGAAAAAGCTCGATGGCAGAATTCAGGGCCTACCTTGCCAGAGCTGGAAAACGTGAAAAGTATACCATATAAAGACGGTGGCAAGGCATACTTAGGAACGGAATATCTGGCCCATTCATGGCAGATATGAAAGAGGACATATTAACGTTGGACACAATTGTATTTGCGTCTTCATAGCTTGAAGTGGAGGGAACATACATGTACTTGTAACATGTACATGGAGCCGTTGGGGTCTAGATAGGGGACACAATTGACCATAAAAATTCATATTTCCTCATTCCCTCCTTGTCCCCTACGACCCTTCATGAAATATCGATCTTCAGGAATCCATCAATCTGTTCATGTAATATCATTTGCTCTTCTTTCTTCTTCCGGGATCTTGAATGAAAACTTGAACGTGGAATACACGATGTGGCACACAGGCCGCAAATCGCTGGTCCACATTGTAGACATAGGCAGCAACTGAATACTATGAGAAATCCAATACCTAGGAAGGATAGGACTTTCCATCCCCAGGCTGACAACACGCTCCAGAACCAACCGGACCATGTCCAGGTGCCTGCATTCTGATGTATCTGGTTCGCAATCTTGTGAAGACGAGTTATGGCTTTATATACGGATGGCGCGTTTTCTGGGATGAAAACACAGCAACTTGATCCGATGACCCTACAAGCTCCGCCCCTATCTGCTAGGATGACGTCAAGGACAAGACGATTTTGGAGAACAACAATCCGCATCGCAGACTGCTCCTCTGTTAAGTTGCCTAGGGCAGAGGTAGTTTCATTCACTACTGCTTCAAGGGTTCTGGTTAATCTACGTATCAGTTTACTGTTTGAGACAACACCTATGTAAGGAAAGAGACCTTTATTGAAGTCTGTATATTGTTCCCATGCTGTTTCGGTGTAGTCAACAATCGGGATATCTCTCTGGGGTCTATGGTGTACTAGATTGGTATTTCTATGATAATCAGGAGGGGCTAGGAAAACAGGTGGCAGAAGGAATGCAATGTAACAGGTACCATCCCAATCTAGGGGTAGGCGTATATATGCGGTGTGACCACAGATGAAGTAGGAATGACGGGAAGCTCTAAATGTAGACTTGCCTTTATCACTGAATTCGATCACAGTAGTACATTTACTATGACCCAGGTGTACTGAACCATTCTTTCTTACACATAATTCACCTTTGACTGGTAATACGGACATAGCAGGCAAGACTAGTGTAGCTTCAGATTCAACATTTAGAATCATGAGGTTAAGTGTAAAATTACCTAATCCATATACTTCATTTTCTAGGTCAGTTCCTGTTCTTTTGGGAAGTCCCTCCTTGTTAGGATAACAGGCTTTAAGCAAAACTAAGTTCAGGTTTCCCCATACCCAGTTGCTCTGGTAAACTACGGTGTTTGAATCTAAAGAGTTAATCAAACTAAACCATGCTCCACAGGAACCATTGTGTGTGAACGGATACGGAAAGAGAGGCAGAACTCCTTTGTATTTCTGATAGGGAGGGAGTCGGCCACATATCCAACAATTTGTAGCGTTGCTGGTCTGATGGAAATGGTGTAACATACTAATGAATGTGTTGTTGCGCAGCGCAAATCTATAGGACAACTCATGTGGAGGTAGTTCACTAAAAGAATGTTCAGCAGTAACATTATAAGCACGCTTGAAAATAGGATAGTACAAGTGTAACAGTATACTTGCAGCAATAATAAAAAGACTTAGAAAAAACATAATCAACAATGTCACTATACAGTGACTATGAAGTGATTTACAGTATGCATGTTTCTTGAGCTGTTTCTGTCTATTTCTCTCTCTCATTCGGTCTAGAGGATACATGTCAAAGACTTAATTCAACCGATTCACCTTGGAGAGGACTTAAACAATCGAATTATCTGACTTGCTAGACCTTAGTTTCAGTTTATAGTTTTGATATTCGGTCTTTTCAACCAGGGGGAGTTTTGAATCAGTCTCTGGAAGGGGGCAGGGCTGAGAGTTCAGATCGGATGGTAGTCCATGAAATTTCTTGATATGACTCGAGTGTAACCAACCCTTGCGACCCTCGACCTTCACTGCTGTCCTCGTCGTTAGAAGAACCAGCTTTGGTTGTTGCCAACGAGGCTCCAACGGGCTTCTCCTGTCGAAGTTTCTGACGAAAACTAGGTCCCCCGGAACCACTTCATGGGGCTTTACCTCGGTGTTGTCGGGAAAGGCTGCAGCTACCTGTGAACGGCAAGATTGTAGTGCAGACATCAAGGAAGCAAGGTAATCTGTCAGCATATTACAATCAACATCAGTTATTTTACGAGGTATAGGCGTCCCCCACATATTTGGTGGCCTACCGAAGACCACCTCGTACGGGGATAGCCCTGTGCGAGAATGGGCTACCATTCTCATGTAAAATAGTGCAACCGGTAAGGCTACTATCCAGTCGACACCTTTCTCTCTACAGATTTTAGAAAGTCGTATTTTCAGGGTCTGATTATGACGTTCCACGAGACCTGCTGCCTCGGGATGTCGGACACAGTGGAATTTCCATTGATAGCCTAACAAGAGTGAAATGTGTTTCATTAGCTCGGATGAGAACGGCTGGCCATTATCTGAGTACACGATACGGGACAAACCATACCGTGGGAAGAATTCACTAACTAATTGTTTGGCAGTAGTCGGGGCAGTGTAATCTGAGACGCGATACGCCTCTGTCCAACGGGAAAGAGCGCATACAACTACGAGGACATATTTGAATCCTCGACATCGTTCCATCTGGATATAATCCATCTGGAGGACTTCAAAAGGGTGATCGGGAGGTTGGAATCCACCCTGCTCTACAGGTACGCCTTTACCTGGATTGAACTGGCAACAAATCATACAAGTTCGGACTTTCTGTTTGGCTGCAGCTCGTAAGTGTTTGTTGAACCAAATGTGTTGACTACTGTCTAACATGGCTTTTTCTCCTAGATGTGCTGGACTATGTATTGTGTTAATGATAACTTGAACCATTGAGTCGGGGAGAAACCATATAGATTTTCCCTTCGTCATCCATCCCTGATCTGTTTGGATCCCTCCTAATTCAGTCCATTTCTTTATTTCCTCTGGTGTAGCATGTGTCTGTATGTCAATTACATCAAGGGCGGGATCCTTAACTGTCATGCAGTGTGTCGGTGTCGGAACTATTGTCTTTGTCAAGTCAGTTGCATGAGTCTGATTCTGTGCTGTTTGCTTAGCTGTTCGGTCTGCTAGGTCGTTACCCTGGGAAATAATATCGGTGACTTTTGTATGAGCTTTACACTTCATGATAGATATTGAAGTAGGTAGATGTATTGCATCTAACAGGGCTTGAATGAGGGGGCCGTGTTGAATGTTGGCACCGTGAGAAGTCAAATAACCTCTCTCTCGCCAAAGGACTCCAAAGTCGTGTACGACTCCGAAAGCATAACGTGAATCTGTATATATGTTAACTTTTCTATTCTTGGCTTGAATACAGGCTTGTGTCAGAGCAATAAGTTCTGCTGCTTGAGCTGATAATGTGTCAATACAATTTGTTTCAATGACTTCGGTGTCTGTCGTGACTGCATAAGCGGCCACTAACTTTCCTGTACTTGTTCTCATACATGAACCATCTACATAAAGTGTCAGGTCTGGATCTGGTAATGGGACATCTGTCAAGTCTTGTCTGGGTTTCGTCGTAATAGTAATGACTTCAATACAATCATGTGCCAGTGGGTCTGTTCCACTTAATGGCAAAAGTGTGGCAGGATTTAATGTACTACAACGTCTGATTTCTATGTGTGGCTGAAACAATGTGAGTTCGTAACCTGTCAGTCGTGCTATAGTCAAGTGTTGTGTCTGTGTCCGGTTCAAGAGAACTTCTACTGCGTGTGGTACCTGTACTGTCAATTGATGTCCTAATACTATGGAATCGCTTTGTCTAATCGCTAAAGCTGTCGCTGCAACTGATTTCAGACACGCAGGAAGAGCTTGAGCTACGGGATCTAATGTGCTAGAAAAGTAAGTACATGGCTTGTGTGATCCTGCTTGTTCCTGAGTGAGTACTGACAAAGCAGTACCTTCACGTTCTGTAACAAAGAGTGTAAAAGGCTTACTGTAACATGGTGTCGCTAAAACAGGTGCTTGGCATAAAGCTTTCTTTAAGTCTTCAAAAGCTTGTGTATGTTCTGGAGTCCAAGGGAGGACAGTCGATGTCGCTGCCTCCTGGGTTGTCAAATGAATGAGTGGTTTTGCTAAAAATGCATATTGGGGAATCCACTGCCTGCAGTACGAAGTGAGGCCTATGAAGGCCCGTACCTCCTTTTGTGTCTTGGGTGGTGGCATGTTTACAATTAACTGGATGCGGTCAGGTGTGATCTGTCTCCCCCATTTGGACAGCAAGTGCCCTAGGTACACAACTTGCTGGGCACAAAATTGCAGCTTTGAAGGGGACACATTGTGCCCCTTGTCGGCTAAGAAATGTAAAACCGTCAGCGATGCTTTTTCACATTCGTGTTCGCTTCGGGCGGTGATCAGTAGATCATCGACATACTGAAGCAGTGCAGTGTTAACAGGCATGTGGATACTGTCAAGTTGTCTTTTCAGTGCTTGGCTGTAGATGCTAGGACTTTCTGTAAATCCTTGAGGTGCGCGTGCGAATTTAAAACTTCGTCCATTTAAACTGAATCCAAACAAATATTGTTTTTCCGGATCGATAGGGACGCTGAAGAAGGCGTTCTTGAGGTCAATTACAGTAAAGAACGTTGCCTCTGAATCAATAGCTGTCAGTAATGAAGAGATATCTGGGACCACGGGATATTGTGGTACAATGCATTTATTCAATTCTCGCAGATCAATAACTAATCGATATACTGGGGGTGCTTTTGGATCAGTTCGTTTAAGAATCGGAATGATCGGAGAATTACATACATTGGAGTCGGTTTCTACAACCACTCCTTGTGCAATGAGCTCGTCAATGATTTGCAGTAAAGCCACTACAGCATCTGGCGGTAACTTGTATTGTCGCATTCGTGGTAGTACCACTCCTGTTTTGAGCGTAACTCGATATGGTGTAATGTGCATACAACCTACATCAGTGGGGCCTTGTGCCCATAACTGTGCAGGTAGATTCTGTAACCGGTGATCCATGTCTCTAGACACGTAGTGACCTTTAAAGTCACGCAAAAATAGTCGTACTCCGTCCGGAGAACAACATAATATAGCTCCTAGAGCTTTCAATGTTTTTATACCTAACAGGTTTTCTGGGCATGATTTCGTAAGCAATAGATCTGTAGTCCGTGTCAATGGACCGACTGTAAATGCAAGTGGTTGCGATACTTCGTTAATAGTAGGCTTTCCTGAAAAACCAAGGGAAATATTTTGTGAGCCTGAGAGGGGTGCCCCTGGGACTTCATCGTGACTTATAGTTGTTCTGCTTGCCCCTGTATCAAGTAGAAACTTTCTGTCTTTCCCTAATACTTGACTCTGTACATAAGGACCCTCTTGATCTACAGGAACCTCAATAAGGGGTAAGCCAACTTCCCTCTCTAGGCTGTTTCATGTGTAGCGCTGATACTCTGGATAGTCATTTTGTGCATACTGGTACATCTGTTGTGTCGTGTTTTGTGTTGCAGCAATAGGCTGTGGCTGTGGTTGTGGTAGGGTCTGTTGTGGAACCGGCATAGGCTGTGCATGTTGAGGTGCTTGTTGTTGGATCTGGTCCTGTCTAGGCGGACGTGGTCTCTCCTTCGTTTTACCCGTGGAGATATTATGTTTCAGAACTGCACAATCGTTTATATAATGACCTGGCTGTTTACAATAGTTGCATGTCCCTTTAACGGGAACCGCTGAATTACTGGACTGTGTCGCACCCTTTTTATGACCGTCAGCTGGAACTGACTGAGCGACAAGCATTTTCATTTTCGTGTCTTTCATACGTCTTTGTTCGTGTTCTTGTTCTTCTCTAATTCTATTCTGGTGATACTGTAACATTTGTAACATTCGTGAAGGAGTGTTAGCTTGCCAAGTGCTCTCAACTTTCAATACTCTGTTTTTAACCTGTGGCAGGGAATTCTCGACTAGTTTTGTTACAAAAAGGTGTGGATATGACTCACTATTTGCTTTCAGGCCGCTATTAATACCAAAACATTTTTCAAATCGGGAATAAAAATCACTAGTGTCTTCATCGGGTTTCTGTTTACAAGCTGAGATTGCTCCCCAATCTTCCTTTTTCGTAGTTAATAAACGTGGCAATACTTGCACTAATAATCCTGGCAATGCTTTTGTTTTGTCCCCAAGCCCTACGCCTGCAGTTCTGCTATTTTCTTCCGTTTCTAATGCGGTCCAATCAATCTTTTGGTCTCCCACCTCCCATTCTTTTTCCTTGAGTTTCTCATAAATACCGGCAGGCAATAATACTTTCAATATTTTCATAATGTCAGGATAGGTATAATCACCCATGAGTAACATGTCCTTTAGTTTACGGTGAAAACCTGCTGGATCTTTGTCATGGCTGGGCACTAATTTTTTCATTTCCAATAGTTCTATTTTGGTTATGGGCGTGTACACAAACACGCGTCTAAACGTATTGTCATCATTTCTTACTGGGTGTACTTCGCGTAAGGGATTCTGTCTGTCTATGTAATACGTTTTTCTCTCCATGGAAGGAGCTGGATCATGTTCTGGACACAAAAAGGCACTATATCTATGTCTGTATTCTAGAATTACTTTGATTAGATCGGTACCTAAACCTCTCCATTTGTTCATGAGTAGTTCTATCAATATATCAGGTAGGGGACCAGGATCGGAGTGTTGGCCTTTATATAATATAAGGAGATGTTGTATCATGTATATACTAGCTAAACGCTGTTCGTCTGGGGCGAGATTCAGAAACGTATGTGCTAGCGCATCATCACTGTATTTTTCAGAGCTGTCAGCCCATTGTACTGCTGGCCTGGCTAATTCTTGTTCATCCATAGAATCGAGCACATGGTACCCCCTTCGTTCTCGAAGTAATTTATCAGTAGCCTGGAATAATTGTTCAGGGGTCCTTGGATTTGTGATAACTGTTTGAAAAATTCTGTTACATTCTGGATGTATCGGACGCATTGTTTTATTAAAAGATCTTCCTTTTCCTACATAAGCTATCATTTGTTTAGCTGGTAATTCAAATTGTCCTGTGTTCATTTCTGACTGTTCCTCCTCCTCTTCCTCTGATTCAGTTTTATCTGCTTCTACTCTGCTTTCATGTATTCGTTCTACTTCTTTTCTGATCCTTCGGCACATGGCTTCTATACACTTCTGTTTATCATGTCTCCCGTCTGTTATATTCTGACCCCATTTGGTAAGTGCTTGCATTTCCTCCGAATCTACCTCAGGCCTATCTCTATTTCTGATCAAGCAGTTTATGAAAAAGCGTAACAATAATTTTTGTATGTCTACTTTCTGGTATTCCATGGCTTCGGCAATACTTTCAGGACCCTGCCCTGATTGGATAAAGCGATATATTTTGTCTAGATGTTCAACCATTCCTGGTAACGTCATTAAATAGTTTGCAGCTCGTCGCAAACGTACTGAAGACAGCAACATTCTGTCGTGTTTTCCTGGCACTGGATCATATCTACAATCGGAAAGAGGCTCGTTTAATATATTGTCTGATATTCTTTGGGGTGTACGTTGGTATGCTAAATCCCTATAAGTCAATCTAGTTGTTGGCGGTGGCGTGGAAAAACCTCCTGTCGCACCTCCTGAGGTGCCAAGTCCAAAAGGATTTGTTGGGTGTAGGGTAGAGAGTGTGGGTGCAGGAAGGACTGTGGAAACAGATGGAATGGTTAGAACTTGAGTAGGAGTTTGTTGCTGCGGAGGTGGGTGCAGCTGATTTTGGGGTTGAGCGTCGTTAACGGGTGGTGTGCGTGGCTGCGCACCATTTGCATATTCGGGGGCTGCATCGTCTAAATAGGAAGAAAGGAAAATGTCTTTTGCGGTCTTGGGATGTACTTTAATCGGGAGTAACGGAGGTGGCAGATCTTTTGGTACCTCCAAGGTGGCCTTAGGCAAACCCTCGGCCAGAAGAGGATACATACCATTCATAAGAGTGTTTCGTTGTCTGTCTATTTGTTCTGTTTTTACTCGGGTACCTTCGTCAATTAATATGTTTTCTCTGGCTTTTTCTGAATCTTCCCTACTTTTCTCTTCCTTTCTGAGCGCTTTCTCTGTGCGCCTATGCGATTCTTTACGCCATAATTCAATGGCATCTTTCTGTGACTGTCTTGCTTTCTTTTTCCATAACGCTTCTTCTATTCTCATGATGCAATCTGCATCCCATGTTCCAGCAGCGGGCCATCTCTGACTCTCTGCTAAGTCCTTGGTGTAGTCCACCCATAGATCAAGATATAATACGGCATCTAGGCCATGTTTATGGTACATAAAGTACCCTGGAGTGTCCCTAGGTGGGATGGGAACAGCTTCCTTGAGTATCCCTTTTCTAGTTTTTATCTGTCTTAATTTTGAAAATAACGGCATCTTGAACCTTGTTACTTAATTCTTACTCGGTCTTGAACACAATAATTACAGTAAACACAATAATGAAGATCGAACAATCACTCATACCACGACATTTAAAACATATCAAAACATTTTAGAACGAACAATAATAATTAGAATAAAACTAGTTAACTGCATAATACTAAATATACTGTATGTACTGCTAAACAGTACAGATACACTGCTAAAACAGTGTAGACCAGGTCTGTGTACCCAGACCCGTCTTGACCGGCACAAATTAATGCGCACGTCTAGATGCGTCCCCAGCAACGGTACTCACCGGGAAGCACGGAACGGAAGGCCTCGGAAGTCTGGACTGGACTAGACCAAACTGGACTGGACTCAACTCGTGACTTAGATACTTCGGAACTTCGGAATCTGGTGGGCCTCTGTATACCTCGGATCTTGCTCTCTCAGCTAGGCTCTGGTCGGGATTCTCCGCACTCCTCACCGCCTCGTCTGGGTGTTGATCGCAGCCTCAGTCGCCCCCGTTGGCCTGAGGGAGATACAGGAAATCCTGCGGGTACGCGTAATTGTCCGTCCGGCTGTGGCAGGAGACCGGGTCTGCAACGCACCTCCGGCGCGTGGGGTGTGAGAGGTGTCCCTATTCGGGCGCCAATTATGTGGTAAATTTAAATTACCTAGACTTAATTTATGTGGTAAAATATAATACAAATAACTCAGTAAAAATAAGAGGCAGAATCCGTGGTATTCGAGGGTATAATAGGGAATTTATTCCTTACAAAGGAATGATGGTTCGAACCAGGCAATCGAGTTCCGTCACCACGAAGGTTCAGGAAGGGATCAGCAATACATTATTGACAGGTTATAGCATATATAGTAATGCATTACAATAGAGACAGATGCAGGAGGCGTAACAGCTGATAAGAATACACATACGTAATAGAAAAGGCGTTACAATAGGCGTGCATAGAGGCATATACTAAAAACGTCATTATGATGATGACACAAGTGGGTGGATCCATAAGAGAATCCTGCAAAGTCAGCAAAAAATATATGGCAGAGATGCGCGCGCAGCCGCATGACGTGTGATTGACGTGTAACTAGAGGGTGAAGGGAACTTGACATTTAGCCCTACATGAGGAGACAGAAGTCTGGGGTGTCAGGACAACCTAGTCCTAAATCATATCTAATATCTTGTGTTTAAGGAACTATATTATCTGGAAGGAAAGGTCTTCTCGGACAGATCCTATTCTATACTGACTGCTAGTGCGTGTACAAGCGTCTAAGTGTCTACATGAGATGCGAGGGGGCATGGGCCTACCATGGTAACGAAAGTCATGAATTACTTGCACGGAGGCAGTAAGGCCGGGCCCTTTGCTCTGCAGCTAGAGGGATGTTTACCTAAGCTACTTAGACAGGAATGCATTTCTTGAGGAGCGGAACAGATAACTTGAAGGCTGAATACAGTTTTGGCAGGCAATAGGCCGGGCTAGGCACCGTCAGCCGCGCAGGAAGTAAGACAAAGTTCATGGATACAGATGCAGGTCCAGGCTGGAGCATTCAGAGGCAGAAGCAAGAAAAAGCTCGATGGCAGAATTCAGGGCCTACCTTGCTAGAGCTGGAAAACGTGAAAAGTATACCATATAAAGACGGTGGCAAGGCATACTTAGGAACGGAATATCTGGCCCATTCATGGCAGATATGAAAGAGGACATATTAACGTTGGACACAATTGTATTTGCGTCTTCATAGCTTGAAGTGGAGGGAACATACATGTACTTGTAACATGTACATGGAGCCGTTGGGGTCTAGATAGGGGACACAATTGACCATAAAAATTCATATTTCCTCAATCAGCCAGGCTAGCTTGAATCCAGCAGCAAAGTGAGCAAGGGACCCACGTCTGGGCATACCCTGCCAACTTAGGGCGAACAAAGCAAAACCAAAGGGGATGATGGATGGAGTGTTGAACATTGCAAGCACTCACCCCCTGTCAACTGATCTGGGTTTAATCCATCATCATTCGTTAGCTTACTCCGCCACCCCAGTTGAGACATGGCCATATGCCAATCAGTCTGCATCCTGGGACCGGTTTCTGGCTAATCAGCTATCATGAGCCAGGCTAGCTTGAATCCAGTGGCAAAGTGAGCACGGGACCCACGTCTGGGCATACCCTGCCAACTTAGGGCGAACAAAGCAAAACCAAAGGGGATGATGGATGGAGTGTTGAACATTGCAAGCACTCACCCCCTGTCAACTGATCTGGGTTTAATCCATCATCATTCGTTAGCTTACTCCGCCACCCCAGTTGAGACATGGCCATATGCCAATCAGTCTGCATCCTGGGACCGGTTTCTGGCTAATCAGCTATCATGAGCCAGGCTAGCTTGAATCCAGTGGCAAAGTGAGAAAGGGACCCACGTCTGGGCATACCCTGCCAACAAAGGGGATGATGGACGGAGTGTTGAACATTACAAGCACTCATCGCCAGTCAACTGATCTGGGTTTAATCCATCATCATTCGTTAGCTTACTCCGCCACCCCAGTTGAGACATGGCCATATGCCAATCAGTCTGCATCCTGGGACCGGTTTCTGGCTAATCAGCTATCATGAGCCAGGCTAGCTTGAATCCAGTGGCAAAGTGAGAAAGGGACCCACGTCTGGGCATACCCTGCCAACAAAGGGGATGATGGACGGAGTGTTGAACATTGCAAGCACTCACTCCCAGTCAACTGATCTTTGTCTTGTGTCATACTATCACAGCCTTGATAAAGACCATTGTGATGAATCACTTGTTGGCTCTCGTGATTGTTGCCAGTTTTTCTTGATTGAATATCAGAACATGCCAATGTCACATCAATGTCTCTTCTGTGACCTAATACTAATATGTATCTCTTCATCAGGACTTCAACATTTTAGCAACATTTTATGTTCTGTTCCTACCAGCTGGGATTTTCAGAACCCCTTTTGAATTAATAAATATATGAAATTGATTCAAAATGTCATATCTCTTGACTAATCATTAAATCCAAACACTGTACTCATGCTTACTGTTTGGTGTGCTTCCGACAAATCTTATCCATGGTATCAGTGATGGTCTTTCTCTATTTCTCGAGACACACTCCTTGGTGCCAAGTGTAGTCTGGTGCAGCACCCTTTGCTAAAAGTCAGTTACCAGTTATTTGAATTTTGCCACCTCAACATGTAAAGTGTGGTTGATGGTTCCCACCACTCCCATTGTAAAATTGGCATACTTTGACATCTGAATATGCCAGTTCAGGCATCAACAGACCATTCTTATTTATTTATTGATATCATATTATTGGCATTTATAATAAGATAAACAATAACTAAGCAAAACACATTGCAATAATTTAGCCATTAATCCCCTCTCTCCAAAGGTCCAGTGCCCAACACATCATGTATCACTACATTTCCATCCCTTCCATTTCAGAAGCTTTTTGTACTGTTTTTACATTCTTTCTTCCCCGGATTCATCCACCATATCTGGATTTTTTAGACAATCTAATAAGTGATCCCATGATTGTACCCTATCAATTGAGCCGCTTCCTTTCTTTACTTCACCATACAACACTGCACTCTCATAGCCTGCCCGCCGAATCAGCCCTCCTTCCATTTTGCTACTCTGGAGGGCCTAGCCGCCTTCCAATGCATGGTTATTATCTTCCGTCTGGCAAGTATCAGGACCAAGTCAATAAACCCTGTAGTGTTGTTACACCTAGCAGGTCTTGGAAATCCCCATACTTAGAAGATGAAGGGTACACAGACATCCCCATGCAACCACCCTTAGATTTTGGTGCAAAGCCATCTCTACTAAGAAAGGTAGACTGGGGTTTGTCTACAAAATCTATGCTTCCCTAAGGCAGACTTGACAGTGGAGAAACATTTTCATTTTTCCAAACAATTCCAAGTTTGCATGTCTCCTGTACTGCACGCCACACATATAAAGGTGTAAAAGTATTAAACGATGTCAAAGCATCGTATTTTGTACTGCAACGGAATCCAGGGTACCTTGGGAACCTTGGAACTGAGGACCGAGAATGGATTCAAACCAATCAGGTCTCAAGCGATTGAGCAAAACACATAGCCTTTGCATTCAGGTGTCTGAGTAAACTCAAAAAGTAAGAAATAGGAGACAAAACTTACTGAAAAAGAACTGAGCACACAATAATTCAAGACTGAAAATATTATATAATAAAATAAACTGCAACTGGGTTTCACATATAGTCCCCATGGTTTGGGGTTTTTATTTTCTCTGAGGGTTTTTTTTTAAGTTCCTGTTTCTACGAGGGGAAGGAGAGAAAGCAATTGGTGGAGACCAATGACGTAACAGAGTTGAGACTGGGACTCATTTATGCTAAGCTCAGAATAATGAACCCACCGCTGAGTTAAGTGTGGCTAGCATGATTGAATCGATCATTGCCTTGGCAGCCTTGCAGCCTCGCTCGACTGTTCAAAATCAGCAGTTCTATTTCATTAGTAAATTTACTAAATAGTAATATTATGGTAGAATGATGGGATGCTAAGTTGGAGATGCATGCTTTGTAACTGGATTCTTAGCAAGCATGCTTTCTTTAATTATTTCACTTTATCTTTTCTGCCATCTGCCACCTACATCTATCCTTCCACCCATTCACTTACTACCTGACCCATCCATCCATTAATCCATCTATCTATTCATCCATCCATTCACCCAAAAGGCTTTTGTACACCATGACTTAAGAATCAAATGTATTATTTTCACATTATATACGCAAACGGGTACTCATATTGCGACAGGAAAGAAACAACACGAAAATATTCTATTATACAATAGCTTGAAACATCTGACTGAGCTTTCTATATCTGTACCTTTTTATTATTTGGAATTTTACTCTGCATGCTAGAGCATCGCAATATGAAACAGAATAATCACAAAAAGCCAATAAATGCTAATTGGAAGAGAAAGTAATAGCTATCTTTTGAGTTCTTCAAGACTTGCATCCATTATTGTGAAATGCTACATAAAAGCAAGCACACAATCAAGCACCGCAATTTGAAGGCATTTCAGAGAGAGATTAATATTACAGGATGCAATAACAAATGCTCACTCTGAGCAGGTCTGTGTTGAGATAATGAACACTTGTACCCTGCTACTGTACTCCGGTGCAAGGTGATGGGAATTAGCTGTCAAGTGATAAATAAGATGAAGTGCCTGGCTGCCACATCAAAGCCTTTCAGCTTTTATCCGCAGATAATGGATATATTGCAAGTTTGCACTGAAAAACATCCATATGACTCTATTGCGAAATATGGAAAGTGAAGCACTTTGTTTGGTAATCCTACATTGCTTACCATTTTCATTTTAGCTTATATAAAGTAATTCTAAAAATAAAATGTAATTCCTAAAGTCATACCCGATGCACAGTACAGCTATTCTTTCAGATTTTTGTGCGGTGCACAGCGGGTGTGGAGCAGTATTTACGGACAGACCTTCTTGACTATAATGTATTGGTCGTCACTTTAACCCCCATCAATGTAACCCCTACATGGAGAGTGATATATATGGAATCCTGATTTACACCTTTTTCACTCAATGTAGGCCCTCATTACGAGTGCCCTGGTATTTATCACAATTGATAAAATGTGACTCACTGGTGGGGGGGTGGCACTTTTTACAAGTTTTTAGGGAATAAGAGATTTTACTGTACCAAAAGTTACCATTGACCCTACACAGATTGATACAGATTGATCCAGGAAAATATCTTCTATGGAGGTGTCTGGCCTCCATACAAGATGTGTCACTTGGAAGTGTTGAGGTATGCGGTAAGTGCGGTAAGCTAGGCCATAAATAGAAGCATATTGTAGATATTATTTTAAAAGTATTAATATTTACTCAGGCTAGACATTGATTGCATAGTCTATTTATTGATTTAGCAAATGAAAATGTATATTTACTCAGGCGAGACTTTGATTGCATATTCTATTTATTGATTTAGGAAATGAAAACTGGGAGGGGATTATATTTGTATCAAGAAAGCACTGCATGGTGGCCAGATGCACCTAAGAAACAAATGTAAGAATTTGGTTTGACAATAATCTCTCTATTGATCATCAGATAGTAATCCAAAAGATGCTTCGTAAAATCCTGAGATAACTCCCTTGTGCAGCCAAAAAGACAGTGGTCCTAGCTGTACTGGGGTCCTGGTTGGACTACTTTAATGTGCTATACCCGGGGGCTACCCAAGGCTCTTAAACGTGCTCAGAATGGTATGGCTAAAATACTGCTTAACATCCTTAGGTTCTCCGTTACTGGTCCTGCCAGTAGATACCTACATTGGCAAACAATGAGGAAAATAATCTCTTCCAAAGCACTTCACTTCTGCCACAGGATTATAATCTCGAGGGGCCCCTGTTACCTCAACCCTCTGATCAAACCATACCATCCTAATTGCTGTTTGAGGACGTTGGGTGATGCAATCGCTATAGTCCCTAGGATAACCAGAGCATGCATGGGAGGACACTCCTTCAGCTATCAAGCCTCAAAACTGAGGGAAGAAAATAAAAATGTGTTTTTATAGACAATTGTAATACATTCTATCCTATAGGAGCTCTGATCTGGTCACAGCTGATGTGTGGCATCTGAGCACAGGGACACTCCATTGGAGTACCCATTGCACTTTATAACGTAACTTTAAATGAGAAAAATATTAATCCCGTGGCACTGGAAGACCCGGAGAAAACTCAGAGGGAAGATGTGGCTGGAGAAGTAAGCACACTGGCCACAATGGATCTTCAGATGTGTTGCTAAAATCTTGTTAGAAAAATGTAGAAAAATGTTTCTTAATGGATCATCTAAGGAGCATGTGTAAGGCTACACATGGTAGTGGTTTTCACAAGAGATACATTTTCTGCAAACTTTGAACTATTAACACCAAAATGAAAATATAACTCCATGTGACACTATACATGAATCAAAACCAAAGACATTTGATGGCCACTCTGTGCCCCCCATGTTTCTAATGCAACCTGTGAATGAAATGATTTCAGTGGGCAGTCAAGCAAGTTCTCCAAAACTACCCTGGACTTAAGTTTAACAATCTATCCCTAGGTTGAGGAAAATATTCCACTCAGAGGGGGAAAGATGGCGGATTGACTCCGCCACTCAGAGCTAAATCCCAGAGCTGCTGTTTCCCCACCACGGCATAACTAATGACAGAAAACCGGTGAACCGGAGAAAGCCGGGGAAGCATGGGAGGATGTTAAAAAAAGGAGTGAAGAGTCTGTGAATGCCTAGAGAGAATTTCAAAAAGACCTCTACGCATACAATTATACAAATATTGAGGATTACTAAAAAAGCAAGAACTGCTGCTTGCTAACTTCCTCGCCTGATGCTGGTTTCGTCAGTGAAACTCTGCGGAGACTTTGGAACCTTGCCCAGCGGGGCTTGATTAATTCCCGGCACTCCTCTCTCGGCTGGTTCTCCCTAGCGCACTCACCTGTGATCACTTCACCTTGCTCCACCTAAGTAAATGGTCCAGAAGGGTGGACCACAGTTGACACTGCTGTACCTGTCAATACTGAAGATGAAGCATACCTTTCAACTACGAAGGGTAGCACAGCGTGATTGATCACTTCCAGGCTCAGACGCCTGATCATGAAGGTGCTACAATGAGGTAAAGCCAGTGAAGTGATAGATACTGGTGGCTCTGCAATTGTACCGCTGGAGGTGGTGATGGTGGATGCACATTTGGAGGGAGTTCTTACTGCTAATGAGGAGTCACTGATGGAGACACTGGGTGCAGGCACGGATAATGTCTTGAATATGGGATTCTTACAGCTCACTGTGCAGAGTTTCCCGAGAGAGGGTGAGCATGCTGGGCCCTGAATCGGCCCACTGGGTGATACAATAAATCTGTTCTCAGGGAATGCAACTGAAGGGGGCAGCAGGTCGAGCTGTCAGGTGCAAGAACAATCTTGAGTAGCTATGGCTGAACAAGTAGCCACTACTCTGCTACATCTAGCACTGCAAGGCACTTGCCAAGGGGATCTTAAATTGCAACCTGACCCCAATCTGGGGGATTTGGATGAAAGGAGGCTGGATTCTGGGAACATGCAGGAGGGGGATGGCATTGGTATGGAAGGATTGGGCGAATCTGGTGGCACAGATCCTTTCACATGCCAGCAAGAACAGGCAACAGACCCTTCAGCCTCCATAGCCATCATTGCTGATCTCTCTAGCTGTATTACTAATGATAGCTTGAACATTGATATACTAACCTAATTTACTCTCTGCCAGCTGATGTGGCTTCACATTCTAAAACAATCAGCTCACCGCTTGGCCGGAAGAAGGGCAATGCTAAAACTAAGTCTATAGGATGTTACAAAAAAGGAGTTGACAAACAGTGTGATGCACGTGATAACAAGATCATTGCTGGCAAACTTGGCACAGACAGCAGCCACTTTTGTAAGTAAATTACGGCATAGGGCGAAGTGAAAAACCTGATATTGTGACTCTCTGGCTCTGGACCAGGTATAGGATATACCTGGGCACAAACTTCAAGGCCCTAGTCAAGAGTTAACTTCTTCTATTGATATGGAGCTGACTGCAAATAGTGGCTCGACAAATGCGTGGCTGGCTTTGTTTATCCATCTTCCCTCGCTAACGTGGGTAAAGGTGACTTAACTGCTTCAAATACTGGCTTCGCTGAATCTTCAGTCGAGGTGATCCTGCAAACACTACAAGCCCAAAGAGAAGAAGCACAGGAGTATTATATGCAGGCTAGGGCTCATAGCTTATCAATGAAACAATCCTTGGCAGAAGTAAAAGGCAAGGTAGCAGCACTTACCTCAGATATAACGGAGCTACAGCAGCAGGTTGCAGGCATGGAAGAACATGCTACTAGGTCCGTTAAAGCCCTAGAAGCAAATGAGAATCAGCCTATGTTCCAGCAAAGGAAAATCGAGGAGCTAGAAAACTGACAATGCCACAACAATCTTAGACTTTTTGGGGTGCCAGAAGGCGAAGAGGGAAGCGATCCTTGTGTATTTGTCGTGCAGTTGCTCCAAAAAGCCTTTCCTGATTTGGCTGATTGGTATTGGGACTGTCAAGTGCAACGTGTGCATAGATTACCAATAGCCCTTAATAGGCCCGCAGGTCATTACGTTAGGCCAACTCTTATTTACTTTGGTGATTTTCTTTTGAGGCACACAGTTTCTACTAAAGTTCGACGTGCTACCCCTATTCGTCTGGACACATACTCTATTTTTATGAGGTCAAATTTCTGTAAGAATACTATGGACAAAATATGGAAACTGCTTCAGCTTATTGGCCCATTAAAAGCTGAAGGGGTACAGGTTTTTCTGCAGGACCGGCTCGCTTAAAAGTTATTAAAGATGGTCAAACATAGCTAGTGCATACGGCACATGATGCCCAGCAGGCTCCGGCTAGGCTGCGACAAGGGGCTAAATAAACACCCAAGAACAAAATGTAATTAAGTTCCCGATTAGGTGTAATGATCGGCACAGAACAGCTGAGGGTAGCTAATGTGAACTGCTATCTAAAATTAGAAATGCTTAATTCTCCTTTTTTCTCTTCTTATAATATCCCTTATCTTTGCCTTATACTGTCCTTCTTATGTCTTTTCCGGTTGTATTTTTTTATTTTTGGTTTCAATTCTCTCATGTTGGGCACAAATCCGATACTTCCATGAATGGTGAGGGACTGCACTCTGGGTGGGAAGTCTCTCAAAGGCTGTCCGGCCAGCGACACCAATGATGGGGGAGATTTCTTTCCAAAGACACTGGTGTGGGGGTTTGGGGTGGGTGTGAGTGGGTTTCTGCTGGGGAAAAGTAAGGGGGGACTAATGAGGAAGGGCAAAATGCTATAAATAAGAACCAGCCTATGGGAGCACTTTTTGGAGGTAGAATCTCTAAAGATCATTTAAAAGAAATCAATTGCTTCTTAGGATCAATAATGCAGGGTCAACTCTATGGGGTCACTTAAATGCTTACGCTGGAATGTCTCTGGCTTAAATGCAGGTCAAAAGCGCCAACTTGTTTGCGAGGAATTAAACATGTATAAGCCTCATCTTGTATTCTTAACAGAAACTCACTTGGCTTATAAGGACAGGGGATTCCTCAAGCAACTACGATATCAAATATCAAATAGCGTGTCCATCACAAAATGTATCGATCAGAGGAACTGCTATTTTAGCTAGTAAAACGCTGGGTAATCGCTCAGGTGGAAATTCAGGGTATAAAATACGTCTTAGCAACTATATGTGGGCCTAATGTCAATGACTCTGAGGTCTTTAATTCACTAATGTTAACACTATTGGAATGACAGGGGGTTTTAATAATCATGGACGCTTTTAACTGTGTTATGATCTACTCTATTGCCTCTACTAGCCGGTGAACGATTACGAGGATGCTGAAAGTGCAGGCATCTATTTTGGAATAAGCGGCTTACATGACTTAAAAGATGTGTGGAGAAATCTCCATCCTAATATCTCTGGAAACACTTATTATTCTTGTTCATATTAGCAGTATTGTAGGATAGATATGGTCTGGGCAAGTCACAGTAGATTTTGGTTAGATACAATTCAGGTCTATTATATTTTGTTTCCAAGCACGGGCATCAAATAGATCTTGGTGTACTTTTTCCTTACTGCGGTACCTATTGACAATCAATAAATATACTTCACATATTGAGAAACTTATTCATTTGAATCTGAATACGACATCCTTGAGCAATGTTTGGGACTCGATGAAGGCATATATAAGTGGCATCACACAACAATTAATACTCTAAGAGAATAGAATTAGAGACTCCTCGATTAAGGATATTTGTGTAGTGCTAGCTGACTTAAAAATGAGTCATGCCACAGCTGTTAGACAAAAGGATCCCAAACAGAAACAGCTCTAGATTGATCTTGTTGAAGCACGGGCATCACTGGACGGGATGCTAAAGGAGAGAGTAGTAGCTTGTTATGGCAAACATCGCTCCGATCAGTATGAATATGGGGAACAGGTGGGGAAGGTACTTGCATATCTTCTGGCAGATCAAACGGCTAAAAACTTAATAAAGGCTATTAAGGGTGAGGAGGATTTACTCCATACCGAACTGCATATGATACTTAAACAATTTTCAATGTTTTATCAAAACCTCTATGCCCACTCGGATCCAATAAAGACAGAGGAGCTCTCTAATTATTTAGAGAAGGCTGTATAACGTGCTTCCAAGAGTAAGCTGCTACTCAACAATGTAAAGAAGTTCTACCTGAGCAAATTCTTATTGCCCTGGCTTTATTACCCTTAGGCAGGGCACCAGGGAATGCTGCTATACCTATTTAGTTTTTATAAAATGTTCAGGAGAACTATAGTCCCACTCCTAACTAAGGTTAAACAAGAGATCGGTGACTTGGGATGTTACAAATATGGTATTTTTCTTTTAAGAATTTAAGCCGCCAGAAGAATGTGGCTATCTCTTATTAACGCCAATGCCAAAATATATGCTGGTGAATTGCATAGCTCCTCTGATGCCATGCTTAGTCTCAGGTCAACAGCAGGACTTTATAATAGGTTGAGGTACCTCAGCACATACTAACACGGCTATAATGGCGTTTGATTATGCAAAACAATCAGGTAGCAACCTAGAGATGGTCCTTTTAGATGCAGAGAAGGCCTTCAACTGTGTGGCTTGGGGCTGCTTATGGACAACTCTTGCTTCATTTGGAATGACGGGGCGATTTCTTACATGGATGCGAGCTCAATAGCGTATGCCACTGGCCAAATTGAGTTACCCAGTTACTCAAACCACACCTTTTCAAACACATGGAGTGTTGCAGGGATTCTGCTTATATACAGAACTATGCGTAGAACCCCAGGACCTCAGTGAATTGTGGTGTACCAGAAACTCACCTCAGAACCCAGAACCCAGTATCCGGCTAGCAAAAGTGTCCCATTCGTTATCCGAGATTTAGCTCGGCGATCCCAATGAAAAGACAACCCAGAACAAGCTACTCAGTGTACTCTCAGGAATGGTGGGAATCGGAAATACCTGTTCGTATATTATTCTCACATCAGTCCAGAACAAGAATCAACAGAGACACGGTGAAAATAAAAAGAGTTTATTTTTATAGACCACGTGTCCTAAGATGCAGTACTTTGGCTAATACAAGCAGACAAATGATTAAAATCAAAACCATCAGCATCGTTACAATACCATAGAATATAAAAGGGGTGATCATGTTATAATGACAGTGGATACTACCACCTTCCCTTTACTAAGAAGCTAATATTATTATTATGCTAATAGAAGGTCTCTTAGGCTTGAATAGGGGACCCCATACCTCAAAGATCAGCTTAGTGAAATCACATCACAGGAGCATCAGGAGTCTTCTCGCAGAAAGGGTCGTCTTCGGTCTGAATATTAAACATGAGGGCTGTAATATTAAAAGCACCAACTTTCAGGTATTTTGCACCTGCCTGTGTGTTATGGCTAAATAGTGGGTCGATCAACCTAGAGTGGAAAACATGCATTGTCTACCAACCCAGACTGTTTGTCACATCATGTACAGACCAAGGTCGCTGTGCAGAGCTCTGGATGGTAACAACAGATTGCTCTCGTGTGAGGCAAAGCTCGAGTCAGCAGTTTGTTTAAGCAATAACATGTGAACGCAGTGTCGTGCGCAAAAGCAGCAAGATGGCTTTTTAACATCTAACGTGGTTATGCTAACTTAACAATGTATGTACGTATTAAGGGAGTCCTTACTACATGCCCCCTTGATCGAAGCACTACTTAGTATGCAAGAAAAGAGAGAACGCAGAGTTCAAGTGCGACAGAGCAGAACAAGGCGTATTCAATTCAAAAAACAAGTTTCAGGTCAGGCAAAGTCCGAAAATGAAAAAACCAACAGTGGAAAGAAAAAACAAAAAACCGCAAACGTGCAGTGGGGGTGAAAAAAATGAAAAAACGCCTCACCGGGCAGAAGTGCAGAGGCACAGGGACTGTTCAAGACACGTGAGGAAAACACAGTGGACGACAGTTCACTCAATCCATGAACGTATATGCAGCATACGTGGCCACTGCTTCCAGCAGAAAATCGTTGGCACGGCCACTGAAGGTTTCAGCCATCCAGTTAATCAAAGAAAAGGAGCATACATGTTCTTCCATTAGCGGAGCCTCTAGCACCATCAGAGGGCAACCAGCGTGTACTTCCAAATAACTCATATCCAAGAAGTCATATGCCGCCCTTGCGATGTCCCAATTACCCAGGATTCCATGCGCCGCACCACAGGCCATAATCCGAACACCAGAACAGGCGAATTCGTGAGACACTAAGGGCCTCATCAGTCGATCCTAATCCGGGTCCGGAGACACCGTGTTGGTTAAGCACAAATCCAGAGGCCATTCAAAGGGGCAATCTAGGCAGTGAAAGACAGGTTGCACGCAGGTGAAGTAGGAATACCGGAAGGATAATCCATATGCCAGGCTCAAAGTCGCCAATGGCAGGACGCCATAGTATTCAAGCATCCTGTCACGAAGAAGCTGCAGACGAGACAGGGTGTCGTGTGGCACAGAAAGAGCAGCCATTCCGTAGTATGAAAAGTAAAAGTAGCACACCTGCCACTAGCGCCAGAATCAACGGGACACCTCCAAAGACGCTTGAAAATAGCGAATGAAAAAATGCCGGAATCACACCAAAAATAGTTTGGAAAGAGGTCACGAGGCCTGAGCCCACAAGTTTAAAAAAATGAGCCAGGCCGGTTGTGGACGAGGCATTGAAAATTGTTTGGATCAAAGCACCAAAATGCAGGGGGAGGTCAGTATTCAAAAGCGCCTGTACCTCAGTGCGCGTATTTGCTACGTGAAGGACAAATGTTTCTCGGGAGGAAGTTAATGGCACCTCCTTTTGGGACAAAAGAGCTCTTATTCTGCTCATCTTGTTGAACTCTGCTTTCAAGGTTGGAATCGAAGGCCAGATGGAAACATCCAGCCGCCCATGCGGGGGAGGAAACAGAACATTATTGCAGCAGACAACTCTCTGTGATACAGTTACTATATACGGGATTCCCACTAACATCCCGCAGCAAGCTTCATTATTCAAAATCAAATAACTACCGTTTGCAAGCAGCGTGAAAGATGGTGTAATCACTGGTACCGGGATACCTTTGAGGACGCAGGCCAAATTCGGGGCGTGTACATTACAAGCACCGTGCAACTGAATGTGCCTACATACTACAGAATGATCAGGTGTCGTTGTACATTCCTCACCCTTCAGATAAACCTCAGTACCGTCTCTTGTACATCTATACGTAAAAGGGAGGGACCAGCCCTCATGTATGAAAGCGGTACCCAGCTGTTCATATCTACCCAGAGCATAGTGTTTCATACAAGATGTAAACTTAAAAAGGGCGAACGGTAGAGTTATCAACCCATGTAACAACCACACTGCTGAACCCAATTCCGCCACAGAGAAAGGTAACAGCTCCAACTTTTCAATATGTAACAAGGAATATGAAGGATCTTTCATGGACATGAACAGCTGTTTGTCAGTAAGGTTAAAGGGAAGAAATAATGATGTTGTATTCAGATAGTCCCAGGGGACCTTCCCTGCCTTCAACGTTTGTAATGTCCATGCAAACTGCATAACAGAACGCAACTGGTTTTGACCATGATACAATACCGACATATCATCATGTACAATATCAACAATTGAAGAAACAATATTATCTAATGTATAAATACGAGAAGAAAGAGTGCTAATGCTGTTATCAATAACTGCTAATACCTTTTCCATATTAGCCTGATCAATAGCTCTCAATCGCGAAGCTGCCTCAATTTGCCACAATTTCCATACTTCGTTGTAAATAGCATACGCCCACCTTTTGGATCTGCCACCCACAGGACCTTTAACAAAATCATTCAAATCTATTTAGTGATGTAATTTTGATAAATGAACTTTGACAGATGCCAAGGTGGAATGTCGCAGCCAGGACTGACATAATTTCCCTACAGAGCATGTAGTTACTGTATGTGACGACTCAAACCGAGGGTCTACGCGTTCCTGAGTATGCCCTGGTTTCAGCCCTAGAAAACGACGTTGACAGGTATCAGAACTGCTTTGCCAAATTAACCATCCTTCACTACTAAATTTCGAAATATTGAAAGATGTATTAGAAACTAATGACTGCAAAGCAGGAAGGGACAGATCTGTGCGGTTATCCCAATTGGGGTAAGCGCCCAGATCCGGCACAGAAGGCGAATTTAGTTTTTTAGAAGTGGCCAATCCGAAACAGGTGGTTTGGAAGATGGTTGAATTTAAAAACAACATATGATTAGGTACGAGACAGGCACGGTGTAAAGCTTCAGTTCCCTGAACCTGCCACGGTTTGGAACCCCAAACCGACTTAAGATCAATAGTAGCCTTCCATAGATCATAACCTTTGATTGACAACTCATCCATAAAGGACTTAGAATAAAGTAATTTGGTGTGTGTCAGTCTAACCTTTGAGGCAGACTCAGGCATAACTTTAAAATAAAAGGATGCCGGGTCGGAGACACTGAAATCAGTAAAATAAGTATACTTATCAACTAATGTAGGTGAACTGCCAAAAGAGGGGGTGGGACAGTGTTCCCATTGGGTAAAATTTACAAAATTTCTAAATGTATTCGCTTTATGCAGGAAGTGATTGCCATAAGGCTGAAAACAATACTGTTCCGCATAATTAGCCGCATTTTCATATAAATCTTCAGCATCAAAAGCGGCATAATATTTCAAATCTGAAAACAGTGCTTCAATGGCGTGCACATCCCAATCATCAGAACGTATGTTCTGTTTAACCACATCACCCATAGAAACACGAAATACATTAGGTACATTAATGACCTCCGTGGGTCCATGAATTTGGAATTTAACAGCATCCCACGCGATTCCATCCAAAACTGGCCAGGCAGTAATATTCACCAAAGTCTGGTCTCTTTTCATGATGTGGGATGAGGAGTGGGGGGCCAAAGTTCCATTGATAAGTCTAATTGTTGATCTCTCTTTGAGATAGTGACCATCCACCAGACGGAAAAACACTATTACAAATCCAATGGACATAAACAAAAAAATACTGAAAAGCAATAGCCAGATGTATGTCCAAGGGGTAACCAAAAAATGTCTTTTAAACCAACTAGTAAAAACAGCAATGTTCGAAGGGGGAGTGGAGGGCAATGAATTAGTGTCAAAGGAGAAACGGAACTGGTCAAGCGCCGTAGATTGTAAAACAGACGAGTGACCATTTGTAGGATAAGCATACTCAGTCTCGTCGGGCAGACCACCAGCCGGTGGTATTAACAGGGGATCAGTAACTGACTGCATCTCGATGGCAACATCAGACAAGGTGGTAGAAGCAGGAACCAACATTGAATTTCTTTGCATCGTCTGGCATGAAACTGCTGGAGTCAGGCTAAGAAGTATCGGCCACTCGCTGAAGTTTGACATTGTCAATAGAGATGTACCTGTTGTCCTTTCGACCAGGAAGTGGAGGTAAAATGACTGCTCTTGTACCCTGCACTCCAAGCACTGGAACTGGTGCACGATAAGAGGGGCCAAACTCCTTCTTGTTCTCCACCTTCTCACGGACCAGGTCTCCAACTCGGGGTAGCCAGCCGACTACCGGAATCTGAACCTCAGCCTCAGACGTGGAGGGCAAGTGTTCCTTCGAAAGAGTGTCTCTGGCTTCTTGTAGAGTCTGCAAAACAGCACAGTGATCATCTACGTCAAAGGGTGCGGTCGACGCCGCCATGTCTAGACCATCAAGGTATGGAACAAATATTCTGATTCCGAAGAGCATCCTGTATGGGGTCCGCCCACCCAGAGACCTCCTAGGCAGATTATTAAGTGCACGTTGGACGTTATACAAATGAGCTAGCCAGTTCCGGCCTGTGCCTAAAACACGTGCTGTCAATGATTGCTTTAAGTCACGGTTCATTCGCTCCACCACACTATTACCCTCAGGTCGGTAGGGGGACGAAAATTTGACTAGGACCCCCAAATTTCTCATAGCCTCCTTGTAAGCCTTAGAGGCGAACGCAGGGCCCTGATCAGAATGGAAGGTACCACACGCAAAAGTTCCCACAAAGACACGCAAATCCCTGATGACAGTCCGCGAGTCAGCACTCCTTTGTGGCCATACCCAGAGAAAACGTGTGCACGAATCAACTGCAACCAAGATATACTTGTACGCAGTATCAGAGGAAAAAGGACCGCAGTGATCTAAATAAACACAACCAAATGGCTTATTAGATATATACAACTGTGTTTGTGGTGGGCGCGCAACAGTAGAAGGTTTAATCTGTTGGCAAATGTCACAATCAAGAACATAAGCGCGCGCTTGTTTATATAAACCAAACCACCAGTAACGTTGTTGTAACAGAGATATAGTAGCGGACACACCGGCGTGGGCTGACGCCAACCCCTCGTGTGCAGCTAGAATCAGTGCTGGTCTGCAGTCCGCGTTGGGAATAATTCTGTCACCAACGTCGTTAATCCTCACTAACGGGACGTTATCAGGACTTAAATGATAAAAATAACGAGAAGGAAAACCCTTCGGGTAATCACTTCCCTTCTCTGTAGCAGCAATAGCTGCCAAGATGTCATCATCAATCTTACTTTTGGATCTTGTAACTGCTGCCACTAAGTATGTAGCCACTGCGGTTTTTGCCGCCTCGTCATCCAAGCTGTTACCGATGGCATGGACACCAAGTCGTTGGTGACCAAGAGTGTGAATAACATTCACGAGTGGGAGACGGTCTTTAAAGTCCGCCACTCAAACCCAAAGCAGTTTATGCTTAATTGTGCTACCTTTGGTTTCTCGATAATCATTTTGAGACCAGAAGTGTAAGTTGTCATTGTATGACTGGACACAATAAAAAGAGTCACTAACTGTTAAAGTCGTGACACGGGGATCAGCAAACTCCAGTGCAAGCACCAGAGCCCGAAGCTCCGCCAATTGCACGGTACAATCACCCAATGACTGCGTATGCACTGCATCAGATTGGAATTCACCATTCACGAATGTACCTACGACAATTGCGCAAGCCGCAGAATAAGCGTGCTTTGATCCAAACGCGGGCTGCGCCGAGCCGTCAGTGTATATGACACAATGGTATTCTTCGAGCGGGCGCAAAGACAGAGGAGCCGGATGAACGAATTCATACTGCAAGTACTCTTGAGTCTGTAATGAGGCGTCAAAGATATAAGTGACATCTGGCGACGTCAGAGTTGTTGCCCATTGTATCCACCGTGGATGCAAAGCTTTAGAATTTGGTACACTTGCATTAGTCACTGCCTCTAGGGCAGGATACGGTGTTACAACCAGAATCTGTTTCCCATGCGACAGTGCGCGTTCTTTAAGGATCGCCATCTGTACAGCAGTCAGAACTTTCTCGACCGTGGAAAAACGTAATTCAGCAGAGGTGTACAAGTGTGATTTATACGCAATGGGGACTGTATCGCCCTCATTAAACGTTAAATACGTGAAACCCACGGCGCCTGGTACTATTCTTATTACCAGGTTAGTGCGGTTATCACACGTCAGCAAGTATTGTGAAGCAAGAAGATCAGCCTGTAAAGACTGTAGAATAGCAGAGTGTTCTAGCTGCCAGCTAGACTTCGAAAAGGAAGGTTGTACCAAGGCATAAAGCGGTTTGATACGCTGGGCATAATCAGGAATATACGTACGTCCGAAATTCAGAAAGCCCAGAAGAGATTGTAATTTTTTCAGCGTTGTAGGAGCGCGCAAGCATGCGCACTTCTCCAGAAAGTGAGGAGCTAATCCCTTACCCTCATTGTTGAGCTCGTAGCCCAAAAACAACACTGTGTATTCCGCGATGTGAGACTTCGCAAAATTAAATTTGTAGCCATAGTCTGCAAAACTAACAATAATATTGTCGACTCGAGACAGATGTGGCATCAGCTCATCATCCGTGAGATAGATATCGTCAACATAGGAGTATGCATCGGGGTCTATTCTCGCTAAGAGAGAGACCACGCGAGTGGAAAAGACGCCAAGGCTGTTTTTGTAGCCCATGGCCAATCTCGTAAACTGTTTTTGTTTGCCGCCCGAAGTAAACGCCGTCCACTGGCTACTCAGTGTGGACAGGTTGTGGCTAAAAAAGCCATTGGAAATGTCAAGTGTCGTTTTCAATCGTTTACGCACGAGACTGTGCTATGTGTATTTTGTACCGCGCAGGTCCGGCAATGGGAATTTAGATGCCGGTAATCCAAAACTAAACGGTACGAGCCGTCAGGCTTCGTTACAGTGAATAAAGGGTTATACATAGGGGACACACAAGTTTCAATAACACCCTGATATTCCAATTGTTCAAGGACCGCCGCGACGTGTGGCCTAGCTTCACGACGCATGGGATATTGGGGTTGAGGCTGGGGTATAGACCGCAATGGAATCTCATGGCAGGGGGACAACCGGTCCCATCCCACCTGAGTACGATATACCGCCGGCGCAAGCGCCAGCGCCCACTCCTCAGCGTACACTTCAGCCTGGTCCTTAGGCACCGTGTGCGCAAAGGACGGGAGGATCACCTCCTCCCCTCTAGGAGCTTCTAAAATGAAAGCTGGGGGCCAATCTGCCTCCGCTAGGAGGATATCATAGGTGGTAGTCAGATTATCCCAAAAAATCCCCTTTATTGTTCGTTGTATGTCACCCTCTATCAATAAGACTATTTCATAAAGTCTGTCAGGGGGTGCCACTCTGGTGTCAGCTGTCTCAACAGTAACAAATGTATCAGTTGCTGTCGCTGCCAGAAATGGACGCAGAGCTTGACGGACTATGGTAATTTCCGCTGCGCTGTCCAGTAGCGTCAGCGCCCATGTCCGGTTCCGAAGCTGTGTCCGCACTATCTGAGGCATACCTTGCCGTCAGAGCCGCCACTTTCTTCTTCTGAAACGGGGGTCTTTATCGTGCAAATTCGTCCTGCTTGCCTATACCCTCAGTCTGTCGGGGCTGGTCACGTGTTTGTGGTGCACCCCGACCTTTGCCACCGCCTCCGCCACCGGACTGTGAAGCCGATGTTTCCTGTGAAGAACGAGGAGAACGTTGTTCAGAAACCTGAAATCTATTAGGAGACTTAATAGTAGCACGATCTCGCAGATCATAAGTGCGTTCACTACTTGACTGAACGGGAGAGGCAGGCCGAGAGCCCTGTTTCTGCTGCTGCTTTCCCTGTTGTTTAGACCGCCAATTTTGTTTTGGAAAGCTTGGCCGGTCATCCTTACCAGAGGCTTCCGCCTTACCCTGCTGCTTAATATCGGGAGTTTTGATCACAGGCTTAACTCCTAAAGAGCTACGACCTAAATCTCTGTATGCACCTGAGATTATCTTCGCAAATTCCTGCGGTTTATCCTCCTCAGCAACTTTCTTCAGTTCATTACGAACCTGGAATTGCAAAGCATCACCCTTAAGGTTACCCATTATCATGGTAGCCACCAGGTCAAACTGTCCGAGGAGCCGCATCCCTAATTCTATCGCAGACTCCGCACCGTGGTTCTCTTGAACACGTTTAATAACGGAGGGCAGCTGCAACATAGACGGAGTGCCAAAGCACTGCGCGTACGTCGCTGCAAAGACCTTACCCCAGTTAACACAATCATCTTCGTTGGGGACCAAGTCTTTAGGCAAACTAATGGTGAGGATCCTGTGTTTCTCCACAGGAGATGTATTCGGGTATACCGCCTCTATTCGGTCAAATTTTTCAGCAAGCCAAAAGGGGAAATCATCCCTAGTTTGGGGGCGCTTGCCCATAACAGAATTAACCATAACAGGACTAATGACTACCGCGTGGTGGTCAGTAGGTTGTCCCGCAACAGCAGGTGCCCCCGCCTGCACATTGCGCGACACGTACTGCACTAACGCCCTATATACCGTAATAAGGGCAGTGTGAAGTACACGCAACTCAGCCACCGTCACCGTGAGGTAACGGGGATGAGGCGTAAATCCGGCTAGTACCGGCCAAGTGGCCCCTGCAATTGATAAAGGGCCCATTCTTGGCGGTATAACCACATGGGGAAGGGCGCCATTAAACCAAATAAGATGCTGCCAAGCAGATATTGGTATCTCTTGTGTCCTATACGGTGTATAGTTCGCTGGCATGGCAGTGGCAGTGTAAGAATGAAAGGTATTATCATCCTCACTCACCGCCGGAATCGTCACCCAAGAGTAGAACAACTCATAGGGATGAGCCGCATCGGCTCCCACCACAAAGATGACGTTCATACCAGTGTCCGGCACCCCATACTGCGTCAAATGACGTTTCAGAGCTGCACGGCTATGCGCCGCAATATCTACCGCCATAAGGACAAGCTACACTTGAAGTATTCAGTAGCACAAGGGTTCAATAACCTTTTTAATGATCAAGCTTGAAGAAACCTCTATCAACAGAAATAGGTAGGTTTAAATCTGTCAGACTTGTTATCCGGAAACAAGAATGAGGGTGTTGTGGACTAATATAAGCACTACTAAGGCGTTTCAACTCATAGACCAAACGTTAGGTGCGCCATGTTGCAGGGATTCTGCTTATATACAGAACTATGCGTAGAACCCCAGGACCTCAGTGAATTGTGGTGTACCAGAAACTCACCTCAGAACCCAGAACCCAGTATCCGGCTAGCATAAGTGTCCCATTCGTTATCCGAGATTTAGCTCGGCGATCCCAATGAAAAGACAACCCAGAACAAGCTACTCAGTGTACTCTCAGGAATGGTGGGAATCGGAAATACCTGTTCGTATATTATTCTCACATCAGTCCACAACAAGAATCAACAGAGACACGGTGAAAATAAAAAGAGTTTATGCAGAGATATGGTGAGAAACTACTTACTTGGGAACCCCTGTTGCACCCAGATTAAGCATACGCTCAGGTTGAAATATGATACTCTGCTTCAAGATGTTATTAAAAAGCTAAGAAACTGGCATAAATGACCTATTAGTATAATTGGCAGATGTAACATCCTAAAGATGATGATACTTTCTAAATGTATATATTTATTCCGCTCAATTCCCCCAAGAGTTACGAACTCCTTTTTAAAAAAACACTAGAAGGCGCAATAAGCAACTTTATATGGGGGTATAAATGAGCAAGCCGTGTCATTACATTTATAAAATTCCCGTACACTCAAGGGGGCCTTCAACTTCCTGACTTCAAATTATACTATTGGCCATCTTTCATAGGCTGTTTACATAGCCTCCTCTCAAGTGAGGGCCAAGATTTTAGCCACCAGTTTCTTCTTGGCTTCTTGGCCAGGATAGCCAAAGCTTTCTTTATCGGATGCATGACCCGAATTATTTCAAGCAATATTCTCTCCCAATGTATCATGATGGATTTCCCCTCTGCGATAATCTACTACTACCTGGGATTTTCCATGATGGTGTGTCAAAGAGATGGGGTAAGCTTGGGATTGACAGACTTGGACATCATTACGATTGTAATGGTTTTAAAACTTTACAAAGCCTACAAATTCATATGCACTCCCACGCCAATATCATGATAAATATTGACAATTTAGAGACTTCTTCATGAGATCACAGGGTGTTAGATATGTAGCGATATCTGATATATGGACATGTTTACAAGAGACACCTTGGAAGCATGCAATTCTTATAGCATATCAATATCTGTGTCAGGATAGGATTGATCCATGCTTACAGTTAGCTTCAAAATGGGGTAGGGTGTTAGAAACAGAAGTCAATAAATGATGCCCTTATAATGCTAAAAGTTGCTGTTTGGTCAACTAATTTAAAGCTCCAGCAGTTTCGGCCAATATGTATGCTATACTATACCCTGGAAAAAATATCCAGTTGGGGGCGCAAAGTGGACGACATCTGAGTAACAAAGTGAACTGTCCAAAAAGTGGATTATATTCTGCTAATATTGTGCATATCTTTGTTGCATGCCTATTGCTATTGACATTCTGGCAGGGAATCAGACAATTTCAACAAACAAGAACTGGCACCAAGTAGCGTAATCTTTTGTAATCTGGAATGAGTGGAGGGAAGAATATTTTATCAAAAAACCTCCAGTACCCATTAAATCATATGGTATAACCCCATCCAGTGTGCTACCAATATAAAAAAATTCAAAGACAACAGAAAAGACGGAAACAAGAAAGTGTCAGGTTAGTCCACAGGTTGATTGAACAACTTTACTCACTCTACACACACCCTCATTATCAAAAAAAGTAGGTGAAAAAAATGTGTAAAGGAAGAGAAAGTATCTCACGTGCTCACCACCAGAGGAGCTACTGGTTGGTTCTCACCCGCTTGCCCATATTTATTTCATCATTGATAGCTTTCTCATAGGAAAAACGTGAAGTGTCCAGTGCAAAGAAAGACAAACACACAACGACAAAAATGTGTATTGTGGAAACGGGAACACAAACCGTGCCAAAAAAGACAAAGAAGGGGTTAGACTCACAAATATACTTTTTATTTTTGTTAGGAGTCTATCCCACTGTTTAAAAACACAGCATATTGAATACCTTGTTAATGACGGCCAACATGTTTCATTGCCAATTAATTTGAGGAAAATTCATCAGGGCAATAGAGGTCAAAGATCACCTCCCTGGACACACAACAATAAAAAGGACTGACAAACACAAAGAGACAACATACAGCTTAGTTAATTCAACGGGATGTCCCCAATGAAAACTCATATGTATATTCACAATTAATCACGGAAAAAATGCCATGACTCTGAACTCAGGTATATTACCTAGTTGGAGCCTTGGGCCCACATACCAGCTCCCAACCAGTCACAGGGGCATATAACCTGTTTGCTTTCGCCTCCCTGTTCAAAAAAGCACAAACGTCGCTAGTGCCTGCATCTGTGAAAAGAATATAATAATGACGGGGATTGATCCCCAATATCCACACCGTCACCCTTCATCTTATGAAGCGCTGATATTCCAACTGTTCCACACCAGGGATTACAGACGGTGTCGCGCAACAGTAAGTCACACAGATCAGCGCACCTGTAGCTACTATAATTCGCCACTCGTCTCACACAATCAGTAATGGTTCTCCTCGTATATGGGCTAACAGACAATCGCCCATATATCTGCTTGCACGTTTGAAAACTATTAATGTTATTCTCCGATCTTCCAAAAGACGAGCTGCTATGCACTTCAAGTAAGCACATCTAAAAAAACAAATAATGCTCGCAATAATGTCGAATCACACAGAAGTACACTAACTTTCAATGACCTGCATGTCTGCCGGTGCTTTTAAAACCAGAGCCAAGTCTCGACCCAATATTTTTAACTCAAGCCACGCACACGGTACCCCCCGAATTTAAGAAATATAGCAGCTGTGCAGCGTTCGATCATCAGACGGGAGCTTCACAAAACCCCTAAAGCCCCTGCGCTTACCGTCTACCTTTACACACAAGCGGTAACACAACCCAGCATTGAGTTACCGCCTCGCCGCATCCGCTTACAAACACTCCATACTCGCGCCTCGCGAGACTTTGAGAGTCCTGATATCAAGTGTAAGCAGTATGGGGAGTATGGCGGCCATCTTAGCACTGTTCCAGTCTGTAAAGTTTGCCTCGACTTAGACTTGGTTTTCACTATGCAGGAGATTATGCTGGGGTATAAGGCTGACTACAGCCATGCGCGATGAGCACTGTTTGCTATTATCTTAGATACTGCCAGATTAGCAATCTCAAGGGCCTGCTTTTCTCCAAAATCTAGCAGCCCAGCAGAATGCCGGGCCATTGTGGTGGAGATCTTTGAGAGAGAAAGGGCTCTGGCTAAAAGTAGAGGCAATAAATCGCTGCTCAAGTTCAATGCTTTTTGACATAGATTAATAAAAGACTGATATAATATAATGTGTTTTCCACAAATTTGTATATCTTTCTTTCTTTGTATCTTATAGGTACTGTTCTAGATATCTGTGTATGTTTTGTTAAAACATTTATGATATGAACTCCTATATATGAATTAATCTTGCCTTACTGTTAAATTGTGTACCAATTATGTTGATCTCTTTTGCAGAAATACAAATTAAATTTAAAAAAATCAATCAATCCCCAGGTTATATTCATAGAGGTCCGGGAATTCTCAAAGACTGCTTCTCTCATGTTTATCACACATTCCTATTACTCAACCATCATACATGTTTTGGGGTTGCAGGCATGGAAGAACATGCTACTAGGTCCGTCAAAGCCCTAGAAGCAAATGAGAATCAGCTTATGTTCCAGCAAACTAAAATCGAGGAGCTAGAAAACTGACAACGCCACAACAATCTTAGACTTTTTGGGGTGCCAGAAGGCGAAGAGGGAAGCGATCCTTGTGTATTTGTCGTGCAGTTGCTCCAAAAAGCCTTTCCTGATTTGGCTGATTGGTATTGGGACTGTCAAGTGCAACGCGTGCATAGATTACCAATAGCCCTTAATAGGCCCGCAGGTCATTACGTTAGGCCAACTCTTATTTACTTTGGTGATTTTCTTTTGAGGCACACAGTTTCTACTAAAGTTCGACGTGCTACCCCTATTCGTCTGGACACCTACTCTATTTTTATGAGGTCAAATTTCTGTAAGAATACTATGGACAAAATATGGAAACTGCTTCAGCTTATTGGCCCATTAAAAGCTGAAGGGGTACAGGTTTTTCTGCAGGGCCGGCTCGCTTAAAAGTTATTAAAGATGGTCAAACATAGCTAGTGCATATGGCACATGATGCCCAGAAGGCTCCGGCTAGGCTGCGACAAGTGGCTAAATAAACACCCAAGAACAAAATGTAATTAAGTGCCCGATTAGGTGTAATGATCGGCACAGAACAGCTGAGGGTAGCTAATGTGAACTGCTATCTAAAATTAGAAATGCTTAATTCTCCTTTTTCTCTTCTTATAATATCCCTCATCTGTGCCTTATACTGTCCTTCTTATGTCTTTTCCGGTTGTATTTTTTTATTTTTGGTTTCAATTCTCTCATGTTGGGCACAAATCCGATACTTCCATGAATGGTGAGGGACTGCACTCTGGGTGAGAAGTCTCTCAAAGGCTGTCCGGCCAGCGACACCAATGATGGGGGTGTTTTCTTTCCAAAGACACTGGTGTGGGGGTTTGGGGTGGGTGTGAGTGGGTTTCTGCTGGGGAAAAGTAAGGGGGGACTAATGAGGAAGGGCAAAATGCTATAAATAAGAACCAGCCTATGGGAGCCCTTTTTGGAGGTAGAATCTCTAAAGATCATTTAAAAGAAATCAATTGCTTCTAGGATCAATAATGCAGGGTCAACTCTATGGGGTCACTTAAATGCTTACGCTGGAATGTCTCTGGCTTAAATGCAGGTCAAAAGCGCCAACTTGTTTGCGAGGAATTAAACATGTATAAGCCTCATCTTGTATTCTTAACAGAAACTCACTTGGCTTATAAGGACAGGGGATTCCTCAAGCAACTACGATATCAAATATCAAATAGCGTGTCCATCACAAAATGTATCGATCAGAGGAACTGCTATTTTAGCTAGTAAGACGCTGCGTAATCGCTCAGGTGGAAATTCAGGGTATAAAATACGTCTTAGCAACTATATGTGGGCCTAATGTCAATGACTCTGAGGTCTTTAATTCACTAATGTTAACACTATTGGAATGACAAGGGGTTTTAATAATCATGGACGCTTTTAACTGTGTTATGAACTACTCTATTGCCTCTACTAGCCGGTGAACGATTACGAGGATGCTGAAAGTGCAGGCATCTATTTTGGAACAAGCGGCTTACATGACTTAAAAGACGTGTGGAGAAATCTCCATCCTAATCTCTCTGGAAACACTTATTATTCTTGTTCATATTAGCAGTATTGTAGGATAGATATGGTCTGGGCAAGTCACAGTAGATTTTGGTTAGCTACAATTCAGGTCTATTATATTTTGTTTCCAAGCACAGGCATCAAGTAGATCTCGGTGTACTTTTTCCTTACTGCGGTACCTATTGACAATCAATAAATATACTTCACATATTGAGAAACTTATTCATTTGAATCTGAATACGACATCCTTGAGCAATGTTTGGGACTCGATGAAGGCATATATAAGTGGCATCACACAACAATTAATACTCTAAGAGAATAGAATTAGAGACTCCTCGATTAAGGATATTTGTGTAGTGCTAGCTGACTTAAAAATGAGTCATGCCACAGCTGTTAGACAAAAGGATCCCAAACAGAAACAGCTCTAGATTGATCTTGTTGAAGCACGGGCATCACTGGACGGGATGCTAAAGGAGAGAGTAGTAGCTTGTTATGGCAAACACCGCTCCGCTCAGTATGAATATGGGGAACAGGTGGGGAAGGTACTTGCATATCTTCTGGCAGATCAAACGGCTAAAAACTTAATAAAGGCTATTAAGGGTGAGGAGGATTTACTCCATACCGAACTGCATATGATACTTAAACAATTTTCAATGTTTTATGAAAACCTCTATGCCCACTCGGATCCAATAAAGACAAACGAGCTCTCTAATTATTTAGAGAAGGCTGTATAACGTGCTTCCAAGAGTAAGCTGCTACTCAACAATGTAAAGAAGTTCTACCTGAGCAAATTCTTATTGCCCTGTCTTTATTACCCTTAGGCAGGGCATCAGGGAATGCTGCTATACCTATTTAGTTTTTATAAAATGTTCAGGAGAACTATAGTCCCACTCCTAACTAAGGTTAAACAAGAGATCGGTGACTTGGGATGTTACAAATATGGTATTTTTCTTTTAAGAATTTAAGCCGCCAGAAGAATGTGGCTATCTCTTATTAACGCCAATGCCAAAATATATGCTGGTGAATTGCTTAGCTCCTCTGATGCCAGGCTTAGTCTCAAGTCAACAGCAGGACTTTATAATAGGTCAAGGTACCTCAGCACATACTAACACGGCTATAATGGCGTTTGATTATGCAAAACAATCGGGTAGCAACCTACAGATGGTCCTTCCTTTTGGATGCAGAGAAGGCCTTCAACTGTGTGGCTTGGGGCTGCTTATGGACAACTCTTGCTTCATTTGGAATGACGGGGCGATTTCTTACATGGATGCGAGCTCAATAGCGTATGCCACTGGCCAAATTGAGTTACCCAGTTACTCAAACCACACCTTTTCAAACACATGGAGGTACCCATCAGGGTTGCCCTCTTTCCCCACTATTATTTGCACCTTATATCGAACCTTTTATACGAGTTCTTCTCGGTAAACCAAATATCCCACCTTTGCGATTAGGAATTAATGATCTGAAAGTTACTGTTTATGCAGACGATATTGCTATTTTTATCATGGAGCCGACTGTTTCCCTAGAAACTATTGAAAGAAGCAGAATCTTTTCGTTCCTTTTCTGGGTATAAGCCGAATCCTGGCAAGACACAGGTGCTCTTAAATTTTTAACCAGATAGGCCTATTGCAGAGATATGGTGAGAAACTACTTACTTGGGAATCCCTGGTACACCCAGATTAAGCATACACTCAGGTTGAAATATGATACTCTGCTTCAAGATGTTAATAAAAAGCTAAGAAACTGGCATAAATGACCTATTAGTATAATTGGCAGATGTAACATCATAAAGATGATGATACTTTCAAAATGTAAATATTTATTTCGCTCAATTCCCCCAAGAGTTACGAACTTTTTTAAAAAACACTAGAAGGCGCAATAAGCAGCTTTATATGGGGGTATAAATGAGCAAGCCGTGTCATTACATTTATAAAATTCCCGTACACTCAAGGGGGCCTTCAACTTCCTGACTTCAAATTATACTATTGGCCATCTTTCATGGGCTGTTTACATAGCCTACTCTCAAGTGAGGGCCAAGATTTTAGCCACCAGTTTCTTCTTGGCTTCTTGGCCAGGATAGCCAAAGGTTTCTTTATCGGATGCATGACCCGAATTATTTCAAGCAATATTCTCTCCCAATGTATCATGATGGATTTCCCCTCTGTGATAATCTACTACTACCTGGGATTTTCCATGATGGTGTGTCAAAGAGATGGGGTAAGCTTGAAATTGACAGACTTGGACATCATTACGATTGTAATGGCTTTAAAACTTTACAAAGCCTACAAATTCATATGCACTCCCACGCCAATATCATGATAAATATTGACAATTTAAGAGACTTCTTCATGAGATCACAGGGTGTTAGATATGTAGCGATATCTGATATATGGACATGTTTACAAGAGACACCTTGGAAGCATGCAATTCTTATAGCATATCAATATCTGTGTCAAGATAGGATTGATCCATGCTTACAGTTAGCTTCAAAATGGAGTAGGGTGTTAGAAACAGAAGTCAATAAACGATGCCCTTATAATGCTAAAAGTTGCTGTTTGGTCAACTAATTTAAAGCTCCAGCAGTTTCGGCCAATATGTATGCTATACTAAACCCTGGAAAAAATATCCAGTTGGGGGCGCAAAGTGGACGACATCTGAGTAACAAAGTGAACTGTCCAAAAAGTGGATTATATTCTGCTAATATTGTGCATATCTTTGTTGCATGCCCATTGCTATTGACATTCTGGCAGGGAATCAGACAATTTCAACAAACAAGAACTGGCACCAAATAGCGTAATCTTATGTAATCTGGAATGAGTAGAGGGAAGAATATTTTATCAAAAAACCTCCAGTACCCATTAAATCATATGGTATAACCCCATCCAGTGTGCTACCAATATTTAAAATTTCAAAGACAACAGAAAAGAAGGAAACAAGAAAGTGTCAGGTCAGTCCACAGGTTGATTGAACAACTTTACTCACTCTACACACACCCTCATTATCAAAAAAAGTAGGTGAAAAAAATGTGTAAAGGAAGAGAAAGTATCTCACGTGCGCACCACCAGAGGAGCTACTGGTTGGTTCTCACCAGCTTGCCCACGTTTATTTCATCATTGATAGCTTTCTCATAGGAAAAACGTGATGTGTCCAGTGCAAAGAAAGACAAACACACAACGACAAAAATGTGTATTGTGGAAACGGGAACACAAACTGTGCCAAAAAAGACAAAGAAGGGGTTAGACTCACAAATATACTTTTTATTTTTGTTAGGAGTCTATCCCACTGTTTAAAAACACAGCATGTTGAATACCTTGTTAATGACGGCCAACATGTTTCACTGCCAATTAATTTGAGGCAGATTCATCAGGGCAATAGAGGTCAAAGATCACCTCCCTGGACACACAACAATTAAAAGGACTGACGAACACAAAGAGACAACATACAGCTTAGTTAATTCAACGGGATGTCCCCAATGAAAACTCATATGTATATTCACAATTAATCACGGAAAAAATTCCATGACTCTGAACTCCGGTATATTACCTAGTTGGAGCCTTGGGCCCACATACCAGCTCCCAACCAGTCACAGGGGCATATAACCTGTTTGCTTTCGCCTCCCTGTTCAAAAAAGCACAACCGTTGCTAGTGCCTGCATCTGTGAAAAGAATATAATAATGACGGGAATTGATCCCCAATATTCACACCGTCACCATTCATCTTATGAAGCGCTGATATTCCAACTGTTCCACACCAGGGATTACAGACGGTGTCGCGCAACAGTAAGTCACACAGATCAGCGCACCTGTAGCTACTATAATTCGCCACTCGTCTCACACAATCAGTAATGGTTCTCCTCGTATATGGGCTAACAGACAATCGTCCATATATCTGCTTGCACGTTTGAAAAACTATTAATGTTATTCTCTGATCTTCCAAATGACGAGCTGCTATGCACTTCAAGTAAGCACATCTAAAAAAACAAATAATGCTCGCAATAATGTCGAATCACACAGAAGTACACTAACTTTCAATGACCTGCATGTCTGCCGGTGCTTTTAAAACCAGAGCCAAGTCTCGACCCAATATTTGCAACTCAAGCCACGCACACGGTACGCCCCAAATTTAAGAAATATAGCAGCTGTGCAGCATTCGATCATCAGACGGGAGCTTCACAAAACCCCTAAAGCCCCTGCGCTTACCGTCTACCTTTACACACGGGCGGTGACTCAACCCAGCATCGAGTTACCGCCTCGCCGCATCCGCTTACAAACACTCCATACTCGCGCCTCACGAGCCTTTGAGAGTCCTGATATCAAGTGTAAGCAGTATGGGGAGTATGGCGGCCATCTTAGCACTGTTCCAGTCTGTAAAGTTTGCCTCGACTTAGACTTGGTTTTCACTATGCAGGAGATTATGCTGGGGTATAAGGCTGACTACAGCCATGCGCGATGAGCACTGTTTGCTATTATCTTAGATACTGCCAGATTAGCAATCTCAAGGGCCTGCTTTTCTCCAAAATCTAGCAGCCCAGCAGAATGCCGGGCCATTGTGGTGGAGATCTTTGAGAGAGAAAGGGCTCTGGCTAAAAGTAGCGGCAATAAATCGCTGCTCAAGTTCAATGCTTTTTTACATAGATTAATAAAAGACTGATATAATATAATGTGTTTTCCACAAATTTGTATATCTTTCTTTCTTTGCATCTTATAGGTACTGTTCTAGATATCTGTGTATGTTTTGTTAAAACATTTATGATATGAACTCCTATATATGACTTAATTTTGACTTACTGTTAAATTGTGTACCAATTATGTTGATCTCTTTTGCAGAAATACAAATTACATTTTAAAAAACTCAATCTATCCCCAGGTTATATTCATAGAGGTCCGGGAATTCTCAAAGACTGCTTCTCTCATGTTTATCACACATTCCTATTACTCAACCATCATACATGTTTTGGGGTTGCAGGCATGGAAGAACATGCTACTAGGTCCGTCAAAGCCCTAGAAGCAAATGAGAATCAGCTTATGTTCCAGCAAAGGAAAATCGAGGAGCTAGAAAACTGACAACTCCACAACAATCTTAGACTTTTTGGGGTGCCAGAAGGCGAAGAGGGAAGCGATCCTTGTGTATTTGTCGTGCAGTTGCTCCAAAAAGCCTTTCCTGATTTGGCTGATTGGTATTGGGACTGTCAAGTGCAACGCGTGCATAGATTACCAATAGCCCTTAATAGGCCCGCAGGTCATTACGTTAGGCCAACTCTTATTTACTTTGGTGATTTTCTTTTGAGGCACACAGTTTCTACTGAAGTTCGAAGTGCTACCCCTATTCGTCTGGACACCTACTCTATTTTTATGAGGTCAAATTTCTGTAAGAATACTATGGACAAAATATGGAAACTGCTTCAGCTTATTGGCCCATTAAAAGCTGAAGGGGTACAGGTTTTTCTGCAGGGCAGGCTCGCTTAAAAGTTATTAAAGATGGTCAAACATAGCTAGTGCATATGGCACATGATGCCCAGCAGGCTCCGGCTAGGCTGCGACAAGGGGCTAAATAAACACCCAAGAACAAAATGTAATTAAGTTCCCGATTAGGTGTAATGATCGGCACAGAACAGCTGAGGGTAGCTAATGTGAACTGCTATCTAAAATTAGAAATGCTTAATTGTCCTTTTTTCTCTCCTTATAATATCCCTCATCTGTGCCTTATACTGTCCTTCTTATGTCTTTTCCGGTTGTATTTTTTTATTTTTGGTTTCAATTCTCTCATGTTGGGCACAAATCCGATACTTCCATGAATGGTGAGGGACTGCACTCTGGGTGGGAAGTCTCTCAAAGGCTGTCCGGCCAGCGACACCAATGATGGGGGTGATTTCTTTCCAAAGACACTGGTGTGGGGGTTTGGGGTGGGTGTGAGTGGGTTTCTGCTGGGGAAAAGTAAGGGGGGACTAATGAGGAAGGGCAAAATGCTATAAATAAGAACCAGCTCTTTTTGGAGGTAGAATCTCTAAAGATCATTTAAAAGAAATCAATTGCTTCTTAGGATCAATAATGCAGAGTCAACTCTATGGGGTCACTTAAATGCTTACGCTGGAATGTCTCTGGCTTAAATGCAGGTCAAAAGCGCCAACTTGTTTGCGAGGAATTAAACATGTATAAGCCTCATCTTGTATTCTTAACAGAAACTCACTTGGCTTATAAGGACAGGGGATTCCTCAAGCAACTACGATATCAAATATCATGGGGTGTTCCCCACTAACTATAATGACTCTGTTGCTCACGTTGAGCTGGATGAAGGGGTTTTTGTGCGGGGGGTGGGGTTGGGATTCTGGCAAGTTGGGGAAGCTTCAGTGGGCGGGGGGTGGATTCGAGATCTTCATGGTGTTTCCTGTCCCCTCCGTTTTTTTGGGATTCTTTGAGTTAATTGCACCTAGATGGGAAATGAGGGTATATCCTGTACATGCTTTGCAGATAATGTTTGTACGTCAGTACTCGAGTTATTTTATGAGGAGATGGGTCCTAGATGTGTTTGGGGGTATTGCTAGACCTGTATTGCGTTGGGACTTTATTCTGGAGCAGCATGGCAGGACCCGGGGTACTGTGTTTTATCTGACTATCTTGGTTTCAGGGACTGTTGGGTGTACTTTAGAGATAGTTACAGAATGCCCTGTGGAGGTCTCGGGGGTTGGGGAGGGGGGAAAGGGGGTGTTTTGCAATGTTATCATTATATTTGACACTGTTCTCTTCACAGCATTATTATATTGGGATTTTGCGTGTCTGCCTACTGGGGAACCACGGGGAGGGCACCTCCTATTGCACGAGATACATGCACGCATTCGCGGCCGATCGAGTAACACTACATACAGCGCGGCAGGACCTGGGGTACACTGTTACATCGGGCGACGGGCGCTGCGGTGCTCTCGCCTGTGCACACTGATCACCGAGCTGTGGGGCGACACACTGGTGCAACATGATTCCTTGCGCTGTGAACATGGGTAGAGTGGAAACGGATTTAAATATACTAACTTGGAACGTGAGAGGTTTGGGGGACCCCAGGAAAAAGAGGCAGATACTCTCTTATCTGGATCGCCATGCTGTCCACATAGCCTTCCTTCAGGAGACGCACTTGCGACCGCAGGCTAATCACACTTTTGCTTGTCGGTGGGCGGTGTGCGCATTGTTCTCTGCCTACTCCTCATATTCTAGGGGTACGGCAATCTTGGTGAAAAAAGGTGTGCCATTGGTTATGGAGGGAACAACCAGCGATGATCAGGGGAGGCATTGCCTGTTGTGGGGTAGATTGGGGGGTGTAGCGGTTGCCCTGATTTGCTGCTATGGCCCCAACATTGATGATCCGCAATACTTTGCAGACCTAAATGCGACCATCATGGGCTTAGGCCCCAGGCGCCTCATCTGGGGTGGGGACTGCAACACCACACTTGATCCACAAAAAGACAGATCTCATCCGGCCCCACATCACTACACCAAAGCGCGAACGATGTTATCTGACATACTAGCTGAGCACACTATGATTGACGCATGGAGATGCCTCCATCCTGATAAGCGGGAGGGCACGAATTTCACGGCGCAGGCCAGATCCTGGGCTCGGTTGGATTATGTCTTCATTTCTCCCCCCTTCTACACAGCACTAACTAGAGCGGAGCATTTGCCAAGAACCCTATCGGATCATTCGCCGGTTCGCGTCACACTGCGGGCTGCTGACCTTGCCCCCCCCTGACTGCCTGGCGTCTGCAGCCACGGATGCTGCTCGATGCTGTGTTTCAAGAGGAACTGCGGGAAGACTGTCTAGAATTTTTTAAGCGTAATAAGGATTCGGTACGGGATGTGGAAACTATATGGGATGCATTTAAGGTGACTCTAAGAGGCATCTGCATCGCCAAAGGCTCCGGTGTACTGAAAAGTATACTGAGGCGCTTGCAAACGTTGGAAACAGAACTTAAGTCCCTGGAGACGTCTTTGGCTGACGGACCTGATGACTCTGCACTGGCACTTATACGCGAAAAACTGACAGAATACACAAACGAGGCCACTAGGGAGACGAACTTTAGAGGGAAACACTGGGTAGCCCGACGCTATGGGGAGGGTGAGCGGCCAGGGAAAGCTCTGGCAGCAATGATACGCTTGACACGACCTCCCACCACCGTTTTCGAAATCAAGGATATGGAGTGGGAAGTCTACAAAGACACCACGAATATCCTTAATGCATTTGTGGAGCATTATCGTCAATTGTACATGTCGACTAGATCGGAGGATTTGCAAATACAGGAGTACCTGGAGGATGTGTCCCTGGGGTGGCTTAGTGACGCTCAACGGGAATTCCTGAGCACCCCCTTTACGTTGGATGAGGTGCGAGAGGCTATCATGCATATGCGATCGGGTAAGGCGACAGGCCTCGACGGGATACCAATAGAATTCTATAAAACCTACATAGACTTTATGGCACCTGTCCTGCGCGAGGTGTACGAAGACACCCTAGAGACGGGCCACTTGCCCCCGTCTATGCGCATGGCCCTCATTACGTCCCTACTTAAGCCCGGGAAACCTGCAGATAACTGTGACTCCTAAAGACCCCTTTCCTTGCTCAATTGCGATATGAAAATTCTGGCAAAATTAATTGCTACTCGTATCAACCTGCTCTTCCCCAACCTGATCTTACCTGACCAGGCAGGGTTTGTGCCAGGCACGGCAACTTCCCATAACCTCCGCACTTTTTTCTCGATCCTCCATTCAGTACACGAGGACCTACCTAGGGCTGCTGTTTTCTTGGATGCCTCTAAGGCTTTTGACTCCCTGGAATGGGATTATGTCTTTAAAATACTGGAACGTATGGGGTTTCCACTCATTTTCATCTCGTGGATCAGACTCTTGTATACGTCGCCTAAGGCCACGGTGCTGATCAATGGCACTCTTTCCGCGGCATTTCCTATCTCCAGAGGTACTCGACAGGGTTGTCCCTTGTCGCCTCTCCTATTCGCTAGAGCCATGGAGCCACTTGCTGCGAAGCTTCGGCAACATCATAAGGAAAAAGCATTGCGTTGCTTTCACAGGCAGATTTTAATTTCTATGTACGCGGACGATATTACTCTCTATATACGAGACCCCAGCAGTAATCTCAACCCGATTCTTAGAGAATTCATCCGCTTTGGCAGGCTCTCGGGGATTCAGATTAATTGGAACAAATCGCGGATCTTCCCTCTCACGGCAGCTACTGAGCATTTCGCGCTGGACTACCCCCTTGCCTGGAGTGAGGGAGACTTTAAATACCTGGGTATCCACATAGAAAAAGACAAAGATGAATTAATGAGAGCCAATTACGGCACGACGATGACTCGTATCTCCGACTGCATTACCAGGTGGATAACGCTCCCCCTCTCGATGGCGGGAAGAGCCTCATTGATTAAAATGGTGATATTACCCCAGTTACTGTATTTGTTTCTCAATATCCCCTTTTACCCGGGCAGTTTTTTCTTTAGGCACCTTCGTACAGAGCTCATCAGACTGGTCTGGGGTGGGAAGTCACCTCGACTCAAATGGGAGGTCCTCACTAGGCCATACATTCAGGGCGGGTTTGGCGTCCCTGATTTTGAGCTATATTTTCAAGCGGCACAGGCCCACTATGCCTATTTCTGGATACGCCAACCAAAATATATGCCCCAACTGGCTGCTGAACACTGGCTTGCACACCCGGTCCCCATAGAGGGTGCCCTGTATGTCCCACTACGTGGGGCTGATGTAATGGCCACGACAGTGACGAGTACAGTGGCGGCGTGGAATCGAATAATTACCAAGCTACAGTCTACTATGATGTATGCGCCGTTCTTACCCCTTGTTTATCATCCAAGCATGCCCCTATTGCAGGAGGGGGGGTTTCGGAAATGGTCTAGCTCCCTGAATGTAAGGACGTGGGGAGACCTGTACCACAATGGCACGTTCCGCACTATAGAGCATTTATGTGGCGATATCCAACCTTCTCCCCTGGAGGTTTTCTTATACCTCAGGCTCCAGCAGGGATTAGGGCGTTAACGCCTGACTTCCCGAATGAGCCCCAAGCTGTAGCTCCTCTACAGCGTATCCTTATTGACGAGGCACCCGCAAAGTTGGTCTCCAGGATCTATAGCTCGGTACACACACTTGTAATTGCCCCGCCATTGGCGGCCCGGGTGAAATGGGACCAGGAATTGCAGGCTCCCCTGACAGACAAGCAGTGGGAGTTCTGCCTGCAGCAGACGGAACGTATCTCTGCCAGTAGTAGACTTAGAATAATACATTATAAATACCTCCACAGAGTGTACTATACCCCGGCTCGGCTCTATAGATATCGCCTCCGTGACGATGACAGATGCGATAGGTGTCGCGCCCCTATGGCGGATTTTCTTCATCTGGCATGGGCATGCGAGGCAGTGAGCCGCTATTGGAGTGAGATCTTTGAGGCGCTCTCCATAATGATTAATTCGGAGATTGTACCCTCGCCGGTCCTTGCCCTCCTAGGGTACGTAGAGCCGATACAAGCTGCGTACCGTAAGTTTGTGGCACTCGCCTTCCTGATTGCCAAACGGCGAGTTGCCTGTAGATGGGGCAGAGGAAGGGCCCCCAAGTTTAAGGACTGGCTACAGGACATTACCTATTGTCAGGAACAACTAAATACGTACTCTGAACTCTTACCCCCTACATCGAGGCCTGTGGATATATGGGCTCCGCTACACTGCTACTTACTAAGGGAAGGAAATGCTGGTGAGGCTGGGTCGCCTACATGACTTCCTGCTATGAGGGTTCCCTGATGCTGGCAACCATAGGGAGTAGGGTTCCCCCCCTCCCCCTTGCAATGAGACGTTCCAGTTGCTTCATACCATTGGACTGCCCCACGGGCCTTCCCTGTGCTGCAGAGAATGGGAGTTCTGCTGGGGGGTGGTTGCATGTGGAGGGCTTTGTGAATATCAAGAGATGACTGTACAGGCTTGTTTCATGGTTTGGGTCCGAATCGTCATTACCTGCCTACGATTATTTCTTAATTACCCTGTGATGCTCTTGGCTGTGATGTATGCCCAATGTCGTGCATGTATAAAGTGCTGTATGTTCACATGCAAAATGCTTAAAATAAAGGTTTTAAAAAAAAAAAAACTACGATATCAAATATCAAATAGCGTGTCCATCACAAAATGTATCGATCAGAGGAACTGCTATTTTAGCTAGTAAAACGCTGGGTAATCGCTCAGGTGGAATTTCAGGGTATAAAATACGTCTTAGCAACTATATGTGGGCCTAATGTCAATGACTCTGAGGTCTTTAATTCACTAATGTTAACACTATTGCAATGACAAGGGGTTTTAATAAACATGGACGCTTATAACTGTGTTATGAACTACTCTATTGCCTCTACTAGCCGGTGAACGATTACGAGGATGCTGAAAGTGCAGGCATCTATTTTGGAACAAGCGGCTTACATGACTTAAAAGACGTGTGGAGAAATCTCCATCCTAATCTCTCTGGAAACACTTATTATTCTTGTTCATATTAGCAGTATTGTAGGATAGATATGGTCTGGGCAAGTCACAGTAGATTTCGGTTAGCTGCAATTCAGGTCTATTATATTTTGTTTCCAAGCACAGGCATCAAGTAGATCTCGGTGTACTTTTTCCTTGCTGCGGTACCTATTGACAATCAATAAATATACTTCACATATTGAGAAACTTATTCATTTGAATCTGAATACGACATCCTTGAGCAATGTTTGGGACTCGATGAAGGCATATATAAGTGGCATCACACAACAATTAATACTCTAAGAGAATAGAATTAGAGACTCCTCGATTATGGATATTTGTGTAGTGCTAGCTGACTTAAAAATGAGTCATGCCACAGCTGTTAGACAAAAGGATCCCAAACAGAAACAGCTCTAGATTGATCTTGTTGAAGCACGGGCATCACTGGACGGGATGCTAAAGGAGAGAGTAGTAGCTTGTTATGGCAAACACCGCTCCGCTCAGTATGAATATGGGGAACAGGTGGGGAAGGTACTTGCATATCTTCTGGCAGATCAAATGGCTAAAAACTTAATAAAGGCTATTAAGGGTGAGGAGGATTTACTCCATACCGAACTGCATATGATACTTAAACAATTTTCAATGTTTTATGAAAACCTCTATGCCCACTCGGATCTAATAAAGACAGAGGAGCTCTCTAATTATTTAGAGAAGGCTGTATAACGTGCTTCCAAGAGTAAGCTGCCACTCAACAATGTAAAGAAGTTCTACCTGAGCAAATTCTTATTGCCCTGTCTTTATTACCCTTAGGCAGGGCATCAGGGAATGCTGCTATACCTATTTAGTTTTTATAAAATGTTCAGGAGAACTATAGTCCCACTCCTAACTAAGGTTAAACAAGAGATCGGTGACTTGGGATGTTACAAATATGGTATTTTTCTTTTAAGAATTTAAGCCGCCAGAAGAATGTGGCTATCTCTTATTAACACCAATGCCAAAATATATGCTGTTGAATTGCTTAGCTCCTCTGATGCCAGGCTTAGTCTCAAGTCAACAGCAGGACTTTATAATAGGTCGAGGTACCTCAGCACATACTAACACGGCTATAATGGCGTTTGATTATGCAAAACAATCGGGTAGCAACCTAGAGATGGTCCTTTTAGATGCAGAGAAGGCCTTCAACTGTGTGGCTTGGGGCTGCTTATGGACAACTCTTGCTTCATTTGGAATGACGATTTCTTACATGGATGCGAGCTCAATAGCGTATGCCACTGGCCAAATTGAGTTACCCAGTTACTCAAACCACACCTTTTCAAACACATGGAGGTACCCATCAGGGTTGCCCTCTTTCTCCACTATTATTTGCACCTTATATCGAACCTTTTATACAAGTACTTCTCGGTAATCCAAATATCCCACCTTTGCGATCAGGAATTAATGATCTGAAAGTTACTGTTTATGCAGACGATATTGCTATTTTTATCATGGAGCCGACTGTTTCCCTAGAAACTATTATGAATGAAGCAGAAACTTTTGGTTCCTTTTCTGGGTATAAGCTGAATCCTGGCAAGACACAGGTGCTCTTAAATTTTTAACCAGATAGGCCTATTGCAGAGATATGGTGAGAAACTACTTACTTGGGAATCCCTGTTACACCCAGATTAAGCATACGCTCAGGTTGAAATATGATACTCTGCTTCAAGATGTTATTAAAAAGCTAAGAAACTGGCATAAATGACCTATTAGTATAATTGGCAGATGTAACATCATAAAGATGATGATACTTTCAAAATGTATATATTTATTTCGCTCAATTCCCCCAAGAGTTACGAACTCCTTTTTAAAAAAACACTAGAAGGCGCAATAAGCAGCTTTATATGGGGGTATAAATGAGCAAGCCGTGTCATTACATTTATAAAATTCCCGTACACTCAAGGGGGCCTTCAACTTCCTGACTTCAAATTATACTATTGGCCATATTTCATGGGCTGTTAACATAGCCTCCTCTCAAGTGAGGGCCAAGATTTTAGCCACCAGTTTCTTCTTGGCTTCTTGGCCAGGATAGCCAAAGGTTTCTTTATCGGATGCATGACCCGAATTATTTCAAGCAATATTCTCTCCCACTGTATCATGATGGATTTCCCCTCTGTGATAATCTACTACTACCTGGGATTTTCCATGATGGTGTGTCAAAGAGATGGGGTAAGCTTGGGATTGACAGACTTGGACATCATTGCGATTGTAATGGTTTTAAAACTTTACAAAGCCTACAAATTCATATGCACTCCCACGCCAATATCATGATAAATATTGACAATTTAGAGACTTCTTCATGAGATCACAGGGTGTTAGATATGTAGCGATATCTGATATATGGACACGAGTAGGGTGTTAGAAACAGAAGTCAATAAATGATGCCCTTATAATGCTAAAAGTTGCTGTTTGGTCAACTAATTTAAAGCTCAAGCAGTTTCGGCCAATATGTATGCTATACTATACTCTGGAAAAAATAGCCAGTTGGGGGCGCAAAGTGGACGACATCTGAGTAACAAAGTGAACTGTCCAAAAAGTGGATTATATTCTGCTAATATTGTGCATATCTTTGTTGCATGCCCATTGCTATTGACATTCTGGCAGGGAATCAGACAAGTCTGTAAAGTTTGCCTCGACTTAGACTTGGTTTTCACTATGCAGGAGATTATGCTGGGGTATAAGGCTGACTACAGCCATGCGCGATGAGCACTGTTTGCTATTATCTTAGATACTGTCAGATTAGCAATCTCAAGGGCCTGCTTTTCTCCAAAATCTAGCAGCCCAGCAGAATGCCGGGCCATTGTGGTGGAGATCTTTGAGAGAGAAAGGGCTCTGGCTAAAAGTAGAGGCAATAAATCGCTGCTCAAGTTCAATGCTTTTTGACATAGATTAATAAAAGGCTGATATAATATAATGTGTTTTCCACAAATTTGTATATCTTTCTTCCTTTGTATCTTATAGGTACTGTTCTAGATATCTGTGTATGTTTTGTTAAAACATTTATGATATGAACTCCTATATATGAATTAATTTTGCCTTACTGTTAAATTGTGTACCAATTATGTTGATCTCTTTTGCAGAAATACAAATTAAATTTAAAAAAATCAATCTATCCCCAGGTTATATTCATAGAGGTCCGGGAATTCTCAAAGACTGCTTCTCTCATGTTTATCACACATTCCTATTACTCAACCATCATACATGTAACCCAAACAATTTGAAAAGATTTGATTAAAGAAATTTGACAATCATCATTTTTTTAACTCTCTTTATTACACTTTTGCACATCAATACAACAATGACTTTATATACAATGGCTCACAGAGACAGTTGGTGTTTTTGTATCCCCCTTCTAACTCCTTAACTCCCTCTCTAGGGTCGCCTGTCACCCTTTCCTTTTCATCTTGACTGAAAGCACTTTTGGCAACACTTGAATCATCACCTCAAAGGCATTCCATGCTGTCGCTAGTGGCACTGCTCTATTATCAACAGTTTAAAATTAGGAGCTATTCTCTGCAATAATTTCAGTTATATGATGAAATATTGACCACAAAAATAATATGGTACAAAAATATAATTGGCAAAATATTGACAATCAAAATATAGACTTTATAAACAACTACTGGAAAGTAAAAGAATATCGACAAAAAATGAAATATTGTAGACCAAAATGTTTACATTGCATTGGTAATTATAACATCTAAATCTTATTCAGGTTCAAAAGTCTTTATTCGATTCAAAGAATCATCAAAGCATTTCTTAACTATTTAAAAGACATAACACATAGTTTCCACAGATATATACATACAAAAATTGTCCTCTGCATTTTTTCTTAAAATACAGTATAAATATACAAAAGGAGGTTTTCGATTTATCTTTGCTCTAAAGAAATTATGTATCTGTTCACCATGTATGTAGGGAGAAACATAAAAGTGCAAGTGCATACTCAATAAACCCTTTTTGGAAACACACAATTATTTAAAATTATGCTAAAATAATTCATCAGTATTAATGTAATACATTCTTAAAAACTACTGGCTAATAAAAGTCTGCTCAGAGCAAATACAATGAGTTGTGAATTGTCTATTTTTAATATTCGTAACATCTTCTTGTATTTCCTTACATTTAATCTCCTGCCTAGAGATTTTATCCACTTCCTTCTAGCCATTGCATACGCTGGGCAGAAAAATAAAACATGCGTAATAGCAACCTTTACTCCCAATTGACATAAATTACACTTGGGGTCCCCATCCTTAGATTGTGGAGTTACCCATTTCAATATAAAGGCATATATCTGAAGTATTTCATACCTAAATTTCAGATAAAATGTCTTTGCTAATTAGATTTCTATCTCATGAAAAAGTGGCTCAAAACAAGAAGTCGTTTTGAACAATTAGAATTGTGTAGTCAGCCTTCTTGATATGCTATTTAAAGTGACTTTGTGCCAAATAAAATTCAAAAAAATGATCTTGATCTCACGCTTTGTTTCAGGTGTCAGCAGACTCGGGTTTGTCCAGAATCTGCTCAGACCTAGATCAAGGAGCCATTTTCGAATATGAACCAACCAGGGAAAAGTGACATGGATATCCAATTCCAATAGCTCACTCAGGTTTTGTCTATAGGTTTCTAATTCCACTGTCCAAATTGTAACTCAATATGACAATGTTCTCCAGACAGCTAGATGTTCCAATCGTTTTATGCCCATATCATATGTAAGAGGGAGCACTGGAGTATGCTGGGGAGGGCCGAAAACATTCTCAGGATTTTGTTTTCCCCAACAATTAGTGGATTGAGGGTTTCACCGCCTCATATCTCTGAGCCATACAAGGCAGTGGTTTGAGCTCTAGATTTATATACTTCCAAGGTGGGAGTGATAGCTTTAGACACCATTGAATGTTGGTTTTTTTACGATGGGGACAGAATGTTGAATTAGAATGGCCTTTGATTTCTTTATTTGTGGATTTAAAGTTATTTTGTTTTTAAAACATTTGTGTGGTCTCAAAGTCATGTATATAGTTTTTTTGTTTTTTTTTAAGTTTGAGTTTATTGAAACCACAAAGAGATGACAATAAATAACCATAATATATGCAAAAAAAAAAAATAAAGATACTGGTTACAATAAACATCATATCCTAGAAGAAAAAATAAGGAAAGGGAAAAAAGGGGGGAGGGGAGGAACAATATAAATCTGATTTAAAAAGATGCAAAAACAAAATGAAACAGTAAGAAGAAAGCATTGCATGTAATAAAAACAACAAGAAAGGTATACTATATGTAATCATGTTAATATAATATACCAAACAGCAATAATTACTAAGTAAAAAGACAACGATATAAAGTCATGGCGGCTTACGGACATCGTCTGATGTTTTCACAACAGTATTAGTGGAATCATTTGGGGAGGCCGAGGCAGATAAATATGTTGTGAGAGGTAGCCAAAGCAAATCCCGTTTAATTGCTAAGGACACAGGGGTAACATAGTTAGTGTCTAGTCTATGATGGAAACAGAGGGTATTCCACCAGGCTCTGTAAGTGACTTTATCTGCATGTTTCCAGTTGGAGGTGATTAAATGTAAGGCTATAGCGAGTAGCAGGTCAATGAGGTGAGAATGAGATGGAGAATCAGGCCAGGAGGGGGACAGAGAACCCAGAAAAATAGTAGGAAGGGAAAAGGAAATCTTAGTATGAAATATTTTATTAATTTGGGACCAAACTAAACGCCAAAATTTGTCAATATTGGGACATTCAAATAGCATGTGTTTCAAATCAGCCTTTAAGCATGAACAGGACCAGCACGACGACGAAGTGGCAGGGGAAAAGGAAGCTAAGGTTACAGGAGAAAATAATAAACGTTGATATACAAAATAAAGGGTTTGAGTGGTACTGGCCGCTCTTGAGGTTTTGTGAATCTTTAGCCATAGTTTGTCCCATAAAGAGAGAGGCCAACATTGCGAGAGATCTCTTTCCCATGCCAATTCAGTCTTTGTTTTGCACCGTATCGGAGAGGATAGTAAACATTTGTAGAGGGAAGATGCAGAAGGAGAGGCATTTATTAAAGGAAACAACTTAGAACAAGTGCTAGAAATATCAGGAGAAGTTGGAAGTAACGAAAGATAATGATGAAGAGATGGAGGCAAAAGATCATATTGCTTCTTAGAAGAGTTAGAAAGAGCAAATGTAGATTTAAGATCTGAAAAAGGTAGAGGTTTATTATTGGATAAAAGTTGAGAAATCCAGGTTATCCCTTTAGAATGCCACGATTTCCAGTAAAAAGTACGATTTTTAATGCATAACAACTTATTATGCAGATGGGTTGTTGAGAAAGTGAGACAAGTGAAGGATAGAAAGAGGGTAGAAGAGGAGATAAAAGGTTACGCGTATGAGAGATGATGGAATGACGTAAAAAAGAGGTGTTAGCGGTAAAAGCAAGAGATTCTAGAAGGTCAAAGGGAGAAGTGAAGAATTTTTCCATGCGTAACCGAATCGGGGGATATGCAGAAGAGTCAGAGGAAATCCATCGAGAGGCCTGTTTTAAAGAGAACGCATAGTGATAAGATTTAAAAGTCAGGAAATTTAAGACCACCAATTGATTTATCTTTTTTAAGAGTGGACAAAGCTATACGAGAGGGCTTTCCCTTCCAAAGAAATTTTGATAAAATACTGTCAATTCTTTTAAAATAATAGTCCAGAATATGAATAGGAATCATTGAAAGAGAATATAAGATAATGGGAGCAAGCATCATCTTAATAGAGTCTAATCTACCCCACCAGGAGAGAAAAAGAGGATGCCATTTATTAATGGAGTCACTCAGTTTCTTAGTGAGATAATCAAAATTCTGTTTCAGCGTTTACGAAGTAGATGGAGAAAACCATAAACCTAAATATTTTCATTTGGAGGGTTGCCAAGAAAAGCCAGTGTGAGTAAAATAATGTTTATGACAAAGAATATTCAGGGGAAGAACTTCACATTTATCTCGATTCAGACGATATCCCGAAATTTTTGAAAACATGTCTACCTGAGAGAGGAAAGGGGAAAGAGAAGTATCAGGATTGGAACAATATAAAAGTATATCATCTGCATAAACAGACATTTTGACTTGATGGGAGCCTAATTGGAAGCCCGTAATTTCAGCATCCTGTCTAATTTTAGTAAGAAATGGTTCCAACGCAACTACAAATAAGAGAGGGGATAAAGGACAACCCTGACGAACACCTCTAGAAAGAGAAAAATAATCAGAAACTTTACCATTAGCAAAAATAGATGCCTTGGGGCCAGAATACAACAGAGAAATTAATGAGATCAGTTTGGGAGGGAATCCAATGCATTTCAAGGCATGGAACATAAAGTCCCACCATATCCTATCAAAAGCTTTTTCAGCGTCTAGAGCTATGGCAGCAAGTGGATAAACAATGGAAGAAGCTTTGCTAAGAATATTAAAAAAGACTCTAGAATTGTCAGAAGATAAACGACCTTTGACGAAGCCTGACTGCTCCGGTCCAAGAAGTTCAGGCAGAACAGGGTCAATACGTAGAGCAAGAATTTTAGCAAAAATTTTGTAATCCGTATTAACTAAAGATATAGGCCGATAGTTTTTACAAAAAGAAGGGTCCTTACCTTCCTTCGGAATTAAACAAATCATGGCATCTTGGAAAGTGCCCATGGACGATCCACTCTCAGCAAAGAAATTAAATAAAAGAAGAAGTTGGGGAAGAAGAATCTGTGAGAAGTGGGCATAAAATTCAATAGTAAAATCGTCAGGGCCAGGAGTCTTCCCTCGACGTAAAACCGAAACAGCATGAGTAATCTCCGCCAAAGTGACATCAATCTGTAGTGAATCAAAATCAATATGTTGTGAAGGAGGAGGACTAATGGATTGAAAATAAGAAGTCAAATCTGAGGGGAGAGGTCGGGATTCTGGAGTGTAAAGGGTTTTATAAAAGGATACAAATTCAGACAGGATATCTTCGTCCTTAAGAAGAATACTACCAGTGGAATTGGTCAGGGAATTTATCCTAATGCGATCCTTACGAGCTTTGAGATAATTAGCCAATAGTTTCCCCATTTTGTTTTGACCTCCATAGTAACGAGCACTACTCTTCAGTAGATAAGAAGAAGCTGCCTCTGTGGTGAATTTATTAAAGGCAATCTTAGCAGTAATAAGGTCTTTCAAAGAAGTGTCAGAATAGGAATGATAGTAAATATATTCTACTTTTTTTATTTGAGCAAGCAGTTGAGCTGAACGTTTCTCAGAACTCTTTTTCTTCTGAGAAACAAAATTAATAATGAAACCCCTTGCGGCTGCCTTGAAGGAATCCCAAATCATGGTGGGAGAGGAATCAAGAGTTGTATTTATGGCGAAGAATTCTGAGGCAAAAGAACTGAATTGGCTAGAGAAATTAGAATCTATGAGCAATGCATTATTAAATCGCCAACGACCAGTAGACGAAGTGTAAGGAATCAGGTCAAAATCAACAAAAACCGGGGCGTGGTCCGAAATTAGAATGGAACCAATTTCAGAGTGGAGAACATGTTGCGTTAGAGATTTACTAAAGAAAAGGTAGTCAATACGAGACTGTGATTTGTGTGGGGGGGAGAAGAAGGTATACTCTCGTAAATCAGGGTGACACAGTCTCCAGATATCGACTAAAGGTTTTTGGTGAATAGCAGAATTAAATTGTGAGTGCATTGTAGGATGTACAAATCTGACTGAGGAATTCCTATCCAAAATGGGATCACATATTTGATTACAATCACCGCCAAAAATGATATAATCCTCATCAAGTGAAAGTAATTTATCAGAAATCTGTAACCAAAAGGTATTATCAACAGAAACTGGGGCATAGACATTAAAGAAAACTAACGATATCTTATCAATAAGTAACTTAACAATAACCCAACGGCCAATAGAATCAATTTCTTGAGAAGTAAGAGAGACATCAAACTTTTTATGGGATAGAATGAGAACACCATTTTTCTTACCCAGAGCAGGAGAAGAAAACACATTACCAACCCAACTCTTTTTTAATTTAGTGGCTTCGGTGTCAGATAAATGGGTTTCTTGAAGGAAAGCAACATCAGTTTTTAATCGAGCTAGATGGGATAAAACTTGTTGTCTTTTAATAGGATGATTCATACCCTTAATATTCCATGTAGTGACTCTGAACACAACTTTATATGAATCAGGTCATGAAACCATATACATACAATGCAATAAAAAATTGTAAAAAGAAAATCAACAGAGGACGGAAAGCCAATAAATATATCAATAAAAAGGTAGGAAAGAAAAAAATTGATAAGAGCAAAATGTATAAAACAAATACAGAAAATGCATAATGGACAGAAAGCAAGGAATCGGAAGCAATTAGACAAAAAGGAGACAGAAAAAAGGAGGGAGAATATGAAAGGAACAGAACAAAATAATGGAAGAAAACAGAATCCAAATGCATTCGAAGAGGGGAAAGAAGAAAAAGAAAGAGTAAAGAAGAGAACAAGAAGCAAAAAGAAAAAGAAAATGGAAAATATGAGTATACAAAAGGGAAACATACCTACATAGGGAGCAATCAAGCAAAGTCAGGGAGGAGGATGGAACCACATGAGGTGGACGACGCACCAGGGATCAGCACAGCGGAAGGCCGGGAAAGCATCATAAAACAGAAATAGGGAGCCTGTGACGACAAAATTGAATCAACATTAGAATGTTTGTACATAAAGACAAAAATCAGATAACTGAGGAACATGAAAAAACAAAATCACAAGAGGGAAGGCACAACCAAAACGTCTGTAAATAAGGAACGCACATCAATTTACCAAGCAGTTGAAAGAGAGAGACAGAAATTCAGACCAGCAGCTAGCGAGAAAAACAATGAAAGAATCAACGAACAGAAGTCGAACCAGAAGAATCCATATTGACTGGCTTGCAAGAATTAATAAAACTTTGCAAACGCACAGGATCCTCATATGTGATGGTTTTGTTGTTATAAGTAACTTTGAATAGGCACGGATGGAAAAGACCATATCTGGCTCAGATTGAGCGTAAGTCTTCACGCATGTTCAAAAAGGCTTTGCGTCTATTAGCAGTGGCTCTAGCATAGTCCTGCGCAAAGAATAGTGACGAACCAGACCAAGTAATTTTAGGAGATGCTCGAACTGCTTAGAGAACTTTCAACAAATCTGTGTACTCAAGGAAGTATATGATGACTCCTCTAGGACGTGTAGTAGGTGTGGAAGTAGTTTGAGGACGACCTAGTCTATGTGCACGCTGAATGTTAAGGGACGTCCCCGTGGCATATGGAGCAACTTAGGGAGGAATGACTTGAAAAACGCAAGAGAGTCTGACACTTCAAGACCTTCTCCCAGGCCATAAATGCGCAGGTTATTGCGCCTACTGCGATTTTCCAAGTCCTCAACCTGCTTTTGAAGTGTGGAAACTTGAGAATGTAGATGAGAAACAGTAGCAGAGGTTTCCTTAAAAGAGGACATATTATGCTCCGCTGACGAGACCCTAGCCTCCAGTTGAGACAAATTGTCCGTAAGAACTTGTAGTTTGGTGTTAGTTTCTTCCATAAATGGTCGAAGGGCTCTAATCTCTTCCAACAGTAACTCCATTGATACCGGCGAAGTCGATTTAGGTGGCGAAGGAGGGCCTTTCTTTAGGCGTTTGGTGTTGGATTTCCCTGAAACTGAGGACGGGAGCTCCATTGTTGTATTTAAATTGAGAGCTGAGGAGTTTTCCAATTTAGAGAGTTCTGAAAAAATCTTCGAATTTTTTTATGAAAATACGTTTCGGTTTGGGGAAAGAAGAGTGTGGTGACTTTGTTCTACCCATAAAACTCTGTTAGCACAGATCGAGCCCGTATTAGTGTGTTAGTACTCAACACAGCAAGCGGGCACTAAGCGCAAAGAGCAATGGTAAGAGAAAACAGGGAAAACGCCTTCGTCATAAGCAAAAACACTTGTTCAAGAACTGTCTCTGTGAACTTTATGAAGCAGAAGTATGACTCACAAAAAAGTAAATCCAAAAGCTGAAAGATAGGACAAAAAAGGGGATGTGCCACAGTCTATTACCTCAGCATATGAAAAATGAGAGTACAAAACTGAATAAAGCGCGTCACAGCTGTGGAGGAGAGGCGTCTCAATAGCAGTCTCCGTCAAGAACCACATTAAGAGCAGTGGAAGGTAGTGTTACCATAATGTGGCAACAGTGCTTCCCAGAGACATACTGTAGAAAAACAAAAAAGACTCCAGAAAAATATTTTGAGGAAAAAATAAAAAGGCAAAGGCTCACAATGACTCAGGACCCTTTTTAAAGTGGCTGTCACATATTAGAGGGGACAGAAATGGTATAAAGTGAGTCACTGAGGGAAAAACAGGAGCATGAAGAGTGTTCTGCAAGTGGTAAACATTTTCCCGGTGTTATGAGGAAAACGCGCACTTGCGCGATAAAATTCAAAATGGCGGCGCCGCCGGAGCCTTCCCCTTGAATAAAATAAAGAGTTAATATCAGGGACGAAGACCGAAGGGGCTCCAAAACATGCCGAAGATGTTCAGGCACGCATGGGCAGACTTCTGAAATCCAACACCGTCCTCAGAGCGCCGAACCTCCCGCATGGGTCCCGGAGCTTCACCGAGGCGGCGCCATCCGCTCAGGCGCCAAGCCACGCCCCTCTCATGTATATAGTTTTAATGGGGTTTATTCCTAAACCTTTTGCTTTACAGTATTTATTAAGACTATCAAGTAGGATATGTAAACCCCTTGGAGTTTGAGACAGCAAAATTGTGCCTGAAATGTTAAAACACAGATATGGGTCCCTCCAAGCTTGGGCGAGTCATGGGAAGATGTTTGCAAATGTTCAACCAAATCATTTACATATAAGAGAAACAAGGTTGGCCCCAGGACGCAGCCCTGGCGCACACCTCTCCTAACTGAAATCTAATCAGTGAGCTCCCCTCCTTTGCCCCAGCATACCTTACCTTGGCAAATTTGTCCTCGTGTAACCTTATGATTTGGTTTTGAATTTCCTCTGGTACCCCCTGGTTGGTGTGCGTTTTTCGATAACAAAAACCTTGGAATCAAATGAAATGCTGCTTTTAAATCAATAAAAGCAACATACAAATGACCAGCTCTTAACTTTGTGTACTTCCAGGCTAAAAAATACAAGTCTAAAAACTTGGTCAATTGTACTTATTTTCCTTCTAAAACAAGCTTGGCAAGGTGAGAGTACATCGTTTTCCGTTATCCAGTCAGTTAACTTAGCCAGAATTTGCTTCGCATAGACTTTCTGCAGGATGTCTATCAAGCTTATGGGCCTGTAATTTGCAGGATCATCTCTGCTGCCCTTTTTATAAATAGGGACTACCTCTGCTCCCCTCCAGGATTCTGGAATGGACTGTCTCCTGGCTACTGCATTACATAATACATTTGCTTTCAGGTTCCTTCCTTCAAGAATCCACTTGTGGGTTCCACCAGACATTCTTCTTCTTTCCAGCAGTGGCATTTCTTTGAAGACTCCCATTGAGAACGACTGCAGTTTCCAACGCCACTTCAGGCCTATGCACCTGGCTTCCCTGGGATAGGTAACTCTGGTACTTTTGTATCCACAGGTGTGATGACTCTCCAACCTTCTAGGTTCCAAAGGGTTTCTTCGTAATCCACTGGGAAGGGTCCTTAAACTTTAAAACTGCAACCGCGACTTTTGCACTTCTGCTTTCTAATCCGACTCCTTCTCACAGACACCTTCTCACCGCAGCTTGTGCTGACTCTGCTACAGCTGCTGCAGAGATTGCCGAGATTGCTTTCTTGTCACGGAAGGGCCTTTCAAGCCGCTCTAATACTGCCGAGCGCACTCGCTGCCACAATTCGTTGACGATCCAATTGCCCGCACATCGACTCCCAAAGAGGCCCAAGGACCAAAAGAAATGCACAACATTAACCGCCTGTCAGCATACAACTAAAAGGGACCCTTGTTCAGTAGAAGAAAACAGGTAACAACATCTTTCTGCGGCGTTCTTGGATCCTGTGGGTGGAGCTTCTGACCCGCTCCTCTATCTGGCTGCAATATTCCCTGAGGGGCATATTATCAAGACAGGCGATAAAATTATCGCCGCTTTAGCGGCAGAAAACCGCTGCTTAAACGGCGATAATGGGCTTGATAATATGCTCTATGGAATTCCAATTGAAGCCCATGTTAGATGTGAAGGACATCTAACCTGAGCTTCAATTGGAATTTCATGGAGCATATTATCAAGCCCATTATCGCCATTTTAGCGGCAGTTTTCTGCCGCTAAAGCGGCGATAATTTTATCGCCTGTCCTGATAATATGCCCCTGAAAGTTTCCAGGACTGAATTTGAGTGCTGTTACAGTGAAGGGAAGAGTCTAGTAAAGTGTACACAGAACAATAGCTTGGTTTCATTTCACTGTGGATTTGAGTGCTCTTACAGCGAAATAAAACCAAAAAGCAATTTTTCTGCTAGATTCTTACCTTAACAGGCCAAATCTCTATTTTCTATCTATGCATAGGGGAAATACAAGAAAATTCTTCAAAGTTATTTAGTACTTTTAGAATTTGATTTAATGGCGATATCAGATTTTTGATGGATTAAGTGATACACTAGGTGTAAAATAGGCCTGGGCGAAAATTCCGTTCCGCTCGCGGACATTGCAATAATTTGACATTTTCGCGTTCCGCGGAGAGCGCGAAAATGTCAAAATTTCCGCAATCCGCATCTTACCGGAAATTTTTTTCTGTAAAAAAATACATTCTCGCGTGCGCGCGATCACCTTACCTGAATCCCCGCGTTCGCCGACAAGTTTTCCCGATCCGGTCGCGTTCTCTACGAGATGTTGGATTGTTGGTAGCCATTTGCGCTGTCTCGCGACAGTTCGCGCCCGCATTAACGTCATTTGTCGCGAAATCACGTCTTTCTTGTCGCGATCATGCACCGCGAGAGTATGAAATGATTGAGATCACGAACACGTAATTCTCCACCGCGAGCGAGAGCATGAGGACGCAGGCACGTCATATCGAACGCGAGCAGGCGGGACAAGTGAAAACAAGATGGCCGCACCCGTGAGCAACCACATGGGTAAGTTGGCGAGCCGCGATCACGCAGAAAATACCACAAACGTGCGGGAAAAAAACTTTTGCGTCTTCGCAATATTTCCGCGTGTTTGCGGAGATTTTTAACATTTTTGCGATAGTTTGCGAAAGTGAATTTCGCAAATTCCGCCCACCCCTAGTGTAAAAGTAACTTTGGAAAACATACTTTGTGCTGTCTGAGGCAAACCTGGCCTAAAACCAAATTTGCCACTCAGCCTCTCCAAAGCTGGAATACCCATTCTTGCCTAGGAGAGTTAATGTCAAGCTCTGACAGAAGACATAGATCTAATGAAACTTCAGACTGTCCCCGACTCTGTTGGTGCTGGAAGTGTGACACCGAAATACAGAAGGAAGAGGAAAACCAGAAATGGAGAGAGAAGACACAGAATCACTTGCTGTTGCAGGTTGGTATATGGAAAACTGTGGTGGAGAAGTGTCTGCTTGTGGATTGTGGAGAGTATGGAACACGCTTTCTATTTGTACATCCATTTGCAGATGGTAACAAGTAGAGTTAAGGATGGGAGTTCTGACATTTTTCATGAGTTCTATCCAAAAGTGAGTGCTGATTTGGGATTAGTCCTGGGTGCGATTTAAATTTCAACAGCATAATTTGCTTAATTTCTGGAACTGTGTGATATGCTTGTTACATGAAATCCCCAAAGTTACACCATTACTCCACTTCACATAATTTTGTGTCATTTGCAGTACAAATTTACTGCAAAGGCACTGGAACAACTGAATGTCAGTGTATACTGATTTGTTTGAGTTTATCCACTTGCCATTTATAATTTTGTGTAATTTTGCAGAAATCTCAGGTTATTACACAACATCAAATTGCATCCATTTTGCACGACCTTATCTAGGAGCCACCACTCCCTTGGACAACCATGCAGATGAAAGATGTGCTCTAGATATACTTGACAGAGGTCTACTGCTGCAGATATTTTGATTTAGTGTAATAAAGTACCCTCATTTCAAAAGTAGTGTGTAACAACAAGCATAGTGATATCGCATTGAAAGTTTGTCTACTCTACTGTGAAGTCCAGAAAGATAGCAGACCAAGATTGTTGTGAAGTGGGCATGGGTTGTTACAACCCGGCAGATTGTGTATTAGAAGCTTTAACTTGAGCGCAAATACTACATTGACCAATTCTTTGACAGCCTTCCTCCCACCCTGGACACCAGAAAGGATGACTGATTAATTTTTGAGTATTTCGTTGTCCAGAATGACTTGCCGCAGGTGAGTTATGGCACCACTTCAATACCATTTTAACATGTTAGGTGTCAGTCTTTTCCTTAATGAAAGAAAGTTCTTTTTAGTTCTCTTGATGTAACCACTGTGGACCATTCACTACTTGCTCCACAGGGAAAAGTTCGCAGTTATCCTTAGGTACGGGGTGATAGCCAAAATGGTTGGAGGAGGATCCTCCTCCTTGTCTTCCCTGGAGCTTGGTGAAGGCATCTATGATGCCTTGTTAGTGACGAGGGTGACACTGATAGTTAAATATGTAAATGTAAAATCTGTATTTGTAAAGCACGAACTGCTCACCCTTACAGGGCTCAAGGTGCTGGGGACCATCATGGAAATTAAGTGAGCTATTGCTGAGAGTCACATGGTGCTGGGCTAACCTGCTGCCAGAGCCGTGAACCTTGTGCTTGGAAATCAGCTGCCTTGGCCACTGCACCAGCCTCTCCACAGCAAAAGAAGAAGGATCATATGGCATGACAAGCATTAGTGCATTTCACTGATGTTAACTACAGAAGGACTTTGTGTTCTGTCCAGTTATTGGTTTTATGGTTATCTCTTCACAAATAGCTTTACCAGTTGGAAAAGGCTACTTTCACTGACAGAAACACACAGTCATATATGGTGTTGTTCTGTTCCGTAATAAACAGAGACTGGGAATAATTTGCTGCAGGATGCAAAGCTTCAGTTTCTGGACTTCTCTGGGATAAAACAACTCCTACTGCAAAAGAAATGGTGCCTGTGGCTGCTGTGAAATAAAGGTGAACATCGGGATGTCGAAAAATTAGCAACAGTACACACTTTTTTCAATGTAGAAAAGCTTTTTCTTTCTCATCTTAATTAAATCCTTCTTCTCTCTTTAACAAAAATATAATTGTTCATATGATGTTATGGAAATCCTGACATTTCTGTAAAAACTGTCAAAACCTACCAACTTCGGCATATTATTAGTGGTAAAAGGCTGAGGTCACTCTAGCACTGGTAGTACGTTAACACTGTCCATTCCAGACCGCATGGGGAACATGGCGGCCGGAAGTTAACGGCCGTGGCAGGAGCTCCTGATGTGTGGTTGTGGAACTTTCACTAGCGGCTAGCGGAGGATGGAGTTCCAGTTATTTCATCTTTTGTTTAGCGCCCTTTGAATATCCTTTTCTATTTAGAATTTCGCTCACTGTTTTCTTTTTTGGTGAAATCTGTCCTGTGGCGTTTTCGTTTCACAGGGCGCAGACCAGATGGTGTGTGACGCCGTGGAAGGAGCAGCATCGGAATCTTCGTGGTTCTGGGTATTCGGAGCTGCTCGACAGTGGAGGTGGAGGCGGAGAAATCTCTGGCGGCGATCCTGGCAGTCTTCCTCGGGAGAGTTCGTTTTCCATCATCAGAAGGGGGCCACTAACTCAGAAACCAGCGTACTCGGAGGAGAGGTTAGGAGGGGGAGATTGCTCAGTCCGGGTGACTCCGTGGGTTTCGATCTTGACATCCTCTCCTTCTCTCTCCCTACAAGAGTCCATGGAGCGGAGGAGGCGGTCCAGAAACGGGTGAGTGGTGAAGGGGACGAAGCTTATTTTGGATGGATTGATGCAGCGGGAATTGGCACTTATGATTATATCCAAGAGCGGGTAAGCTGAATGGATATACAAGTTAATGGTGGTACTAGCGGGGGTTCGAGGTGTGGCACTGGAACATCTAATCCTACCCCAGCTGTTAGCAGATACACTCTGTGAAATAGGGTTCCGAATATTGCTTCAGCTGTACTCAAACCTTCAGCGACCTCACCTCCGATAATAGAAATTAAGGTTACAACCAGAAAGGATAGTCATGCTGTAGAAAGTACACCCCCCGGTAAAGGAAGAGGAAGGAAAAAGACTCGAGGGGGGCCTGGTGTGAGGATTACGCCCTCACTAAAGTCCTATTACAAGGTCCTTTCAATTACTACATCTGACCGGGGGGAAGATAAAAATATGACTACTGTCCCAACTATAGTCCCTCCTGGCATCCTTGCCGATAATACTGTTCTGCCCTCATCAATCCCTCCTAGGAATGTAATGGAGGGGGGGTGGCGCCACAAGATCAGCAAGATCAGCAGATAATTGTGCACCCATCGGTGGAGCTATCAAATAGTTTCTCGGCATTGGAAAACCAGGAAATGGATCAGAAAGAAGATGGAGGAGAGGTCAGTAGGACTCCAAGGGGGGGGGGGGGGGAGAGGCTCTTATACTTAACACTACTGGACCCCAAATGATCGACCTCTCCACTCCTTTGATACCATCGGAGCCCGGGACATTGGCTGATATTTTGATAGGGCTTAAGGAAGACATAAGTAGGAGATTTACAACTTCAGAGTCCAACCAGATAGGTATTCAGGACTCCTGTGAGTTACTGGCGCAGAAAGTGGAAGAGGTTTCACAGAATGCCTTGGAGGTAGAGATCCTAAGATTAAGGAAGTTTTATCTTCTTCTTCTGCAAGAATAGATAAGTTGGTTCAATATAATAGGGAATTGAAGGAAGACGATGAGCGTCTTGAAAATCACTGTAGGAAAAATAATTTGAAGATCTTAAATGTCCCTGAAGATCTTGAAGGGGGTGATATGAAGAACTTTGTAGTTTCCCTCCTAAAAGCCACTATCTTAAAAGACATGCCTGGGGAAGATCTGGATTTGATGGTAGATATCCAAAGAGTCCACCGTGATCCGTATAGGAGGAAACCTGGAAAATAGCGTCCAAGGAAGATTTTGGTGAACTTCTTAACATTTGCAATTAAGGAGAACATTTTGTCTTTGGCCTTGAAAGCTGGTCATTTGAAGTGTACTTCCCTATCGAGCCCGTTTTCTTTTCTTATCCATTCGGATGTTTCCCATATCACCGCCACAAGGCAATGGGAACTGGGTAAGAGGATGACAATCTTGAATTCGCTAGGGGCTAGGACACAGTTAAGATTTCCTGCATCCTTACGGATCATGTGGAATAACCACATGTATAATTTGCATCAAATAGAGGAAGTCGATACCCTAATAGATAAGATTAGGGAAAGTGGTGGGAGCAGTGGCGAGAGTGGGATATAACTATTAAGTGCTTACTCGGTATAAGATCTCTAAACACATATATAAATAAATAAGTATCGGGAAAGTATTAGGAAAAGATCCTTAAAATGAAAGAGAAATACATAGTTTAGTAAGAATTCTGTCGCTAGGTTTAAATTTACTTTCTTTTTTTTAGACACATATCAGGGAGGCTCCCAGCCAAAGGCGTATGCCTAGAGGAGTTGGGAGGGTTCCCCAGGGATATGAGGAGTTGAAGGGTTCACGAGGGTGGGAGAATTGGGGGGAGGGGAAGGGGTGCACTGGTGAGGGGGTTGTGGGGAAAAACATAAAAATAAGTCCTCTTTCTTCATTTCTTTTTTTTTTCTCTTAAAAAGTAAGTCTGTTTGGAAGTGTTTAGTGAAAGGGAAGGTGGTCAGAGGGATAAGGATAGTATGACGACTGCTAGGATAAGGTTTGTTTCGTGGAATGTTAATGGGTTACGATGTCCACGAAGACAAAGGCTGATCATGGCCTATCTGGAGCAGTCCTCAGCTCAAGTATGCCTCTTACAAGAAACCCATTTGAGTCATCTTGAGTGTAAGACTGTTTTTAGGAAATATAGATGGGTTGAAATATTTTGCTCTTCTGGGCAGACAGTACATAATAAAGGAGTAGCTGTCCTTTTCAGAATAGGTGCGGGTGTTTCCATAAAGTCCACGCTAACAGATCAATCTGGCAGATGGATTATGGTGCAGGCAGTTATTAGGGGGACCGAGATTACTATTGTTTCTTATTATGGTCCCAATATTGATGACCCGGCCTGTTTGCTCAGAGTACAGACTAAATTGATCGATGTCACTACTCCAGTTGTAATTGGTGGCCATTTTAATGTTCTTCTTAATCCTGTTCAAGATAGGTCAAATTGTAGCCATTACGTGGCAGCTACGCGCATGCGGCGGGAAATGGTCAATATGATCCACGAGTTAGGACTAGTAGACGTTTGGAGAGTTAAGAAGGGGGCAGAACCAGGTTTCACTTTTTTTAGTAAGAAATATGGGCATTCCTCTAGAATTGATTACATCCTTATGGATAGATTGGGGTTGGAGAGTGTAGAGGATATTGTTACCCTACCAAGTATTTTATCTGATTATGCCCCTATAGCCTTTTCATATTTAGGAAACAAGTCTAAGATTAATTTCACCCCCAGGTGGACATTGAAAAGGGCAATGTTATCTAACCAGGAAATAATCTGTGCCATTAAAACATCTACCATTAATAATTTTTTAGAAAATATGGGCTCAACATCTCTGGACTACGTCTGGGACGCATTTAAGGCCCATATTCGGGGCATGTTACACAGCTTGATCTGTGCTAAGAATAGAGAAGAGGAGTTAATATTCCAAAGATTGGCAAAAGAGATACTTAATCTGGAAAGAGCTAGGATGAGCTGTCAATCTGATAACCTGGTGCAAATTCTTAGCGACCTGGAGCGCCTGCGATTAGAGTACAGAGGAAGGTTAGACCACAAAGTAAAGGCACAATGGTTGGCCCATAACATGGAGAACTATGAATATGGAGAAAAAGCGGGAGCCATTTTGGCATGGAAAGTAAAGGCGGACCGTGTACAAAATAATATCAATGAACTGATTATAAATGAGGCGGGGGAAACCTCTTGTAATCAAGAGGCTATGCAAAGGTGTCTCCTTTCCATGTTTTCTAATCTTTATGGAGAAGAGACTTCTATGAGTCCCAATAGTATTCGGGAATGGTTGAAAAATAAGGCCTTACCAGCATTGACAGCCGAGGGTCGTATCATGTTAGATGATCATATTACGGAAGAGGAAATTAAACTTCATATAAAGAAAATTACGAATAATAAGGCTGCAGGGATGGAAGTGATAGTTCCTAGGCTATGTGAACTCTTTAATTATATTTACAGTTCAGGAGGTAGGGTTCCCCCGTCATGGAAAGAGGCAATAATAGTACTTGTTTTAAAGCCGGGAAAGTATCCTCTTAAGGCAGACTCTTATAGGTCAAACTCCCTGCTTAATGCGGATTATAAGATTTTTACTAGCATTTTGGCAGGGAGGTTGGTCAGGATAGTTCCACGGCTGATTAATGTGGATCAAAAGGGTTTTATCCCGGGGCGGTTCATTCAGGAGCAAACCCTACAGTTGATAGCCAGCATTGATTTGGCATTGGCACTGTCGGAACCCCTCGCTGTGGCTGCATATGATGCAGCCAAGGCGTTTGATCGTGTAGATTGGGTCTTTTTATGGGAAACTCTAAAAATAATGGGATATGGTGTAACATTTATACAAACCCTCATCAGATGTTATGAGGGCACCTCTGCAGTCATTCTTTTAAATGGTCTATTGACATCGAGCTTTAGTATAAAAAGGGGAACAAGACAGGGGTGTCCCATCTCAACCCTATTGTTTGATATTTATATCGAACCCCTTGCACAAGCATTGAGACTAGATATATTAATCACCCCTTTTCAAGCTCTTGATTATAAGTGCAAATTAGCTCTTTACGTGGACGATTTGTTGGTTTATACCAACAACCCAGTGGAGGTGCTACCTAGGGTGGAATCTACTTTGAAGGAATTTGGTCTGTACTCTGGGTATTCGGTTAACCCCTCTAAGACTGAGGTGATGTGTTGGGGTGTGGACAATTGGCCTGGAAGCTGCAGTAAGGAACTCAAGTATTTGGGGATAATTATAGTACATGACTTAAGTAAAATTCCACTGATTAATTTGAGGAAAGTGGCTAAGGAAAATGACCACCTATTTTCTAAGTGGCAGAATTTACCTCTTACCATCTATTGCCGGGTAAACTTAGTGAAGATGGTAATACTGCCTAAACTGATGTATCTATTTAATACTATCCCTCTAATATAGGCAGTTTCATATGGACTAATAAAAGCTCCAGATTATCCTGGAAAAAATTAAAACGAATACTTTTAAAGGGAGGATTGGCTCTTCCAGATGTGATTTGGTACTCCTTTGCCTTCCAGTTCAAAAATATTCATTGTTTACTTTTAAGCCCTGATGATACTAATTGGGGGAGGATCTTGAGGGTTATGACCAATTTTGAGGGAGGAGGTATCGGATTTTTGTATAAGTTTGGGGCGCCAAGGTAGTTCAAGAAGGTTCGCTTAAAGGTTTTAAAATTAGCACTTAATGTGTAGAATAAGGTTAAAGTGAGATGGGGATAAAATACTATTCATATTTTGCCCCAATTTGGGATTCTCCGGGACTACCAGTATGGTTGAAGGATGGTCTGGCGTCACCCTTCAGGAAGGCAGGAATTACGATCTGGTCTGACCTTATATCGCTTGATGGAGTTCTCCCCTGGGAAGTTCTAAGATTAAAAATAGGGGACTCCTTTTCCAGATTCAAATATTTGCAATTGCGCTACTGGTTTCTGGCAGAGAAGGAGCATATAGGTGGAAATTGGGAGATCGAGAATATACTTCAAAATGTAAAAACAAGGAAAAAGGAGGTTGGACTCTGGTATAGGAGTCTATCAGATGCAGAGGATGAAGAGCTTCCACCTTCTTATCTCGTATGGAATTCAACTGTTTTGGGAAATGCATCTGCTGATTTATACGCTTTGTCTCTCCAAACTCAGTACAGGTTTGTTAAGCCTGCCTCCCTCAAAAAGAACCACTTTTATGTGCTAAACAGGCTATACTATATGCCCAAGAAGATAGCAAAATTTGTGTTCGATCCAACTCCTAAGTGTCCTAGATGTGATCTAGTGGAGGCGGATGATATGCATATTTTCTTTGACTGTACTCATTTACGAGATCTGTGGTACAATGTGGAGCATGCTATGGAAGGTATCTTTAAACTGAAGCTATACATGAACGTAGCTTGAGCCATTTTTGGTTTAGATAAGGACCTCATAAGGCAGCTCCCTATGAAGCAAGTGGGTTTATTCTTTTGCTTGATTTTGATTGCTCGGAGGGAGATTTGTAAATTATGGAAAGACTCTAGACCTCCGTCTTATGAGAGCTGGTTGAGTTCAGCATTGGGTACAGCCCGATTGACGACGCCTTTGAATAACACAATCTGAGGGAGAACCGTGGTTTATTTTTAGTAGATATAATTGTGTCAATATATCACAAACTATGGATATACATTCATGACCCAATAGGATGTGTAACACATGACAAAGTGCACTGTCTTCTGTTGTTTTCTGTTATGCAGGCTCATAACAGGTTGTTAAATGTACTTGAATTATTATTTGTTATTTTTCAAATGGTGTGATTAATGTGTTTTTAAGTATCCATGCAAATGTACAATTGATTTTAATGAAATACATGTATATTTTTTATATAATAAATATGATTAATACTTGGTGACTTTTGGAGTGTAATAGAATTGATTGTGGTGTTATATTAGTACTGTACCATTGTGTCCCAGTAGAGGGATTGTATCTTGCAAAGTACAGCCCGATTGGACCAGGGTCTGCTGGTAAATGAGGATAACAACATTTGGGCTCCACTGATCTCTTGGGGCATGGAAATGAGACTGGTCTAAAGCCTCAAAGGTCCAATGATTACACCAAGCCTCGTACAAAGAAGCGGGCGTGGTCAGCCCAACGTATATGCAATAACATAAGCCCTGGGAGCCTAGGTTGGAATGGGTTTTTATTGTTATCTTTGCAGACGTTAATGGTGAAATGAGGACTAGAAAAAAAAAACACTGTCCATTCCAAGACTCATCCCATCTTGAAACACAATAACAAGATGTCCAAAACTCCAAAGAGACACTTTTGTGACTTAGCATACAAAGAAGGACTTCGCAGATGTGTGAGGACATTTTTGACATGCTCCTGAAGTTGTTGAAGGTCCTCTCAATATATCAGTATATCACCCATAGATACCACCATAAAGGTATCTAACAAGTCTCAAATGTCATTCACAAAATGTCGAAGCTGTGGAAAGAGTTTGGTAGATTTTACTCGGTCCAATAATAAATATGAGAGAATGCTGTTTCTTTATTGTTAAAGCGTTCGTCTTACAACATCTGTTTTCTCAATTTGGTTTTTGTATTAGTAAGATGGGGTCGCTAGCTGTCAATTGAGAACATCTAATGAAGCCCATGTTGAAATTTTAATTCAAATATTGTTTTAGCTCTTAATCATCCCTAACCATCAGGGGCAATATTGGGTGCTTTGCTCCAGGGACCAGGTTTAAGGCACAATAATATTCACAATGAGGTGGCAAGGTGTTTGCTCTATTTTTACTGAAAAAGTCTGCAAATTCCCTACATGCTGTAAAAATCTGATCACTATTGGACCCTGGTTCTTCTCTGAGGCCGTCAGTCGTTGAAGGGCAAAGCACTTTACTTCCAGAGTCCAGGCATTTCTCAGTGCAGGGTCCCACTTCTTTCAGCAATACGGTGCAGAGAGTGAAATAGATGGACTCAGCCAGTTGATCACAGGCTCCTGCACCTGATCCAAGCTCTCCCCAGTATGATGAGAAAGATAAGAGAGTCTATAGTCTCAAATTAAATGATTTCCATATTTCAGGGGAATGTACTCCTAAGCAGTAGTTTAGTTTTTTCTCACACTGCTCCTAATGTGAGTGAAATGCCATTAATTCCATTTATTTCATCAGACTCCTCCTTGGCAATAGTGGGTATGATGCAGTCAGATTGTAAAGCATGATCAATAAAGCAACCAAAGGCAACAGAATCTTCCAACATGGGGGGTAGAAGATCCTCCAGGCATTGTGATGCACACTTGCAGGAAAATGAGGAACTTTGAAAGGAGAGACTTGTGCTAGGTCTGTCTTCTAGGAATAAGCAGACCTGCTTCCTGACAGACTGGGACAGCTTCAGATCCTCAAACTCAGATTTCTCTTCATGACTGACTGTGGTGAAAGAATTCCAGATGCTCCCTTCTAATTTTCCCTTGTTTGTTAATGTGCATCGATTGGTTAGGTCAGAAATAAGAGACCCAATTGGTGAGTTGATTCAGTCCCAAAGAGAGGCCATCTTTTAACTCTTCCTTAATGCCTCAATAAAAGGCCTCAGCAACTGCCTTATCTGTCCACATAGCATCACCGATTAACTGTTGAAAATAACTAATATAAGAGACAACATCTTGGTTACAATATCATAGAATATAAAACCCTGTCTGGGCCATTTGCAAGGCGTGTCTCTTCTAAAAAATTCACTTACATTGAGACACATATGAACTCTTATTTATGATCAGGGGAGCTGGCCAAAGCAGTGCTTCCTTTCTAAGGTAGGCAAAATTAAAGTAACATTAGCCGTGTCACTGGAAAAATACTGGGGACTTGACCATGAATGTCATTGTCATTGGGACAAAAATTACTGAAAGTTTGAAGAGTTGCCTGAGCATTATTCAGATGGGGCTAGAGGAGAGACCTGGAAGAGTTCCTGTTGTCACTGATGTGTCCCTGGCCCAACTATTCCACCTCCCCCCCACCCTGCTGTTGGGAATGAAAAGAACATCTTCTATTGGGCCACAGCCTATGCGTGTTTAGGGAAAGTGGAGAGTTGATCAAGATTACTCATCACAAAGTCTCTCTCCTTCTTAGCGGTTAGCAGATTTGCCTGAATTTAGTAATGGCTTGAGCCATTTCCTGAAGTTGATTTTCAGCAGCATCAATGTCTGATTAGGTGGACTGGCAAGCTGTCAAGCCTCAGTCAGAGATGTAGATCGTCTGACAGTCCTGGATGTTCCTGACTTTCTCTGGAGATATTAATAGTGTGATACCTCAACAGAGAAAGATGGTGGAATAGGGAAGGGGAGAGAAGGCACAGACGTGCTTGCTGTTGGAGATCTGTATCAGCAAAATCTATGGTGAGCAAGTGTTTGCTTGTGGATTTTCTATGCATTTATTCTCAGGTCGTATGCAGAGCAAAGGCTAATTGTGGCGGTCACCAGGCAGTTACAAATAATGCATATGAAAAATAGTGGGACCCAAACCTAAACAGTAACCATAGGGTTACTGGAATCCTGGACAAACAGTGCAGTCATGAGAGCAGCCATTGATCTGGATACTGGCATTGCTTCCTAGGATACCTACGCTTCGAAGACCAAGGCTCAGCAGCAGGGGGTTGTGCTACAATGTACAGGCAAAGAAATAGAAACAACACAAATAAAAGAGTCTAAGAAGGGCCCAGGCGATGAAACCAAAAAGTGAAAAAAAGGCATGAGTCGCATCATTACATTTACTGAATGAAGCAGAGAGACATAAAGACTATGATTCATTGCAAGGCAAGTAGCTATTTATATAATGAAATTATAAATACCCTGCCAATAGTGACCCAGAATTGTACCGCAACTGAAAGCTCCCAGCTTGCGGGGGTTAGAGGTCTAGATTTCTGACTCTCCATTGTCCAGTCATCTGCAGCTTCCATTTCTCTCCCATCAGTGTTTAATGATTCTGCAATTTATTCACTGGTCAACATTCGTAGCACCTAACCCCTTTCCTCTGCATTTAGGGACTGAAATTCTGAGAGGTTAACAACCCTGACTTAGAGGACAATGTGGTAATTGTCTACCATATACCAAGGTATAACAGCCTGGGAAAGGACAGGAACAATTGACCAAACTAAATGGCTGCTTTTCATCCCCGAAACATTCCCAGACAGCCAATCTCCATCACAGTCGAAGAGAGAAATGATTGAAATAGGTTTGACCCTATCAGAAGAGAGGGGAGTTCATCTCAAAAGGAAAATGGCTAAGAACTGAAGCAAGTCTGTCTGGTTAGAGCTAGGTTCTGCAATCTTTAAAAATGAGATCCTGGATAATTTTACTGTAAGGCAAAGAGGAAGTCCTGCAAAAGATGACGTGGAACTGTGAGACAATAGATTGGATTGGGTTGTAGAATTTAACCAATTACTAGCTTGAGCACATGATAAATTTGGCACTTTAATCACCACCATATGAGAACTTTCCAGGACTGTACCTGATGAAGAAAGGCCTGTTGGACGGAGACTGCTGAACCTTTTGAAAAGAACTCAAGAACTCAGAAACTCAAGGACTCCTGAGTCCTGCGGGTACCTAGGGACTGGAACTGCTCATCAATGTTAAAGATGTTGGCCTCCTGTTTGCCTGCTTCAGTGTCACAAAAAGCAGGACTCCTGGCTCCAAGAGGGCCCAGCTGACCCCTGAGGACTGGACTCGTCAGCACATCTGGCGGGAGAGATACTTGGTAAAACCAAAGGAAATGATGGACGGAGTGTTGAACATTGCAAGCACTCACCCCCAGTCAACTGATCTGGGTTTAATCCATCACCGTTCTTTAGCCCACTCTGCCACCCCAGTTCAGACATGGCCATATGCAAATCAGTCTGACCCTGTGCCTCATGGGAACAGTCCAGCCCGAACTGCCAAGCCATGTCTTCCCTGGACCGGAAACAAGCTTCCTAGGACTGGTTTCTGGCATTTCAGCCGTCTTCAGCCAGGCTTGCTTGAATCCAGTGGCAAAGTGAGCAAGGGACTCACGTCTGAGCATACCCTGCCAACTTATGGCGAACAAAGCAAAACCAAAGGAAATGATGGACGGAGTGTTGAACATTGCAAGCACTCACCCCCAGTCAACTGATCTGGGTTCAATCCATCACCGTTCTTTAGCCTACTCTGCCACCCCAGTTCAGATATGGCTATATGCAAATCAGTCTGACCATGTGCCTCATGGGAACAGTCCAGCCCGAACTGCCAAGCCATGTCTTCCCTGGACCGGAAACAAGCTTCCTAGGACCGGTTTCTGGCATTTCAGCCGTCTTCAGCCAGGCTTGCTTGAATCCAGTGGCAAAGTGAGCAAGGGACTCACGTCTGAGCATACCCTGCCAACTTATGGCGAACAAAGCAAAACCAAAGGAAATGATGGACGGAGTGTTGAACATTGCAAGCACTCACCCCCAGTCAACTGATCTGGGTTTAATCCATCACCGTTCTTTAGCCCACACTGCCACCCCAGTTCAGACATGGCCATATGCAAATCAGTCTGACCCTGTGCCTCATGGGAACAGTCCAGCCCGAACTGCCAAGCCATGTCTTCCCTGGACCGGAAACAAGCTTCATAGGACCGGTTTCTGCCATTTCAGCCGTCTTCAGCCAGGCTTGCTTGAATCCAGTGGCAAAGTGAGCAAGGGACTCACGTCTGAGCATACCCTGCCAACTTATGGTGAACAAAGCAAACCCAAAGGAAATGATGGACGGAGTGTTGAACATTGCAAGCACTCACCCCCAGTCAACTGATCTGGGTTTTATCCATCACCGTTCTTTAGCCCACTCTGCCACCCCAGTTCAGACATGGCCATATGCAAATCAGTCTGACCCTGTGCCTCATGGGAACAGTCCAGCCCGAACTGCCAAGCCATGTCTTCCCTGGACCGGAAACAAGCTTCCTAGGACCGGTTTCTGGCATTTCAGCCATCTTCAGCCAGGCTTGCGTGAATCCAGTGGCAAAGTGAGCAAGGGACTCACGTCTGAGCATACCCTGCCAACTTATGGCGAACAAAGCAAAACCAAAGGAAATGATGGACGGAGTGTTGAACATTGCAAGCACTCACCCCCAGTCAACTGATCTGGGTTTAATCCATCACCGTTCTTTAGCCCACTCTGCCACCCCAGTTCAGACTTGGTGCCTAGAAGCCTGCTCTGATGGAGTAGCAGCAGCAGGACTGACTAGGAGGAACTTTCCCAGAATTCTGGAGTGCCGGGACAAAACGTGTGATTTTCCCAGGAAGATTGCGCCCAAAGTGGTAAGGAAAACCTGGTTTATTTTGTAGATCTGAAAAATGAATCCGCAAGACCTCATGGCGACGATCCGGATTCATGGAGCCCTGTCCCACTTCCAGCGTTGCCCTCCTAGAGGATTTTGACTTCCAAAATAATCATAAAGCCCAAAGTTAAAACTTGGATTGGGATGAGATACACATTTATTTGACTCATGAAGCAACCTCTGCAGTCACAAACACCAGGCTGTCCCGCTCTGAGTTATTGGCACCAAAACCAATTGCTTCAATGGGAGCTTGACTTCCCACTTATTTGACTTTGAGGGATCCTCACTGCCAATAACCTTTTCCTTCTAGATGATTTTTTTTTAAACTCTTTTTATTAAGAAAGCTTGAGAGACCTTATCATTCAAAATCATTGCCATTAGTACATCAGGTGTCGTACACAGAGAATCAATGACATTATGTTCATGAATAAAGCAGGCACGCGCGTTACCCCCTGTCATGTCGCTTGTCTTCCACCCCCAGCCCTCTATACCTTCTCCATGGCATCCACACTTTTTTCCCACTTTCTGGCGCATCGCCCAATTTTTGTACACAGTTTCCTCGGCCCTCTGGCACCAATAAAGATCTCATTTCCAATCCTCCACCTGCGGGGGTGAAGGTCCCCCCAACTTCCAGCAATATTGCGCATTGCCACCCCCGCTGGCAAAGCCAGCCGTAGTCCCACTTATCTGGACCAGTCTGCATCACCATGAATCATTAATAAAAGCCATTTTGGTTCTAGTGGAACAGGCTCTCCCACAATCTCTGACATGACGTCTGTGACTCTCACAGTATGTGTATGAAGGTCCCCTCCTCCCCACATCCCTTTACACTAACCCTGGGCAAAGCACTACGCTACGCTCACGTAGTTTGCAAAGTTTGCGCTACTTCGCACTACGCAAATTGCACGTAACACAGTGCAAACACACGTAGCATAGCGTTGCGTAGTGCAGCGGTCATTTTTTGCTTGCTTGTGGTCCTCAACGTCAAGTTGGCGACCAGGAGCAAGCAAAATGACATCCCGGTGAGACTTTTTCCTCGTTCGCGATCAGCAACATCAAGTTGCCGATCGTGAGCGTGGAAAATAATTCTCCCGGCGAAATTCTCAACGCGGGGAGGTCATGTTTCTCATTGCAAGTGGTCGCGTATGCTCGCGACCACTCGCGATGAGAAACTACCAGTCCGCGTTGAGAAAGCTGCAGCTCGAGTAAAAATCTACTGGAGTGGCAGAAAACTACAGCTTGCACTGTGCAAGATGCCGTTTTCAATGATTGCACAGTGCTGGATGCTTGTCCGCACTTTGCAATCATTGAAAACGGCATCTTGCACAGTGCAAACAGGGTACTACGCAGTTCGCGAAGTGGTACGCGTAGCTCGCGTAGTACGAAGTGCACTTTGCGTAGCTACGCGTAGCGCTACTTCGTGAACTACACCCAGGGTTACTTTACACACACCGCTGACAGAGCCCGACCCCAGGAGTACAGGTGAGTGCAAGGATGATATGTGCGATGGAGGATCTTGAGCTGTACCAGATGAAATCTGGAGTGCATGGCCACCTCTCTAGGGCTCTGGTGCGCCTCCTGCTAGTCCTCATCATCCATAGCCCCTAGATCTTTGACCAAGGCTTCTCTAAGAGCAGTCAGGGGATCCAGTAGGTTGTTAATCAATTTACAATAGATTGTGGAGGTGGGTTTTCCCTGAATGGGGTCCAGCATTATCCGGTCTTCTAGCGGTGAGTAGTCTGGAATGGAAACTCTGTGATGAATACGTGTGTGCAGAGCGTGGAAGAGTCTCAGGTACGGGTATCACTGTGAATTATGCAAATCGTACTCTTTATGGAGATATTCAAACATACAGGGAGAATCTCCATTCCAAAAATCCCCCAAATATTCAATTCCTATCAATTTCCAGCCTATGAAACCCAACAGTGTAGCCACTTCCCTTAAAGGATCACACACCTACAGTGGGGTTTTACCTGTCAGTTTCCAGGCCCAGCCCAACAGTTTATTGGCGTCCCTTCAACACTTGACCACCACTTTGGTGTGCTCCGGCCAGTCCGATCGCGGCCGTCGGGAGTACAGGAGGGGTTCACAATTCCCCCCTGGCATGACCGCCCTATCATCGCTGTAGGCCGGCTCTCCCCCCCCCTACATATACCCAGTCATTAAAAACCTGCAACTGGGAGGCCCAGTAGTACAACCTAACATCCGGGACAGCAATAACTCCATCGAAAACGCCTCTTTGTAGCTTATGAGGTGCGATTCTCGGCGAGCCTCCCTCCCACAGTAGAGTCCACACTTCCTGTGATATACGCTTAAAGATAGTTGGCCGGATCTGGAAAGGAGCATTCTGTAGTATATAGAGAAGCCGTGGTAGCGTAAGCATCTTAAAAAGAGCCGCCAGTCCCAAAAGAGTGAGCGGGAGCGAGCGCCAGTGGCTAACATCTGCAGTCAAGCGACTCATTTGAGGCCCCAGATTCCTCGCCAGAAATTCTTTCTGGTCCCTAGTAATGTGCACCCCCAAGTATTTAAAGCACTCCACCACCACTGGGGCCGAGCACTGCGGCGAAACCCTGGGGAGGGGCCCGACAGAGAAACATCACCGACTTTGACCAGTTGATATGGTATCCAGAATAGCTACCAAAAAGCACAAAGATGTGAAGGACTCGTGCTATTGAAAAGTATGGTCTTATTAGGTACAGAGCAATATCATCGGCGTATATGGAGATATGTTCTTCCCAACTCCACAGCACCCATAGTCCCCAGATCATAGGATCTCTCCTGACCCAGTGAGCCAGCCGTTCCAGCGCCAAATCAAACAGGAGCGGGGAAAGGGGGCACCCATGCCGAGTGCCTCTCCGGAGCCAAAAGGATCTAGACATGGTGATGTTCACCCGCACCCACACCATAGGCCTCTCATTTAGGAGTCTGACCCATCCACAAAAGGAGGGGCCAAAACCCAACCTCTTAAGGACCATAAAATAGGTATGGCCATTCAATACTATCAAAGGCCTTTGTGCTTCTAGATGATTTTGACTTCCATTACAGAGACTAAGTCAGAAAATACAAATTTTGACCAGGATCACCAGCTTAATGCATCTGACGTCTGCTTCATTGCCAGTGGCCTAAAATCACATGTAGATCCCACTTGATATCTATGTTTCTGCTTGTATTTAAAACACATTTTTCTCGGCATTGGCTTCTTCTTGTGCTATAGCTACAAAGGGTAGAGATTATCTCAAACTATGCTTTGACCTTACTAAAGGGAATGTATGAAGTTGTTAAGGGCATTGTGTTCCAATGTAATAACCCCACTCCTTACAGTAGCTATCACAACTTTGGTTCAGTAATGGATCAATAATTCACACCCTTTTAATGTTTTTTATAAATCTCCTTCACAATACCTGTGTGTTCTAACTGTGGGAATACTTTATCTGTGGGGAGGGGGGCGGTCCTCCTGAACCTGGACATATGAGCCATCCTGTAATCTGTGTCGCCACCACCATGTCATTTTCTGTTACCTCTGACCTGCTTCCTATCTCTCTCTCATTCTACAATTCTGCATCAAACACCTTTTTAAGAACTAGGGAACCATATTAGATCTCCCAGGGCACCAGCAAAACATCTACCCCCACTTGGTCAAGCTGTCGCACAGTCCATGTGCCTTTTAATCTTCATAGATCAAATAAGCAATTTAAAACTATCTTAACTTAGCACTAGAATACATCCTGTGATGTGGCCCATCATCACACAGCTTGTGTCCTGAATTGCCCCCTCACCTCATATGTGCAGTAGGAACCAGAAGTGGTTCCCAATTATTTCAAGTTCTCTATCATTCATTTCTTTCATGTTTCTTCTTATAGCAGGTTGTTGTTTACTCATAGGTTTCGGTTTGGAATGTATTCATGGCCACTGTACTTCATGTTTTTTGAGGCTACACTCTCACTGTTTCGCTGCTGAAACGAAACAGTAAAATTGTGCTGCCCTCTTTCATCACTGTTACCAAGTTTGGTTAGCTTTGCATTTTGAACAGAAGGCAGAATCGAAATGTCATTTTGTATCTAATATCTTCAGATGTGAGCTTGACTGTAATCTTTTTCAGACACATCTTGTAGCAAGACCGCCCAGTGACCAGATGTTCCTACAGGATCATAAAGCTTTCATTATTCACTGGGGAGGAATGTTGTTTGACCAGGATGTTTACTGGGAACTTGACTTCTTTTCTTAGTTTTCCTTTTTTGTGTACTCTCCCCATTTTTGTTTTAAGTGCAGTGGCCCCTGTAAATATTACTGCAGAACACAGCTGAAGCAACTCTTAGTCCTCACCTTCCACATTCCCCAGAAGAAATTGAATGCAAATGTTCTCCCTCCAGGAGTGATTTTTTATGATATTCACATTTAAGCTCCAGCTGTTCAATTCAGTCTTTTTAATTTGGTCATCCACGTACTGCTCAGGTCGACCTTGAGAGGAATTCTTTGATTCCAAGCCTCGTTAATCTCTCTCCTCTGCCCTATCTAATGCACCTTTCTTGTACATCTCTTTGTGTGTCTCTGATTGACTGACTTAGCCCCCTTTTCCATTTCTCATTGGACATGTTTCTGAGTTCTTGATCAGAAAGGGAAACTGAATTACTGTAACCCTTTGTACATCCCTTCTTTCCCCTCAAACACCCTTCCAACAGGCACACTGCTGCTTCGTTAGTACGAGGGATTTCCCTAGGACCATCCGCCTACTGTTCCAGCAGTAATATTTGCACTTCCTAAAATGTCTGATGAATGACCTACTGCTTAATGCTGGCTAAATGCAACAATCCTTGTTTGCTAAATTATCAAAAGCCTTGAGAAAGCCCTGGTCCAATTGACCACATAGGGCGAAACACGTGTCAGCTGCTGCAACACAAACAATGTATTTCTATAACACCCTGGAATATGAGGATGCAGCCTAAAAGGTTGTTCTAAAAAAGAATAAAGATTTCTAAATCAACACAAACCAACCTGGACTCTTTCTTGACCATAGGAAATTAAATATTAATTAAGGAGGAGTACATGCTCATTTCTTTCTGCACTCTTACATTATGAGGCTGGTAGGGTCCAGCGCCTCGACTCAATCTCCTCCATCTAATAAAACCAAATTGGGCAACACCATCCAGGAAAAGGATCCCTGGACCTTCTTCTATACTGGGAACCCTTCCAACATATATACACAAAAATGGGCTGCCCCTAGTATGGGTTCCTACAGTTTCCTACAGAGTTATCTTGAGATGCAGCACCAGTGGGGGCATCTCATAAAAAGTTACGGACTGGCCTCACACACCACCCGGTGTCATGCTTCATCATCGGCTGTCCTCACCCTCTAAAAACTTCGTTTGATAGAGGGCGGGCATACACCTGGAGATAGGGATGCACTTCTAAAGCTAAGTGATGGCCGTGAATAGATGAGAAGTGATCTAAAAAACATGACATTTGTCAATAGACAATGTTTATTCAAAGAACAAATGTATGGTATTAAAAGAGGTGAACGATGATCCGGGACGTTATTCTCCCTTCACCCTGTGAAGTGTGGTCAACATGTTTCTGCATTCGTGTCCCCGAACGGTAAGTAGCATTCGTCAGGACCAAAAGGGGTTTCTAAGTATGGGCACTGTCTCCTCGCATTTAGTGCAAAAAGAAGCTGCCCCTTTGGTTGGACGGGGGCTGAGTGCTTTGCGCTCCCCGCTCGGTGTAGTACCAATGTTAGTGATTCTGTAGGAAGAAAAGGAAACAAAAAGAGACATACAAACCAAACGTGTAAGTATATGTACAATTGGCATACTTTGTCTTCCCAGCGACATCATACCTATTGCGAGCGCGGTTTGGTCTTTATGAGACACGTGGCAAGTAAACGTGTCATCATACAACCAATGAAAAGATAGCATACCGTTTCTTACCCTAAAACACTATCCTACTTGTTCCATGGGACGGCGAGATTGGCCGTCTCTAGTGTCATCGTTCTAGAACCCCTCTGCGATGGTTCGTAAATGCAAGAGTGGACGATGAGTCTGTACACTGGGTGAGGCAAGGTTACTTCGCCAGCTGTAACCATGGTATTTCATCATTTAGGCCTCTCTCCCATGTGTGTAACCTGTACACCCAACGTTGTTCCCGGATGTGCAGTTGTCTGCCAATATCGTTTTTTTGCTTCTTCATTACCTCCAGGATAACCCACCGTAGGTCGGAATCACTATGGTTTTTCTCCGTGAAATGTTTCGTCAGTTTTGTATTTGTCTTTTTACACCGGATGGTGCTGCGGTGTTCACTGATCCGTGTTTTAACCTTCCTAGTCGTCATTCCGACATAATTCAGGTTGCACGGACAGGTCAGTAGATAAACTACGTTTTCTGTATTGCAAAAGTCCTTTAATCTCCAGGGGTTGTCGGTGCCTATGTCAACTTCCTTGGTGGTGGTGGTCAGGTGACAACACACACAATTGCAGCATGGGTAGTGACCCGTTGGTTTAGGTTGGCTCCATAGGGTCATTTGATTGTCGTTGTCATCATTGATGATCTTTGGTCATCCCTCAAGTTTCTACTCCATTTCTTCCTGATAATGTTCTGGATTTTGTTCGAAGCGGGAGTGTACGTGGTTACACATACCAGACAGTCTTTCTGTTCCTTAGGTGTGGTCTCCAGGAGGGCTTCCCGACTATTGTTCCTCGCCCTCTTCTTCGCTCGTTTGACCATTTGTCTTGGGTAGTGTCTTTCTAGGAGCTTGCTCTCTAATTGTTCCGCATGTGTTTGGAATGTGTCTACCTTAGAGCAATTTCTTCGTACCCAGAGGAATTGTCCGACTGGAAGATTTTCACGAAGGGCCCTAGGGTGGTAACTGTCGTAAATGAGGAGACTGTTCCTGTCTGTGGGTTTTATATGTTCTTTGGTGGAGATTCCTTCCATTGTCAGGGTAATGTCCAGGTCTAGAAAAACCGCAGGATTTTTTTCAATGGTGTGCGTGAATCTCAGGTGAGGGTCTTTGCTGTTGACCCACTCCACAAACTGCATGGCTTTGTCTGTTGTGCCCTTCCAGATGATCAGGACATCGTCTATATACCGCTTCCATGTTTCATCAGATTTGTAAATGGATTTGCATGATTTAAAATATAGTGCTCTTCAAATTGATGGACGTACAAGCACGCCATGCTCGTCGTGAAAGTGCTGCCCATCGAAGTGCCCTTCACCTGGTGGTATAGTGGGTCCTCAAACTCAAAACAGTTCTCTGTGAGGGCTAATTCTGTGCACTCTATGATGAAATGCGTAGGTGTCATGTATGTCCAATCTGGGTCCTGAAGGATGTGTTCGACTACCTCCAAAGTACGTCTTTGGGGGATGCTCGTGTAGAGCGCTTCGATGTCCATGGTTATGAACATATCTTCACTGATGTCGGTCTCCAGATCCCTCAGATGGCATAGTACGTCCTTGGTGTCTCTCAGGTAAGACTGGGATTTTTGTACAATTGGTTTCAAGAACCAGTCGCAAAATTGGAGAGGGGTTCTAGTGCTGAACCTATTCCTAACACTATCGGTCTGCCCGGTGGTGGCATCCTGTTTTTATGGATCTTGGGGAGGGTGTAGAACCTAGGTGTCCTTGGTTCGGTGTTGATGAGAAACTCAGCTTCATGTTTGGTGATCCAATCACAGGTCTCTGCTTCACTGACCATACTTTTGATTTTGTTAATCATCCGAGGCGTGGGGTCTTCTAGGCATACCTCATAGCTTGTCGCATCTGATAGGTGGTATAGGCACTCTTCGCCATACATGGTGTAATCCATAAGAACTATTGCCCCTCCCTTGTCAGCTGGTTTCACAACCACCTCGCGGTTGTTTTTTAGTTGTTCGAGGGCCGCCCTCTCACTTCTGGACATGTTTTGGAAACCTCTTGAGTTCTTGAAATCAATTTTTTCTACCTCATTGAAGACTGCCTGTTCAAAAGCCAGAATATTACAGGAAATGTTCTGGGTTGGCGGGGAGAAAGTAGACTTTTTCCATAGGCCGTGTTGGTTCGGTTGTTGTTCAATACTTCTGCCTCACCGCAAAAATCTCTCAACTTAATCTTCCTAAAGAACTGGTCTAGTTCTGTATTAAGGAAGAGAGCATCATTATTTGGGGTGGGACGAAGCCTAAACCTTTTGCGAGGACGGCCTCTTCCTCCGTACTGAGTGCATAGTTGCTCAGGCTCAAGACATTGGTCGCTCTTTGCTCATTGTTAGGGAGGTGCCCCTGCCTCTGCTCTGCGTCACTGCCCTGCTGGTGGTTGCCTCGTCCTCCCATTGTACCCTAGTTGTTCTTCTTGGTTTCTGCCTGCCTCTTCCTCTGCCTTGACCCCTGAATAAAAAAGGCTGCTGTCCTTGTTGTAGCCCAAAACCAGGTGGGTAGAATTGCTGCGGCAAGAATCCAAAAGGCTGCATCGGCGGCGCAAACATCGGTTGGTTGGGGTTCTGATACCTCCGGGTTTGTTGTCCCCCTGTGCTTTCGTCACTACTGCTGTCGCTTCTTTCTTCCCCTGAGCTGTAGGTCCAATTCTGGGGTGTAGGTCTGAAGCGTGGTTGCTCATGGCCAGCCACGTTATGAGGTCATGCCATTTGATCTCTCTACGCAGAAGCGCATGCGATCCCGGGAATCACTAGCTAGTATGTTAATAGCCACTTCCTCACCCAATGCGAGCGGACGTACGAACTTACGCCCTACACCAGGCGACCACGCCCGGCTCTAGAGGTACACAGGATGTACACCATGCGCTTCCAATTAGTGCCTAGTAATTACCAATTAGCCACTTGACTACAGTATTTAAACCCTCCGGTTTTTCATCATTCTCTACCGACTGGGAGACAGAGAGGATGCCTGTAGATTGAGCGGCTGGAAGCGCTGAATTCAGACAGTAAGAGTGTGACTGACGCAGTTGAATGTGAGAGTATGATTTTGTTTCACCCTCTGCTGAAAGGATGTGTGTGTGCTGCCTACACTGGGCATACAAACAAAAGAAATGGTATACATTTTTTTAAAGTGCACTATTTGTTGTGTTGTCCTTGTTTGTCACAACCCTGTGGTTACACAATTAGGCTCTGATCCACTGTACTTCTCCATTGCAGAAAGTCACAGTAGGCCCTTCCACTCTCGCCCTCCCATGGAACAAGTAAGATAGTATTTTAGGGTAAGAAACGGTATGCTATCTTTTCATTGGTTGTATGATGACACGTTTACTTGCCACGTGTCTCATAAAGACCAAACCACACGCGCAATAGGTATGACGCGTAAGACAAAGTGTGCCAATTGTACATATACTTACACGTCTGGTTTGTTTCCTTTTTTTCCTACAGAATCACTAGCATTGGTACTACACCGAGCGGGGAGCGCAAAGCACACAGCCCCCATCCTCCTTGGGGCAGCTTCTTTTTGCACTAGATGCAAGGAGACAGTGCCCATAGTTAGAAACCCCTTTTGGTCCTGATGAATGCTACGTACCCTTTGGGGACACGAATGCAGAAATATGTTGACCACACTTAACACGGTGAAGGGAGAATAACGTCCCGGTTCACCGCTCACCTCTTTTAATACCATACATTTGTTCTTTGAATAAACATTGTCTATTAACAAATGTAATGTTTTTTAGATCACTTCTCACCTATTCACGGCCATCACTTAGCTTTAGAAGTGCATCCCTGTCTCTAGGTGTATGCCCGCCCTCTATCAAACAAAGTTTTTATAGGGCGAGGACAGCCGATGATGAAGCATGACACCGGGCAGTGTGTGAGGCCAGTCCGTAACTTTTTATGAGATGCCCCCACTGGTGCTGCATCTCAAGATAACTCTGTAGGAAACTGTAGGACCCCATACTAGGGGCAGCCCATTTTTGTGTATACATAGTAAAGTGGAGGCTGGCTTACCCCTAAGCCAAGTGCCTCTAGTTCCCACCTCCGGCAAGGACTGGGGTTAGTGTGTGTGAACCCTTCCAACATGCCAATTCCAGTCAATAAAATGTTGCCACCCTCCTGTGCTTTCACTTGCCCTCTGCCCACTCCTATTGTAGTTCTGATGGGGTAGGTATGCCAGCCCAGATTGTCTCCCAACTTTGTCCAGTAGAAATTGCCTGGCATTCTTGCCAGGGGATCCTACGAGGCCTTCCACAGACACATCTGGCACTGAAGTCTGCCCTGTGTACTTTATACCCCTCCTCCTACTCCCTCTCCAACTTAGACTCCCTTCTCTTGGTCTAAAAATGTGTAACTAGTTCCCTTAGGGGTCTCCCACCCCCCTATTTCTGTGTCTGTTGCATAGCATCCCTGCAGACCCCTTAGAGCTGCCCCAAGACTCTCCCTATAACGTATAATCTATATGATGACAGCCATTCACACCTTTTCTTCAATTTTAGTCTATATCTGTAGTTGATATCCGATTCTAGGATCGCCACATCGCCCTCTAGTGTTCAGGTCTGGAACTCAGCTGACCCACATCTACTGCTCTGGTCCCCTCTTTCCTCTGGTAAACACCCAGAGCTATGCACAGCTGGTCTAGCCCAGCATGTCTTATTTTCCACTCTGCCATTTTTCTCCATCCCCAAAGCTGCCATCACTTTACTTTGCTGTCCGACAGTCATTGTTGCCTTCCCAGTGATCCACAGCTTCCAAGTTATTGCTCCATGACCCCATTACCTGCTCACAGGCAGCCCTTCCTACCCACCCACATCCTCTACCATGGTTCCATGGCTCCCACTCCTTGCAGCGCCGAACCTTTGCTGCTACTCCAACCTTGTCTGTCGAATTTCACTTCCCTCCAAGCTCTGCTGCTCTGTGTTCTTGCTCTTTGGAGAAAGAAGATATACTTGGGTTTAATGTTCACCACAGCAAGAGCCCAGGCTGGAGGAGCTCCCGAACACAATTTCTGCTAATGTACGCCATCATGAGAGACAACAATCCTTTTTTGACCAACTGGTAAGATTTCACCACTATCCATTCTCAAACACTTAATCGTCCATAATTCGACTCTGAAACATCCTTTCTCACTTCTTTGTTCTTCCACATCATTGTTTACATAGCATGCACTGTTTCCTCACCTTTATTACCTCATAAGGAACATCTTATTCTACTTCCTGGGTGTGGTACCTTCATATACAGCTAGCTGTAACCCGCCCTTGGTCACTCTGTTCCAAAGCTCCATGCCAACCTTACTCTGAAAATAATAAAACGAAGTGTCTATGTGAATACTTCTACTCTGTGAACATCTTTATATCACTTGTGAAACAAGCTGGCTTCCATTGTCATTTATTTCAATGATCTTTGCCTGGTAAAAAAAAAAACATTACCTTCAGGCCCCAAGGAGAAAATGCCCATCACATCTACAACATACTTGAAGTAGATAGCCTAACATCCCAGTCAGGTGAAAAATATCTAATGCATTTTTTCCAACATCTCAGTGAACACTACACCTTTCTCTCTGGATTCTCAATCATCACCTGGTGTTTATTACTTAATGCTCAATGAGTGGAACTTGAATCAATTGACACCCAATAAATTGACAAAAGTAAGTTTAAAAAATTCAAAATCAAAAAAATACAAATATTTCATTTCGCACTTTAAATTAGGCACACAAACTAAAGATAACATTGTAAGATATAAAAACACTCATCTATATAAACATAAAACAATTTAAAATTAAAAGAAAAGTTGCAAATATTATCAAACAATGTAAAAAAGTATAAAAATAAATAATTAAACAAATGGAATAATCCTAAAAAAATTCATTAAAAACACTCTAAAATCAATATTTATAAAAAAATAAATTATACAAAATTAAAACATAGTATATAAAATACAAATAGTAAAAACAACAATACAAATTATAACATTACACAAAGTATGTGCCTTCAAATATCACACTACTATTCCTACTCCATCATATAAAACAGTAGAGAACGTTCTGGGCACTGAAGAGGCTATATTTACTGTTCATTCTATCTAATCAGCAATAGGGAAAGTGTGGGACTCCAGAGGGATTAGATTTACTACACCCACTCCAATCTAAAAAACAGAAAGGAGACTGTTGGACTCCAAAGGGGTTGGATTTACTATTCCCACTCCAGTCTAAGCAACAGTGGCAAAAGTGTTGGACTCTTGCGGGATTAGATTTACTATTCCCACTCGAGTCTAAGCAACAGTAGGAAAAATGTTGGACTCCAGATGGGTTAGATTTACTATTCTCACTTAAGTCTGATCAGCAGTATGGCAAATATTAGAACTATAAATCAAATTAAACCTCTTAATGATTTTCTAAAATAATAAATAAATAACTACTATATTAAAACAAAAAACGTATTTTAACTATAAAATATAGAGTATATTAAAAACAAATACTATTTTGAAAATGAAAAGGCCATTAACTCTTAAATACATTAACAAACTCATAAAGAAAAAAGACATTTCAAATAATAATTATTAAAACACCTAACAATAAATAATGAAAACACAAAACCAAATATGAGGAACATAATATCTCCTACACTAACAGCATATATAATTAACAATTAATCAAATAAATATTATTACCAATTAATAAAGTAAATGGTTTAATTTCATGACTTCCCACAATATACCCCTAAAAACAAACCAGCCACTACTGAAATACCAAGTACTTTAAAAATAAATGTCAAAATATAAGTATACTATAAAAAAAATTATTAAATAAAGCAACAACTATACAATATAAAAATACACAATTATTTACCAATTGCATCATTAATTATTACAAGCTAACTAACATTAATATAAAACTTGCTACCCTATTCCCCTACAAACACAACAACCTCCTACAACAATATAATTTCAATTACTGGAAATTCACAGTAGCTATACACTGTTGCTGTAAATGTCTGTTTTGACCAATGCATTTAACAACAACAACAACAAAAGTGGTTGGTGGGATATGTGATGCGCTTCTTGCAATAGTTTTCAAAGACCATTTTATGTGTAAAAGGTCCAACGCAACCTATTGTAATATTTCTGGAACATATTATTTTTTATGGAGACATGAGCATGCACTTTGGCTTATATAACAGAAACACGTTTTTCTTTTAAATCTGCTTATGCATAACGAGAGTAAACAACTTCAAGCTTGTTAGACTTTCTTTGAAGAAGTTCTGTGTTTTAATTGGTATAATCTGGTTCAGATCCATGAAAGCTGTGCACAGAAATAACCATCTTCCAATATAAAATGAAGATTCCTAATAAACAACATGCAGATGAGTGTTATAGGAACTGGCAGTTCTACATACACACATTTCTAAAAATAAGAAATTTAAATCATTAAAAGCCCACAACGTCTGCATCTCACATTTACTCTGCTAGTTCTATAAGAAGTCAACCAGGTTTTGAACACAATGGAAGACTTGAACTCAGGGTAGTGACAATAGTAGAATATGTTTGTTAAAACTAGTGAGTATGAAAAAACACCCCTTACAGAAGATATTTCTCAAAAAAGTATGTTTTGTGTTTTTTGTATTGAACAACATTCACTGTTTATTTGGCACTAATTAGGGGGCTCACAAGAATGTACTCTTACATATTTTTCCATGACTCTGTGCATTACCATAAAGCCATGCCAAGAGGGTGCCGAATTTTCTATAGGTAATATTTATATGTGAATATCAACAGAAAAATGTACATGTTCTGGATCTAATTCTCAAGAATATGAAAAAGAGTACTAAAGTAAAACTCTTGTACATATTCCCACATGCCCTTGCACATGTGATTGTGTGTTTTTAGGCAGACTGCCATCAGCAATTGTGTGACTGCTCAATTGAGGTTTTCTCTATAGGGGAGATGTCGAGCAGCCACGTTAGACCTGTCAACCCTAGGATGGTCTTCCTGAATTCGTATTTTGTTTGCCTTAGGGCTCTGTGCAGTTTACCACTGCTAACCAGTGCTGAAGCGCTTGTGCTCACTCCCTAAAACATGGTGAAATGTACTTACACCTGATTGGCATATTTAATTTACTTACACGTCCCTAGTAGAGTTATACTACTTGTTCCCAGGTCCTGTAAATCAAATGGTACCAGTGTTTAGGGGTGGGTAGAATTTTCGATTCCTCCAGTGGAATTGGAGGAAGTTGATAACTCTGCGTTACTCTTGAAATGCTGAATTACTAATCAATTCCACCTATTGGCCAGAGGAATTAATTTGCAGTGTTAGATTTTTTAAAAGGGCTGGAAGTGGGAACAGTCCCTCTATGTTTAAAAACCACTTCAGATTAAACTTTAATATGAAGTGATTTTTAAACACAGCAGGACAGCTCCCTCTTCTGACTCTGTTTAAAAACTATGGACTGAACTGCTGTGCGTACCCCTTGGTGGCCTTACATACAAAGTATTTAAGGCTTGTATACTCTGAGAATGTAAGGGAGCCAAGAGGTATGCACACCAACGCATATCCCTTGGCACCCTTACATACTCTGAAGTAATCACTGCAGAGTATGTGAGGGCGCAGAGGGATACTATGCACTACAGTGCATACCCCTCAGCCACCTTACATACTCTGCAGTGATTACTGCAGAGTATGTAGGGGCACTGAGGGGTATGCACAGCAGTGTCAAATACCAAATGCACTTACAGTGCATAGGCTTCAGCACCCTTACATACTCTGCAGGTGCAGATGGGCATGCAATGCAGTGCATTTGGTATTTTGGCAGTGCTATTTCTTAGCACACAATGCATCCTCACATCCATTTTAAGACATAAGGGTGCATTTTGTGCTAAGAAAATAGCACTAAATGGCCACTCTTGCCCTGTCACAGAATTCCATGGAATCTTGATGAATTTTAATAGAATTCCATGGAATTCCACAGAATCAAATTCTCCAAGTTCAGCCCACCCCTACTAGTGGGTCTGCAGCACTTATTGCAGCACCCCACTTAAGTAGCCCTTTAAACATGCCTCAGGCCTGCCATTGCAGCATGTGCGTGCAGTCCTAAACTGCCCTATCAACTGGGTGAAATAAACCCCCCTTTTATTACAATTAAGACACCACTAGGCCCCAAACAGCCCATTAGGCAGGGTGCAGCATATTTAAAAAACTAGATATGTACTTTTAACCTTGATACGTCCTGGTAGTGAAAACCTCTTACATTTGTTTTTCACTACTGCAGGGCCTGCCTCTCCCTTAGGATAACATTAGGTTACTTTATTACAGTTAATAAGTGATAACTTTCAACTGGGAGTAGATAGGAATACTGAATTTGGTCTCTAAAGAATTGTAACCTAAAACCATCTTTAATGATAAGGTTGTATTTTAAATCACAATTTAAAAATGGCACTTTTAGAAAGTTGTCATTTTTTTGTCCCAATCATTTAGTGCCTGTAGCCTGTATCCTGGTTTGCCTGACTAGGTATAGCAGGTAAATGGTCTTTGTGTCGTTCTTCCAGCCAGTGAGACAAAGGGGAAATACATGTTGGCTGGATGGGCCATCTCTGTCTTGATAGGGGGGAGGAGCTGTCACCAGACCACACTTACAGATGTATTTATTTATGTGATTTGTAAAGCTCATAGCTGCTCAAGGGCCTCCTAGCACTGCAGAGAGGGTAGTGGGTCGGCGTGGAGAGAAAATCATGCAAAAAGCCAGGTTGTAGGTTTCTTCCTGAAGCTACGTAGCTCCTTAAGAAGTTGCAATTCAATAGTCATTGAGTTCCAAAGCTTTGAGACCAGATGGGTAAAGGATCTTCCTCCCCATCTGTCTTTTTCTATTGTCATTGTGCTCATGAGATAATCAGATGAGGACCTGAGGGACCTGTTAGGGACATATGGAGAGACGAGGGACTCTAACAGGGCTGGACCTCTGCCGTGCATAGCTTTGTGGGCTAGGCATAGTGCTTTGAACTTGACTCTGGATTGAATAGGAAGCCAGTGAAATTTGGACAAGGAATCTTTCAGGGACTCCTGCTTGGGTATCTTTAATAGCATCCTGGCCGCCGCATTTTGAACCACCTGAAGCCTGTTGACTTCATATTTGGGGCCCGTAGGTTCAGTGAGTTATCATAGTCCAATCGTGAAACCGTTAGTGCCTGAATTACCATTTCTCCGTTGCCTGGTCTGGGAGAAGGTCCATGATCTTACGAGCAAGAGTAGAATACCGAAGCAGGTAGCTGAAAGTTTTTTTGCTTGGGTATCCATTTGAAAGGCCAGAGGCAAGCCGCGTCCCTAAGTTTTTGATGAAAGGCTTGGGGGTGGGGGGCACCCCAGTTATCCGGCCAGCTGATCCTGTTCCAAGGATCTGTGCAGTTACCCAAGAACTTAAGCTCAGTTTTCTCCCTGTTGAGCTTTACACACTAGTTGGACATCCATGTTGCTATTTTTTCCATGCATGGGACTAGCTTCAGGTGATTGGAATTAGTGGCATCAAACACTTGGACTACCAATTGTGTACCATCAGCATAAGACACGATTGCCAGTCCAAACCCCTCTACAATATGTGCCAGTGGACTCATGTAAACATTAAACAGGGTGGGACTGAGTGCGGATCCCTGAGGAACTCCATTTGGAGCAATGAGCATGTCTGAGAAGAGGCCCAGTTCCATGCATTGGAAGGATCTTTCACTTAGGAAGGAGAAAAACCATAGGATGGCCGTATCCTGAATCCCAATCTCCCCTAGTCTATGCATTAAATACTATGATCAACTGTATCAAATGCCACACTTACATCAAGAAGAAGATTGGCGGCAGTTCCCCCCTGGTCCAATATCATTTTATGTTTCTCAGTAACTATTAGGAGAGCGGATTCCATGTTGTGTTCAGGGCCGAACCCCATCTGGGATTGGTGCACAGTATTATTTGTCTCCAGGAATTGTGAGATTATACTATTTACGTGTTTTCTCAGCAACTTTGCCTAGAATGGGAATCAATGAGATGGGGCGATAGTTCCCCAAAGAAGTGGGATCAATGTGGGTTTCTTGAGCAGGGGCTTTACAATGCCGTGCTTCCATTCTTTTTGTACTATCCTGGTGCTCAGGGATAGCAAAATGAGATCTGCCATTGTGGAAATAACCAGCTCCCCGTCTTGGAGAAGAATGTGAGGTGAGGCAGGGTCAAGAGTTGAACCTGATTTGATGTTCTTTAGGATGAGTTTCAAGTGTTTTGTTTTTAGGCCAGGAAAATAGTCAAAAGCAGGGCCGGTTGAAAGGGGGGAAGGGCTGGACTGTGGTGTTGAACTGAGTTCTCAAAGATTTCCTGTGTGACTTAAGAATTACCCAAGTGTTTGAGGAGCAGTGAGTTATAGATACATTCTACTTTATTTTTAAAGACTGGAGGTTCCTGCTTGGCACACTCAGAAAGGGTTGCACACTCGTCTTTTATGTCCCCACACAAACTAAGGCCAGGGCAGGGAGGTGGAAATTTCCAAACAGAGGGCAGGACCCTCTAGAAACTACTTCTACTTCAAAGTTGGTACTAGGGATAAATAGTGTATCTCAGACCCAACACTTTAGTACACTTCTGGACCAGTGGAAGACTCAGAAGGACTGCTGTGCTCTCCTGCTGCAGGATGGACTGCTACTCTGCTGCCCTGCAGCCTGATTGAAAAGGGCTTGACCGGAATCTTGATACTAGGATAGAGGGACCCCAAGGTCAAGTTGATCGCCTCCTGATCAGAACCTCATGGGCGAAAAAGGCTCCAACTTCCTTGAACCTTACACCTGGACTCTGTCTGCTGTGAGTCCTCCACCCACCCCAACTAGGGCCACCCCCATCCTGGACCATTGGAAGTGGGACTGAAGGTGCTCTGGCAGCCCAGCGGTGTTCTTTAGGGCAGAACCAGTGCAGTGGAATGCATGTGGTAGTGTCTTACTTTAAGAGCAGGTTCTTCCATAAGTTCTGTGACTCTGCATAGAAGGTAGAATCTGTAGGTTGCTAAGTAAGGCTGTGTAACTGTTCAGTTGACAGTTACTAGTCTTCAGTGTTGGATGGAGTCTCTAATGTCTTTGATTCAATAAACACTATTTACCCTACATCATCTGCCTCCTGCGTTCTTGAGAGGATGGATCTTACACATGTCCTTGCAGCTCCGCATCAGAAACTCTGCTGCATGACTCATCCACATCACAGAACCCAACAGCTCTCTAGAACCACTGCTGCACAACATCTCCTTGACACAAGAGACCTTGCTTCGCTGCTCTGCAGCTCTGCTGAACTGCCGCTTCACGGCGCATCCCCAACGCAGGATCTTACAACACTCCTGAACCAGGATTTAAGGTACCTTGTTCAGCTGGCCTAACTTGTTACCTGTATCCAGCTCCCGCTCCCATCGTAGTCAACTTGAACTTGTGACTTAGTCCCGGTCCAGCATGACCAGTTGGTACTCTGTGCTTTTTAGTATATTCTTACTGAAAACTTTACATTGAAAATCTCCAGTTCTACTGGTTGGGTTTTGGTTGCATTGGTGTCAAATAATTAATTACAATTTACTGTATTTTTTCTCAATGTCACTTTATTACTATTTGAAGTGCAGCATAAATACTTTTCACACTGCCTCTAAGTTAAGCCCAACTGCTATTGTGTCAAGGTACCAGAGGGTTGGGCACAGGTTAATTTAGGGTTTGCTTGTGTTTCACCCTAATGAGTATTGTGGTTGTGGTTTGATTAAGGTTTTACTATTCTCAACCAGAAACCCAACTTTCTACAACCCTTTATTAGCCCATGTAGCCATTTGTAGGGTGATGGTCTTCCCAGGGAAATCGATTTAACAAAATGTCATGGGTACAGAAGTGAAAAAAAAGGAAATGACATTATATGACATTTTACCTTAAATATTCCTAGGAAGTGATGCTACATGATTTTAATCCTGATGACATCACAAATGATGTCACTGAAGTTCTATATTAATTGCATAATTAGTATAACAGCATAGATAAATGTCTATAATTGATACCATCTAATTAGTTTAACAAAATAGATTAATGGGATCATAGATACTACCCATATTTTAAATAGGGTGCTGGGATGACATGCCATTGCAACATTATTAATTTCTCTTTGCATTGCATGAATAATTATGAGTTTGTTTGAAGAGGAGGATATAGTGCCACAAAATACAGAGCAAAACTGTAAAGCAAAATGATTGACATGTTGAGGCCTATCCTCATTGCGCTGCATCTCCCTTAGGGCTGCTTCAAGCAGGCATACGTTTTGACGCAGTGGCGTCCTAGAAGTGGCGCATTGAAATCTTGTAGATTTCACTGCATCCCTTTTACGAGGCTTTCCTGTGTGGGAACGCCAACCCTGCATACATAATACATGACGCAGGTATAATGCCACTCAGGGCTTTACAACTTGACGCATCTCCCTAGATGCGTCATGTTGTAAATGGGCTGCATTCAACGCCACCGCTGCGTCACAAAAAGTGACACAACGGTGGCGCAAAAAAGACGCAAGCGGAATGTAAATCTGCCCCTACGAATCCATGGCTGTGGCCATATTTTGAATATGGAGTATGACTTTGTCTAAGATTATTCCTTTTTTCATGTATTTAGGTTCATGATTATTGATAAGATGCTGTCACTGTGCCCAGCAAAGAACTGAAGATTTTGTTCAATCGTATCATTTTTATATATTGAAAACAACTTGTTTGAAGATCTCCTTGTTTTTTATTTAATTCTTTTTTAATATAAATTAATAGTGTGCAAGTAGCACTTATAAAAGTATTTATTTTACAGAACCTAAAGGGAAACATGCAGGTTCCAGTGGAAGCTACAAAAAGCAAACAGTGTTTATCAAGACCCTATTTAGCATCTGTACTCCGACCTCATTATCCCAGCTCTGAGGACAGGGGTCGCAAAGTCAGTGCAAGGGTCTCAGGGGGCACTCTAGGAGGTCACATATGTGACTCTGGGTGAACCTTAAATGAACTCCATAGGTTTTCCTTAAGGAGACAAAGATATTGCGATTTCCACCCTTAGCTGAGTCAAGGGTTTACCGCATGGGCTGCTTTGCCTGAAGTGTTTTACGTGTTGCAGCTTTGCTTCTAACTCATGTCTGCGATGTATTTCAATATTAGATTACTAGGGCGAATGTAACTTCGTGGGAGATAAACGGTAGAACAGAAATAGGTGATGTTAATTTGGCAATCAACAAATAACTTCTTTCCAGCTCCAGCTAAATTACCTCCACTTACTCCCGGAATTGAATTACTGAAAATGGATGGGGGGGAGGCATGTTTGTACATCTCTTCTGCTCGGCACAAACGCTGGATAGCACAGGAAGTTCATCAAGTGCATTGAAATTAAAAGCCGCCATAACACCCAGCTCTCTGCAGAGCCTCTCCGAAGCCCGTCTGTGATCTATCTGCCTTTAATGAGGAAACGCGTGAACTGCCTATTATGGTTTAATTGGAAGCTGGTGGGAGTGTTTAATAAAGGTTTCAAACGTGGGAAACGCGGGGCAAATAGTTACAAAAATACCTGCAGAACAATTTGTCAGTCATTTCTAGCACAGCGGCCGCAGCGTCAGGCTATGGATTAAGAGGCCACTGCTCCGAGGTCTTTGCACGCACAGGAGACAATAGGGTGAGGGGATTTCGCCTAATGGTTTGAATTTTAAATTTGTAAAGCCCATAAAACCAACAAGCATTTGCAATGCAATAGGTCTCGCATTTGCGAGAGTTTAAGCTGTTGGCATTGCAAATGACAAAGGGGCATATGTATCAAGTTCCGTTTTTGCAATTCTCAAATAGCGATTTTTAGGGAATCGCTATTTGAGAATTGCAAAACGGGATGTAATAAAAAAATTCGCAAATGTTTTGCGATTCCATGGCATTCCTTAATTGCGATTAGCAAATTGCTAATCGCAATTAAGGAAAACCTTCCCATTTATTCCTATGAGCTAGGAGGCCCATAGGAATGAATGGGAAGACATCCTCATTTTGCGATTCGCAATTTGAGAATCGCAAAATGAGAATGCAATTTCAAGGGTGCTAGGGTGTCAAAAGGAGACCCTGTTGCACCCCTGAAATATGTATGTATGCACATGTGGCGCACATACATGCCCTAAGGGCATGTCTGTGCGTCACATGGCACTTTGAAAAATGCCAAAAAGTGCATTTCTCAATGAAATCGCAAATTAACACCAACTTGAAGTTGGAGTTAATTTGCGATTTCTTACGGCCAAATTGCAATTTTTCTAGGCTTCATACATTGCATTTAAGGAATCGCAATTAGCGATTCCTTAAATGCAATCGCAAAATAGAAAATCGCAAATTTTGCGATTCTCTAATTTGTGATGTCCTTTTGGTATGGTACATCCCAAAAGGCCTTTTCCCGTTCGCAAACGGGCCGATTCTGAGATTCGGCTCGTTTGCGAACGGGAAAAGGGTTTGATACATATGCCCCAATGTCTTTTATTTATGTTTTTTAAAAGCCAATAGGTAAATAAAAGGTTGTCATTTACAATGCCAATTGCTCAAATTCTCGCAAATGCGAGACCTATTGCATTACAAATGCTTGTTTATGGTTGTTTCCTGTGTGTTGAGACAGTGGCGCTAAAAACCAAAAGTACAAAAAGTGCCCAGAGTGATTATCAATGGCAGTGACTGATACAGGCATTAACCCCCGATATTTTTAGGGGATTTTGTATTCTCTTTCGATGTGGCCTGATCCGGCGGGTTACCAGCTAGAGATACTCACAAACCTCATTCTCACCTGGGCCCATTAAACACGCACACACATGAGCTAGTAAAGTACTGCTGGGGTCAATTTGTTGTTCTAATACCTGTAAGATGAATTTACCTTATCATTTCTTACCAAACCTTTCCGACCGAATGTACTTTCCTCTAGTCAATGGACCTTTTAGTTAACTGTTGTAGGTAAAAATTGCCATAGAATAAAATCTTTTTAAATAACCACAGACTCTGGAGAGTTTTAAATGTTTATCTAGTTAAATTCATGTGAGCCAAGAAACCAAATACAATTCATACACCGTTTTCTCCAAGGAACGGAATCAAATTTTAAGCCAGAATAAATCGTTAAACGATGTTATTATGATGACATTACCTGAATAGGGAGAAACAGAGAGAGCAATACAATGACATACTACACAGAATTATAGTTACCTAGGATGGTGTGGAAAGCAACCCCTTGGCCAAAGAGCTGGAAAGGGTCCCCTGGGACAGATCAGGTGACAAAGGTTCAGGACAGGATTCAGGGACAGGATAGATGACCTGTTCTAGATACAATACCTGTGTCGCACCCCTCCCTGACACTATCTTCCTCCTCGATTCTTCTGCGATCTTCTTCTAATTAATTGGCTCAAATTCTAAGTCTGGAAATAGAATCTTCTTCAGCAGATATTCGGTTCTCGGACAGCATCCCGGTCTCTCAGCATCTCGGCAGTACGAGCAGTAACTAACTAAACTACCTCAATTATACTTTTCTAATGGCATGTACCATCCCTAAATGTTTCAAATTTATGAAACTCCTAATTCTGATTGGACAGGAAAGGGGGGATGATCATCACACCATGCTAAGTTTTAATAATTTCCTTTAGTCTATTTTTCAGCATTCCCGCCCCTTAAATTTATTTTCCCAAGCTTTAATTCCCACCCGCACTTCACATTTTTATCAATAACAGGCACATGCATCAAAGCTATTTGCGATCGCAAATGGCGCGAATCGCAAAAATCGGCCGTTTGCGATCGCAAAAATAGCTTTTGCGATGCATGAAACAACTTGCCACTCGCAATTTAAGAAATCGCAAATTATTGTGATTTCTTAAATAGCGATTGCATTTAAGGAATCCCTAATTGAGATTCCTTAAATGCAATGCATTACAGTTTCCAAAATAGCGATTTCGCTATTAGCGTGAGCAAATTACCATGAGGCTGGACCTCATGGTAATTTGCGAAAACTTAGAAAAATGCACTTATTTGCATTTTAATAAGTTTCATGTTGCCCACACACATGCCCTTAGAGCATGTGTGTATGCAACATTTGTGCAGAGTGAACATACATGGGTGCAATAGGGTGTCATTTTGACATCCTTGCACCATGGAAATTGCGGGAGCAATTTGCGAGTACCTACTGGTACTCGCAAATTGCTCCCGCAATCTCTAATTCATTCCTATGGGCCTGGAGGCCCATAGGAATGAATGGGAAGACATTCCTTAATTGCGACTCGCAATTTGCTAGTCGCAATTAAGGAATTTGTGGGAATCGCTATTTCTTTAGCGATTCCTACATGCATAGGGTTTTGCTATTCCTTAATTGCGATTCCTTAATAATCGCTATTAAGGAATCGCAAAACCCTATGATGATGCATGTGCCTGTAAAAGTATACATTTAATAATGTTCTCATTCATCAGTCAGGATGTCAACGGCTTTCCCAGGACATGTTGCGATCGTGCCCTTGGCTGAGGTTCAAGAACATTATCATGGTTCCTGGCGGGTTACAAGTGTGCAGGCGTCGGGTATCACGTGATATATCTACTTTAGTATTGCTTTGAGGCCCAAATACAAACTAAATAGAAAGAGTCAAAGAAACATGTTAGAAATCAAAATAAAATGATTTCACTGTATACCACCTATCTCTACTCTAATCCCATTTACTTATAAAAAATCTTTTGCATTAGCATTTTAGTAAAGTTGCATGGTTTAGTTTCTGCAAAAGCATGAGCTTTAACATGTGAGTTTCAAGCGGCCATCTTAAAAGCGATTGCGCAGCTGCAAAGATTTCCCTCCAAGCAAAGACTCGTCATTACTACGTAGATGTAGTCGATGCATGCACAGTACAGAATTCTGCGTTAGCAGCCATTTTAAGTCACACTCGGGTAATTTGTTAGTACGACACATATGCAAGCTTCCCCTAAGCTTAAATGTATGAACTGTAATGCATATTAGTATATACAAACATAATTATTACGGTATTACAATTTATTTGAGAGGATTGCATCCGAGCAAGTCTCTTTTATACGAGTTTTAATTTATCCATGGACAAGGGTATTGCAGCACACACCTCGATTGACCAGTGCGCCATCACTCATAAACAATACGGGTCACCTGGATCAGCATCTTGTTCTTTTTGTTGGGCTTTCTCTCCCCCTTGCTCTTGTTTTTCTAATTCTAGTCATACCACCCTTCTACCTGTTTACATTAACGATTTGAGGTCTTGTGATTGCAAAGAACTATCCAAACGGAAATAAAATTTGACATTTGAAAGCCTAAGTGAGAAGAACACCTAGGGGTCGATTCTGATCCTGTAAAAAGGACCTACGTGTCGTCGTACGGAGCGTTTTCTCCATACGACTCGCACTCGGTAAACTGTCCCTACAACCTAGGAAGTACGATTCGTACAGAAAGCCTATTTCCATATGAATCGTACAAAAGACCGTACGTGGAAAAAATACCTACGATTCTGATCCAGAACAGCTTGTACGCGACGTCCGGACGTATTCAGGCAACGGTTTCTGGCCCAGCAAGTACAAATCGTCCCTACGTCACTCCGTACTGCCCTTTTTTTACGGGAATCAAACACAGCCGGAAAAGCAGAGTTCGACGCGAACCGCTACGCAACGGAGCCCCGGTATGTGACGTACACGCCATGAACCCCATCGTACGTGTCATCCTGGTCCTCTTGGCCTATGACCTGGTGCACCGCACCCGACGCACAGGCCGCAGAAGGTGAGAACAACACCCAGGGGCCGGGGGGGGGGTGAGGGGCTGGAAACATACCCCATACACAAACCAAAACTTATAATATGTAGGCCATACATTACCACCAGGCTCTGGTCAGTTGGGGGGCCTTGTCCAGCAACCCCTGCGTACTGCAACAACGGAAGTGGACGTGTACGGTGCATACCACACGCACCCCTACAGCACCATTACAACAGTGGTACAGACCATACTCATGCATGAATGCGTGGGTACGGTGCGTAGTACCCCTACGGCATCATTACAACAGTGGTACGGACCGAACCCACACATGAATACGTGGGTACGGTGCGAACCACACGTACCCCTACGGCACCATCACAACAGTGGTACGGACCGTTACCATGCATGAATGCGTGGGTACAGTGCATAACACACGTACCCCTATGGCACCATGACAACTCAGGTACAGACCGTACCCACGCATTCATGTGTGGGTATGGTGCGTACCACACGTACCCCTACGGCATCAGTACATTTTGGACACGAGGCGTACACACGCCATGAATGTGGGCTTAGAGGACTGGCCCAGCATGTTAACATCATATTGGTGTGTGTGTAGGTCCAGGCCAGCAGTGTACAGCTCCACGGGGGTGCGTGGGTGGGTGCATATGACTCCCAGCAGTGTCCAGACATATGGGGTGGGTCCATATCACTACCAGCAGTGTCCAGACATATGGGGTGGGTGCATATGACTCCCAGCAGTGTACAGAGATATGAGGGGTGGGTGCATATGACTACCAGCAGTGTCCAGACATATGGGGGTGGGTGCATATCACTACCAGCAGTGTCCAGACATATGGGGGTGGGTGCATATGACTCCCAGCAGTGTCCAGACATATGGGGGTGGGTGCATATCACTACCAGCAGTGCCCAGACATATGGGGGTGGGTGCATATGACTCCCAGCAGTGGACAGAGATATGAGGGGTGGGTGCATATCACTAGCAGCAGTGTCCAGACATATGGGGGTGGGTGCATATGACTCCCATCAGTGGACAGACATATGAGGGGTGGGTGCATATCACTACCAGCAGTGTCCACAGATATGAGGGGTGGGTGCATATCACTACCAGCAGTGGCCAGACATATGGGGGTGGGTGCATATGAATCCCAGCAGTGTCCAGACTTTTGGGGGTGGGTGCATATCACTACCAGCAGTGTCCAGACATATGGGGGTGGGTGCATATGACTCCCAGCATTGGACAGAGATATGAGGGGTGGGTGCATATGACTCCCAGCAGTGTCCAGACATATGGGGGTGGGTGTATATCACTACCAGCAGTGTCCAGACATATGGGGGTGGGTGCATATGACTCCCAGCAGTGCCCAGACATATGTTGGTGGGTGCATATCACTACCAGCAGTGGACAGAGATATGAGGGGTGGGTGCATATCACTACCAGCAGTGTCCAGACATATGGGGGTGGGTGCATATCACTACCAGCAGTGTTCAGACATATGGGGCGGGTGCATATGACTCCCAGCAGTGTCCAGACATATGGGGGTGGGTGTATATCACTACCAGCAGTGTCCAGACATATGGGGGTGGGTGCATATGACTCCCAGCAGTGGACAGAGATATGAGGGGTGGGTGCATATCACTACCAGCAGTGTCCAGACATATGGGGGTGGGTGCATATGACTCCCAGCAGTGGACAGAGATATGAGGGGTGGGTGCATATCACTACCAGCAGTGTCCATACATACGGGGGTGGGTGCATATCACTACCAGCAGTGTCCAGACATATGGGGGTGGGTGCATATGACTCCCAGCAGTGTACAGACATATGGGGGTGGGTGCATATCACTACCAGCAGTGTCCAGACATATTGGGGTGGGTGCATATCCCTACCAGCAGTGGACAGAGATATAAGGGGTGGGTGCATATCACTACCAGCAGTGTCCAAACATATGGGGGTGGGTGCATATGACTCCCAGCAGTGGACAGACATATGAGGGGTGGGTGCAGAGGACTCCCAGCAATGTCACACTCTCAGGAGGATGTATGTCTTTCACACACTGCATGACACACCACATGTGGGTGTGAGGACATATAACACATGCATACCCACCCATGGTGGATGCAGCCCAATACACACCCTGATTTCATGCCAACAGACTGTATAGTCATGTAACTGCATACAAAACTAAGATAGCCAAAGGGAACACACAGTGTCATGCACATCCCAGGACTGATAGGAATGTCCAGGTGCTGGTCCAGCCACCAAGATGTTGTCTCTCATGGAAGGAATAGGGTTCAATGCCACTAGATACAATGCCCACAATTGTGAGTCAGGTGCCCAAATACCCTGCATAACACGTACCATTTGTGTGTTAGACCGTGATTACACACATGCATAGTGCTGAAAAGGGGCAATTTGTCCCTAATGCCATTCCTACATACCCAAAACACAAGTACAGTGACTAGCAAGGATGGCACAGACGATTCAGCAGGAGACATCGGTGAGCAGGCATGGCCATTGTTGAAGGGATCCGTCACCAACAAAGGAAATGTGGACACAGGTCAATCAATCAATCAATCAAGCACAACAATTGTGCAACTGTTTGCAGGGACGATGTCAGGTGCCACAGAGGAAGGAACACTCCTTGGGACAATGTCTCCAAAGGAAATTAACACACACTACCAATGATTATTTGCACAGACATTGTGATGGCACACAGATACCATGGTCCTCCTCATGACCATCATACAAAAACATATCTCAGAACCCTAACACATTACCAGAACACCAACTTCATGAGCCTCATCACCAACATCAAGTACCTGAAATGCAGTAGTGTTGAAAGTAAAAGAAAAGGCTTTATTCAGCACAGAAAAATAATAAATTAATAAGACTATGTACAAAGGCCAATGGCCAGTCCATTTCTCGAGTCCAAAGGTGGACGTAGGGGACAGCGTCCACCCCTACCTTGCCTGCACAAACAAACCTCAAGGTTTGTCGACCGGGGGGGCATCATCCGTGGCAGGACCAGGCACCGCAGGGACAGGAGGGGTTTGGGTAGGTGTGGTGGGTGCAGGGGTGGACGTCTCCACCACAGGGGGTGTGGCAGCGCCAAAGGTGGAGGTGAACACAGCGCTGCACACTTCTGCTAGGGCCTCCATCCTAACCTCTGCACCTGAAGATACCCCCAGGCCAACGGAGGGTGTGGTGGCCGAGGGATTGGGTGCAGTGCTCTTTGGGGAGGGGTGGACATGGGGGGACTCAACTCCCCTGCCCGGGGACTTCCTCGCACGCTTGTGGGGTGGTGTCACAGTGGGGCTGAGGGCTAGACCAGCCATGTAGCTGTCCTTGGGTGACAGTTTGGCAGGGGAGCTAAGGGGAGTGGTTTTGGAGGAACTGGGTTGTGAGGACTGCGGACTATGACTGTGGCTGCGTGTCTGTCGTCTTTCCCCAGACCCTGTGGGTGTGCCTACATCCCTCTGAGTGTGCGTGCCAGGATGTGTGCGCTGTGCCTTACTTGTGGTTGTGCTGGATGTGTCTGTTGGGGTGCGGGCCCGTGACTGTCTGGATGTGCGTTGGGCAGGCATGGGAGAGGGCAGTGTGGATGAGTCTGGGGTAGGGGGGGAAAGAGCGCTGCAGGGCAGTAACTGCTGCCGTCAGTGAAGAGTCCATGGACCGCAGAATCCTGCGTTGGTCAGACATCGTTGCTGACATGCCCTCCATGAACGACACCACCTGTGTGAGCAGTCTAGTGTGGTCATGGAGGACATTGAGCATCAATGCCTGCCCAACCTGCAACTCCCGCAGTATGTCCACAGACTCTTCACTGAGGGCAGCAGGGGTGACAGGGGCAGGGGGTGCGGTGCCTGGCACGAAGGAGACACGGTGGGACGCTGCACGGACAGGAGGGACGGGAGCAACTGGGAGGGCGGAGATGGGAATGGAGGCGGGGACAGATGTGGGTATGCTGCCAGTTGGTGTTGCAACCTCCGCCTCCTCAGGGAGTTCAGCCTCGGACCCGTCAGTGTCGTAGCTGCTCCAGACAGGTCCTCCAACTGACTCCCCTCGCCCTTCGTGCCACTGGCTCCTGCTGACTTCACAGCACTGGCGGCACTGTCGCTGGGTCCCTCCTCTCGGTCCATGCAGGTGACTCCCTCGTTTTCGGTTGATGATGCTGTGGGCAAGGATAAGAAACCAAAATGCATCAGTCACCTGTATACATCTGACACATGAGCACAAAACAATTGGTCACAGTGCATATCTGGCAATGCATCATGAGTAACAGCTACATTACTCCGCACATATGTATGCCCTGTAGTGCCCAGTTGGTAGACCCACTATGCCACTTGGACACCATGAAAAAAAGAACACACCAGGCCACAACTTCAATGAGTAATACACTGAGAAGCTAGTGTCTGTGAACCGGTGAGCACAGCAATACAATGAAGTCATGCCACCTCTTGTTTACCCTGAAAGAAAAAGTAGTGGTGCACCCAAGGTAAACTAACACACCTCAATACTCAAGGTGTCACCACACTCAGGGACCTGTAAGTACTTTGGAACACAAAGGTTTCCTTGGGACTCACAATACTTTACACAATCAACATGTTTTGAATGTGGAAATTCGCCATCTCGTGAAAAGAACACTCATGTGCCTGGATGAAATATGTCGCACAAGGCAGTGCACACAAAAGTACATTTACCCTGTCATTGAAGAAGCTGAGACCTTTTCTAAGAAGCCAGTTAGAAATAAATGGTGTTGCAGAAAGTACATATACATGTGCCCACGGAGGTCTGGATGCCTTGACACTCGTTAGTTCGTATCACCAACAACAAAGGAGTCTCACAAAATCCAGACCACAATGGGAGCATGTATATGGAGAATCTGCAACACCAATTAATTCTAACAGTGGCTTCTTTGAAAAGGTGCCCGTGTGTTCAATGAAAGTGGAAATGCCGTTTGGTGTGCACTTCCTCGGGAGAAATCTTTCATGCAGGCACATCATTGTTCTTAACACAAATCATCAAATTACCATATTTAAAACATGAAGAACTGTTGACAAGTGCTGTGAGTTATTTGAATTATGTCAGTTGTCACATGGCTATCCGTCACCTGATTACACAGTTGACTACACATATGACCTACTGCCTGTCATATGGAGTGGCACACATGTCCACACCCAAGACAATGCATAAGCTAATGAGCCTGCAATTGGTTTGAAAACAAGCCTAGCTGTACTGTGGGGACACCCTCATGGCAAGCCAGAATGTACACACAGATGTCAGCACACAAAGTCAAAACTGCATTGCATCTGAACCACACACAGGTGCCAAAAATGTATGAGCACGATACATGTTTGTAAAAAACTGACACAGGCTGCAAAGCACGAACATTAAGCACTGGCCACCATCACAGGGGCACTTCACGTTGATTTTCTGTACAGCCAATTCTCACACACAAGTCAGACCTGGCAATGAAAAATCAGGGTTGCACATGTATGCCCCTCCCACACACCCCCCATACCTGAGTCAATGTGACTGATACATATCAAGAAGTGACACCTCTTATTCAGGGTTACATTAACTGTGCTTGAAAACTTGCTTCATTGACACAACATCACCTCGTGGGCCTGGCAACACATATTTGTGACAAACAACCAACAACAGATTGTTGTGAATAGCCACACAGGCACTGCCCAGTGTGAGTATGCACAAGCAAAATGGTGTATTCCTGTCCAGTGGACACATGTAGCACACATTTGAAAAATACAAACTAGGCCAGGTAACAATGCCACAGAGGCAGACCTATGCTGAACCCACAGTGAATGTGCACAGTGTTGGATGACACACATGATTAGGAGGCCAGGGTGCCTCAGGGGACTGTAGTGGGCACACTGCTCCGTGGTCCTGGAATGAACTGACTGTACCACGTTCAACCGTCATGGCACTATGCATATCCCCCACTCATGCACATCATGTCTGAGGCCACAACATTGGTCATGCATGCTGCAAGGGGGTTCAGTTGAAAGCTCACACTCCTATGTTGAGAATCATCATCAGTTACAACAAATATGGACCCCCAACATAGTGAACAGGTCATGGCACAGGCAAGGTACCAACACAAGTCACAGACCACCCTCCAACATGATGCAGAAAGCTATGTGCACTTAGATTCACTGGCACCCTAGATGACCACGTGCAAATGTGATTACACACAGACCAGGGGACACATGTCAAGGAGGGGATGGGATGAAAAAGAGCCCCGGGTGACAATGGGGAACAGAAAATGCACTGCACATATTAACTCTGGGAGTGTATTCATGCGAAAGAGCAGTTTCAAAAGCAGGTGACACATAACACGACCAAAAGCCATGTACCTACCCCCTCCTTGCTGCAGTCTCTCCTGTAACTGCCTATCAAGGTCAGGGAAGACCACCGCCAGGACACGTCTCATGTGGGGGGTCAGGTATCAGCGGCCGCCATGGGGGTGAGGAGGGTCGAGCCCCAGCTGGACCCGGGCGATCTGCCGGGTCCAGCACCGGATGTCCTGCCACCTCTTGCGGACCTGTGGCAGCTGTTGACTACGCTCCCCCGCAGTTCTCACGGCCCTGACGACATTGTTCCAGATCACCCCCTTCTCATAGGCAGTTACCTGTCAGGATTACAAAGTGACACAACATCAATACACCTGCTCCATGTCCCAGAGACACACATAAGAACATCTTTGAAATGTTGAACAGGGCATAGGATGCTGACATGAATTGCCTCATTCACAACAAGAAATAGCCCTGTGTGCAAGCGCCAATGCACTACATGGCATTGAAAGTCAACATGTGGCATGAGGGGTGCAACACACTCACTGATCATGCCACACACTGTGCAGCACATGCAACAGCAGGCTGATGGCCAGCACGTGCCAAGCAGTCACATGTCCCACTGCACTGACGCACCCTCAGCAGATTAGACAGACACACCCAGGCACAGATCACTCGCCTGTCATTGACAACAGCGGATACAACCCTCAATCTGCACATGTGCCATTTGCCAGTGGGGAGTCACAGGTGTCGTGCTAGCTCTGCAAGTCAGACACAAAGCACGGCTTACTTGTCACATCAGATGGGTAGATCTGTTGCCTCCACCATGCAGCTGTGGTGCAACACTTCACATAGACACTCACCCACATGACAAGGAACATTCACACACATCAATGTCCACGAGGCCGTACATATCATTTGGACACTCTCACCACAGGTCCACTCAACTCATACACATGTGTGGGTACAGTCACCTGTCACACAGGGGGGACCACTGAATCACCTCAGGACAACAGGAAGAAAAGCCACCAAGGATTTGCCAGGCTGAATGTGTCATGCACTATGCAGTGAAAGTCACTGTAAGCACTATGCAAGTGAGGAGTGCACACAGGAACTACATCATGCTCTGCATGAGAGCCATAAGCATGACTTCCCCCCCGGGACACACTCTAAACAACATTGCATGTGTGTCCCACCTGGACACTATATTGACTGTCACACAACAGGTGCATAGGCAAAGGTAGTGGAGTCAGCACTCACCTGTTCCCCTGGTCTCCCATACAGGTTGGTGTACTGTGGCAGGAGGACGTCCAGCAAGGCCTCATTCTCCTCCAGGGTGAATGGCTGGGCCCTCTCCACAGCACGTGACATGGCCAATGGAAGCAGAGACAGCAGCAGTGTTGTCGACTCTTGAGTTGTGCAGGCAAGTGGGTTCTGGCTGCCCTATATCTGTCTTGCTGAGGGGCATTCATTTTGAGGAGTACATAGTGATTGGTCTGAATCATTCGCATCGTACGTTTACTCCAATCCTTTTAAACATACACCAGTGACAGCATTTGCATCGTTCAAAATTTTAGCATCATGTCAAGTCAACAACCACTTTGCGACGTATTTTGTGGCCAACTGACTTTTCCAGGATACCTGATGGACAAATTTCAACTGAAAACTCGGTATCCATGACAACCAGCATGCATTTATGGCCTAACACTTGTCCCTTATGTGTCCCCTATGTAATTTTGAAATCCACACACAGGTACTGTGCGTTTCACACGTACCCCTACGGCACCTGTTGTACAGTGCATTTGACCCGCACGTGTACGCACTAGTAGTACACGTACGTGTACTACTATTGCGATCCCCTTCCTGGTACACACTAGTAGTACACGTACGTGTACTACTAGTGCGTACCCGTAAGGGGATCGCAATAGTAGTACACATACGTGTACTACTAGTGCGTACCCATAAGGAGATTGCAATAGTAGTACATGTATGTGTACTACTAGTGCGATCCCCTTATGGGAACGCACTAGTAGTACACGTCCGTGTACTACTAGTGCGATCCCCTTACGGGGACGCACTAGTAGTACATTTCCGTGTACTACTATTGCGATCCCCTTACGGGTATGCACTACTAGTACACGTATGTGTACTACTATTGAGATCCCCTTATGGGTACGCACTAGTAGTACACGTCCATGTACTACTAGTGCGATCCTTATGGGTACGCACTAGTAGTACACGTACGTGTACTACTATTGCGTACCTATAAGGGGATCGCAATAGTAGTACACGTATGTGTACTACTAGTGCGTACTCGTAAGGGGATCGCACTAGTAGTACACGGACGTGTACCACTAGTGCGTACCTGTAAGGGGATCGCAATAGTAGTACACGTAAGTGCACTACTAGTGCGATCCCCTTACGGGTATGCAATAGTAGTACACGTATGTGTACTACTATTGCGAAATTTGTAAGAGGATCGCACTAGTAGTACACGTACCTGTACGCACTAGTAGTACACGTACGTGTACTACTAGTACGTACCCATAAGGGGATCGCACTAGTAGTACACGTGTACTACTAGTAAGATCCCCTTATGGGTACGCACTAGTAGTACACGTACTTGTACTACTAGTGCGTACAGGTACATATACTACTAGTGCGATCCCTTTACAGGTATGCACTAGTAGTACACGTACGGGTATGCATTTCACACGCTTACAATGGTAATACAGGTGTACACATGCCAGGAATGGAGGGCTACCAGTCGCACAAGGATGTCCATCAAGTACTTGTCATTGCATACTTTCATGTGCAGGCCCTAGGTGTGTTAGCCAGTGATATTGCCCAGGTCATCTCATCTAGTTGCACAATTGATGTGTGATGACCTGTGGACACATGTCATGTGTGATAGGGCACTATGTGGCACACATCACCTTGACACTTGCCACATGTGTGTCTGTAGTCCAACTGTGTCATGCACAGCAGCAGTGGGATGGCACAGTCATCAACACCCGCACCTGTCTCCTGATGCCAGGGACAGGGACACTCTATCAACTGACCTGTCACGATCAGCGTGCCCCTTTGTGACTATGTCAGGTGTGTGTCATGTGTTCCCATGAGCTTGATGTCAGTGTCCCGTCAACTGCATCTGCTGTTGGTGCATCCAACAGGGGTCTGTGTGGAGATGGGCATGGAACACATCTATGCACACCATGCCACATGTGGATTCACACGGCTGTAGGGTCTGTGTGCATCGGACATCATATTTTCCCAGCCATCCATGTCTGCGTTGTCTCACTGGCTGTGTCTTTGTGTTGTCACGTGTACCCCTTCATCGCACTGTGTTTGATATGTACATGTGACCTGTGCGTGTGCCTTTCAGTCAGCTGTCTGGATGAGATGACATCCTTCCAATGCAGCTATGTGGTTGTGTGTCACTCCGGTGATATCTGTGGCTCTTCACTCAGACTGGCCCCCAAATCATTTCAGGGCATGTCATGTTGACTTGACAATCAACAGGTGTATCTGGCTTTTTGTAGGAGTGCCAGCAAGCTGGCATATGTCTCCTGTATGTATTGCACACACCCTACTCCATAGTTACCTGATGTGTATTAGCAGTGTATCATGTGCTATGTTCATTGACATTGATATTGGCAGACTCTCAATCTTCATGCTTATTACAAACAATGTCTTGCAGGGCACCGCCTGTCCCAAGACCAATGCCAGATTTGGGTGCCATGAGGGAACATGACTGTTAATTCTCAGGAACTGCTGAAGAAAGAATAAGAGACCAGTTCATGCCTGGTTGTAATATAAACAAGGCGAGGGATGAACACTGGTTAAAGGATGATCCCATGCTGGAGCGGGTAGTACAACATTTTGTATACCCCCCATTCTGCATGTTTATATTAATCCAAATAATCAATTAATTGTAATATTATTAATCTGTTTGAAGTGATAACTCACCAATTATATTAACAAAAGAATTACACGTGGGAATTGCACCTTGCATGGCTATACTAATTGTAAACTAACTTGAGTATGCATATTAATAGTAGGAAATTAGAATATTGCATGTTATATATTGCTTTGGTGATGTATTTGTGATTTGTGCTTTATTCAGTGAGTATAAACCGCTCTGAGTGTCGCTTCTGCTAGATAAATACACACACATATGGGTATTAGCAAGGGAGAACATTTTATTAGTCATTCATTCATTCATTAGTCTTTATTGTCGATTTGTTTCATCATAAAAAGACAGTTTACAAAATCATCAATACATACAATATTAAATATAAAAGAAGTCTGGGAGACACAAATCAAATAAGAACCATAATTAAACACACTCTACAGACTGATGTTTCTTGTTTCTAATAATCCAGGACCATCCCAAGAATTTGGCCACAGCCACTATGATACATTCGCTGGTATCAAATCTTAAGATTTTTAGTGCCTCAAGTCCCTGTATAGAGCCCAAAGTGCGACATATGGGTTTAAGCCATTGAGTCCGGGGAGCGTCATAAGCCGGACAAACGAAGGATATATGACCCACTGTTTCTTTACATTCTGTGCACCAACGACAGGAATCAGAGGTCGCACCCTTCCAATTTTTGGTGAATGTTTTAACAGGAAGGCCGCCAACCCTAAATTGATGATAGAGTTTTCTATCGATGGGCCTAGTGACAGTGTCCCAATATGCTTCTAAAATAGGGGCGTTTTTCTCCACAAGGAACCTGCCTGACAAGGACTCCGCTGAGACTAAGGTAAGTTGTTTTTGGTAAACCATTGCCCAGTAAAGGCTTTTAAAAACTTTTCACAGAGAGTACTGCACTGTCAAGTGCGACCTTGTCCCATCGCACTCTCCGTTGGTTGTTGGTTAGTAGAGTTTCTGCGGTAACAATCTCAGTAGGTTTATTTAGGGGGACTGTATTCAATAGAAAATTCAAGACAAGTGGATTGTGGTCACTCTCGGGGCGGTCCTGGATCACCATGTCAATTAATAAATGCCAGAACTCAACTTTAATCAAAGCATAATCGATTCTACTACTTCGTGGACCACTGGAAAAAGTGACCTTACCAGTCGAGTCCGAGGGAGTCCGGCCGTTTGCTGCCCTAAAGCCACGCTCCATACACAGGGACGTCCACTGGATGGCGGATTCTGTCCACTTCTTAATAGGCGGGAGATCAAGTGATGGGATATTCAGAGTTATATCCACTTCCATAGTAAGTGAATCCCACGCAAAGAGCAGTGGCTCAAAGCAGCAATTTAAATCGCCCACTATTACCACATTAGTGGATGGGTTGACAGAATCCAAAAACCCATCTAGATGGAGAAAGGTATTAGTACCTTTCCCACCTGGGAGACCTCTGTTGTATACATTAATAATCATGGTGTCGGGTTCGTCTTTAAGTTTTAAAAGAATAATCAATATGTCCGGGCTGTCGAGTGATAGCTCGGTGATACTGTACATTAAACTTTGTCTAACCCAGATACAGAGACCGCCGGAAGGGCGACCCCTTAACCCACCAATAGCCCCTTTGTGAAAATTTACATAACCAGGAAAATATATAGGGTCCACCGCCCACGTTTCTTGAAAAACAAGAATATCGTGGGTGGTAGCCCAAGCGGACCATTCCTCCACTGCTATTTTATTCCGTAACCCAGCGATGTTCCAAGAAGCCATTTTAAGATGGGGGGGAGCTGGGTAAACCAGCCGACTGGTGAACAGATGGTAAGTCCAAAACAGCAGGCTGGATTACAGTTAAGTCATCTCCCCTACACACAATTTCATGTGGACAGAGATCGGGGGGTGAAAGAGGTGGGCTATCTAAATGCGACATAGTAGAACGATTCACCGTCTCTATAGGGAGGGGATTGAGGTGAGCGAAGTTGGTAGTCTGGGAAATATCCCGACGTTCCAAGACTAGGGGAAGGAAATCCATATTACTAACGGGCGAATTTGAAGAAACACGAGCGTTAGTAGAATGTGAGACACCCAAACCCCTGCACCCACCCCTGCTGCCTGGCCACAGAGGGGTTAGACATTCAGGGCCCGCAGAGGTATTGTTCACACTTCCCAGATTAATTTGGGCAGATGGCTGTCAATCGACCCCCTCTAAAGAATTCAAGGGTGCAAAGCAATTAAACAAGGGGAGGTGGAAATCAAGTCCGGGCGGGCAGCGAGGCCCCTTAGTAACCCTTTCCCAGCCATTAAACATAGCACCCGGTATATCACTAGGGACACAAGAGTAGAAGTATGATAAATCCACAGTAAATATACCAGTGGCACTCAAGGAGTTAGGAAGAGAACATATATGGCTCACCACCCTAGGATCCCGAAAATTGATAATTACGCAATCACCCTCCACATTCTTTACCCTAGTACCCAGCCAATTCACCCTACGTACTGTCAAGATTTCAGCGCTTACTCTAAATGGCAAAGGCCTGTTGCCATTTAGCCAATGAGTAACTTTGTTTTTTAATTCGCTGTGTGACTCAGACTTTACCTGGGGAAGCCTAGGAACATCTACCATTATAACAGTATAAGGCAGGGACTCTCGAGGGAGATTAATACAAGGAAGTTTTAAGAACGTACCTGCACCCTCAGAAGAAGACTGCCTTACTGCATTGTCGCTATTGCTTTTTCTGGTATCAGAGTTACTAGCTAGTTGGATAGGCGGGACAGCACTAGTAGGTGGATGGGTGACTAACACTACTTGTTCATTTTGTGCGGGTGGGGAGGTGGGGACTTCAGTCACGGGAGTATGACCATTTAGAGCTGACCCGGATTTAACATCAGTGACAGTATTTGGTAGAGTCTTAGGGTCAGCGAGGGACAAGGTAGTCTTCTCCAACAAAGACGTGTTGTTTAACACCATACTCTCTAGTTTCCCGATGGAGATGGAGAGTTTCTTGACTCGCTCAAGAAGGGGAAGGAAAAAAGACTTGAGCAACTGGTCCAAAAGTTCAAGAGAGCAGGTAGGTTGAGGAGTAATATTGGGCGGCTTATCTATACAGTGGGAAGAAGTGGGGCTCCCGGCAGCAGGGGATGAGCAACAAGATGGAAGGGAAGAGGGGTCAGAACGTGTATTGGCAAATTGGGACTTTTTGGAAACTTTTGTACGATTTCCCCTAAAAGGAACGCCCACACGCTTTCTTTTCCCAATGATAGGTTTAGACTTTTTGGTCAAAATCGGGGTAACTAAACGTGGCTGCTCAATAAGGGACGGTAAGGGAATAGCACTATGATTAGGGGGAATACCACTATCTTCAAGAATAGTTATAGTACCGGAAATATCGTCCAGAGAACTATGTAAGGATATATTCGACAACCCTGGCGCATTACTGTGCAGCACATCAGACACCAGAGGTAAGTTCCTGCGTTCGGGGGAAGGGGCTGTCATAATGTTGCCAAGCGACGATCTCTTGGCGGAAATTTCTAATGACAATCGTTTTTCAGTCAAAGAGATTTCTTGTTCAAGGACCCGAGCAGCTCTAGTGATGAAGTTATCTAGGGTCCCTGAAATACTACCCCCCGTGTTACCCTGCACAAACTTCCTACCGGATCTTAGTGATGCCATCTTCGTAAGGGAGGAAGAAGGACAAGAGGGGGGACTGCTATGACAGTAACCAAGAACCCTAGAAGTACAAACTATTACAATTACCTGCAAATGTGAAGGATGTAGAACAAAACAGTAGCAAAATATTAGCAAAGCACAGGTAGCAACCTAACTTGTATACTACTTGCGCACAGTGTTAGGCTACCGTTTATACTCTAGACCAAACGATCTCAGGGGGGTAGCCCGTCCCGTCCACACCCGACCACGAACGGCCACAAACGGCCTGCTCTTTGCCCAGTCTTCGCCCCGAGCTACGTCACGCGCGCGTTCCGCTTGCGCGTCGGGGACGGAGCACTACTAATAGTTACAATGTCAAGGAGGAGGCGGGGCCGGGAAGAGGCACCAGGTGTGCTGAGAGAATTAGCAGCGTGCACCCTGGGCCTCGCAGTCCCGTGTGTTGAGCCTCGTCAATGCCACCCTCAAAAGTCAGCAAAGCGTTCACTCGGGGCAGCCAACAGCAACAGCAATCCCAGGAAGGAACCAGCACTTATAGTGGCGAGGAAGTGATGAAGCCTACGAGCGGCTCCCGCGAAGCGGGGGCCGCGAGGCGCGGATTGGTCAAGGGAGGCGGGGCCGGGAAGAGGCACCAGGTGTGCTGAGAGAATTAGCAGCGTGCACCCTGGGCCTCACAGTCCCGTGTGTTGAGCCTCGTCAATGCCACCCTCAAAAGTCAGCAAAGCGTTCACTCGGGGCAGCCAACAGCAACAGCAATCCCAGGAAGGAACCAGCACTTATAGTGGCGAGGAAGTGATGAAGCCTACGAGCGGCGCCCGCGAAGCGGGGGCCGCGAGGCGCGGATTGGTCAAGGGAGGCGGGGCCGGGAAGAGGCACCAGGTGTGCTGAGAGAATTAGCAGCGTGCACCCTGGGCCACGCAGTCCCGTGTTTTGAGCCTCGTCAATGCCACCCTCCAAAGTCAGCAAAGCGTTCACTCGGGGCAGCCAACAGCAACAGCAATCCCAGGAAGGAACCAGCACTTATAGTGGCGAGGAAGTGATGAAGACTACGAGCGACTCCCGCGAAGCGGGGGCCGCGAGGCGCGGATTGGTCAAGGGAGGCGGGGCCGGGAAGAGGCACCAGGTGTGCTGAGAGAATTAGCAGCGTGCACCCTGGGCCTCGCAGTCCCGTGTATTGAGCCTCGTCAATGCCACCCTCCAAAGTCAGCAAAGCGTTCACTCGGGGCAGCCAACAGTCTTTTCTATGTTTTAATTACGTGTTTGTGTTTCTTTTGCTTAAGTTGACCATTTCGGCCTATACAAGATGGCTGAATGAGACATTAAACGTGACTGCCCTGACAACACGAGGTTCTGGGTGAAGTGCGCAGGCGTCACCGCCAGCAGCGGTGGCCTGGACCTGACCCCGGGAGAACATGTACCCTTCAAGGACGCTCCGGGAACCTAGCCAATATCAAAGACAATGCTTGATTTAAAAAAACGGAACCAACAAGTACGATGAGTTCATCGTTTGACACCCTGAGAACTGTACCTCACGACCCCAAGTCGACCAATCAGGACTTTCTGAATCCCGATCTTGATACTTTTTGACATTATTTTCATTATAAAAGTAGGTAGGGAATTGAACTATTATCGATTGCTCTTCTTTGACGAACTCGATTTCCTGACGTTATGCTGACGGAGAGGACGGTGACACTGCTGGACAGCTGTTATCCTGAATCTTTGAAAGACTGAATTGCGGCCTAACTTTGCTGAATAAAATTCTTCCTTGACTGACTGACTTTGAGGACGACTTTAACCAGAATAGGTAAATATGATGCTCTGAAATGCTGATGATGATTTCTAACGTTTCTTGCAATATTTCTTAGATAAAGAATATTTGAGTATTGGACAAATGTGTTGTGTTGATTATTTGAAGAAGAGCATTAGGATAAAGAAGTAATGTGTAGATAGATGAGTTTAGTCACTAAAATCATATTTAACAACTAAATGATCCATCTCCTTATGAGAGGGATATCTTAGGTTTGAAGTCAATACGTTTAGGGTAAGGTAAAGGTATTCCTTTCATGTCAGAGTTTGGAAGCTTATTTCCCAAGAAAAACAGATCAACGGAGTGTAAGTATTGGTGTTATGGGCCCCACCAATAAATGTATATGAGTGAATTTGATGTTGAGGTATTTGGTCTGTGACGAAGGGGGAATTTGATGTTCCACGCTGCATCAGTTTTTCTGGTAGCAAGACGATGGTTTTTATTGTTTGGTTTGGTGATTATTGCTTCTAAATAGCTTATTGAGTATTGGCTATTGATATTGGTTTATGTACTAACACTCTATGGTGAGTCGTGTTGAGTTTTATGTTGTTTGCACGGCTTCTGGGATGTAGGAAGTCGGAAGTTTATAACGGTTCCGTAGTAAAGCAGAGGTAAGCGCTGTTCTCGGGAAAGACGGAATTGTTGTTATCCTGTAGGTACACAGGAGAAAACGTGTGACGATTGAAGTTGCACGATGCATTGTCTGGGTTCGATTCAGTGACATCGCCGTGTGTTGCCATTAGAGACATTTTCTGTGTGAGAGAAGTGTGTATGATAGCGAAGGTTACCTGTGAAATTCTGGTTTTAGGTACCAGTGATCCAACTGGCATTCCAATAACGCTTATCACTGCAAAGGTAATAGGTACTCTCTGAGCTTGTTAGAAGGACAAAGGAGAGGTAAGCGCTGCTTTGTTAACGTATGTCATAATTCTGTAGTAGGACAGACTGTTCGCTGTTCTCGGGAAAGACAGGATTCTGTGCGAATGTACTATTTTTTCTTGTGTGAAAGTCCGTGAATGAAATAGCATTCAGGTTAATTGTGAAACTCTGGTTTTATTTCTCAGGAGCATTGCGTCTCCAACTATGTGTCTTAATTCTGGAGAAACGGTTAGCTAATGCTTGTTAGAAGGATGAAGTAGAGGGATGTGCTACTTTATCAACAGAAGTAACGATTCAGTAGTAGGGCAGAGGTAGGCGCTGCTCTTGGGAAAGACGGAATTCTCGTGAGAAAGGTCTATTGCTATTCCTTGGTTAGCAAAGCGGACAATGGTGGCGTTTTTATGTTGTTACTAACAGAATTGTAGAAATTGAAATAAAAATTTACCGAGTGGTTTTGTGAAGGAGGGGTAGACAGGAGCAGGAGCTGCCGCAGCGGCTGCTGACGTCAGATCGACCGCGCTGGGATTGGACAGTCGGTCAGAAACGTAAAACGCTCCAGATTGGTGCGTTAGTGTGCGCCGCGCTAGGAGTGGAGGAATACAGGGTGACGTAGACGCTCCCTATTGGTGCGTTAGTGTGAGTCGCGCTGAGATTTGAGAATTGTGACAGTGACGTAGACGCTCCGGATTGGTGCGTTAGTGTGAGTCGCGCTGCAATTGGATAGAGAAGCGGTACAGTTGTACGGAGAAACTAGTGAGACACGAAAGAAAGGAAAATGTATTACGATCCACCAGAAAAGAAGAAAAAGTCATGGTTTGGTAAAATTAAGAAGTGGTTTAAGAAGGACAAACCGATCATAACTAGGGAAGGACAGTTACTTCCTCCACCGAAAACCCCTGCATCCTTCATGGTTGCGAAATATGGATATCACACCTGCATTTGGTTAGATAATTGGGTCAAATACACTGAGAAAGAAAGAGTGCTGGCTTTTCCAGAGCATGGTTCATTTAATTTGGCTGTTTTTGAGAGATTTGAGAGAGGAAATGATGAATTTAGAACCAAGACCTAGACCGACTCAATTCGAGGCTTTGACAGAATGGGAAGACAAAATGCATGACCGAGAAAGACAGAGAAATGGTAGATGATATAGGTACCTGTTTGGCAGGTCATATGGACATGAGACGCATGATGATCGAATGAGAAGGTGGCGGAATGCGAGTATGACTGAGGGTTTGTTTCCCGTAAGAACTGCAGGAGAGAATGAAGGACAAAAGTTTGTAGAAAAGAGGCATAATGTGGAATCGAGAGGGTATGGAATGAATGAGTCAGAGGATGATGTTCTCGATGATATGTTTTACAAGAATCCACCACCATACCGACCAGAACCAGAAATATTAAATCCAGGCGCCCCAATGAAAGAAACAGTACGAATCATAAAATCGGAACCAGAGTTCCAAGATTTGGGAAGAAACAATTCTATTAGAGACGTAGAAAAGAAGTCTGGAGGAAAATTGGATGGAGAAAATTCAGCAGAACTAGCAAAAACAACCCTAGAATTAACCGAGAAAATAAGAGAATTGACTAAAAATTTGGAAGCGGTAACTGTTCCAGTAACGATAGGTCCAGTAATGCCTATTTTTGACAAGCAGAAAGACAGCGAACATTGTTTGACAGTCCCTTATAAAAGTAATAAACCGGTTGAACAGCTAAGAATGAGTCAGAGTGATAATCCATGGAGACAGACTATGAGTATGATTGAACCGAATTTTTCAAATAACCCGTTTGTAGGTCAGAACTGTGCAGAAAAACGTATGACAATGATAGAGACAATGTCAGAAACTCAAAAAGATTTTGGACAAGGAAACGTAGAGAAGCCAGTAGGACCATCAACACAAGAGTTGAGTGAATGGTTGAGAAGCTTGCAAAAGAAAGACAAGGAATCACAGTCAATAGATGTAGCTCAATGACGAATGGTACTGGAAGAATTAATAGTAGGAACTATTCCGACAGAGAAGTAAAAAACTTACCAACATGAGGAGTTATTATTTCTGTGCAAAAGCGTAACATGGAGAGCAAAGAGTCTTCATGAAAGATTAGAAGAAGTGGCAAATTAGATGGGTATTGATATTGAAAAGGTAAAAGCCTTACAGAAACCCTATCAAGTAGATTTCACCGAAAAAGATATTGAAAACATGAATACCACTGGACGAATAGGTCAGATTAAGGAAATAATTATTTTGTTGAGAAAGTGGGGAGATGTGGACAAATGGAAGAGCAGATGGTATCGTAAGCGAGACGAAGTTTCAGACAAAACGTTTTCAGCCTATCCTATGAGAGAAAAAGAGAAGGTTGTGACAGAATGCCCTATGAGAGAGATTCCGGGAGGAGGATATGTACATGTTCTATGGACCAGACAGGATATTTTGTCATTTACGAATGACTTCCCTCGACTGCGTGAAAAACCCGTTGAGTGGTATAGACAGGTGGACAGATTTGTGAAGCTATCCAAAGTACTGTGGATTGATCTGAATAGCTTATTTGACATAATAGTACCAGCAGATCTATGGACAGAATGCAAAATAGTAATAGATTGGCCGACACAGGAATATCCATGGGATCTAAAAACAGGAGCCCCAGACCCCGAAGTAATGAAGAAATATGAACAGGTTATGGCATTCTTGAAGAACAAGGTACCCCCTAAAGAGACAGTTTGGGTGAAAATTGACAGGACACATCAGGAAAGCAAAGAATCCGTACATGCCTATTATGAGAGGTTAATTTTATCCTTTAAACAATTCAGTGGAGACGAAAATTTGAGTGACAAGTATTTGAGTCATTTCGTATACAGATTTGTATATGGTCTACGTCCAGAAATTGGTGAAATGATAAAACAGCACACGGTAGATTGACAAAATAAGAAAATAGACGAAGTATTGAGACATGCTAAATATTTCAGTGATGAAATTGAAGCAAAACAGCGGAAACTAAAAGAGAAGGCTATGTGGGCACAAGTAAATGTAGCAGAGAGACAGGAAGCACAAATAGCAGAACAAGCTGGGTCAAAACAGAGATTTAATCCTGGGAAAAATAAAGGGAATATTGAGAAATTTCCGTGCCATAATTGCGGTAGGATAGGGCATTGGAAATCCGAGTGTAAGAATCCACCAAGTACTAATGATGAAAATTCATCCTTGAATCCACAGGTGCAGAATGAGGTGAGTGGTCAACAGCAACAACAACAGCAGGGTGTAACACAACAGAATCAGGTGCCAAAACCACCTTTTCCACAGAACAAAAATTGCCAGAAGTATAGTAAGGAGAATGGATTCTACAATGAAGAACAGGTAAATAAGCCGCAACGCGCTAGCGCTGCTTCGCAGTATTGGCTGCAAAGCGATGAAAGCGATTCAGAAGAGAGGTATTCCCAAGCACACGTAAAGTATCAGTTAGCATAAATGCAAGATTATTGATGACATGAAACAAAATGAGTTAGACTTTTGCTTCTTTCTTTGTGGTTTCTTTTAGGGGTGGGCGGAATTTGCGAAATCCACTTTCGCAAATTATCGCGAAAATGTTTAAAATTATCGCAAATAAGCGGAAATATCGCGAAGATGCTCGCGGGCACGGCCATCTTGTTTTGAGTTGTCTCGCGGTGCATGATCGAGACAAGAAAGACGTGATCGCGCGACGCATGACGTCACTGCGGGCGTGAACTCTCGCGAGACAGCGCAAATTGCTTAAAAACAATACAACATCTCATGGAGAACGCAACCGGATCAAGAAAACTTGTCGGCGAACGCAGGGATTCAGGTAAGGCGATCGCGTGCGCGCGAGAATGTATTATTTTACAGCGCGAGCAAGAAACAAATAACCGCCAAGCTGCGGAAAGCGGAATTTTTGACATTTTCGCGCTCTCCGCGGAACGCGAAAATGTCAAATTATCGCAATTTCCGCGAACGGAACGAAATTTTCGCCCAGGCCTAGTTTCTTTCTTTAATATTCCTCTTTTGACAGTAGTTCATCAAGCCAACACGTGTTTCGTCGCCTCCGTAAAATAGTACATGCGACTTGTTCATGGCTAGGTAAAGAATCATGTGGAATTCTACATTAATGTTGTCATTCTCGTCAACATTTACAATTGTCATCTGACATTAGTGCTCCCAGGGTGAATATGGTGGCATTGATTCATTCAGAGTGAAGCTGTCACACATATGTGACCAACCATCATGCCGGGTGTACAGACAGTGACGAGCGATCCGGTTGTTGTACCTGAACGATTCAGAAGAGGGTTATTGACGGTGCCGAAGGGAGGAGGAAGAGTGTGTACTTGGCGCAACTCTAGAAGTAGACCAGACAGGCCCGTTTGTAGATGGAAAGGTTAATAATGAAAATATTACTTTCCTAGTGGATACTGGTGCTACTCAATCAACAGTTAGATCAGCTGATGTTAAGAATCTTCCTTTCTTGGATGAAACGATCCAAGTAGTTGGTGTATCCAACAGACAGATTAAAACTTACCTTACAGAACCAGTGAAAGTTAGTATAGGCAAATAAATTTTCTGAAATGCATAGATTTGTAGTGTGCGACACCATTCCTGTGAATTTGTTAGGTAGAGATTTATTGTGCAAGATGAATTGCACTATATTTTGTACTCAAGATGGAATAGCCTCTGAAACACCAGATGATGATGTGTGTATAAAATGACATTGGCAAACAGAGAGAAAGAGGTTACAGGAACCTATGCTGTATTTAACCCTGATGAATTACCAAAAGAATTAAAACAATCTGTAAAAGCAGAAGTGTGGGATTTCACAGGAGAAGATGTAGGGTTGATGAGAAATGTAGATCCAGTAAAAAAACCTGTAAAAGAAGGAGTATGTTACCCAAATGTCCCACAATATAAATTGACCCCTGAAATAATCGAAGGAGTTACTCCTGTGATTGAGAAAATGATAAAACAAGGAATTTTGAGAGAAATAATGAGTAGCCCATGTACTTCACCAATAATGGGACTGAAAAAGTCTAGTGGGAAGTTCAGAATAGTGCAAGATCTGAGAAAGATAAACAAAATTGTTATACCATGTTGTCCCATTGTACCAAATCCATCTGTGATTTTATATCAGATCCCTCATGACACAGAATGGTACACAGTGATTGATTTGTGCCATGCTTTCTTTTCCATCCCATTGCACCATGACAGTCAGCAAATTTTTGCATTTCGTTTTGGCGGGCGTATTTTGGCGTGGTGCCGAATTCCACAGGGGTATACAGAAAGCCCCTCAATATTTAATCAGCTATTGAAAAGGTCTTGAGAGAGTCTAGAAATGCCAGAAAATTCAGTACTAGTCCAGTATATTGATGAACTTTTTGTGGCATCGAAAACTCGTGAAGCTTGTGAGGTAGACACGGTAGCTTTGCTGAATCATTTGGCAGATGGAGGATTAAAAGTGTCACCATCGAAATTACAATTTTGTAAGAAAGAAGTCCAATATTTTGGACACAGCATTGAGAAAAGACACAGGAAAATAACCATAGACAGAATCAGGATCATAAAGAGAATGAGTCCACCAATGACCCAAAGAGAAGTGAGAATGTTTCTGGGAATGGTTGGATATTGTCGTCAGTGGATAGGAAACTTTTCATTGATTGCAAAACCTTTGGTACGATTGACAAGAAGTGATGTGAGAGATCCAATTGATTTGAATAAAGAGGAGTTGGCAGCATTCAAGAAGTTGAGAGAAGGATTGTGTGAAGCGCCTGCATTAGGTATGCCTGACTATGATAAGGAGTTCGAGTTGTATTGCAGTGAGAGAAATGGATGTGCGCTCTCTGTTCTAGTACAGAAGCATGGAAAACTGAGGAAACCAATTGCATATTTCTCATCCATGTTGGACCAAGTAGCTGTAGCCCTTCCTGGGTGTCTGAAAGCAGTAGCTGCTACATGTCGAAGTTTGGAACAGAGTGAAGGAATTGTGATGGGATACCCTGTGAAAGTGTTTGTGCTTCATGATGTGGTGATTCTTATAACAAGGAGTCGTACTCAGTATATGACACACAGCCGACTGACTTAGTATGAAAAGGTCATTTTGGGTGCAACAAATGTGAGTCTTGTGAGATGCGTGAATGTGAATCCTTCAACATTGTTGCCTGACTTAGAACATGTGGAGGTAAGAGATGAAGCAGATCATGATTGTTTGTATGTACTTGATTTCTGTACAAAACAAAGACCTGACATAAAAGATGAACCTTTGCCAGAAAGTGATTATGTCATGTTTGTTGATGGATTTTGTTTGAGAACAGATGATGGAGTGCTGAGTGCAGCATATGGGGTATGTACAGTTGCAGCAGTAATGGAAGCATTCTATTTGAAAGGAGTAAGGTCGGCCCAAGTAGCTGAACTTATTGCCTTGACCAGAGCATGTAAGATTGGGAAAAGTGTGAGAGTGACTGTGATAACTGATAGCCAGTATGGCTACGTGGTGGTCCATGATTTCAGCCAAATTTGGCTGCAATGAGGTTTCCTAACCTCAAGTGGAACTCCCATTAAGAATGCTGAAGGGGTTGGGAAGTTGCTTGAGGCAATACAGCTGCCTAGGCAATTGGCTGTGGTAAAATGTGCTGCTCATAGTCGCAGTGGTGATTACATTGCCACTGGAAACAAATTTGCCAATGATATGGCGCAATATTGTGCACAAAATCAGAATTCAATTAATCGGGCAAAGGAAAAAGAGTTGATTTCTTGTTTCCCAATGTTTACTAACACTGTGGGAACATGGGATTAGGTAAGACAATTACAGGAAGAAGCAGGAGAGGAAGAAGTAAAACAATGGGTAAAAGCAGAACACTGAACCAACATAGTCCCTAAAAGAGACGCAACATTATTTCTAAACAAAACTATCCACAACCCATATACCGAAAAAGTTCATCCTGAAACAATGAATTTGTGCTCATGGTTTTAGTAGTATGAACCAGGATCACGAGACCCAATCCTTTTTACAAACACGACATACTTCTCCTACAAGAGACCTGGAACCTGATACACCTTCCAATTACAGGTTTTGCAGAACATCATATATTGGCTAAGAAGCTGTCCAAGTTTGGACACCCACGTGGAGGGCTTTCGACATATGTATCACAGAACTTCAATTGGGAAACCGAGATGTTGGACGTGGGGTTAAGCTGGGTTTAAGTAGTAAAAATTACCAGAAAGTTGCTACAGCAATTTTTAACAATAAACGTTTACTTTCATCCCGACCGGTCAACCAAAGAAGAAAAAATGAAAACACTAGCCAAACTTATTAAAGTTCTACAGAAATCAAACGAGCAATGCCCACTGATAATTTCAGGGGATTTTAATTCCAATCTAACAAGAGATGGGACACCTAGTTGTAAACAGACCACAAAATCTGGATTGGTATATGAAGCAACTTTTTTGAATAAATTAGAATCACAGGGCTTGACAATCCTTAGAAGGGAGAAAAGGGGAAACTCAACAACAGGACCAACCTATATAAGCGGGAAAGTCAAGTCCACCATTGATTTTACATTAATTAGTAAGAGCATTACAGACAGCATTGTAGACTATGACATCGTCCAGCATATAGAAAGCGATCACTTTCCCCAAATTATCAGGATGAAAACTGTGGTGACCAGGTCCAACAAGATAAATTCCCTGTCTCATTTACCGGGAAATTTAACTTGCGAAAAATCAGATTGAGAGATGGAAAAACCGAAGAAATTCAGGCAACAGCAAGCAAATTTATGTCAGAATGTGAACAACAAGAAGACGGAGACCACGTTAAACACTGGGAAAACCTGGTAGAGGTTTTAATCCAAAAGCACTCTGCTCTCCCAGCCATACACAAAAGTTCAAAAATGTTAAAAGAACCATGGTTCACTGAAGATTTAAGACTGGAAAAAAAAATAATATCTAGGGAGCTACGGAACGTTCAAACAACCAAAAAACATGGAACTAAATCAAACCACACTCTGTTAAGGAGTTTGAGAAAGAACTATCGAAAAAAGCTGTGGGCGGCGAAGGCCAAACACAAAGAATCAACGTGGCTAAAGCTTTTACTAGCCAGTAAAAAGCAGAACTCTCGGGACTTCTGGAGGATCATAAACAATCTGAACAACGGCGAAGAGATGTCTCATGACCCCGGTATCACTGCAGCAGGCTGGGAAGACCATGTAAGGAGCCTTTATGCAACAAAGGACATTAGATCTTTCAACAACAAGCTATGGGCTCCAAAAGAATCGGTTCCGGGTAACCAAGAGGGTTCCCAGGTAAGATTAAAAAAGTTTAACGACCCGGACTACGAAATCCGGGAACATGACCAGTCAGTATTGACATCCCGCAAAAGTGTAACAAAATGTATACAGAAACTAAAATCCGAGGGCGCACCTGGTCCAAATGGACTACCGACTGCTGTATTTAAATCAAATGTTGACTTTTGGTCTAACCACCTAACAGCTTTGTTTAATCAAATTTTTATCCTTGGCCGCATGCCAACATCATGGAAAGGAAACATTATTCACCCCATCTTCAAAAAGGGCAATAGAAGAAACCCAGGGAACTATAGGCTGATATCTCTAATAGACGTGGAAGGAAAATTGTACGCCTCATGCCTTTTGGAGCAAGTTCAAGAATGGGTAGAAGATAACAATTTACTTCCCATCTTTCAAACTGGCTTTAGACAGGGGATGGGAACATCAACAAACCTGACAACACTGGCTCTGCTAATAGAGAGAGCCGAGAAAACCAATCAACGACTGTATGGGTGTTTTATAGATATAAGAACAGCCTTTGACCGAGTGAGCAGGTCAAGACTATGGGAAAAGCTTAAACACTGGGGGATGCCAAGGATGCTACTAAACACAATAATCCGCCTTTACACCGACACATGGGCAAGGGTTAAACTAGGCCAGGGATCGAGCTTAACATCCAAAATCAAAACTCAGAATGGCTTAAAGCAGTGCTGCGTCCTGGCCCCATGCCTATTTAATCTGTTCTTGGCAGACTTGGGCAGAAACCTAGGACAAACTAACAGTCATGCACCTAAACTAGGGAACGATCACATTCCAATACTGCAGTTTGCTGATGACATTGTCTTATTAAGTAAAACGCCAATAGGTCTACAACGCCTAATAAACAATCTTCGATCCTATTTGGAACAAGAATTAATCAGGGAAAAAACTAAAATACTCCGACTAGTGGAGCACAAGAAGATCATATTTAAATGGACAATTGCCAAGTCAGCACTGGAAGAACAGAACCACTATCGGTACCAGGGCGTGATGATCGGGAAAGGCCATTCAAAAAAAGAACACATTTTGGCAATAAAAGCAAAGTCCCAAACACTAATTTATGCATATAGACAGCTCCAACTAAAAATGGGGGGTCCAAACTATACACACCTCCTTAGGGTAATGTCTGTCCAAATTCAACCCACTTTATCATACGGATTAGTGACCTGGCTGGGAGGTGAGGCCAAAATCTTAGAGGAACTACAGACCAAAATATACAAATCTGTGTTCAAACTGCCAAAATCAGCATCTGCGGCCCAAGTCCGTCTCGAATTTGGATTACAAAACCAACACCTACGCTCAAAGTCAAGGTTTGTAAAATGGTGCCACAAACTTCGGTTAGCACAACCTAAGTCCATGGACCACGTTTGTTGGCAAGAGATAAGCACCCAAGACAGAGAGCCCAATGGAAATTCTTGGGCAACCTACTTGAACTCCTGTTTGATCGAACTTAATCTCCTCGAAATTTGGCATAAAGAAACCGACCATGTTTCCTTTTGTACAACAGCCAACAGAGTGGCAAAAAGAAATTCTTTACTAGAGGATAAATCTACACTGGCTACTCGTCGCCACGCTTGGACCATAATTTCTTCCTACACTTATCAGAAACCGCAGTCTTACTTAGCAACCCACTTTAGTCAACATCTAAAAAAAACCTTCATTGACTACAGATTGGGTTTGCATTATTCAAAAGACTTAAGACCATCTTGGAAATATCAGAAAGAATGTTTTCAATGTAGATTATGCGGATATCATAACAAAACCCTAAGTCACTTGTTTTGCGTGTGCCCAGCACTAATGGCACTGAGAAGGAAATACTTACGTCCTATTTTGATCAACCTGAATATAAAAACATGCAGGCAAGCGATAATATCCTGGTTGAGTGGTTCTTCTTCCATTCTAGCCTGCAGGGGGCTCAAATTCATGACTGAAGTAAAAAAATGACTCCCAGACTAATGAGTAGTTCTACACTAGACTCAAAGTGGAAAATAGTGACCAAGGCCGGATGTTTAATCACGTGACTTTAACTCAACACGTTAGACCAAGACTCAGAAACCATTAGAACAATCTTTTGGGGAACACGTGACACGGTTTAAAAAAAAAAAAAAAAGGGAAAAGAGAAACGAAATTAAATATTCACGAATGTAAGTTTTATAACATGCACTGCTTTTATTTTAAATGCGAATTGTAATAATTTTTATTAATTATGCAATAAACTTGAACTTGAACTTGGTGTGCACCAAGAGAAAAAGATCATGTGTGGGTCTATCGAGATGGAAGACCAGTTATGCCTGATAGCATGATGTCTGCCATGGCACGGATGTATCATGGACAGGGACATATAGGGAGAGACGCCATGATTAGGTCTTTTTAAACAAACTTGGTATAATGCCAAGTTCAGGCTTGTGGCGGAAAGTATTTGTCAAAGATGTCTAATTTGTCAGCAATACAATCCAGGAAGAAAGACAGTGGTGAGTCTAGGAACAATAGGACGAGAGGGAGGACCTTTTACTAGAATGCAAGTGGATTTCATTGAGATGCCACCTTGTAACAGGTTGAGGTATGTTTTGGTAATGGTTTGCCTATTCTCTAGGTGGGTAGAGGCGTTCCCAACAAGAAGAAATAATGGAATGACAGTGGCAAAAATATTGTTGAGGGAATTTATACCTAGGTTTGGGTTCCCAGTAACAATTGAATCAGACAGAGGAGGACATTTTCATAATGAGATCATAAAACTGATTTGTGAAGCATTGAATGTACGACAAAAACTGCATTGTGCGTACCGACCAGAGGCTTCTGGTGTAGTAGAACAAATAAATGGTACTATCAAAAACAGAATAGGGTAAATGTGTTTAGCCACAGGTATGAAATGGCCCGATGTCTTGCCTCTGGTACTCATGACTATTAGATCAATACCATACAGAACTACTGGTTTGAATCCGCATGAGATCCTCAAGGGACGTGCAATGAGACATGTATTTATACCAGTCAACAAGCTGATGACAATAACTGATGACATGGTATTGGAATACTGTAAAAGCCTGGCTGACGCAGTTCATTCTGTGTTTCATCAGGTTGGAGCGGAAGCCACCACTCTTGAAAAGAAGCCAGCTCATGATCTAAGCCCAGGGGACTGGGTAAGGATAAAAGTACACAGAAGAAGAAACTGTTTGGTTCCCAGGTGAGGAAAACCAAGGCAAGTCATCTTGACTACAACAACAGCTGTGAAGTGTGCTGGATTGAAAAACTGGATCCATGCAAGTCATACTTTGAGAATTCCAAATCCAGTTGACTGTAAAGAAAAGGAGTATTTTGATGAATCAGTATCCAGTACTGAGTCAGATGACGGAGAGCCAAAATATAAAGAAGGAGAAAACTCTGTAAGGGGGAGACAGAGCCAAGGTTAACTTTGGTCCCCAGAAGTAATTCCCTGAGGAGAAGGTTACAGATGTCTGATACCAGTTCAGACTCAGAGACAGAACAACGAGCACACTCTTCCAAGAAAGAACAAGGAAAGAACAAAGGAAAGGACGGTGGAGAGACAATAAAGGAAATCCATGAGAAGGAGGTGCCAGATGAAAGATTGAGAGAAATTCCACCTGAAACAACACTTTTAGATGGACAGGTGCCAGTTACAGAGAGAGAGGGAAAGATTATTGCGGAAGACCCCCGAGGAGGTGTGGGGAACTCCAACATCCAGTTAGAAGCAGGGACAAGTAGTCAGCAGGAAGATTGCGTGACGGAGATTCGAGGAGGGACAGAAGTAGGGAAAACAAAAGAAGTGGTGGAAAAATAACTCGTTGAAGGTAAAAAGCAAGTTGGAACAGAGTCTGAGGAAAGCGAAGATGAAATACCAGAAGGCCGAGTTCTGAGAAAGAGAGCTTGGAGAACTGAAAAGAATGATAAGGGGAGTAAATTGAAAAGAGCGGCAAAAGACGAGGTGTGGCCAAACAAATTAAAGAGACTGAGATATCGACTGACATGTGTAAATTCGCCAAGAGCTGAACAGGTGAAGTAACGAGTCAGGAAAAATCGAAAGAAGAAGAACAGACAGTAGTCAAAGAAAACAAACGAACAAGAAAACCTAACCAGAAGTATAAATCACCGGAATGGACATATGGGGCCCTGCCTGAAGTGAAAGAAGAGGTGGATAGCCAAGGAAATCCAGAGGTGATTGTACCGGAAGAGGTTGAGGAAGACGAAGAATCGGAAATCCTGAGAGTTATCTTGTCCGATATTGGAGAAGAAGCGGATGTTCAGGACAACCTGTATGCGGAAAATGAAAGGAAAGTGAAAGATGATGAGATGCCAAACTGAATGAGAAAAGGAAGTTACTGATGGAAAAACAATAAAATATTGAAAAAGACAAAAACTGTTAGAACCACGTAGGTGCTTAGAAGCCTTGGATTAGAAACTAGTTGTGAAGTAGAAGAGGCTAAGTCAAAAGACACGGCTCATTTTAGAAAAGATGGCAAACATAGAAAGTAGCAAAAGTAGATATACCTTCCTTAGAAGATGGTGCAAAATGTGTTGTTGTTGTACAGGATTATTAATGCTTCTTTGGAGTATTCTTGCTCTACTAATTTCATTTAAAGTTATTGTAGATACATTAGAAGGACATAGCGATAACATAACTAATATAGGGAAAGTTCAAAAGGTAGTTCCAACTAGAATAGATAAAAACTATTTACAAAAAGACAGGTCAATAACAGATTTTTCTAACAATGTGTTTTCAAAGTTGTTGTATGAATATGTAAAAACAATGGACGTAAGGGATTGCTACGTATGTATGCAATTACCTGCATCTGTATCTGAAGGAGTGACTTATCATCACCTTCCTGTAACATATGGAATAACATGTAGTGTAATAGCTAGTTTATTTTATCAAACAGGTAAATTAGAGTATTGTTTTTCAGATGTAGATACTATATTTTCACAAGTGCCAGCAATTAACAAACTAAACAAGGTAAAACCTGCAAAGGTATTAGGTGAATTTTTCTTAGAGCCTAAAGAACTAACCTTAGAATATATATATAGAAATAACTTGACTTGCAGTTTAAAGAAAGAAGAGAAGACATTTTTGGATATGGTTGAAGAAAGGAGATTGAAAATGCAAAGAAAGGCTTCAGAAGGGAAGGTGGAGAAAACAGTTTGGGATGTAGAAACGGAGAAGCACTTGAGAGGGAAAACGAGTCCAACTATGGCTTTAGATTGGCCTCTGAAAGGGAAATTGTGTATAAGAAGGAATCAGACGGCATATGACAATTATTTTCTAGGGAATAGTGAGTGCCATGATACATACCGAATAATGGGAGGATGGGGATTTAAAGGCTGAAGAGATCCAGTATTTCCAGGACTGTATTTCATTTGTGGGAACAGGGCATATTATCGTTTGCCAGACCATTGGTATGGCACATGTTATGTTGGCCTGGTTTTTCCAAAGGTTTTTCACATGGATAGAGGAGAAGATGGTGTACATAGTTTAGGTAGTTATTTAGCACGTAGTAAGAGAGAATCTTGGACTGAAATTGTGGATGACATTTTTGGAGCACTGATACCCGCCGTGCGAATATCTCTGAATGCAAATAAAATTAGAAAACTTTCAACAGTAGTGGATCACTTGTCAACAAGCACCGCTGGAGGATTCTTATTGGTAAATACTGAAATGGTTGCCATGCATGCTATGGTAATGCAAAATCGACTTGCCCTTGATATATTATTGGCAAAAGAGGGTGGAGTCTGTGGAATGCTGAAAGTTCAACATTGGTGTACTTACATTCCTGACGAAAGTAGAGATTTGAAAATGTATATTAAGAATATTACAGAATTGCATGATGAAATTGTACCACTGGAGGTTGAAGGTGTCTGGGAGAAGATTGGTAAGAAAATATCAGCTATTAAAGATTTTGTAGTAAAATTAGGTAGTACATTTATAGGTAAGATATTATTTCCATTAACATGTGTGATTTCCTTAATATTAATAATTAGATTAGGTTGTATTTGTTGTAGAAAGAATAAAAATTAGAAAAGAATAAAAAGAGAAAACTTAAGGAGAAGGGATAAGAAACAAGAAAGAGAATTTGAAGAAATAGAACTAGAAGAGTTAAAGGATAGCATGTACAAAACAGCAAAAAGAGAAGAAACAGAGGAAACTGAAATATGAACGAAACAAGAAATCAATTTAAATTTCCGTAAAAGGGATACAACATTTTTGATTAGTGTGGTGATATAATCACCAAAGGGGGGATTGCTGGAGCGGGTAGTACAACATTTTGTATAGCCCCCCATTCTGCATGTTTATATTAATCCTAATAATCCATTAATTGTAATATTATTAATCCATTTGAAGTGATAACTCACCAATTATATTAACAAAAGAATTACACGTGGGAATTGCACCTTGCATGGCTATACTAATTGTAAACTAACTTGAGTATGCATATTAATAGTAGGAAATTAGAATATTGCATGTTATATGTTGCTTTGGTGATGTATTTGTGATTTGTGCTTTATTCAGTGAGTGTAAACCGCTCTGAGTGTTGCTTCTGCTAGATAAATACACACACATATGGGTATTAGCAAGGGAATAACATTGTATTCGTCATTTCTATGTTTTAATTACGTTTTTGTGTTTCTTTTGCTTAAGTTGACCATTTCAGCCTATACAAGATGGCTGAACGAGACGTTAAACGTGACTGCCCTGACAACACAAGGTTCTGGGTGAAGTGCGCAGGCGTCACCGCCAGCAGCAGTGGCCTGGACCTGACCCCGGGAGAACATGTACCCTTCAAGGATGCTCCGGGAACCTAGCCAATACCAAAGACAATGCTTGATTTAAAAAACTAGAACCAACAAGTACGATGAGTTCATCGTTTGACACCCTGAGAACTGTACCTCACGACCCCAAGTCGACCAATCAGGACTTTCTGAATCCCGATCTTGATACTTTTTGACATTATTTTCATTATAAAAGTAGGTAGGGAATTGAACTATTATCGCTTGCTCTTCTTTGATGAACTCGATTTCCTGATGCTATGCTGACGGAGAGGACGGTGACACTGCTGGACAGCTGTTATCCTGAATCTTTGAAAGACTGAAATGTGGCCTAACTTTGCTGAATAAAATTCTTCCTTGACTGACTGACTTAGAGGACGACTTTAGCCAGAATAGGTAAATATGATGCTCTGAAATGCTGATGATGATTTCTAACGTTTCTTGCAATATTTCTTAGATAAAGAATATTTGATTAATGGACAAATGTGTTGTGTCGATTATTTGAAGAAGAGCATTAGTATAAAGAAGTAATGTGTAGATAGATGAGTTTAGCCACTAAAATCATATTTAACAACTAAATGATCAATCTCCTTATATCTTAGGTTTGAAGTCAATACGTTTAGGGTAAGGTAAAGGTATTCATTTCATGTCAGCATTTGGAAGCTTATTTCCCTAGAAAAACAGATTAACGGAGTGTAAGTATTGGTGTTATGGGCCCCACCAATGAATGTATATGAGTGAATTTGATGTTGAGGTATTTGGTCTGTGAAGAAGGGGGAATTTGATGTTCCACGCTGCATCACCCACACTGGAGGAGGTGTGGCGCTAGCGAAAAATAATAGAGCATTTTATGAAATCTGTGGATGTTATAAAAACAAAGATTTGGGGCAAGAGGTAAATGTGATAAAAAAATATATATGATGCACAAGACAGAAAGCCAGCTGTTGAAGAGTTCAATGTGTGAGGAAGAAAACCTGTGGTAGAAAAGAAGTGTTTTAGATGTTGGCCTTTTTGTAAGGATTGTCTAGCGATAAAGGCATTGTACAGAATATTGAAGGAAAAAGAGTCACTTTCAGAGCGAATGCAAAAGTAAGAGGGATAAGGAAAATGTCAAAGACACAGATGTGAAGCAGGGAGAAAGAGATGAAGAGCCTGAATGTGGACAAATTGTGTTGCAAGTGGAAGAAGAAAATAAGAATAGTCCTATCAATGAAATTCAAGTTGAAGGGGAAACCCCAAGGGTATTAATTGATTTGAGTGCAAAAGTAACTTTGGTCTGGAAATCATTTTTTTCCTTCACAAACTACAAAGTTATGTTATGTTATGTTAACCGGATTTGTATAGCGCACAGCTGCCCCAGCAAAGGGGCGTCCCGGCGCTTCTTGACAAGAGACCGATACATAACAATTCAAAGAAAAACCAGAACAAACCTAAGCACCCAAAGAGAACAAATAGGTCTTAACGGCTTTCCTGAAAGTCAGAAGATCATCAATGGCGCGAATGTGGGCAGGAAGTGAGTTCCACAGCTTGGCAGCAAGCACACTGAAAGAGCGGCTACCGGCTCTAGCCCTTTTAAAGCGCGGAACTATGACCAGATGTGAGCCTGAAGACCTTAGAGACCGCGATGGTACATAGGATGAAATGAGGTGTTCCAAAATCTGAGGAGAAGAGTGTTTCAAAATTTTAAACGAGAGGCAAAGAGACTTAAACTTAATCCTCTGGGAAACAGGGAGCCAGTGAAGACCAGAAATAGCTCTCTTTGCCGAACAAAATCTAGGCAGGCCAACCAGGGCCCTAGCAGCAGCATTTTGAACTCGTTGGAGTCTGCAAAGTTCGGTCTGATTGGCTCCGAGCAAAAGGGAGCTTGCATAATCCAACCGAGACAAAATAGTAGCTTGTACAATAAGCTGTCTGGTTGGAGCATCAAAAAATTTGAGGATAGGTCTAAGCCTCCGAAGAATCCCAAAGCAGGTGGCGGCAGTTTTCTTAGTATGGGAAACAAAACTAAGTTTAGAGTCTAGCCAAAATCCGAGATTCTTCACCTCGGTAACAGGAAGAGGGGTGGGACCTATCTCGGATGGCCACCAACGGTCTCCCCAGGCTCGGCTCTGATTGCCAACAATCAGCACTTCAGTTTTTTTTGCATTTAATTGCAAGCAGTTGTCTGTCAGCCAGCATGCCACTGATCTGATTCCCTCACAGAACTTGGTGGTCTCTAGGTCAGATGCCCCACTAATCGCAACCGCTAGCTGCGTGTCATCGGCATAGGACACCATAGTCAGGTTACAACGCTTGATGACCGCAGCCAGCGGCTGGACATAGATATTAAAAAGTGTGGGGCTAAGAGCTGACCCCTGTGGGACACCTCGTGTGATGGAATGAGGCTCAGACTGGTAAGGAGGGGTTACAACCCTAAACGTCCGACCAGATAAAAACGATCGAAACCAGTCAAGTACCACGTGATCGACACCAGCCTCAACCAAACGCTGTAATAAAATTGCGTGGGAGACGGTGTCGAAGGCGGCACTAAGATCTAAAAGTACTAGAGCCGCCGTTTGACCAGAGTCCACCAAAGTTCGCAGATATTCAACCATAGAGAGAAGCGCGGTCTCAGTGTTATGGCCGGGCTGAAAACCATTCTGCGAAGGATCTAAAATATTGGCAGAATGGATATGATTACAAAGGATGGTATTAACATAGGCCTCAGTCAATTTTGCCACCCAAGGGAGGAGAGAGATTGGGCGATAGTTCTCAAACTTAGAGGGATCAAGAGCAGGTTTTTTTAAAATAGGTATCACCTGAGCTTGCTTCCACCTATCCGGAACGGAGCCCGACTTCAAAGATAGGTTGACAAGGTCGCGAAGCAAAGGAAAACAGAGTGATGCAGATTCCCTGAATTGAGCAGGCCGAAGAGGATCCATAGGAGACCCCGATTGGACTTTCCCTGCGATTTTATCAAATTCGTGCATCGAAAGCTCAGGAAAGGAGCGCAAAACCTTGGTAATATTTGAATCAGAATCCAGTTTCTCCTGAGGGATAGATGGACTAGGGAAAGAGCAATAGATAGCCTCCACCTTTTCCACAAAAAAGGCTGCCAAACCCTCACAGTGATTAGCTGAACAAATATCAGCACCTGGAGCTCTGCTGGCAGTAAGGTCCTTTAGCACCTTGAAAATTAGTTTAGTGGGGTTAGAGCTCGAGATAATTTCACGAGAGAAGTAGGCGGCACGGGTTTTAAAAATCGCCCTATGATAGATTTTTATCTTAGCAAGATATAGTAACTTTTGATCAGGCTGATATGACTTACGCCAGGCTCTTTCAGCTTGTTTGCAAGATTTCCTTAAGAGCCGGAGTGAGTCGTCATACCAAAGACTGGGTCCAGCGCAACGGCGCTTACACTCAGTCATGGGAATCAAACAGTCTAGAGCTCCCGTCAAGATACAGAAACCAGACAGTAATCTGTATTCTTATGGAGGGGAACCAATAACATTGGAAGGTTTTTTTGTGGGATTGGGTGAATACAAAAGAAGGTATGTGTCAGGTAAAGTCTATGTGTTTTTGAAAGATTTAGACCTTCAGATTGAGCTGGTGGAAGATGAGTTGGCTTGTGATAAATTCAAGCAGGACATTATGAAAGAGTTTCCCGCTGTGTTTAGAAAGGAACTGGGATATTTGAAAAGATATGTGCACAGGGTTAAGATGAAGCAAGATGTACAACCTGTACATGGAAAGGAGCGAACTGTACCCATATCAGTAAGAGCAGATATGGAAAAGGAGTTGGTCAAGTTGTAGAAGGATAGTGTGATTGAAGTGGATGGGACAGAGTGGTTATCCCCGTGGTTGCAGCAAGAAAGAGCAGTGGTGATTTGAGGCTCTGTGTAGACATGAGGGAATTTAATAAATGTGTGATGTGGACAAGTATCCCATTATAAGAAGTTGAGGTTAGAAAAGGCTCCCAATCTCAAAAGCGTTATTCCTAATAAAAATCCACACTCATAACTGATGCTATTGTGAAGTTTTTGGGAGCTGCATTAGTGCAAGGGGACAGTGAAGGAGAAAGAACAATAATGTTTTCCTCACATAGCCTAAAGGGGGTTGACGAGCTATATACATTGAATGAGAGGGAGACTTTGGCTATATTTTAGGAAGTAAGAAAGATAAAGATGTTTCTCTGGGGTTGGGATTTTACTGTGAAAACAGATTAAAAACCACTCAGAGAGATTTTGCACAAGAAACGTATAGATGTTATCTCGGGCCTCTAGAACTCAAATAGACCACAATTGTGATAAAATGTGGCTAAAACTTTATTTAGATTGGTCACACATAAAGATGAGGAATGGGCAGAAGAGGAGATGGAAGAAGATATGTGTGCGTGTGACCGAAGGGGTTGTTATTTCAGAAGAAAAGTGGAGAACACCAACTGAGACAGATGATACGTTACAAGAGTTTTTTTGGCATTTGAGGTCTAGCTGGTGTAAGAGAGGTTGTAGTAAGGAGGCGTGTGGAAAATTCTGGGATGTGAGGGACAACTTATCTGTGAGTCAGGGATTACTGTTCAGTGGAATGAGATGAGTTTCCCCATAAGCTATGTGAGGAGACTTTCTAAAAATAGCACATAAAATGCACTCTACAATGACAAAAATTAAGGAGCAAACAAGAATGGTATATTGGCAGCAGTAACTGGACATGCACATAGGGAGATATGTGAGGGACTGTGTGCAATGCATTGTGAGTGATAAAGGACTTAAATCAAGGGTTCAACGCATGGTAGTGAAACAATCACCCAACGGTCCATGGGAAAAAGTAGCATTGGATATATTGGGAGCCATACATACTAAGATGGGAACAACATATCTTTCTAGTACTACTTGATATATATTCAAGGTGGCCAGAAGTTATGTTCACTCATCGTATTGAGATAAGAAATGGTACATTTCTTGAAAGTACTGACTGGGCAAGAAGGGGTACCTGGAACATTACTGACAGATGATGGGGTTCAGCTGGTCTCTAAAGAAATAGAGGAATTTCCTTAGAAACATGGTATAAGGCATAAGAAATGTTCATTCTATCATCCAGAGGCCAATGGAATGGTTGAGTGATTTAACAGAGTTCTGAAAACAAACATTCAGCTTACCAACAGTCGTAGGTTGGAATGGAAAGAGGAGGTGCATAGGAAGAATTAAGTGTACAGATTGACTCTTCACTCAGTTACCTGGGAGACAACTTTTGAGTTCATTGGATGAGTAAGCCAAGCAGTGAGATGTCTCCAGCTTAGGTAAATGTGAAATGCCAAGGAAGTATGGAACCTATGGAGAAAAGGAGACAGAGAGATATGAAAATGCTGGAGAAAAGCAAAAAATGATTTGATGACAGAAGAAGAGCAAAGGCTGAAGTACTGGGTATTTTAAGCCCAGCGGTGCAGGGGAACACACCCTATGACTTCGGGGTTCTTCCTGTTTCAGACCTACAGAAACACAGAGTCTTCTGGGTGAAGTTAAAGATCAGTTTATTGGCTGCAGACCAATTACAGGCGTCCTAGAAGTACAACAAGTATGTTCTCAGGAGACTGCTGCTAATCACGGAAACGGGCTTCTCCTTAAGTACAAAATATTCTGCTTCAGGCAAACATTCCTAGGTTTATGGCATTGTCATATAAAGTATACATTTCAAACGAAACAGCAGAGTCATGATGACCATCCCACATTCCAGTTGAGCCAGCCTGCAATTATTTACACAGCAAAGCTCAGATCCCACATCAGATATCGATAGGCCCCAATAAACATGAGCATCTCCTGTTTTGGGAAACAAGCCATAAAGCAGGAACAGTCAGGTGTGAAAGAGATTAGCTGGAGGCTTGTGTAGGATGAAAAGACTTTATGGTGTGTCAAACCCTGATGCTAATCACAGGTGGCCAGAGGACGGGGAACTCGTGAGACCAGTTTGACCTGGGGCAGCGGAGCCAAGCTGCCCAGGTCACAGAAAAGTCAAGGAAAGGCACATGTGCTCAAAAAGGCCCGTTTTCGCTTCATGTTATATAGCCTATGTGAGGGCAACCATAAGATGGCCACCGATACAAAATGGAACCCACGTAGTGATGTATAATAGCGTATACACAGTGCATTCATAGCTAAAACGTTACACAAAGCACTTGTACATACCGCATTAACCTTCGCGGTTCACTATTACCGGGATTGACAGGGGTAGGGCCTTGCCTCCTACGCGGTCTCAAATTCTAAAGTACGACAAGGCCACCAAGGTGCAAGTTGATGATTAGCTGAAGGCAGAAAACTAGGTAGTAGTAAGGAAGCTAAATTCTTTAATCCTATAATGGTGGTGAAATTGCTTAAGAATGCGGTCAAAACTGAGGACTCAAGAATATAGAGTTTGAACAGAGTGGTTGTGGTGAAAGGTTTGAAAGATAAAGAGGTAACAAGCAGAGAGAGTGATGGTTGTGTGAAGGGTGAACTGAGAAGGCAGAGTCAAAGAATCAGAAAGGCACCAAGATATTTAGATATCTATAGCAGAAAGTAGTCTAGGTTCCTTACAAATTCTGCGATTTAAATAAAACCTATTTCTTTTAAGAATTGTATGTATAGCACATAGCTTTATTAGATCAATTACAGGTGTCACTCAAATTAGCTTTGTTAGGTGAATTTTGTTCTCACTTGTATTATTTGTTTAGATGGTTTATCTGTATAGAAGGGCGATGTGTGGTATCTTCTTAATGGAATAGCACTAAATCATAGATGTGACACCAGCCAAGGCTGTTCTTATGGGAAGAGAATGTTATGTTTTGAATGTGAGACATGAGCAGCCTGATGGCAGTGGCTGGGATGAAACCCACAACATGTCTGCAGGAGTTACTTAAATGGTGAATCCCACTATTGTACACAATGTTTTGATAACATCGGTGAACATAAGAGTGAAAATCACCCTCCTAGCCATAGAGGCGAGTGAGCTCCTGAAAGCTTGAGCCTGAAGCCTGGCTCTGGCTCAGCTTGAGATTTTCTTGAAACTTGAGTTCATAAGGAGCTGAGCTTTAATGTTGCTTCTGCCTGTTACCCTCCCTCTGCCCAGGAGGGAGTGGATCTGGGGAGCCACGTCAGAGTCACGGAGTTGCCTCAACATTCTATGATTCTGGGCAAATCACTTAATCTCTATTTGCTTAAAAGATTTATGTAACCTTGTGCAATCTAACTGGTTATCATGTAAAGCACTACAATGCCTTTGGGTCAGGTTCGCACTATATAAAAACTGCAGTAAAATGCACAAGGAAATAAAATCTAAGACTTAACATAAGGAAGACAAATAGATAATCCATATAGTGGCTGATTTGTACAAAGTGAAAACGGAAAACCTGGATAAATCACAAGTTTCCTGCTTACATAGTGTGATCTTATGTAATTAGTTTATTTCACCCAAACTCCTTTTTCTTCATTATCGTGTATAAAAACACTTTCACATGTGTGAGTTCAGTATACCAGTTGTACATAAACCTATTGTATTGGATTTAATAGACTATAATGCTGCACTATAGTGATCTGGGACACATACATATTTTATATGACGCCTGATGGTTCATGTTTAAAAAACATCACTTTTAATAAGTGCTTCTCAGTGCAGTGTTATAATGTGACGTATTAATGCCAAAGCTCACAGGTGTTAAAGAAATACACTCAATAGCCCTATTTTGGAAGAAGCCTGACCCCCCAATAGCCACATGGTTTCTTCACCTATGGAATGTTCTAGCCCTTTAATTACTTTCCGCACATATCAATCACACTGAATCCAAGTTCACTCACAACTGACAACTACTAATACACAATTTCTCCAGGATTGAACATTCTCGCTTGGTTCTCCCTCAACTACGAGCTTTACAGCTCTTTGACAACCCTCTTGAGCCCTACTTTAGGGGTCGACAGCAGGTATCATCAGTGATGTCGGACTAATAGAAGAAGACTTCCCTCTCCCTCCACTTCTGGGCCCGAACTACCCCCCCAGCATCAAGGCATGTTCAGCGCTTCATTCCTTCCCTGATCCCGCCCCAACCAGGAGTTTGTTTATCCACTTATTTGTTGGAAGTTTGAGATATACCCCTACTATGCTTCAGACCTGATTATAAGTAAATTTAGAGGAAAATTCATGTGCACATAATCACATAAACATAGAAGGACATTAACCATCCAACCCCTTCGTTAGCAATAGACCCACATATATCTCTTGCATTGCTGTACATTGCACTGTGGCCTCCTTAATAGGAGCAGTGTATTAAGATATTCTCTACGAGGGACGCAACACATTACTCCCCTTCTCTTTTCAAGACTTTTCGATGTTTTTCACTATTTTTGATGGACCTGGGTCTTAACTTTTTTTGGGTGAAATGGCTGTATATCTCCTATCTGTTTGATTTACCCTGTCTTCAATATATTCAATAAACACATTTGAAATTAAAAAAAGAAAACTCTTTTTTGAATTTGATGTCTAATATTTTATGTGAAGTTTGTTGCATGATTTACATAGCAAGCATTTTCAGGTCTTGGTTCATGCTTAGGCTCTAAGAACTGAGCCAGACCCATGGCTCAGCTCAGGCTTGGCTGTCTCTGGTAATCTGTTGGCTCGCCCACCTCTACATTAGCTTTATACCCTACAGTAGCGGGCTATACTGGTCATTCCAGAAGAGGGCCTTAAAAAAGGGAGCAAGCCTTTTATGGACGGTATAGCCTAGCTACAGCAGGCTATAAAGCTGTTCAAACATTCTGCACCATGAGGGCAGAATGTTTAAATTAAAAAACACAAAGTTATGCATGGGAATGTATGCATTCGAACAATTAATGAAGAGACTGCAAGCAAGACTTTCATTTTAAAGTGAAACTCGTAACAGTGAGCACAGTGCAGGCTTACATTTGGCAGCCGAGGTTTCAGGAAACACAAGAAACTCATGGGAAGACACCACTTTCAGAATATTCCCCATGTTCATTTCACTAATGAGACGAAACACCTCTGCACAAAAATAGTGCACTGTTCCATGCTAGCTGTAACATCATGCACCAGCGTGCAGAGCACACCCTCACTTTAAAGCTGGTATGCCATATTTATACTGACCTCTTTCAGGAGTAGAGATCTCTGGCTGGCCTGGAGGCAGTTGCCTCCAGCTCCCTTGCTGCTGGGAGCTCAGGTCACCTGCACCGAACACGCACGCACGCGCCACTTAATTTATGAGGCACAAACTGAACTGGTGCCATGCAGGCGAGACAGTGTCAATCAATCAATCAATCAGAGTATTTGTATAGCGCACTACTTACCCATGAGGGCCTCAAGGCGCAGTGTAGTGCTGTGTGCGCTACAGCTACCCTGCTCTGACTGGCTGAGTGGCCCCCTGGAGGCTGGAGCACTGGGGCTGCGCGGCCTATGCTTTGTTTTACGCTGCCCATAATGTGACTGTAACATGTCCAGTATGCCTGCCCACCCCACCCTCTGATTGGAACTCCAATGCACTCACCTGAGGCCTGCACTGCAGCTTTGGTGGCTCGCTAGCAATTATGAAATGATGGCTGCACTGTCCCTCTCAGCTGCCTCGGACACCTCACCTCAAGTGCACTGTTTGAATTGCGCATAGCAATGCCACTGAGCGTGAAGACCACCATGCAGATGTTGACGCATCTGTGCGCAGGGCACAAGTCCTAAAAAAAGAAGTGGGGGGACGCTGTCACCGGAAGTGACGTCACGATAGGAATCTCCTGGGTATTCGTATGCCTTTAGATGAAAGGTGGTCTGCACCCTACCTCGCGGAGGCTGCGTTTAATCCCCCCGCAGTGAATGCAGGTAGACAGACGTTCTGAATGAGCTCTGATCTCGCTCCAGAGAGGCCAAAGAGTGAAGTCCAGCTTTTGGGCAGGGGGGACGGCGTCCACCCGGTAAAAACCTGGTAAAATAAGTGGGGGGACGCCGTCCACCCGCGTGGTACCCCGACTCGAGCCCTGTCTGTGCGCAGCGCACAATTTAATTTATGATGACTGAAGAGGCGAGTTCAGCAGGGTCAGAATCAATGACAGCGAGCGTAAGTTAACCCCAATGCAGTCCAGTGCTTACTGGCTGCTTGGCCAGGAAGGGGCCCCTGGAGCATGGGGGCTGCAGGGGCCTATGTTACGCCCCTGAAGCCAGGGAGACCCAGGAGTTGAGCAACAATCACCGCTGCCTCCTTCTGAAGCCCTAGTGAAACTAACATACAGGTGGAGGGTAGTGTGATGGCTGGTGTGCCCTCCTGCACGGCCTCTGACTTTTGCCTTCCTCTGCCTAAATAATATCTCTTCGAGAGGCAGGGGAAAGAGAAAGGCAGATGCTGTGTATTAGGACATTGAAATATTGAGAGCAGCGGGCCTATGCCAGTTCACATAGGCCTCTGCGCTCCATTGTCTTCAATGGAGCTCTCAACATTCCAATGTTCAAATAGACGATAAAACAGGCCCCCAAACCTTCAAAAATCAGACACTGCCAGATTTGCCTGTGGTCCAGTCCAATCCCACACATGTCCTACTATAAACCAGTAGAGGGTTTTATAAAAAATGCATGAAATAAAAATTAAAGATTATCACACATTAGCAGAACTCTATATGGCACTTAATTCGTCACAAATAAAAAGTTCCAGCACTAGCAGTGTTGCATTCGATTTAATGGGAGATGTACTGAGTCATGTAGGACCTGTGCTTCTGGCTGCATCCCCAACTAGAGAGACCAGTCAATGTCACAACACTATTTTAAAACTCCAGTGGCCTTTCAGGGTCAAAAGGCTTCCCACTTTCCACTGTGAGAATGCTAAATCCCTTTCGAGCCCCGCAGTCGAGGGGTTGTCTCTACACTCAGGGCGGAACCTCTGCAATGACAATACTCATTGCGGAGATTCCACCGCGAGTGCAGAGACTCCCCCACGACTGCGGGTCCCCCGCCACGAGTGCGGAGGCCCTTTGTGAATCAGGCCCGTAGACTTTTCTGGTCTCTCTAGTTTGGGATGCAGCCAGAAACACAGTTCCAGATTCACAAAGGTAAACTTACTCATGTGTGCAAGTTTACTCCTTTCCGGTATTCACAAAACTGCAATTTAATAGTAACTTCATGGCTATGGAGACTCCACAGTTGGGGCGGGGAACTGCGCCCATAAAAAGATAGGCATGGCCTATAGGCAGTTTTGTTATACCGAAAAAGAGTAAACTCATACACAAATGTGTAAGTTTACCTTCATGAATCAAGCCCACATTGTCTAACACAAAATGTAGACCTTTTTTTTAAATCTTTGTTGTTAAATGGTTTATTCAGCGCTCTATCTTGCAAATAGTAATGCTCTTTTATAATGCATTTGAAAAAATGAGGAAAGGGGTTTAGCATTCTCACAGTGGAAAGTGGGAAACTTTTTGACCCTGAAAGGACACTGGAGTTTTAAAATAGTGTTGTGACATTGGATAGCAGCTTGAATATCAACAGATAAATCTGCAGGCCTTTGCTGCCCCTGCATCATTTATTCATATGTTCCAAATGTAATGGATTCTTGAAGCTGCATTAGCCATAACATCTTGAGATCCAAAATGAAATGTAGGTCACGTTGGGTTCATATTCTGCCACATAGCTCTGCACAGCTCTGAGAATTCATTGGCTTCTGTAATTAAATGAGCTACAAGTAAACCCCAGCCCCTGCTGCATGCGGCTCATCAGAGCTGATGCCTGAATCTTAATAAGCTCTTTAGTGTGATCTGGTGCCAAAATGGCAAGGTGTCAACATTTTCCCAGTGCTGCAATTCCGTGTTACAATTTGTGGTTGCAGCTATCTGAGAGTACAAAAAGCGAAAGAATCTCATTAAATCTAAAAATAAAAAAACACACCGACCTGCGAGTGACAAAATGAATGTGTGCATGCATCAGGGATGGGTTAATTGGTTTGGATGGGAGCCAAACCCATCACAGGAGAAGTACTGAGAGAGAGGTGTGCGCTGTTAAAATACAAATCTGGGGCCAGGTTATAAGGGATTGCACTGGTGCAACACAGCAGCGGCGTTCCTATAGTATACAGATCCGATTGTACAAAGTTTAATTATTTCCGGACCATAAAAATGCTGTTCTGAATTAAGGGTTTGTTGCAAATGTTTTTTTTTTTCATTTCTCAGTTGGTGCAAGCATAGGTGCACCCGTAAAGTCAATTTCGTGGCATAGCTTTTTCCAAATAGCCAGTAAATAAAGAACCCCTCATACACATAGAACCACAAAAATATACGCACCCACAAACATTGACAAAAAGAGAATCCCATGTGAGCACACTTCCACATACACATTTCTAACGCGCACAGCTGTATTACACTCGGGCTCGAGTTCACAGAAACATCCATCAATATCCTGGCTCACTGAAGTCTCCTGAACGGAATCAGATGGGCACATTTTTACATCAGAGACCAATGGCCTCTTTTAGAGGTCGAGGGTATGTGCACGGTGACGGTTTTAGTAAAACACAGATGCCCAGGATGGTTTTAAGAGTAACTTTACATCCAAGTACCAGTCCTACCGCCAGCAGGGCACCCAGGAGGGAAGCAATGGCTGTGGATTCAAAGCATTATTTTCCACATTTCTCCCAACAGTGAAATCCCTACAACTCCACATTCCTTCCTTCATTCCACATTCCCTCCACATGCCTCCTAGATGAAACTCAACACATATTCCCCTTATACAACAAAACAAAAGTAACAACAGAACATTAACAAGTTTTACCCAAACAGGATAACATGCCAATAGTTCCATGGTACATGGTCAGGTATCCACACCGCTGCTGTCCTCTCCATAGGAGTTCTTGTGTGTGGACGATTCTTGTCACTGGAAACCCCAAAACATGGCTTCTGCCAAACTGCTGGCTCCCCAACATAATGAGTGACCATTCCCTTCATTCTTGGTGCCCCCCTTTGCATAGCCAGCTTTTCCTTATTCCAAAATGGGCCATCTTCCAGCCTGACTACATTTTTCTTAAAACACGCCGCTTTTTCAGGATCAGACTTTTTGCAATGGCCTTCAGCAATTATGCCAGACAACTTAACTCTGACCCAGTCTCCCTCCTTGACTTCCAATCACTGTCCCTTGTTCTCAGAGACATATGTTCCTTGTGCACTTTCCCGTTTAGCTTCAACATGTGCTTTTTTTCCCTCTGATAAGTCTATTCATCCATGGACAAAATGGTTTGTTTGCAACTACTCTTCCCTTGAGTAATGCAAAGGGTGACATGCCTGTGACTGCATCTGATGTAGTGCGTAACGCCCATGTTAAATCCTCCAGTTCCAGTCTAACCCATTCGCCAATGATAATTACACATTGCCCTTAATCACTTGGTTGCACATCTCCGCAAGACCATTAATCCTGGGATGGTACAGGGAGGTCGTTACATGTTTCACACCCCATTTGTTCATAAACATGCCAAATTCTTCAGATGTAAATTGTGTGCCATTACCCTTTCCCTACTCAATTGGAGCCCCTTCCCATAAGAACAGAGCATGCAAAAACTTTACTACTTCTGACGTATTTATAGTCCTGACAAATTTCACCCTAGGAAGTGAGAATGGCTTTCTCTCAGCAGGATCATGGGTTCAATAATATCCATGCCTAGTTTAATCCATGGTCTCTCTGGCACAGGCATAGCTACAATAGGACTTGGCACTGTGTAAGAGAGTAGGATCTGCTTCACATGGGTACCCCCACTTTTTACTGGTGATTCACTGTTTTTCGACCTTAGTCTGGCTGTGGCCCTGCCAACCAGGACCCCAGCCTAGCTGCTTCCTCTCTAAAATTGTTTCCATGTACATTAGGTACATCTCTAATTGGATTCTGGAGTGCCTTATAAGTCCCTTTTATATGGTATACTATGTACCCAGGGCATAGGTACCTCAGAGGCCTACCAGGGGCTGAAGCATGTATTATGCCACCCCTGGGAAGCACTCCAACATGACACCACAGGTCTGCTACTGCAGCCTGGGTAAGGTGGTGCATGCACCCCTTACTGTGGTATAGGCTACCTATATCACTATCATTGCACACACATATAAAACGTATAAGTCACTCCTATGGCAGGCCTTAACAATCCTGAAGGCAGAGTGCTTGGTTTTTATGTGAGAGGGTGCCCCTGCATGAGCAGAGCCCCTCTGCAGCTTTCGGAGTACCTCCTCTGATGCTGTTTGTGGTGCAGCCTGACCATATACTCTTGAGTGCATTATAACCTCGCGGTAAATGCTAACTTTGGACTGGCTGCACGGAAACATGTTGTGTTTGGTGTCAAACACTTTGGAATACTACCCCCCCTGCCAGTTCTGGCGGCGGGGGTAGCATTCCACCCTTCTAGAGGGAGAGACTGGTCTGCCCGGTAAAGACTTTCTAAAGCCCTGGCATCACAAAATGGATGCCACTGCCACAGACACAAGTCTGGCCTCCTGCTGCTGACCGAAACTCCGGCAGGGGAGGCCTGGAAAATAGGTTTCCTGTCACAGGGGGCGTAACCACCTCCCCAGACAGGCAGATGTGTATTGGGGCTGGGCGGGAGCACTCTCTGGTGCTTTGAAGTCCTGCACTGGCGGCACATTTGGTGTCCCTGTGCATAGTCCAGTTCAAACCGGTTGCAGGGGCTACCTGCCCCTGCTCTGGCGTGAAACTGGACAAAGGAAATGGGTGTAACCACCCCTCTTTCCAAACCCTCCCATAGGTGGGTCCCCAGAGTATGTCCAACCCCCTATCTTAGTATAAGTATAGGAACCCAGTTCTTGAGACTTTAGATTACCCTGGACGAAACTCTGCAACATGTATCCTGGACCTTTGACTTTCTATTTCAACTAGAAGACTGAAGAAATCTCCCTTGGGGTCAAGGGGTGACTTCCCTGCTTGGCATACACCAAAGAAGCAACTGTCCGGTCTGTAACTCTGAAGCTCTTGCCGGACGCTGAAGTCTTTGCATCACCAGAGGTGGCTTTCCAGACTTCCCCGAGGCTACCCTGAGTCCACAGCAAAGCTGAGGCCCGTGGCTATCGTGGGTAACATGCAACCGGGACCCCTGGACACCGTGAACTTTTGCCAGTACATCATCTTCCTGGTCTTCCTCGAAGTTGTGCTTTGGGCTCTGAGTAGCCCCAGCCTTGGGCACCTTCTGCACTGAAGATCTCTAGCATCCACTCCACGAGTGACCCGTGGGCCAGTTTCCAGTGCGACTGCTCGAGACACCTTCGCGATCGCTAGCCCGTTGGCAAGTGGGTCCCCATGAAAGCAACTCCTTTTCTGCTTGGGCTTTCCTGGTTGCTCCAGATGTGCTCTGACTTACCCTTGCTGGGTGAGTCTCCCAGACCTTGCTGGTCTGCACCGACGTCTTTCTTCTTTTTCCACTTGACTTGCCGTTGCCAAGGCTTGTTGGGCCCATTCTGGTCGCCGACACCGCAGCACTCGACAGACTTTGTGGGACAGCTCGACTCCAGCTCCTGGTTGTCGTCGATGCCTCCTGGACCTCGTGGCTGAAGAGTCAAGACACCGTCAACTCACCTGAAGCACCCGACATCTGTGGGCATTGGACTATCGTGCCCCTGGTCACTGGTAAGTGACCCAGACTCTGTTAAAAGGTAGCGGCAGTTGCAGTCGATAACCTTTCAAGATTTTCCCGGCGGTAATCGCCTCTTATACCATTCGATGATTTAACCAACAAAAGAGGCAGGCGCCGGAGACTGGAAGGCAGGAAACAAAGTTTTATTCTCTCCGGAGGAGAACACATCAGATCAGACAGCAAGGTATCGTCACAAGGTGCTCTAACTGCATCTCTGAGGCCTGGCCTCTTATACACAGGTTTACGATTTTATTGCCGGTTTATCATACATGGAACATTCTTGAGATCGCTTTGATACATGAAAGAACATCCTCAGAATCCCCACTTCAAGCTCGTTCCCACACATATCTACAGTGGAAGTCCCCACCCCACCCACAGTAGGAGATGGCTATCACACAGCTGGACATTCTGCCAATTCCCGGGGGTGTGTGCGACTGGTCGGGTCTCAGAGGGTGGGGGGGCCTTGATCTACTGTAATCCCTTTGATGTGGGGTGTTTCCCTTACAGTAGGGGCAATAAACTGCATCCGCAGGGCTAGGTGATGGCCTGGGATCGGCCCGGACAATCAGGCGAAGAGGAAGGGGGTTATCAAAGAGATGTATGACCATATATGGGATGTCGGTCAGGCGTGGGATGTGGTTCCATGGCAGGGTCGCGCAGAAGGAGAGGGTTTATGGCTCGTGTATGAGAGAGCGGGGGTGGCCGCCGCGCGGGGGGATGTTCGCAGCGCCAGAGGGACGCGTTGGCGATCGACAATGAGCAGGGAGAGAGGCCATGGTGCCTAAAATGGCTGCTGTGTGTTTTTGCGTGTGGTGCTGGGGAAAGACAAGATGGCGCAGATAATGTTCAGATACGAACTAAATTTCCACAGTCCTCCCTTTTAACATATCTCGCCAGCTTGCTTAGTTCGGATCTATCCCCATAATATTACGCATTTCTACTTCATACAAAGCTTTCATACGTTCGGCTTCAAAGTCCAAAGTTTTAGGGCGGACAGGAATAATCCGACACATTTGTACATGATTACATGTAGTTGATGGGATAGGCGAGGAGGCAGTGCATACAAAATTACATCAGCTGCGTCACATGTCAGACCCGGAGATAGGAGGAGGGAAGCTTGCTTGAGCACAAACATGATACCGTAAAGTAAAAAAAAATGTTTCTGGCAAAACAAGGAATATTTCGCACATTACTTAAGGCCTAGACTTCGTGTGGATCAAAAATAGTCAGCATAGTCATGTGCACGGCTGGTGTTATACAAGTGTCATTATACAAAGTTAGAGTTTCTTAACTATCAGTGTACAGTTGGAAGCGACTGATGCAATATCATAAAAACTCGATTGGAAGATAGTCAATACGAAAGCGGTTGGGAGAGGAATTCAACTTAACATGAGTTACAGTCAGGGAAGGGAGTTCTTCTTTCCAGTGTCTTATTATAACGAGCCATCACTGGTAAGCTCTTATTGTTCTTCTTCTTTTGTTGGCACTGTTGAGCACCGGCGGTGGAGCTAAGGTCCAGCTCAAATCCATATTTTTCGCGTTGCAGGGTGTGACCATTCTTTGCTCTTGGATCACAGTCCTGTTCTGTCCGGTCCCTTGACTGGTCTTATCATAGGTACCTTGAGACGGGGTACCCGTTTCTCATTCTTCTCTTGTCAAGTCAAAAAGAAAATAGGGGTGCTTTGGGAGGCCGAGGGGAGAGGGGGTGGAGTGGGATCGGATCAAAAAGCGAACCAAGGAGAGCAGAACCTTTTAGCACTGGGCCCATCAATCGGGCTCGGTGGGCTGGGACTTCAGGCACGAGTTGATCAGCGAGCAGGGGGCTTCGGGATAGCCCTTCTTTCTATCGCTTTCCATGCTGAGAATGGTGCCTCGTCCCGCATTCCTTTGCTCCGTGGTTCCCCCTTGGTCGATACCATAGATGTTCCATGATCCGCAGCCAGGTTGTGCGTCACGTCCGACCCCTCTCTTCCGATGACCGCATGTTATCTTTGAATGAGCACAAGAGAAACAAAATCTTAGAGAGCTGGTAGGGAAGACATTTACACACTTCATTCTCTCTCCCAACCACCGAGTAGTCAGGAAAATGCTTTTATCGGTCGCTGTATGATTTGATGTCTATTCACTCTCGTGTTAATTTATTAATCAGTGCTGTGGTACGGGTTTCTGTGGGTGTTCCTACAAATTTCCCTCGTCTGGCCTGCTAGGTGTCGATTCCTGTACCTCATAATCGTGGCAGGAGGTCTGACATCTGTCAACCTTTTGGTCTATCAAAGTTCGAACCGGCTTCTCCGGTAGAAACTCGTTCTTCTAACACAAGCTCTGTTAATTCACATTTTTCTCCGATGACTGCTAAGTTTATGAAAAAGTGCAAGGTGCTACTGTCATGGGTTCACAATGTCTATTTCGAGGGGGGGGGACACAAGCTAAGGACAATTGGTAACCCTCATTAGATTAGACGACATGTCTTCAGAAAATAAAGTCATCAGCTGTACTGTTCTAAATACCCTGGGACGGCTAGTACAGAACTGGAGCTATTCTGGGAGGACGGGGTGCTTAGATATTCTAGTTCTGAGCAAGTGGGCGGGGCGATTCTGAGCGGGGAAGGGGGTGTCGTTAAAGCTTCTAAAAACGATAAACCACTGACATATAGTCCCCGAGGTGAGGGCCAGATTGGGAGACATCAGTCGTCTTACCTGTCCTTTCTTTCTCAGCCTGTTAAGGTCAACGTTTTACAGAAAGGAGAGGTAGTATCGTGGTAGAATGTGGTCGTTTTGCTTCTGTCAATTTCTTCTAACACTGTCGTGTTTAAGGCCAATTATACATATTCTGAGGAGGTATAGTGTCGTTAATTTATTCAAAAAGAGAAAAAGGGGGGCAAGAGAGCCTTCAGCGGGGGAGGGAGAGAGAGAGAGAGAGAGAGAGAGAGAGAGAGGAGAGAGAGAGAGAGAGAGAGAGAGAGAGAGAGAGAGAGAGAGAAGAGAGAGAGAGAGAGAGAGAGAGAGATGTGCGCATCAAGTAGGCTATTTGGTATACGTACGACATAAAACGAGAGAGAGAGAGAGAGAGGCATGTGTACGATAATAGGCCACTTGGTGCACACACAACATGGAGTAGCACAGGTCAGTTTTATGTAAGAAAACACAAGCGGTGAAAAGACATAAATTCGGCGATCACATACACACAAATACCGGATAGGGCGTGACAGTACATTCATCGAGCGTAGAAACTCAAGACGAGGACACAGAGATACGTTGAGTATGGGGACCTCTCCTTTCCTGTTCTCTTTCCTATGCACGCTGCATTTTTTCAGTATTTCCCGTAGTTCATTTTTGGGGGGGGGGGGTGTCGGACTTTTCACCCCCCTCCCTTTGATCGATAGACAAGCACTTCAGGCATGCGGTGACGTTCTCTTCCAGCGACCCAAGCATACACATTCATACCATATAATCATGGCACATACGCACAGTCATACCATACAGTTTTTCACGTTCCCAGTGGTGGTCTGCACTTCGCGCACCATCCCACAATGTTTGCCTATGTTTTTCCCTATATTGAGCACGGTGCGGTCCATGTTCACTCCTTTCTTTTTAGTCGGAACTCCGATGTGACCTACAGAGGAGAAAAGAGGGGGGGGGTGTATGCAGCATTCAAAGCACGTTAGCGCACGTAGACATGAAAAAGTTCTACTCACCACGTACCAGGGTGGTTGCAGGGGCGGATAATACCACAGACTTACTATATCCTTCCCTTCGACTATACAAGACGCTTCATTTTATTCGTCTCCTAAATTTGGGTTCCCTTGTCGTGCATTTGTTTCTTAATCGGTCGCATATTATAGGGCAAGGTACCGTACCTTGCATTCGGCAGATACCTTAAGCTATAGTCAACCGTTTTCTAACAATTCTGAAAAAGGGCGTGATGGGTACAAATTTCATTGATCCGAAGATTCAGGTAAAAAGAAAAAGGGTCTACATTATCTGCCTTCTACTGCCTGTTAGTAACAATCATTAAAAAAACCTCTACCAACCTAGATGGTTTGTCATGACGCTGATTCCGTAATTCCTTTAAGAAGCCCTTTATTTAAAACAATGTCAGCATACAAATACGGGCCTACAACCACTACAGGCCGGCCACAGTGTGAGAGGCGTCGAGTATCTTGAGCAACACTACTTTAGCATAAAATCAGTACCCTCCCCGTCCCTCCGACCATCATGTGTGGAAACATCGCATACATATCTCTTTTTTTTAACATAAATGTCAAGTAACCGGGACGCCATAAGGAGTTGCAGGCCCCTCCTACATTGGCGCCATTTTGGGGCGAGGTCGGGTGGGTCCAGTGCACAGTCTAAGTCTTCCCACTAACTAGCTGCCGGACCAGAATCCCTTTCGGTAGTTCGAGAACTTTCGTTAGCGTCAGCTTGCGTCAGCATGGCGTCACCGCGGTCTTGTATCGATGTCGTGGTCCGTCCTTGGGGCGGGACAGCAGGCGGGTTCTTCCGACGACGCCTTGAATCAGTATTTCTTTTACGGCACCAAACGGAGGCAAGATGGCTGCCGCCCGGGGCAAAGGCAAGTTAATGTGGAATAATCAGGCAAATAGCGGCGGTTGCCCCCACCGGAAGTCCACGAGAGTCGAATGTCAATGACTCCCGCAGAATCTGCAAAGCTGAGAGGGCGTTTTTCAAGGGTGGGGCCCACGCACGAGCAGACAAGCTTCCGAGTCCAGAGCCGTCTTTCGGTGGGCCAGGCCTGAATTTGGAGAATCGACCGCCAGAGTCCAGAGGCAGCAGCAGCAGCAGCTCTTCGTTACAGCCACCGGGGTGGGTCCCCCGATCACTCGGCTGCGGGGGCCCACTTCTCGAGTCAAACGCTAATGGCAATCTTAGTGGATCCGCGCCTGGGTGGTTGCCCGGCAGGCAAGACGTGAATGGCTGTCCTGCTGCAGCTGGTCGGTGAGTGCAGGGGCGCCTACTCATCTGGACGGCGAGTGAAACGGCTGGGTGCAACTCAGCTGGCCGGCGAGTGAAACGGCAGGGTGCAACTCAGCTGGCCGGCGACTGAAACGGCAGGGTGTAACTCTGTTGGCGAGCCTCCACCTGGGGAGGCGGGGGAGGCCCGTCCGCGTCGCTTCCCCCCTGCCAGGGCACCCTTCGCTGCCGGTCGAAGCAGAGAATGGGAAGACCAGTACAACGTGGTGGACTCCACCTTGGCGCTGCCAGGGCCTCGGCGCTGCGTGTAGCCTCCGGCCTATTCGCACAATCGTCCACCACTGATGCCGCCTCACAGGCCGGTGGGTTTTGCAGGTCTTTTATAGCCCAAAGCCAACTAAAAGGACCGCCCAAAACAGGCCAATGTTGCCATTTCGAAGAAGGAGGGGCGAGGACTGTCATGCAAATAGTTGTTTAAAAACGTGTTTTTAACGTGTTTTACCCTGTTGGCGTGTTGTTATACCTATAAGTTATTAAAATGTTATAATTATACTACTATGTTGGAATGTTGTATATGTTTGCAATCTGGCAACGAGCACGAGGATGTTACTGCGCAACCTGGAAAATAACATAGCCCAATTGTGCGCGATCTAGCCCAGTTCGGTGACGTCGATGGTGGGTACCAGCAGGCTTCCGTTGGTGCAGGATTTTGTCGCGTTTACTAGGCGGGGTGGGCAATAAGGCAGACATGTTTTAGGCAGTGAGAGCGGTGGAGCCGAGCTACCTCGTGGCTACCTCGTGGCTACCTCGACCGTGGGCTTGGCTCCTCCTCCTAGTTTCATATTCCTCGTAAAGGGCTATTTCCTAGCGTTTCTTGTGTTTGTAGGGTCAAAAAGAATCCCGTCAGCGGTCTACTGGTCTCACTAGAATATTTTTGTTTCTTTATAGCGATTTTTTTTATGCACTAGCTTGCTGTAAGCTACAGCGACTAATCCATATTTAGTGAACATGTCCTTATTAGGGGTGCCCTCCGGTGGAGCCGGATGGTTCACCTCTAACAAGCGGTCCGGGCAGAACCAACTACCAATCAGTGGGGAGAAGACAGACATGACGGGTTACAACGGGGACAAAAGTCTGCATTACCTATCTTTTCACTGCTTGCAAAGACTAGACAGAATATCTCTGTTCCTTGTTATTTGCAAGCAGAGAATACCTCCAAAGAACCAATATCGAACAACTAGTGTTCGGACAATCAATCAATCAATGGGGAGATAAAAATAGGCACGACGGGTTACAATGGGGACAAAAGTCTGCGTTACCTATCCTTCACTATTTGCAAAGACTAGACAGAATATTTCTATTCTACGTTATTTGCAAACAGAGAATATCTCAAAGAGCACTATTCTTCAAAACAATCAATGTTCGGACAGTCAATCAGTGGGGAGATAAGAATAGGCACGACGGGTTACAATGGGGACAGAAAGTCTGCGTTACCTACCCTTCACTATCTGCAACGGAGGGGGGAATGTTTCTACTCTTCCCCGTTTGTAGACAGCGAATATCTCAAAAAGAACAATCAAATAAGTAATACTAGTATTTTCAATCAATCAATCAATCGTTTCGCAATTTGTCGTGTTACACGACCTTACCCGGACCGCATGGACAGTTTCTCATCTTCCGCCTCCAGCGCCCGATCGTCCTCTACTCTCCGTACTTGCCGCGGCACTCCTGATGGTTCCCAGTCAGGACCGTAGATCACTCGAGAGAGGTCTGCTCGGAACCAGTGAAGTTCGGATGATCGGCTGCCAGACGAGGGTCTATCAGGCAGGAGCTCTCCCGATCGCTGCAGTCGTTCACTCTGTCGTTGGGACCTCTCTCACTGGATCCACGTGTCGCTGATGGGCCCCACGCTTGGGACGCCAATTGTTAAAAGGTAGCGGCAGTTGCAGTCGATAACCTTTCAAGATTTGCCCGGCGGTAATCGCCTCTTATACCATTCGATGATTTAACCAACAAAAGAGGCAGGCGCCAGAGACTGGAGGGCAGGAAACAAAGTTTTATTCTCTCCGGAGGAGAACACATCAGATCAGACAGCAAGGTATCGTCACGAGGTGCTCTAACTGCATCTCTGAGGCCTGGCCTCTTATACACAGGTTTACGATTTTATTGCAGGTTTATCATACATGGAACATTCTTGAGATCGCTTTGATACATGAAAGAACATCCTCAGAATCCCCACTTCAAGCTCGTTCCCACACATATCTACAGTGGAAGTCCCCACCCCACCCACAGTAGGAGATGGCTATCACACAGCTGGACATTCCGCCAATTCCCGGGGGTGTGTGCGACTGGTCGGGTCTCAGGGGGTGGGGGGGGCCTTGATCTAATGTAATCCCTTTGATGTGGGGTGTTTCCCTTACAGTAGGGGCAATAAACTGCATCCGCAGGGCTAGGTGATGGCCTGGGATCGGCCCGGACAATCAGGCGAAGAGGAAGGGGGTTATCAAAGAGATGTATGACCATATATGGGATGTCGGTCAAGCGTGGGATGTGGTTCCATGGCAGGGTCGCGCAGAAGGAGAGGGTTTATGGCTCGTGTATGAGAGAGCGGGGGTGGCCGGCGCGCGGGGGGATGTTCACAGCGCCAGAGGGACGCGTTGGCGATCGACAATGAGCAGGGAGAGAGGCCATGGTGCCTAAAATGGCTGCCGTGTGTTTTTGCGTGTGGTGCTGGGGAAAGACAAGATGGCGCAGATAATGTTCAGATACGAACTAAATTTCCACAACTCTGTCCCCTCTGCTTTTAGGTTCCTTCCATCCTCGATCGAGGCTTGGATCTCTTCAGACACTTCTTTTCACGGCAGCAGCACTTCTTTGCCAGCTTCCATTGAAAACAGCGACCCGACACCAAAAGTCACCTATGCACCCGGCTTCCCTGGGTGAGGTAACTCGAGTACTCCGGCGCTCCCGTGCGTGTTGGCCCTAGACACCTCTAGGTCCAAAAGGGTTTGCTTGTAGTCATCCTCTAGGTGTCCTTAACTTGTAATTTTCCAACCACGACTTTCCCCATAGAAGTCAACGGTGATTCATGCCTGTGTTCTAACACTGCACGCGTCCCCCGTGGGTCCCCTACGTCACTACCTTGGGTGGTTCCTTGGGGCCCAAGCACTTCTAAAGGCTCTAAGCCTTGTGTCTAGTTCAGTCGTGGTTCTTATACCCCTTTATTGGTATATGGTTTGGTACGCCCCTAGGGCCCAAACGTGTATTTGTGCTTTTACTGTTGAATACTGACTTGTAACTTAAATACTTCGAACTCCAGTCTCATAAAGAGGCTAGAGGGGTGTGTTTTATCTTAAATACATATATTTTGAATAGATACCTGGTGTGGGTGTCCTTTCATTTGGTCATTCAAGAGATTATAGACTGGTAAAACAAGCTGCTTTACATTCCTTCAAGACTTAGCCTGAAGGCTGCTCTCCATAGCTACCACTAGGATAGCTTTCAATAAAGGCTGTCTTTAACCTATCACCATAAGGGGTTGTTTGGACTGGTACAGGGTGCCAACTTTAATTAGTGGACAGCATCTACCAGGCCAACTTCTCACACACAGTCACTTACAACTTATCACTCAGGGCACAGGCAGACACTCCTTTACTCACTGCTTCACATCTCTGTCCAAAACCTGGCCATTAAAACGTATCCCTGACTCTCCTTTTCATTGCTCTCATAGCTATGTGCCCATCATGTGCCAACTCCAATACATTTGCCCACACCCCCTGAGGCTCAACCAGCAAATTTGCACATCTCATTGTGTCCACAAACCAGCTCAATTCCTCAGAAACTTTCTTGCCCACCTTCAGTAAATCCTCCACTCTCCCTTTGGACTAGCCTTTTCCTAAGTATGATATCGACTTTTGTAGCACCCTTTTTCATTTCACCACTTCTTTCCATTCCTCTTCCTTTATGCATCTCCTTCCATACGTCGCTGTACATGCAACAACACAGTAATCATCATCTTTATCCTCTTCCACACTTGCCTATACTTTCAAATTCAGTCATGACAAACAGTACGCAAAGTTGTTTTTCACCCCTTGTATGTACTCCACCTTGAACTGAAACTCCGGCAGCCTATAGTGCCATTAGCGATCCTAGGAGCTGCTCTGCAAGCTCCCAGAGTGGTGAATACACTGACCAATGATTTGTGGTCAGTTCGTAAGGTAAATTTCAACCCCGACAAATACATTCTAAAATGTTTCACTTCACACCAACACACCAAAGCTTTTCTTTCTATAACTGAATATGTGCCTTCTGCACCTTTAAGAGCAAATACCACTACCTCATCCTTACCATCCCATACCTGCATTAACAGAGCTCCTAATCCACACTGACTGGCATCCTTCACCAAAATGCACGGATCACAAATGTCAAACAACTTGAGTGGTATTGAGTCTGCAATCTCTTCCTTGATCATCCAAAATGACTTGTCCACCTCCACTGACCACGTATACCTCACATTCTTCTTTAATACCATCCTCGTCCTTCTCGTCCTCTCTGCACACTTTGGCACAAAACATGTATAAAATTCTAACATTCCAAATAACCACAACTGGTCTTTATTTTTAGGTGCTAGGAATTCTTTAATAGCCTTCACCAAACTCTCTTTGGGTTCACACCTACGGCCATCAACGCATGTCTCAAATAATCCACACTAGTCATGACAAACTAGCACTTGCTGGCCTTCAAAGTAACCCCTTTTATCCTTCAAAATAGACAACACTAATGCCAGAGTCTTATCATGCTCCTCCTCATCGGCCCCAAAAATTAGTATGTCATCCTGGAAGCATCGCACCTTATCAATGCCTTTGAACATGGCTTCAATCACATGCTGGAACATGGATGAGGCCAAAGTCAACATGAACGGCATTCACTTAAATCTGAATGCTCCACAATGTGTTACAAAGGATGTTAGATGGTGAGAATCCCTATGCAATGCTATCTGAATGGTAGGCAGACAACATGTCAAGAGTAGTGAAAATTCTTGCCCCTTTTACCGGAATAGGCGACATTACAACACATGCGAGACACCACATGCCATTACAACGCTGTCATTACAATGACCGCATTGTTACATCACATATCATTACAACGCAAGTCATTACAATGACTTGCTGTAGGGGGCAAGGTGGATTTTAGAGTAGTATAATTTTCTATTCCAACTCCAGTCTGTGCAACAATAGGGAAGGTGTTGTATTTTAAATCCAACACCTTCTGCACCCTACAGCAAGTCGTTGTAATGACTTGCGTTGTAATGGTTTGCGATGTAACAACGTGATCTCTGTAATGACCGCGTTGTAATGGCATCTGATGTATCGCATGCGTTGTAAAAAATGTTTCCCCTTTTAGCATAGTCAGCATTTCAGTGATGTTGGGAAGAGAATGCCTATTGACCCATATTCTTTCATTCAGGTCTCTGAAGTCAATACACATCCTCAATGTACCATTTGACTTCCTAGCCAATACAACTGGCAAAAGCCATTCCGAGCTTTCTATAGGCTCAATTACATTTTGTTGACAGAATTTCTCGAGGCATTCTTTTAATTCTTGCTTCATAGCAATAGGGACATATCTTACCTTATTTACAACAGCTTCCACTCCTGCTTTCAATTGAAACTGGTGTGTCAAGCTTTTAATTTCTCCAGATCCACCACCAAACACTTCCAAATCGCTTCTGTCTAGGAACATTTCCCTACAAACATCACACCCACCATTAAATAACACAACATAACCTGTTCTGGACTGTTTGGATCACACATGATAGCAAGGTTTCTCTAATCCAACCAACCCAGCAAATTTGACCCTTCCACAGCCACATACATTGTGCCATCTACCACACTCCCTTTGAAGTTTAATCTTGCATCAAACTCACCAAGCACTTCAAATGGTTTGCCCCATACTCTACAGGTTTATACCTTCAACTTAATTGCACATTCTGTCATTTTCCCATTCTTCCACACCTATTAAAGGGATCAACGAACCCGAATCTGCCATCATGTTGATGATGATCCCATTGACCTCTATTATACAAAGAGGCTTTCTGATGATAGATTCACTAATTAGTGACTTTTTTACATTCACATGTGGGCTGGCTCAGTTCGCTTTTTTGTAGCCCTTCACCCACCATGAATACCGCACTCCCTTAATCAGAATCAGATGTCGGAACTATTTCCCACTGTATTCACACTCTTAGACAGCTTCTGTTCCTTACTAGTTGCTTTATACACTTTCATGAGGTGCCCCTTTTTCCTATACTTCCCAGACATTTGTCTGTTGCAGGACATGTGGGAGAGTTTATTAAATGGTTTTTACCCCCACAACTAGTATGACATTTCTGTTTTTTAAATGTAAATCCAACACTTATATGGCTAACGCATATTTATATACTTGCCCACTACAAGTGACTACTCATATCTCCCTTGTCCACTACAGGTGACGCAGACAGATTTGTTTAACACTTTCCTGCCTTCTGTGCCCAAGGAGTGGTGCAATATTGCAATTTTTTTCTTCTGTGTGAAAACAACACCTTCGTTTGCCTCTGAGTACGCTTCGAATCAATCCTTCCTTTGTTCCCAATCTACAGGGAGTAAACCAGGAGAAGACAGAAATGCTGCAGAAGGAATCACAGACTGTTGCATACATACCTATATTCTAGACAATACTAGACAATGTATACCAATATACTAAAACAGTACCTACAACTTCACACTATCCCCCTGTATGCTCAAGTTCATAAAAGGGTGCAGATCACCGTGATCATACTCTTCAAGGTGTGTGACTCATCGATGATATTGACATTTGTAGACCAGTTTATGATGACGCATATAGGGTGTGCAGATTACCTTGACCCACACTTTCTAAGGTGTGCGAATCACCGCTAATGATCTCAGATTGAAGATTTGCAGATTATCTAATGGATGTAGTAGGACAACATATATGCTCTCACTGCTTCTTATGCTGCAAGAAGGACGATGCAGCACTGCAATACACGTGAAAAGCACCTACCAATACATGTGAGTCAAAGGTGGAATGTTAGTGGTTAAAGGTTGAGTAAGGACCTTGATCTACCACACAGTAATACCTTGATCCACCCAGGGTTGCGCTGCTCATACTTCTTAAGTTTAATTACCTCCCCAAAAGTATATTGGCGCATATCAATGCCCTGAAATGTTATTTGTTAGCATTCCCGGGAGTTCCCACCAATACCTGTTTTTCATCGATACACCACACTGCTGAGTGCGTACCACCATCCGTGGGAGGCCACCTCTTAGATGTATGTGCCACACTCAAGGTAACAGCACGCAAGCTACGCATGAGACATCAGGAGCATCCTTGCTGCAACAAGATGTTTCCTGGATGTTCTTACTACATCCAAAATGACGGCACACAAGATATGCAAGGACGTCAGGAGCGTTCTTGCGTCACACTATGGCTTAACTGAAGCACATGGTCCAGTGTAGTTCAGTGACATGCACCAGGCTTGCCTTCAGCCTCTCGCCAATATTGCCCTTTGCCAATTCGCGGCTTGCCAATATACCTCTGGTTGGCTGATGGCTAGGGCAACAAACTCCAGGCACTGCTACCACACCCACCCAAAGCTGCTTTTGCAGTTAAAACATGTCCTCCAGTATGTCCCAGCACTCAAACATCACTCTGCCTGCTTTAGCGTAGTCTTACATTTTTCTGCTCATGGCCAGTGCAAAGCTCCAGCTTTAGGAAGACAAAGACACCCAGGATGGTTTTAAGAGTACGTCTGCTTCCAAGTACCAGTCATACAACTAGCAGGGTAGCCAGGTAAGAAGCAATTGCTGTGGATTAAAATCATTACATTCCACAATCTTCCCAACAGTGAAATCATTACAACTCCACATTCCTTCCTTCATTCCACATTCTCTCCATGTGCCTCCTAGTTAAAACCCAATAGTATGTCAATGGTATTCTTACCCAGTCCTGCACTATTAACAATCATCAATAAACATCTTTGAATTTTGCTTTCTTTGATAATGCCTGCTTGGCTTTTGGAACCGATTGTGAAAACATTCACCAAATGGTCCCTAAGCAAAATACTGGTGTCTTTAAAACTGCTGGCAAACTGCTTATGGACTACATCTGAAAACATAATTTAGTTTAGCTGCAACATTGATTTTATTGATTGTAGATGCTTCCCTAAAGAAGGGGTTTAATCGGATCCATGTGATAACTCCTGCTCCCATTTCTTTCAATAAACACTTAAGGTTTTCCCCAGAATGTTCACTAAAACGTTTATTACCCTTATCTATATTCCTATCCACTTAACTTACGGTCTTGAATACCTCCTTGAGTAAGAGTGGGCATCAAATTCTGTTCCGCTCGCGGAATTGCGATATCTTGACATTTTTGCGTTCCGCGGAGAGCGCGAAAATGCCAACCTGTAGCGAAACAGAAGTATTTTTCTTGTTCGCGCTTTAAAAATGCATTCTCGTGCGCGCGATCGCCTTACCGGGATCCCTGCATTTGCCGACGAGTTTTCCAATCCATTTGCGTGCGCCACGAGATGTTGATAGCCAGTCGTGCTATCCCGTGAGAGTTCGCGATCACAATCACGTCATTCTCCTCGCCATCAGACACCGCGAGAGTCTGCGATCGCGAACACGTCATTTTCCAGTGCGAGAGAGAGCATGAGGTCGCAAACACGTTAATCTCTACCTCAACAAAAACCATGAGATCGCAAAAACTTTTGGGGGGAGAGGGAGGAAGTGCCACAGAGTCTCCAACTTCCTGTTCCTGTCCATCAGGCTCCTCCCAGTGCTGTGTCCATCTTTTGTTCATTCTGCCTTTGGATTTCAGCTGGAAGGATCACTATTTGTGTCTGCTGCATCATTATCATTGGATTTGAGGACATTTTAATCTGATATTTTACAAGTAACTTGGTGTTGTGTCTGTTTGACTGGGGGCATTGCAGTTGCTGCAACTACAATTTTGGTACTTATCATTCTTTTTTTTAAATTGTTGGGGGTAGCCAGTAGGCCCAGAGCTAGTCACGGGTGGGTGCATGATGAAGCAACTGTTCCTTTGGTGTGTGTTGAATGTTTTTCAAACATCATTTAGGGCATGGATGGCATTGGATTTAGTTGGAAAATGTGTTTGTTGTGGATGATTTCTGTTTTTGGGGGTGTGTTAAAGAAATGCCTTTGTTGTGTGTGTGCCTGGTGTGTTGGTGTGCACCCTGCAGACCTTGTTTTGCTCTGTGGACTTTCGTTTTTGCATTTTATTGCATTAAAAGGGCACAGCAGTGTGGTTTAGCATGCATCTTTTGCCTGGCTTCTTTATAGGCCTTTTGGCAGTTCATTGATTGCCAGGCCTCCAGCTTGTTGCTTGTGATTTGCGAGTGTGCATGTGGCTGTGGGCCTTTTCTGTTGGGAGTTATTAGTGTGCAGCTTTTGCCATATATATATATAGGCCTGCATGGTATTCCTTTGTGGCCTAGGCTGCTTGTTGTGGGCCTGGCCATGGGACTGGCGGCCATTTTGAAGGCAGGCAGTGTGTTTTTTGCAACAGGCCTGCATTGTCTGTCTTCTCTTTCTTGTAGTTGGCTGGGCCCGGCCATGTGCCTGGCGGCCATTTTGAAGCCTAGGCCTGCAAGCTTGTGTGGCCTTGCCTGCCCACGGGCCTGCCTTCATCCAGTAAGCTCAGAGCAGGTAGCCACAAGTGCATTAAACAAGTGTTTATCTGTGTGTCCTGTTGAATTTAAACATCATGTAGGGCATGGATGGCATTGGATTGAGTTGGAAAATGTGTTTTTGGGGGGGATTTCTGTTTTTGGGGGTGTGTTAAAGAAATGCCTTTGTTGTGTGTGCCTGGTGTGTTGGTGTGCACCTCGCAGACCTTGTTTTTCCCTGTGGATTTTCGTTTTTGCATTTAATTGCATTAAAAAGGCACAACAGTGTGGTTTAGCATGCATCTTTTGTCTGGCTTCTTTATAGGCCTTTTGGCAGTTCATTGATTGCCAGGCCTCCAGCTTGTTGCTTGTGAGTGTCCATGTGTCTTGTGGCCTTTTCTGGTGGGAGTTAATATGGGCCTGCATGGTTTTCCTATTGGCTTACTGCTTCCATCCATCCCCTTTGCCAGCAGCAGCTCCCTTCCATTACATTTGTATTTTTGTGGTTGTTCTTATTCTTTCCTATCCTTCCTGAGAGTGTAGTTATGTTATGTTATGTTATCCGGATTTGTAGAGCGCACAGCTGCCCCAGCAAAGGGGCGTCCCGGCGCTATAATGGACAAAAGAAACCGGATGACAAGCAGTATCAGGGAACACGGCCATAACAGCTCTTACAAGTCCAAAGGAAAGAGGAAGGTTTTGATGGCCTTCCTGAAGACTATCAGTTCATCAATGGCACCGATATGAACAGGAAAAGAGTTCCATAGCCTAGCAGCAAGTACTCTAAAAGAGCGGCCACCGGCTCTGGCCCTCTTAAAACGCGGACTATGACCAGGTGAAGCCCTGAAGATCTTAGAGACCGTGGAGGTACATACGGTAAAATAAAATGATCCAATATCTGGGGAGAAGAATGCTTCAAGATTTTAAACGAAAGACAAAGAGATTTGAACTGAATCCTCTGAACAACGGGGAGCCAATGAAGTTTATGGAGAGTTTTTTTGGCCGAACAAAATCTCGGCAAACCAACCAGAGCCCTGGCGGCAGCGTTTTGAACACGTTGGAGTCTGGAAAGTTCGGCCACATTGGCTCCCAGCAAAAGAGAACTCGCATAATCCAACCTAGACAAGATTGTGGCTTGTACAATAAGCTGTCTGGTTGGAGCATCAAAACATTTGAAAATGGGTCTAAGTCTACGAAGAGTCCCAAAACACATGGCAGCGGTTTTCTTCGTGTGGGAGACAAAACTCAGTTTGAATCCAGCCAAACCCCTAGATTTTTTACCTCGGTGACAGGAAGAGGAGTTGGGCCAAGCTCAGACGGCCACCAATGATCGCCCCAAAGATGGCTCTGCCTGCCAACAATGAGAACCTTAGTTTTTTTGGCATTCAATTGTAGGCAGTTATCAGTCATCCACCGGGCCCCTGAGCTAATTCCCTCACGAAACTTAGCAGCCTCAAGGTCGGATGCCCCACTTATTGCAACCGCCAGCTGCGTGTCGTCAGCGTAGGACACCATAGTCAGGTTCCAACGCTTTGCGACAGCAGACAGCGGCTGCACATAGAGATTGAAAAGTGTGGGGCTGAGAGCCCACCCCTGTGGAACGCCCTGTGCAATAGGATAGGGTTTAGATTGGAAAGGAGGAGTGACAACCCTAAAAGTACGACCAGATAGAAACGATCGAAACCATTCAAGAGCCATGTTGTCGACACCAGCCTCAACCAGACGATTTAATAAAATGGCGTGGGAGACGGTGTCGAACGCGGCGCTGAGATCCAAAAGCACCAAAGCCGCCGTTTGACCGGAGTCGACCAGAGTACGTAGATGATCGACCATTGAAAGCAGCGCAGTCTCAGTACTATGGCCAGATCGAAAGCCGTTCTGTGAAGGATCTAAAATATTAGCAGAGTGGAGATGAGTGGAAAGGATAGCGTTGACATGGGCCTCGGTCAACTTTGCCACCCACGGAAGAAGAGATATGGGACGGTAATTCTCCAGCTTTAATGGATCCAGGGCAGGTTTTTTTAAGATAGGCATCACCTGGGCCTGTTTCCAGCTGCTTGGAACAGAACCTGACGTCAGAGATAGATTGACGAGGTCACGTGGAGGAGGGAGACACAGTGACACAGATTCTCTAAATTGGGCAGGTCGAAGAGGGTCCATTGGCGAGCCTGATTTGACTTTCGCCACAATTCTGTTAAACTCCTCCATTGATAGCTCTGGGAGAGAGCACAAAGACATAAGGGTCTTCGGGCTGGATTTCAGCTTCTCCTGAGGTACAGACGAGCCAGGCAAAGAGCGGTAAATAGCCTCCACCTTTTCTACAAAGAAGACGGCCAAGTCCTCACAATGCGAAACAGAGCAGATCTCAGCGACTGGGGCTCTACTGTCTGTAAGATCCTTAAGCACCTTAAATATTAATTTAGTGGGATTGGTGCTGATGTTAAATTCACGAGAGTAATAAGCAGCCCGAGCTTGACATACCGCTCTATGATACTTCTTGATCTTAACAAGATACAGCTTTTTCCTAGCAGGCAGATATGACTTACGCCAGGCTCTTTCAGCTTGTTTACATGATTTTTTTAGGAGCCGTAGTGAATCATCCGTAGTGTGTGTATACTGTACACAGTAAGTAGTATACCATAGCCCTTGTTGCCAAAGTCTCACAAATGGCTACACTATATCTTCTATTTTTTTGTTTGTACTAGTAGGAATTGAACCACAACAACAAATGCAACATTTCACTGATGTTCTTCTCCTGGCTTATTTGCTTTTAGGTGCACAAAAAGACAGGAGGAGGTAACTATCATCATCATCCATTGTACTGCCAGACAGATGTCCTGCTGCGGACCACATCACGTCCAACTGTGACCAGACATCTCTGCAACTTGTGCACCTGTGTCCTGTCTGACCTCTGAAGAAAATAAACCCAAAGAAAGGTACCAGGTCCTTCAGTACCAAGAAAGTTGCCGGTGAGAAGAAGGAACAGAAAAAGCAAGAGGCACTAACCACGACTGGTGTGCCGACAAATTTGTTTTTTGGGACCAAAAAACACACGCCTGCAGCATCGTTGTCCGGCGGGAACCAAGCTGGGAGCAGCACATCCGCACCAGCGAGCCAACCCCACCAACCTAGGCCCAAGCCCATGAGTGTCGCAGAGGTAGCCAGTCTACTAACGAGCAGCGATGTTGAAATGTCAGTATCGCAAAGTAGTACACAATCAACGCATGCAGCAACTCAGCAGATAAGTCTGCAGCAGCAGGCGCAGCCGCAAGAACAGCTGCAGCAGGCGCAGCCGCAAGAACAGCAGCAGCAGGCGCAGCCGCAAGAACAGCAGCAGTAGGCGCAGCAGCCGCAAGAACCGCAGCAGCCGCAAGAACCGCAGCAGCCACAAGAACCGCAGCAGCTGCAAGAACCGCCACAACAACAGCTCACAATAGTAGTTGTTCCTCCTGTAGTAGGGGCATTTCAGGAAATCGAGCTTCCTGCAAAGAGGGTCAAGCCACTGTTTCAGAAGATCCATTGTCTTCCAGACCCCCAGCAAGGAAAAGGAGGGTTATTCCATCCTCTTCTTCTTCATGCTCCGCTTCTGATGATCTTGATGTCACTTGGAAGCCACCAGCTCAGTCTCAGTCTGCATGCCACAAGACAAGGCTAGTGAAAAGGAAGGTTCCAGAAAGCCTTAGAGTTATGGAGGTAGATGTACAAGAGGGAGATGATGATGATGATGATGACGAGTCAATCATCACGGACATCACTCCCGGCCCAAAGGATATGGAGACCAACTTTATTACCCTATCCAAAATGGCTGCAAGGGATGTAGCACGGATACCACCAACACAGGTAACACCACCACGACCTCCAGCTTCCATATTTTCATTTGCAAAGGAAAGGCAGGGACCTACATCCAGCTCAACCACCACCTCAGTAGGTAGTGGTAGAAGTCGCAGTGTAGTTGCTCAGAGTCACATTCCAAGCACACCCTCCAGTTCATCTGGTATTGAAAGTGGCATATCCAGCAGCACCAGAAAGTTCTCCTCCCCAGTTTGGGACTTCTTTTCGGTTAGCAGTAAGGAGGAGAACATTGCTTTATGCTCAATTTGTCGCCATGCTGTTCGGCAGGGTAAGCTTGGTACAAACTATGGTACCGGAAGCCAAACAAGTCATCTCAAAATGCACCACACTATCGTGTGGGAAGCTCACATACCTCGCTTAGAACAAAGTAAAACTCAACTCATTGTTGTTGGGCATGAAGAATCAGAGGACGATATTATCGCGGTGGAAGGTGAACAAGAGGGAGACAATTCTATCCCTGTCCCCAGTAGTGTAGTAGTACCGCCCACATCCTCCTCAGCAATATCTCAGTGGCACCGCAGTAAGAGTCTAAGTCAGGCTGAGACACCAAGTCAACCAAGTAGTACTGCAATGATTATGAAACAAAGTGCGTCGTTGAGCCTAACTGGGTTGAAGAAAACTGCACCACAAAGGAAAATAATCCAGACTACCATTGATAGCATGCTTAGGTTGGAGGGACAGTACCAACGCAACCACCCAACGGCACGGTTGTACAATGCGAAGCTGGCTAAAATGTTAGCGCTGGACCTTCTCCTTTTTTCATTTGTGGGAGGGGTGGGTTTCCTTGAATGTGTGTCAACCATCTGCCCTAAATAGAAGGTTCCCACCCGGTCCTATTTTGCAAGAGTTGCTGTTCCAGCACTACATCATGATGTGCTGGAATTGGTAGGACAAGCTTTGCAGCAGAGTGCTGTTCACAATATCCACCTAACAACAGACATGTGGACCAGTTGCCAAGCCACTGGTTACATGTGCATCACTGCACACTGGGTCTCATTTGTGGGGGTTAGAGATAAGCTATCCGAAGGTGCTGTTGACGCAGCTGAGATTTTTAAAGCTACTCGTAAACATGCAACCGTATCCATGTTCGCCATGGAAAAATCTCATACTGCTGTAAACATATTGGAAGAGATTCAGAGCAAGGTTTTTGAATGGCTGCGCCCAAGAGGGCTTAAGATTGGTTTTATTTCCATGGATAATGGCAGTAATGTACTCAAGGCCATGGAGCTTGGTTCCTATTTCAGGGTTCTATGTTTGGCGCACTGCATTAACATTATTGTTCAAGACTTTCTGAAAAAAGAAGCCATAGTCAGCAACTTATTGACCATCTGCAGAAGAATATGCACTCATTTCAGCCATTCTTTTAAAGCTCGGAAGCAGCTGAGGATCATTCAACGTGACTATAGAATGCCAGTGAAAGTACTCGTCCAGGAGGGGGCAACACGTTGGAACTCAACTTATTACATGCTTGACCGTCTGTTTGAGCAGTACAGGCCAATCAGTGAATATGTCATGCGAAGAGGGGATGCTACTGTGAAAGGCATGAGCCTTCAGATGGACCAATGGTGCCTAGTTAAATACCTGACTGAGATGCTTCTTCCTTTCGAGGTCTTCACACATGAAGTCAGCAAGGAGGACTGTACTATGGACCATGCTATCCCATTGTTGCAAATGCTAGAGCATCAGCTGAAGGAGGTGTCAGAAGCATACAAAGATGTAGAGGGAAAAAAAGAAGTCTATGAGTTGGTGGAGAGCTTAGCTCGTCGCTTAGCTGACAATTCAAGGGTGCAAAATAAGATTTGTCACAAAAACATTACATTTGTGCCATAATTCTAGATCCACTGACAAAATGGGCACTAAAGACATGAATTCATTTTTCAGAAATGGATGTTGCCCGGTACAAAGCGTGGATAGCTGAGTCAGCGAGTAAGTTGGAAAATGAGCTGCTGTTAATTAAAAACCCTCTAGATAAACCCACAAGTACTGCAGCAGGGCATCCGGCGTCAAGTTCAACTTGGGAGCCTGAGCGCAGTGCGCTTGGCTCTGAACACTCACCAACACTATCTACAACAGCAAGAGCTGTATCTTCAGGCCCAGTAAAATCAATACAGGATTGGTATTTACAGCAAGGCATTAGTAAGTCCAGTGCTGATGCAACAAGAAAAGAGCCCGAAAAAAGTTTTGCACCCCTGATATTGAGCGGATGATTCAGGCCAATCTGGATGACCCAACAGAGGTGTACATTGATCAAAACCCATTGAGGTATTGGTATGGGAAAAGGGCCCAATGGCCAGTGCTCAGCAGGCTGGCGATAAACTATCTGGCTTGCCCTGTCGCAAGTGTCTCTTCAGAATGTGTTTTCAGTGCTGCTGGTTCCATTGTAACAGTGAGAAGGACCAGTTTCTCACCCAAAAACATGGAGAGGTTGACAATGATCAAAATGAATCAGCACTTTATACCACCAAATTACACAATACATGAATCAAGGGAGGAAGATGAGTACAGCGGCTCAGGTGACGGAACTGGTGTGTTAGATGATGATTACCTACTTCTGGTTGAACCCCCAGAGCTATACTTCCCTGACAATTAGGCTTGCACTTCCAGTTCTTATTGTCTTCCTCACTTATTTTCTTTTATTGGTGTATCTATCTTTCTGGTTATAAAACTTTGAATCATAACAAATCCATCACCACCGTCTTCTAATTGTTTTATTGCCATATACAAGTTTCGGCTGGCTGCTCTGCATATCTTAGTACACTCCTCAAAATCCTGCTCCTCCATCCTCCTGAATCTCCCTAAATCCATTGCCGTCAAGAAGTCAGATGATGATGATTGGATGATGCAAAATAGAAGAAAAAGGAAAAAATATTTCCAAGTCCTTCCAAAATAAGTGGAACATGATTGATGATGACTACTATAGCCATCCTCCTTTGTGATCCGAGAGAGACTGCCCATTAACTGAAGATGAGAAGGAACAGGTACTGAATGATGCCATGCATTGGACGTTGACTGAGTGATTTTGTTTTTGTTTGTTGTGCATGAAGTTACTTCATTGTGTACTTTATGTAATAATCTACACACTAAAAGTAACTCAAGTCCCTTTTCCCTTCTTGTTTTTTTAATACCAAATTTGTACTTCTACTGCAGGCCGATACATTGCATTTTGAATATAGGAAGGGGACTCACTCGGTACACCCAGACTGAGTTGAACAACACCATCATGATGGCCACAGTGACATAGTATCTTCACAGTCACTCAGTACGGATCGGAGATGATTGATGCAATAAGTCAAGCCGTTTCATGAGTGGCATATAAGGTAAACAAGTAAACAACAACCACAGCAGATCTAAATGTCTGTGTAGCGGTGGAGTCAAGTGTAGCGGTGGTATGACTGCGGTAAATTGTAAAATGCTATGTTGCTTTGTCCAACTCTTTCAAAAAATGTATGCTAAATGGAGGATGTGCAAAGGGTGCCGTCACCGTGGGCCTGCTCTGTCCTGTTGGTATTGTAGGTTAATGCTGGAAACAGACTAGAGTAGAGATGATGCATCCATGCCGCCTCGGAAAGTGTTCTTGTTGCACTACAACATTAACTTCTCCATTTTTTTCAACTTGGTTTCAATCTCAATATCCCTTTTGTTTTTGCATCTATAATTACAGGCCGGGCCTTACCCTGTGCTATACTTGGGAAAACAACAATGCAAACTTACCTTACCTATGAATCTACATCTTCCAGGCAAGCAGTGGCATCACCCAAGATTGGACGGAGCATCCATGGAAGGGAGTACCAAGAGGAATGCCGAGATTCAACTCACCATTTGACCCGGATGACAGAGTAACAGTATCAATTTTCATCTTTTAAATAATTTGATTAAATTTTTTGTCTACAATCATTACTACAGTGTGTTCTTGTTGTTATTACCGTTATTATTAGGTTTGCTCTCTGTCTATAATTCATCCCTACAGATATATTAAAATTTTCTTTGCTGTCTGTAAAAGTAAGCCAGGTAACACTGAACACAAACTGTATGTAATCCGGGTCTCTCCTTATCATCAATCATCATGCATGCCTTATTTCCTTTTTCTCCCTTTACATATTGATATGGATATGGTATTCTACAAAGATTCTGTCGTTTGATGTTTGTCCATGCATACTGTTTTTCTTTCTCAAACCTTACCCCAAAACCACCTTCCCAACCATTCAACAAACCCTAACCCTCTTCCCCCGGGCTGTGTGACTTATTGAGGTATGACTACATTAAATGTACATCAATAATTTATCACACGCTTGCTGGGGCGGATGTGGCAAAAGCAACAGTACTTCAATTTCAAGGCAGGGCAGGGATCTTATTCTGCTTGCCCACCTGAGCAGTATAGTTGTGAGGTAATTTTTTTACCAAAGGAACCGGCTAATACATCAGCATTAATTCACGGCATTGATTGGATCAATGGATTTCATTCATTGTCATCCTCCTACACAGCACTAACAGTTACGCTTGTGTCAGTGTGCTGTAGGCCTAGTCAAGTGACTCGACACAACTAGAGTTGCTGTGTACTACTAGGCTATGTCCACCACCATTATGTTTTGTTGTATTTGGACATATTATTGTTTGGCAGTAAGATCTGTTTTGTACTGTACTTCATTCTACTACTCCTCGAAGACTATCTCTCAGGCTACTGACTATCTCATTTTCTATTTTGGCAAATGCTGCTGCCAGTGTCTACTACTACCACCACCACCACAACCATGGCATGTTAGGAAAGAAAACCATCATCACCATGCAGCCATCGCTGTGCCTAAGTTCAACATCAAGCAAAGGTAAGAGAAGTTTGGGGGAGGCATAATTAATAATGGACATATTTTCATTAATTCAATTTCACACACCCCTTTGAGTCCAGTTGCAGAGTGCCTAGAATAGAAGAGACTGACAGTACTAGTAGTAGGATAAGTCACTCAGTGAGGGGTGCTGCATCTATCTGTTTCTGTCTTACAAAGTCATCCAATTATTAAAATCAAACACTGGCTGTGTGCGGCCCTGCACCAGCAAGGAAAGAAGGATACAGTGTGATGTAAAACAGTAACCCCACCCAGAAAACATTAACAACATCGTATGTAAACTTAAGTAGAAATATATTATTTAACACCCTAACAAAAATAAACTATGTAAAAAAAAATCCCACACCTGACCCACCCCTCTCCCTAACCCCAACCAATGTCCGGAAAGAAAATGTCAAATTGTCCAAAAGAGGAAACCCAACACCCGGATGCCACCCACCCCAAGAATAATTAAAAGAGGGGCAATAAGAACGGGGTCTAAGTTCGGCGGGCTTTTTTCAGGAGGACACAAACTTGCTCCTCCAGGCGGGCAACACGGCGCTTCAATGCGCGGCAGTTGCATCCACGGGGGGGCAGCACTGATGGAGGGGCGGCGGCGGGCGGCTGCCAGATGGTGGCGCCATACCACTGGAGGGCGGTGGCTGGGGCCCGGGGCATTGGAGGAGGCTGCAGCTGCTGCCGCCTCCTCCTCCTCCTCTTCCAGGACCACCAGCCGTCGATATTCGTTCTGTATTGCCTCCAGTTTCCGACGCCGGGCCTTGGCTGCCAACTCCTTCCGGTCAGGTTTCCCCTTGGAAGGAGTAGCTATATATAAAGAAGAAAAAACAAGACTATTGTAAAATATACTCTTAGCAAAGCAGTAAGACAAATATTTCTACACATAGTGTCACGGTAGCACTAGCAAGCACATAACATTTGTGGTATGTATGTACTATCCTCCCACTTTCTTGGACTTTAACATTTGTGGGAGTTTCAGGTATTCAACCAACCATGCATTTGATTCCTATCAGCCACCAGTATGCATGCTGCATGCATCCCACAAATCCTTCTCTGCCAGTCATAAATCTTAAATCTCGCCCGTCCTTTTCCTTCCACTCTTCTTGCCCTTTTCGTTCAACCCATCTATCAAGGTCATCTGATCTGACTTTTAGTCTTCTCCATAAAACTTTCACAGCTGAGTTGAAATCATCAGATAGAAGAGGCCATTGGTTACTCAACAACACTCCCGCCACTAATGCTTTTACTAATGCTAAGTAAAGGGTGTCTTCAACCGTTCACAACAACCTCTTACTTAGTAAGTCAACTGTAAAGTATCATACAGTACACCCTTGCAGTGAGTGTAATGTCAATAAGTGACCCACTTGTGGGACACCCCCGCGCCGCACGGCCACCAGCTGCTGCGTGTGCCCCTTGCCCTGCTGCCTCGCTGCCGCTGCCGCTGACCACGCCCCCCCAGCGTGCTCCGTGATCGGCTGCCGGCTCTCCTGCTACTGCTGCCAAGTGTTGTTTTTTCCCTGTTTTTTGCCCCCATTTGTGCCTGTTTTTAAATATTTTGCTGTTCCTGTGTTTACGTCTTCCTTCCTGGTTGTCCGCCTACCTCGCCGCCCTCCGCTCTCCCTTCCCTTCCCGCCGCTTGTCCCCGCCCCTTTTTTCTCTTCTGTAACCCTCCCTGCTCCCGCCTCCCAGCTGCTCCGCCCACCCGCGCACTTCGCCTTAAAAGGCGACCGTGCGAACGCGCAGCGGTCACGCGCAGCGGGCGCGCCGATTGTGCGCCGAAGGCGCGCCAAAGGTAAGCCCGTCTGCGCCCGTCCGCGACCGGATCGCGACCAGCGCCAGGACCCCTGGCCCCCGAAGACCCCGACCGACCCGCCTGACGTACTCCGCCGCCACCCTCATCGCACTCAACACCGGCCGACTCCCAGAATGCCATCAAGCCACACCACGACGCACCCACGGACCCTTCAGCTGCCACGCCTGCAAGTTCACCTGCATCCGGACCTGCCTCGCTCCAGCACCCGCCAAGTCGAACACCAGCAGCACCCACCTCAAGTGCATCCTGCTCAACACCCGCTCCGTCCACAGACACGCCATCGAACTCTGGAACCTTCTAGACGCCACAGCCCCTGACGTGGCCTTCCTCACGGAGACCTGGATGAACGCCTCTTCAGCTCCCGACATCGCCATCGCTATCCCAGAGGGCTACAAGATCATCCGGAGGGATCGCAACGCCAACCAGATGGGAGGAGGCATCGCCATCATCCACAGGAACACCATCCGTCTCACGACCAACACCGACAACACCCTGACCAGCGCCAAACACCTGCATTTCCAGATCCACACCAACCCGAACACCACCCTCAGAGGCACCCTGATCTACCGACCCCCTGGACCACGCACACAATTCAGCGAGGACATCGCCGACTTGGTCAGCCCGCATGCCCTCCCCTCCGCTGACTACATCCTCCTGGGGGACCTCAATTTCCACCTGGAGAACAACAACGACCGCAACACCAGCACCCTGCTCGACAACCTCGCCAATCTTGGACTCAAGCAACTGGTGTCCACCCCCACCCACCTCGCCGGACACACACTCGACGCAGTCTTCTCTTCCAGCACAGACATCGCCTTCAGCCACGCCACAGAGCTTCAATGGACGGACCACAGCTGCGTCCATTTCACCTTCAAGAGAACGACGACCCACCACCACCAGCAACAGGCCGCCCGCAGAAGCTGGAACAAGATCACAGCAGACCAGCTCGCCACCTCCCTGAGCCAGCACCCTCCTGCCAGCTCAGCGAACCCCAGCCAGGCCGCCGACAACCTCACGAAGTGGATCAGCAACTGCGCGGACGAACTCGCCCCTCTGAGGACCCCGCCCAGCAGACCCGGCAGCAAGAAAGCCCCGTGGTTCACCGACGAACTCAAGAGCTCCAAGAAGAACTGCCGAGCCCTCGAGAAAGTCTGGAGAAGGGAACCTACACCGGACAACAGGACCTCCTTCAAGCTTGCCACCCGGAAGCACCACCAGCTGATCCGCGCCGCCAAGAAAACAGCATTCAAGGACCGGTTGGACAACAACGCACACAACTGCAAGGAACTCTTCAATATCGTGAAAGAGCTTTCCAACCCCAGCACAGGAAACAACGACATCACTCCATCGCAAGACCTCTGTAACTCCCTCGCTTCATACTTCCACAACAAGATCGCGGACATACACAACAGCTTCAACAACCACCCAACGCACACCATGACCGAACAACCACCCCCCACCACCACCCTCCACGCCTGGACCCCGATCAGCACCGAAGACACCATCCGCACGATGAACTCCATCCACTCCGGATCACCGACCGACCCCTGCCCTCACCACGTCTTCAACAAAGCCGATGCTGTCATCGCACCCCACCTACGAGACATCATCAACACATCCTTCGACACCGCCACCTTCCCTGAGAGCTGGAAACACGCCGAACTCACCTCTCTGCTCAAGAAACCAACAGCGGACCCCACCGAACTCAAGAACTACCGCCCCATCTCGCTCCTCCCGTTCCCTGCGAAAGTCATCGAGAAGACCGTCAACAAGCAGATGGCCGCCTTCCTCGAGACGAACGGATCCCTCGACCCCTCACAGTCCGGCTTCCGAGCCAATCACAGCACCGAGACCGCCCTCATCGCCGCCACCGATGACATCCGAGCCCTGATGGACAATGGAGAAACAGCGGCCCTCATCCTCCTAGACCTCTCCGCGGCATTCGACACGGTCTGCCACCGCACCCTAGTACAGCGCCTCAGCAACATCGGAATCCAGGACAAGGCGCTGGAATGGATCATCTCCTTCCTCGACGGAAGAACACAGAGAGTCCGCCTACCACCGTACAAGTCAGAGGCCTCCGAAGTCATCTGCGGCGTCCCTCAAGGATCATCTCTGAGCCCCACCCTCTTCAACATCTACATGAGCCCCCTCGCGGCCATCGTACGCAAACACAACCTCAGCATAATCTCCTACGCCGACGACACCCAGCTGATCCTCTCCCTGACCAACGACCCCGCCTCCGCCAGAGCCAACCTGCACGAAGGGATGAAAGAGGTAGCCGAGTGGATGGCGACCAGCCGCCTGAAACTGAACTCTGACAAGACGGAGGTCCTCATCCTGGGCTCTTCACCCTCCGCCTGGGACGACTCCTGGTGGCCTCCCGCCCTGGGCGCCGCACCCAAACCGACAGACCATGCACGCAACCTGGGCTTCATCCTGGACTCCTCCCTCTCCATGACCAGGCAAGTCAACAACGTCTCCTCGGCGTGCTTCAACATCCTACGCATGCTACGGAAGATCTTCTGGTGGATCCCCACCGAGACCAGGAAGACCGTTACCCAGGCCCTCGTCACCAGCCGACTGGACTACGGCAACGCCCTCTACGCCGGTACCACCGCCAAGATCCAGAAGAGACTCCAGCGGATCCAGAATGCCTCAGCCAGACTCATCCTCGACATCCCACGAACCAGCCACATCACCGGACACCTGAGAGACCTTCACTGGCTCCCCGTCAACAAAAGAATCACCTTCCGCCTCCTCACCCACGCACACAAAGCCCTACACGACCAAGGCCCGAGCTACCTCAACAGCCAGATCAACTTCTACGCACCCAAACGCCACCTCCGATCAGCCAACCACGCCCTCACCGCCGTCCCCCGCATCCGAAGAGCGACTACAGGAGGAAGGTCCTTCTCCTACCTGGCCGCCAAGACCTGGAACTCCCTCCCTCCCGACCTGCGCCTGACCCAAGACCACCTCTCCTTCAGGAAGAAGCTGAAGACCTGGCTGTTCGAGCAGTAGCGGCACCCCCCCCCCCCCCCCCCCAGCGCCTTGAGACCCTACGGGTATGTAGCACGCTCTATAAGTGTCATTGATTGATTGATTGATTGAATAAGTAAGGATTAGGTATCTAACTTACCACCGCCCGCCACTGCTACTGGCTCACCCCCTGCAGCTCCTCCTGCAACTGCCGCCTCCTCCTCTCCTCCTTCAGCAGCCGCGTCGCCTCTGGCCCCGGCACTGGTGGTTGGTAGTGCGCCTTGAAAAAACATAACACATTTTTTAGGTGTCATATCCACCTCTCCCTATTTTTTACTAGCAAGATTTAAAAATGAGTTAATAGTAATACATACATATACAACATACATCACTAGTACAAATCAGGTAGTAGTAGAGTAGACACTAGTAGTTATATGGTCCCTAGAGTCATTCTAGTCTTTGCTTAGTTAGCCCGAGCCATGCTACCATTTTACCTTTGTGTCTTTTATTTTAGCACACGCGTCGTTACCTCGCAACTTGTTGTATAAAGAGTGATGCCTTTGAGCCCACATGAGCTCATAATGCTACTGTCTAAGCGCTGCGTACAAGGTCAATCAAAACAAGCCACTTTGTTATGGAGTTCTGGTGTTAGTCCATATTACTTATCCAAAATGCTACACTTTTTGCCACGACTGAGAAATGCTTGCAATATACTAACGCGCACCATTTTTCTCCTAACAGAAGGAAGATTCCATTCTAAGAACCAGAGCTTTGCAGAGCTTATGATGTAACCAGTACTAGCTTCTTCCAAGGTGAGGGGTCCACATAATTCGCTCAGATCTTCATTTATAATTTTATATAAACTATATTCCTATTCCTACAACTGTTCATTTATTTATTAATCCTGATTTCGCTTTTTTTTCTGCGTTCAATGGACTTGTACTTGTTGTAAGTGTAACTAAGTGCAACAATGTTTATAGTTTTAATCTTAGGCATGTTGCTGTTGATTATAGAACAACGTACATAGCTTGTCAGTTGCAAATAAAATAATTTTTGAACTTACATAGACTCGGTGGTATTTGGTGTGGATGGACTTACACGAGTGAGCGAGTGAAAGGAAGGGTGTGCAAACTGTGCTTGTGCATTGCTTCCACGACTGAGAGGTCGGAAGTGTTATGTTCTGGGTTGTCTACTCATTGGGTATTGGGGGGGTGTTCGGAGAGCTAATAGTAATAAAACACTAGTATAACTAGTCGGGCTGAGGATTGTGGTGGGTTCTGTTCTGACTGAGGTGTGAGTGTGAGGAAGGTCCAGCCTCCCATCACCAACATCCTATTTTCTTGTGCAAAATCCCTATTTTCTGTATGTGGAAAATCCCTACAACAGTAGTAGTATGTCCTATCCTATCCAAATAGTAAAATCTGGTTGGGCATTTTGTTGGTGGGAATTGTCGAAAAACATCAAGATTAATAAAGCCTCAAAGATTAAGAAGAATAGAAGGAGTACAAGAGGACAACCCAAAGAACTAGACTCATCAATAGCTAGAGCTACTGGTGAATCTGATTTTTATTTAAAACCTTTTAAATAAAGAGTGGCCAACTGGGCATGCTTAACTACAGACAGACTAATAGTAGTAGTACAGAGAGTCATAGCAGAGGCAGTTAGAGGCAGGGATAACAAGAATCTAGAAACAGATAGTCTAGATCAAAGGGTAATTGTTGGTAAAAAATAGCATTAGGAAATGGAAACAATAGTTCGGGAAAAGAAAAACGGTGCAGTAAAAGTTAGTGAATAAGATTAAGATATTAAAAACAGGAAGACTTACTGGGGTCAGCAGAAGAACCCTCGTTCTGGTCCTCCTGTACTGGAACTGCTCCCGCCGACTCTGCCCCCGTCTTCTTGCCCCTGGGTGCTGATCATGAAAGATATAAGAAAGGAAGAGACAAACATTGATGATTGGTGTGAAACAAATAAAATATTTTTTATAAGACTGTAAAAAAAAACATTTGTGTAAACAACAATTGCATTAAAATTGACCTATCTAATTTGGTCAACAAGTAGTATCTGGGGATTCGCGGACCGACTAGTTATTATTTATCTACACTAATCCAGTGTTCCATTGTGATTACAGAATATTAACTAAGCCTAAGTAGTACGTACCACCTGACCAAGCCCACCTATTCCAGGCGTGCCAATTGTACATTAAGTAAGCATTTCCACTTCTTTTAGTCCTCAAAAATGCATAAATGGAGGACATATGCCTGTATTTTTGCATAAACAAAATTGTTGGTTCATTGATGCAGATGTTCTGCTAGTGCTAAGCCTATTAGCACTCACTGAACAAACTACAAAAGGTTCTACTAAGGACTGGGGTAATCAGTAGCAGCACTCAGCAGCATGTGATGTAATAGAGAGGGTGTTGCAGACCACTAAAAAATTACAAACTTATAATAAATAACTAAACCTAAGTATCAATCCACCCCTATCTCTTAGTGACAGGACAAAGGAAGGACTAGAGTCACTCTAGCATTACCTAACTTAAGTTTTCTAAAATAAACTCTTACATAATCACGCAAAACGAGCGCAAACGCAAAGTTGTAAATAACAAGATTAGTAGCGCAGAGCACCTGTGTCATAACAATCACAGAAGACTTTTAAACGTAAATTACCTGTAATGTATGTAAGCAGCAGCATTCTAGCTGGTTGGAAAAAATATATATTATATTCGCAATATATAACACAGCAGAAGAACAGACACAAAGTAGTAAAAATCAAATAGCTACTCACCAAGACCCAGGACCTCCACTCTTAGCAGGTCCAGCAGGTCCTGCTCCCGGTCCAGGATATCGGACCACCGGTGCGTCAGCTGGTTCTGGCTGCGCCGGACACCCGAGCAGCGAAACACTGCCCAGAGCACCTTCCCCCACCGCTGCCGACGCTCCCGGAGCCCGTACCCGGACCCAAGCCTGCCACCTGCTGCCAGGGTTAAAGAGAGGTGGCGCTGGCCAAAAATCCAGTGCAGCCAACTCCACCTCCCAAAATAAGGCCCGTGCCTGCACCCCTTGTGGGCGCAAACTTCCGCAAGGAAGGCGGTCGTGGCTCAGGCTGCGATGCCCCCTGTGGCCCTTTGCCATGGTTCTGGGGTAGGCGGGGGGCAAAAAAGAAAAGGAAAAAATTACAAAAGCAAGTAAAAGAAATTAAAAAAGCAGGTAATAGAAAAAGAGTGAAAAAGTAGTTAAAAAACAAAAAAGTAGACAAAAACAAAAAATAGAGAGTCAGGAAAAAAGAGAGAGAGATAATAAATAAAAAAGATCAAAAAAAAGTTTTCAGAAGCAAAGGATTGAAAAGATATAGGGAGGATTGAAAAGCAGGCCCCAGAACCATAGAATAGAGTGAAAAACGAGATGGCCGCGCCCATTACGACCGCATGGGCAAGTTCGCAAGATATTTTCCCCCCGAGCACGCAAAAAGCATCGCGAACACGCAATACGCGTTCCCAAACAGGAAATACCTAACACGAACAAGCGCGAGCATGCATTGCGCGACCCGGAACAGGAAATAGCATCGCGAGCGGGCGGGACAAGTGAAAACAAGATGGCTGCGCCCATTAGCGACCCATGGGCAAGTTGGCAACACATTTCCAACGCGATCACGCAAAAAACATCGTGAACGGGCGGGACAAAAACTTCTGCGTCTTCGCAATATTTCCACGCGTTCACGATCATTTTTAGCGTTTTCGCAAAGATTTGCGTAACGCGATTACGCAATTTCCGCCCACCCTTATCCTTGACGAGAATAGTTCATTAATGATGGTATTTATTTTTACCACAATAAATGATAATACCTGAACTATTGTACTGCTAATATTGTATTTTTAATAAAATCTTGCAGATTAATATAAAATAGCTGAGTTACTTAATTTTCCCCAGCTGTCAAAGAATTTCTACAGATTTATTTATTATTTCCTTCCCCTCCTGGTTCTAGCACTAATAGGAATACAATTGTGTCAGCATCATCTTTGATATAAAATATTGATGAGAAACTATCCACATATGATGCCTCCTGCTTTTAGTTTTCTAATAATGTCACTTTTTTAAAACTGATTACTTTCTTCCACATACATTCTAAAAAATAGCCATGTCAAAGGCCTTTTCAGCATCTAACTCATTAACACTTTACAATCTAAATATTATATTTCTTACTAAATTAAATATAATAATTATGTTTGATTGCCTTTGAAAATCACCCTTATATAAGATTCATCTTGAGAGTTATTAGCCTTGTGTGATATAATCATTCAATCTGTCACCATTTTGACTAGAGGTTTCTATATATGTTAATGTACAATCTCTGTAGGTAACACAGTCATTTGAGTTGCTGACAGTTGTCAATATAATTTTATTTATAATCATTTCAATTCACATTTTATTTGATAATTTTCTTCCAGTATTTGTATTATTATCTTCATACATGAAATAATCATAGATTCACACAACTTGTACAATTTGTAGAGTAACCCAAAGTCTTTCTGTAGGCGTATCATTATTCTGGTAAGCATATCTATAAAAGGTATTTTCAGTGAATCTCCTTCTTCCGGATTTCATTTGGAAATCAATACATTTTAAATAAACAATACCTTTTTAGTTATCTATTGGAACTCATGACCCATATCTTGTGCTTCACTTGAGCAGTAAGTTTCATTGTGGCCTTGTCATCAGCAAAGGACAACCTCACTTAAACTGCAAAATTAGACTATCTCAACCATTGGGATTTGGTTTCTCCATTTACTGCTGACTCTTTTCTAATGAATCTGCAACCTTTCACAAGTGGCCACTCTATTTCAAGTGGCTGCACATAATAACTGAATCCACACTGATGATATATTTTGCTTCTCCCAAACATAATCCAGAAACTTTACTCACAATAGTATATATTGAAGTTATTAGATTGAGAGAATGCAAGTCCTTCCCAAGTTTAAAATCTTATGAGTTCTTACAAACAAGAATAATAAAATAAACCCAGACTCAACCCATGGCAGCTTTTGAATAGCCCAGACAGGCTTAACCTAAGGGAAATGAGTTAAGTATTTAGCAGCATTGGAACAATTAAAAAACTAAAACATAACATAATAAAAATACCACAACCAATTTCTGATAAATCAAGAAATGATTAAAATCCAATGAGGGCATTTGTTTTAAAGTTTTAGGGCAACCATCACCAAGAATTACCTGTTCATAGATGACTAGGACCTAAGCACGATTTCAGGCTCACCCGTGATGGATCAAATGTCGGATACGCCAAGCAGGTTATCCTCGTCAAAGTCTTTATCTTCTGACTTATTTTTCTTTTATAGAAGTTGAAATTAAAATCCTCCAGCAGTGCTAGGTTGATAGCTTTTTCCAGCAAAGTCATCTTGAGGTCAAATAGCTGTGGGATGATGGCCTGCTGAAGCCATTGGTTTTTGGTGGGAAAAACACAGAGTGAGAAAATCCCCCCACCCCAAAGTCCTCTCATCCGTTAGATATTTTTCAAGCCCTTGCTAGTAGTGGGTCTACACCAATGATCATGCCACCAACACGAGTAGCCCTGCATGTCTCAGACCTGCCACTGCAGTGTTTGTGTGTGCAGTTTTAAACTGCCATGTCGACCTGGCAAGTGCAACCACTTCAGTAAGCAAGAAGACTATGAAGTTCCTCTAAGTCAACGTGAACAGAAAAGGTGAGATACAATTGGTAGGATCAAAAGGGGGACAGCATTGTCCCACGGTTTTAAGGATAAGGGGGAATACCTCCCTTCGGAAATAGGGCTCTCACACACCTAGCGAGCTAGGTATCATGCTTCATCATGTGAGTCTGTCCCTCGTCAGGTCAGTGCTGCAATGCCCGACGGGCACCCAGTATGGGGCTCTTTAGCGGGGATCTTTTGTTCCTGCCGTTGAGTACAGTGGGAGTAAGGGGCAGTTCATCCTAGAAGTCTTTTATTCAAGAAGGAAAAATGCCTGATTAAAAATTAGGAGAGTGGTGAAGAACTAGAGGCTATATGTCTAGCTAAGTACACCCTACTCTCAATCGGTCGACATGTTTCGTGCCCTGGGTGTCAGGAGGATCAAGTCACTTCTTCAGGACCAGGAAGACGCTATCTACACAACGTGGTAAGGGAAAAACTACCTACCACGTATTCAGGTAAATACCAACAACTGTTATCTAAAGTTTACTTCAACAGTGTCCGGCGGTCGTCAAGGACACCAATTTGTGGCCAGCGTTCATTAAACGCTCCTCTCGTGACCTACCCTGCCGTCCTGGTTCTGGCAGGGTTTACACTGAAAAAACCATAGGTTTCAGGGACGTTATAGTTAGTTGGACATTTCACTCGTACAAAACCAGAGAAATTAGGCTGTAATAGTTAGTTGAGCTAACTATAACTCGCGCTGCTGATGACGTCCCATATAACATCACTCATGACATGGTCAGTGACATCACTGATTACATCACTGATGACATCTCAAATGACATCACTGATTACATCATCCAGTGACTGAGTGTTTCTAAAAGTTTAAATATGTTTTATACATATATATGCAAAGGTGTAATAAAGAATGAGTGTCTGAATGGATGATTTAATAGGTGCATGACTGACTGCATAAGTGAGTGATTAAACATATTTTACTAATCCATGGGTGACTGACTAATCTGTATGAATGTCTGTATCAGTCTGTCAGTTGGTGTCTAGGTGGCTGCTTGGGTTGGTGAGTAGCTACATGAGTATCTATATATGGGTTTTTGATTGGTGTATATATAGCTGTGTTGGTGAGTGAATGGATGTCTCAGTGGTACATGGTGAGTAACTACATATGTGAAAGCCAGTATATGTGAGTGTTTTGAAGTATATGAATAATTATATGTGATAGTGAGTGATTGTGAGAGTGGCTGTATGGATGAGTGTGTGCTTGTGTCAAAATTAGCCTCCCGAGGCCAATTTTGGCCCCAGGGACCCGATCCCCAGCTCATGGCCAGCCTTCCTATTTAAAAATTTGGAGGGGGGCTGCGTGGATCCTCTTCTAAGGCCAATACTACATTTTTTTCAGGAGGAGGCACAGTGGCCCCCTTCTAAGGCCAATTATGGCCCGGGGACCCCAGGACCGACCTTCCTATGTTTTAAAAAAAAAACAAATTCCCGGTAGGGAAAATGGGAAAGGGCCATACGACCCCCCTCTCGAGGCCCATTTGTGCCCTGGGGACCCCATCTCCTGGGGCCGGCCCTCAAGTTGGGGACTGCAGGGGGAGCCCCAATGTCCCCACGTCCCTGCCAGCTCCCTGCCTCCTGCGGGAGCCGGCATTGCTTTAGGGCAAGGAGCTGCTAACATGCAGCTCCCCTTGCCCAAAAGCAATTCTGCTTTGCTTCGTTGAAGGGAGAGCAGGTTTCCTACTCTCGCTTTAATGAAGCAAAGCAGTGGTTACTATGGAGGGACGGCACCCTGGGACATTGCAACAGCTGGCCCTGAGGGTGGTGGTCCCCAGGACCAAGAAGGGCTCCAGGAGGGGGCCTCCCTCACAACTCTTTAAAGCCCCAGGGAGGTGGTTGTCCCTGGGGCTTAGGCGGCCCACGAGGCCCCACCACCCAAAATTAATAATAGCCCCAGGGAGGTGGCAGTCCCCGTTTGGAGTGCTGACAGCCAATCAGAATGAAGCTCGTGCCCGGGAGAGTTCACAAATCCTCCTCGGTTCTCATATATCGATATTTTCATATCGATATTTCAAAGGTCATTTTCTGAACCAAGATCTACCTTTTTGCCAAATTTAGTGCAATTCCGTTCAGCAGTTCGGGCTGTAGCCTGTTCCACAATTCCTATGGAAATGAACGTGGGGAAAACGCGTTTTGGGACCCCTTTTTTTCTCAGCCCCTGCTTGATGAATCACCCTGAAACTTAGAGGACCGGAGCTGACCTGAGCTGACCTGAGTAAACCATTAGTTTTGAAAATTTTACGAAGATTCGTCAAATGGCGCTAAAGATATTGACAAAAGAAAAAACGCTTTTTGAATAGAGACAAGGTCCTAACTATAGCTACCTACTGACGGCCGCCAGTAGGTAATATATATATATATATATTTCTATAGATATGTATATAGATAGATAGAACACTTTTTCTCCATGTTAATTTCCATAGGAAACCTAAGACACAGCTACAGCCCGAACTGCTAAACGGAATTACACCAAATTTGGCAGAAAGGTAGCTCTTGGTCCCGAAAGCACACTTTTTGTTAAATGGTGTAAATCCGTTCAGTAGTTTCTGAGAAATGTAAAGATTTCTCAGATAGTGGCTGTGGTTGATCTGTGACCCCTGCCGATCTCATGCCTGAGATCGGATTGGCTGCAAACACTTCAAACCAGGAAGTGTTGGTAGCCATCTTGTGACTCTGTTGAACCGGGTCACAAGAAAAAAGAGAAAAAAAGAGAGAAAAGGATGCAGGGTAGAAACGCCCTGACCCCCCAGGCCTGTTCCCACATTCAGAAGCAGTTGTGGTGGATCCCCAAATCTATCCAATTATTTTATTTTTTTAATGAAGCACTGGCTCCTGCGCTTCATTTAGTTTAGGGCCCCAGAAGGTCCAGGTCCCGGGTGCAAAAAAAATAATGATGGGGCCCCCCTGCGGGAGCTTCATGCTGGAGCCCCGCAGCCCCGAAACCATCACTTCCATGGGGCTATATTTAAAAATAATGTGTGGGGGGCTCCATTCCCCCCAGACAGCCCCGGGGACCGCCACTTCCCCAGGGCAACTGTACACTGAATTATATACAGGGGGCGTATGGCCCCTATTGCCCAAGGGACCACCATCTCCCCGGAGCTTCATTTTTGTTGGAGGAGGGCCACATGGCCACCCTCGTGGAGTTGTAGATGGCCCTGGGAACTGCCACCCCCCACCAGGGCCGGCTCCAACAATGTCCAAGGGTCCCGATACTGCAGTTTGCTAAGGCTTGTCGGGAGCAATGTTCCCGTCAAGCAATGGCAAACACTGCTGCGCTTCATGGAAATGAGAGCATTGAAGATGCAAAATGAATGCCGGCTCCTGCAGTAGGCGGGTAGCCAGCAGGGACAGCGGGGGCATTAAGGTTCCCCCTGCGGTCCCCAATATGGTGGCCATACCCTGGGAAATGGGGTCCCCTGGGCAATAACGGCCCAGGGATGGGAGGCGTGCTGGCCCCCAATACCCATTTTAAAAAACAAATGATGAAGGCCTGGCCCCGGGTATAGGGTTTCCAGTGCCGAAAAAGGCCTAGGGAGGTTGGCCGCACTGCCCCCCTCCCATTTAAAAAAATAAATAAATAAAGGGCAGACCCTGGGTAGGGGGTCCCCAGGACTGCAATTGGCCCATGAAGAGAGGCTAAACGGCCACTTCTCCATTTAAAAAAACAAAAAAGAGTAACTTCAGAGGATGGGGTCACAGGGGCCAAAATCGGGCAAGGTAAGGGAGTTACACAGCCCCCCTGTTTAATAAAAAAAAACTCCGGCAAGTCACATGTGGACACTGCCCCATCACCACCACCCTGCAAACACACTTACTGGCATAATGGTGGTTAAGAAATTAAATCCTCCTGAATGCTGAGGGTCTTTGGAGGCCAGCAAGTCCTCTTGTTACCTCCAGTAAGTCCCAGAGAGTGTGATTACTGAGAGGACTTGAAGGCCATGCCCCCATTCTCCACCACTCTGCAAACGCGCCTCCTGGTGCGCTTCTGGTTGGGGAATGAATGCCAATTTATTCCTGAGGGCCTCAGGACTAAAATGAACTACTTCTATCAACCAGTAATGCGTCTGGCGGCCCTAAATGAAACACCACTATCCGAAGCAATCACCTTTACTTGTTATTTAGAAATATAAATGTCTAGTGGTGAGCAAAAGATGAAAGAGCAGGAGAGAAGAATGCTGAAGCCGAGGCACAAGTGTGAGGCAGTATGGAAGGGTGTTTCATGGTAAATGCGAAGCACTGTTAGAAAATGCAAGTGCCTGATGGTAAGGGTGAAGTCCTTGAGAGACAGAGAAAGAGCTGGTGGGTGAGGAGGGAATGGTTTGCAGTGTTTTTTATGGCCAATGTGTAATGAAGATGAAGATTTTCATAATGCACAACAATCTGCACTGGGGAGGAATGGTAATTTTGAAAGACCACCATCACTGTCTGTAGGTCATACTTACTGTATCAGTATCAAAGGGGTGCTCGGCAGATGGACACCTTGTTCTTTGTCTGTTAAAGTCTTAAAGGCAGGACCCCGTCCACTGCTCATTCGCAATCAAGCCAGAACCTCATCTGGACCCTCAAGAAGCAAGATATTTGTTTAGCTTGTATTTCATCTCTAATCCTCCTCTGGCTATGAAGCCACAATTACAACTTTACTACAGGACCAAACTGAATGAGTTTGCATATCAAAGATGCCAGAGGCACTTGCTTGTTTTCAAGCAGTCAGTGACCCCAGGAAAACTAGCAGGCACAGGCACAACCGCTATTATAGGCCCTCAAATGGACCACCCACAGTGCAACTTGAACGGGAGACATATCATTAGCAACCATTTCAGAAGCCCCAGAAAGATATTGATAGGTGTCTACTCAGACTAGTATGTGAGCTCAAGTGAGCTGTACTTCATCATCGAATAATCTACCTGATGTGGCCTCGTCAAAACTGACTTCTTCTGATGCCACATCTGTAACACAGCACGCACTCAGCTAAGAATTTGCAGAGAATTGCTAAAAATACGAACTACATTTATGTCCCAGCTTATTTGGTGTGAGGTCAAATGCTGTGCGCCCATATTTGCTCTCAGTATTAATAGCAATAGTAACATATTTTCGGTATTTACCAGCTATAAGAAATACTGCCTTAATTTTCACCCCTGGCAACTTCTCAGAAATTGTTAAACTGAACTGCATTTACCATCATGCACAGGAAGGCTGGTGCAAAGTATTACAATACTGGTGGAGCTGCAAACTGTGTATGGGATCTGCTCTCCTCATCGGTCATTACAAAGAACACAACAAATCGATTTGTAGGGTTTTTTCCCCTTTGTCTTTTTTTTAATGAACCTAAAGAATAAAAGCACGATTTTATGTTTTTGTCCACATCAGCCTAACCGGAAGATGTGGCATAGAGGCCTTGTACATAAGCATCCAGGCCCCAAATATGGACTGCACGACTAACCTAGCTTAGAGCCAGTGGCATCCTCACTGGGTGCGCTAGTCACAGGGGGTGACTGGACCCATGGCACAAAAACATGTGTTCTGTAGAGCGCAGACAATACCTCTTCAGTTATTGACTATATGGCCGGGTCTGGCCGCTCAGTGGACCATGCAGAAACCTGCTTGTTTCAGAAGGACATCCCGGGCTGACAGCTCTACATCATGCCGATGACGAAAACCATTGGGACATTCATTGGTCACAACTTGACGCTGTTTCTTTTCTGCAAAGGACTATTGTGTGCTTTGTAAATTTGATACATTGTACACTTTTTAAATTCTATGAAAACATTTCAACTAAAGAAACTTGATTTTCCTTAATGTCAGGCATATTTGTATACTTTTGCACGATTGTTTTGCATCACATCCTGGACATATTTTGTCTAAGTTAAAAAAAAGCAGACATGGTGGAACATCTGGGTATTAAGCACACGGTTTCCTTGGCAACTAGAGCAGCGTAAAGAACATTTGGAAGAGAATCATCCTCGGTGCCCTCTCTGTACTAGACATTCAATTACAGGAGCCGCAGACAAAACGCTCATATTCATTTCGGTGACAACCTAAGGTGATATTTTGAAAGTGGGCCAGGTTTCTCTGAAACCTGCAATAAAGTATATATATGGCTCATAGGACAGAGTTTTAAAAGGACACGTTGTAAAACAGAAACATAATAGAGGAACAACATATACATTAGCTAAAGTTGTACACGTGCGCATGTTCTCACACGCACACACGCACATATAGCTAATATTCGGTAGCCACTGGGTATTTATAGTTAGGTTTGCTTTTCCACAGATAAAGCCAGCACATGTATGTGTGGTGGGGCGGGTTGGCGTGGGGGCACGTCGACAGATGTCGGGATAGGAAAAATTAAATAAAAAATAAATAAAACCCCTTACCTTGAGCTCACTGCATAGCGAGAGCAAGGTAAGTGGTTTTATTTATTTTTTATTTAATTTAACCTATCCTGTCATCTGTTGACTGCCTCCCACCCAGCCCCACCACCGCCTCCCTCACCGCCCCACAGCTCTTACCTGTGCTAGCTGCTCCTGCATTTCCATAGATATTTTCGTTTTTTGTTTGCTAAAAACTTTTGCTCAGTTTGGTGAACTTTCACGCAATGTTCCCAAAACAGTGCAAATTGACTTCATCTCCTTCCTGGAAAGTTTTAAGGTGATCTGTCAAAAAAAAGGGAGGCGTCCTAAAAGCCAATTTCCCCATACATTTTTCCATGGATTTCTTTAGGCAGGGCTACAGCAAAAACTGCTGAACAGAAAAAGGTTTAAAAATATTAATTAAGATTTACAAATATTTGTATATCTGAAGGGTTGGGACATAAAGGTGCCGATTACGATCCTGGAAAAAACGGGTACGAACCGTCGGTCGGAGCGTTTTCTCCGTCCGACTCGTACCCGGTTGTAAAACTTTACAAACATGGAAGTACGATTTGCAAGGAAACACCATTTCCGTACGAATCGTAAAAAACACCGTCCGACGAAAATATACATACGAATGTGATCCGGGAATGCCCCGACGTGACGTCGGGACGCTGTCAGGCAGCGTTTTACAACCCAGGAAGTACGATTCGAACCGACAGCAGTCAGGACGGCAATATTTTTACGGCACCCAAAAAGTGCCGGAAAAGCGAAGTACGCCGCAAAACGACCAGAATAGGGGGCCCGGTACGCGCCGTACCCCCCCCCAGCCCCTGTGAGTACGCACCGTACCCCCCCCAGCCCCCGTGAGTACGCGCCGTATCCCCCCCAGCCCCTGTGAGTACGCGCCGTACCCCCCCCAGCCCCCGTGAATACGCGCCGTACCCCCCCAGCCCCTGTGAGTACGCGCCGTACCCCCCAGCCCCCGTGAGTACGTGCCGTACCCCCCCAGCCCCCGTGAGTACGCCCCGAACCCCCGTGTATGTACCCCCCTGTACGTGTCGAACCCCCCGTGTATGTACACCCCTGTACGTGTCGAACCCCCGTGTATGTACACCCCTGTACGTTCGAGTCGTACCCCCACCCGTGTATGTACACCCCTGTACGTGTCAAACCCCTCGTGTATGTACACCCCTGTACGTGTCGAACCCCCCGTGTATGTACACCCCTGTACGTTCGAGTCGTACCCCCACCCGTGTATGTACACCCCTGTACGTGTCGAACCCCCCGTGTATGTACACCCCTGTACGTGTCGAACCCCCCGTGTATGTACACCCCTGTACGTTCGAGTCATACCCCCACCCGTGTATGTAAACCCCTGTACGTGTCGAACAGGGGATTACGCGCGTAGCGCTGGGGGTACGCACCGTACATACATGGGTGGGGGTACGACTCGAACGTACAGGGGTGTACATACACGGGGGGTTCGACACGTACAAGGGTGTACATACACGGGGGTTCGACACGTTCAGGGGTTTACATACACGGGTGGGAGTACGACTCGAACGTACAGTGGTGTACATACACGGGGGTTCGACACGTACAGGGGTGTACATACACGGGGGGTTCGACATGTACAGGGGTGTACATACACGGGTGGGGGTACGACTCGAATGTACAGGGGTGTACATACACGGGGGTTCGACACGTACAGGGGTGTACATACGCGGGGGGTTCGACACGTACAGGGGTGTACATACACAGGGGGGTTCGACATGTACAGGGGTGTACATACACGGGGGGTTCGACACGTACAGGGGTGTACATACACGGGGGGTTCGACACGTACAGGGGTGTACATACACGGGGGTTCGACACGTACAGGGGTGTACATACACGGGGGGTTCGACACGTACAGGGGTGTACATACACGGGTGGGGGTTCGACACGTACAGGGGTGTACATACACGGGGGTTCGGCGCGTACTCACGGGGGCTGGGGGGGTACGGCGCGTACTCACGGGGGCTGAGGGGGTACGGCGCGTACTCACGGGGTGCTGGGGGGGGGTACGGCGCGTATGTGGGCACATGTCTCCATGGTTGCAATGGGAGTTCGGTGCGGACGGTGTTTTTTCCATACGGTTGTGACATCGGACGCACGGGATGGATCGTACTTGCGCAGTCGGACTTCACTTTTCACGTTTGTACGGTAAATCGTCCGGGGAGGTGTCAGACACATTTTCCGACCCGAGGACGTGTGGGGAATTATTCCCAATGCGACTCGTATGGAGTTTTTCCCATGCGAATCGTACTTGGCAGTTTGTACGGCACTTGAACGATTCGTACGGTAAAAAGACCGGATACGAGTCGTACGGGGAATTTTTTTACAGGATTGTAATCGGCACCAAAGTGTCTTGCAAAAGTCTGGCAGGAGCACCAGTATAAAAACTGAGCGTTCTGATTGGCTCAGGGAGCTTTTCCCTTAAGCTATCTCACTACAGAGCACTCAGATTGGCTGCCAGTAAAATGAGAACATTTTTTATAAATAGAAATATTCACTGAAAAAACCAAAGGTTATAGGGACGTTACAGTTAGGGTCAGATTTCACTCGTACAAAATCAGAGAAAATCAGCAGTTATAGGTAGCTGAGCTCACTATAGCTTATGCCCCCGCAATGCACTGCTTCTGACCTCAAATATTATATCACAAATGACAATATGTGAGGTCATAAGCAGTGCATTGGGGGAGTAAGTTATAGTTAACTTCGCTAACTATACCTAACTCCCTTATAAGATAGTTTTTTTAGTGATTTCTGAGGGGTTTTTTTCCATTCAATTTGCTAACTATAATATCCATGTGACCTTTGGTTTTTCAGTGAATTTCTATGTTTTTTTAATAAGTAATTACATTTTCAAAGTAATAGAGAAAGGGGGCTGGGCTTCTGACCAGCTCGCAGGCATCCTGCTGTTTAGGACTTGCAGGAGGGCTTCTTGGCCCCTAAGGTGCCTCAGGATTTATGATGTTTTACACAGTTTTTCTGAAGCCATTGATCATTTCATAAGATGCCTCTGTTTACTAACCTGTTTCACTTTCAGATAATGTCAGTGGGCTGAAGGAGACTAAGGGGCATATTTACAAAACATGTCAGAGTGCAGTGCTACGCAAAATTTGTCAACCCCGCACTCTGACATTTTTTAAATGCAGGGATGCACCGTATTCACAAGAATACAGTGTAACCCTGTGTCTCGCCTAGCGCTGGTGCAAAAAAAGCTGCCTAGCACCAGTGAAGGCACCCTGCCACCATGTGACAATGGTGCCTGAGCTACAGGGGCAATTGTTTATGTGCAGGAAGGGCTCCCTTCCTGCACCTAAACAATCTATAATGTCGATTTGCTCTTTCCATGTGTGCTGCGGAGTGCAGCACACTTAGAGAGAACAAAAAATTAGAAGAAACTAATCATTTCTCCTCGTATCACCATGCTAAGAACAGGCATTCCCTGACATTCGTTTCTGGCGCTGCTTCAGCCTTGTAAATCGGGGGCAGTGTCAAAAGCACTGCAAGACCCATTGCATGCCCCATTGCCGCAGAGGACGGCGATGGAATGGGGCATATTTACAAGGTGACGTTAAGCTGCGTTAAGTGGCTTAGCCCACCTTGTAAATATGGGAAATTATGCTACCCTGCTTGAGTGTCAAAAAAAGTCACGCTCCGGTGGTGAATGGGGTTTGTAAATATGCCTCTAAATTTGCCTCACTAACTCAAGAGTGGCTGCAAGAGTTTTAGCCATTAATTATGAATGTTTCATTATTTGTGTGCTATTTAGTGGACTCACTGATTAGCAATACTCTGGTGGTTGCTATGGGATACATAACATTCATTGCAATTTGTTTCCTTTTAATCTGGGGAATAACATGCCGATAGTGGTAACATTTGACGAACCTGGAAGAGGGCGATCAAGAAAACCCATGAACATGTGGATGATAAAAAGGATATTGAACAGATATCTGTAATGCATGTTACCCTTATTAACACAACCGTTGACACAATTTACTTGAGTGTAAATTTGAAATATTAATCATTACAGTGGGACTGTGACCTCTACATATTTTCAGAGGTGGCTATGTAATCACCTATTTCCCCTCTTTTAACAACTTTAAGAAATCACCCTTGTGTAAATCAGCATACATACATCCTTGACTAATGAAGTATATATTGCTGAGGAAGGCAGTTCAGAAAAACAGGGGTGACGTAAAACAGCCTTGATGAACATTAAAATATGGAAATAGAGTCAAAGTTAGGCAGTGTTTGTAAATCTTTCAAAGCAGATGGGTGGACCCATATGAATGAAGGAGTGATGGTTTGTGCGCTAAGATATGGGTGCTCAAATGGATTATGTTATGTTATTTGATGTATTACTATTATTGTGAATTGTTTATGAATTTTTATGTGAACTTTAAACAGAAAACTAAGGATTTTGGTGGTCTTGTGAGATAGATGTATTACATTCCTGGTTTCCATCAACGTAAGGACATGCTGACAGCATTGTGGCAGTAGTGTAACAAAATGAGTAAAAGGGTCAAATGTATTGTTAAGGTTGCCCGATTTAAGCTAGAGTAATTGATATGCTAGCATCTTTCCTGACTAACGAAAACAGTTTTTAACTATTGTACTAAGAATTAGGAACATTTGTATGTTGGATCTGGACAAAAAGCGACCATGGTCTATGCCTATATACCGCACAGGCCACGGGTATGTGTATATACTGTTGCAGGGATTCTGCACAAACACAGAACTATGCGTAGGATTATAGGACCTAAGTGCATAGGGTCTGGGTCATCCTACCACCTTAGTACCCATGAGCCCAGGATCGACTAGCTATACTGTCTCACTTGCTCTCCTACTCACTTACAGAAAAACAAATGATTAGACACCCCAGAACACAACACTCCAGACTCTCTCAGGGATCATGGTTGCAAGACACACCCTTTCGCTCGCATTCTTGTACTCGTCCACAAAAGGATCTTACAGAGACACGAACAAATTTAAAATATTTATTTTAACTAACGTGCTCTTATATGCAGTAAATGTGCCACAATAAGCAGGCAAATGAGGTAAGCAGAGCAATTAGTCAGTAAATCATGAAAGGAGCTGTCATTATAAAAAGACAGGGTAGCCTAATCACCCTCCCCTTGTATAGAAGCAGAATAATTATATATCAGAAGATCTCTGGGTGTTATCTGCAGACCCCACATCTCAGTCTATAGATTGTAGATCTGTATGATAGGTTCTGTCCTGCTCTTCCCCCTGGAAAAGTTGCTCTCCAGGTCTGTGTCACCTATTTGTGTATTCCAATAAGACCAAAGCACGTATTCCTAAACAACAGCTGTATCAGTATGTTTTGTCTTGGTGCTAGGGCCTGACAAGAACAGAATAACAAGGGGGGTCACTGTGGATCGACCTTGTTCACAATGTTCAGACTAAATCCCAGGAACCTGCAGAGTGTGTACACAGCGAAAGTTTCTCATGTGTAAACAGCAAAATCATTTCCAAAATAAAATTGTGTAGTAACGTGTGCAAAGCAGCGACTATCTGCAGTGTTGTCATGCTAACTTAGAGAAGACGACAATGTCCCCATGGGCAATGTGACAATACCTGCCCGTTTCATACCAATCAAGTGTAGAGAGTGAGTCCTACCATCTCCTGGATTATTTGGAGAGGATAATTTTTCAAGTTGCTTTAATTACGTGTTCTGTGCTCCGCAGACTATGTTTGCTAGGCTGGGAGGCAAATGATCCCTATGTCCATCCTCCCCTAAAAGCAGCCTTAGGTCCTCAGACCACCGGAAGTTTCTATTTGAGTTCAAACAGCTAGTGCAGGCCTGTTCAAGGTACTTCAAAGTACATGTAAACAGGTGCAAACTGGAGATTAGGAAATATGGGGCATCTGTTCGGTAGCCTAGTGTTGTCTGTAGATTCAGTATTATTATTATTACAGACTGCAAACAAAATCAATTCCCAACAGTAAATAACCAATCAGAACCTCAGTAGCGATGGTACAAAGTAAAAGAAACACAGCAGAATAAGAAGATTGAAAGGCCCATTCCTCCTGTCTATGATACATGAAGATTTATAATTCCCCAATTAAACTACACTAAAAATGCTAAACTAAGCTTCAATTGGATCCATAAAATAAAGATAAAGGTGTCAGTGTGAAAATTCAGTAGCAGTTTCAAACATAAAGTATTTCATGGCATGAAGTCATACAACAAGAATAAAGCATAGAATGGAAGGCACAGAGATCTAAACCTCTCCTACCCGAAAGATGTCACACCGTTGTGTTTTCAAAGTCACAGAACATTGCCTAGAAATACTCTCAAAAACCCTTCTAAATAATTGTCATGGACCCAATTAAATACCACCTTCAAACAATACTCTCTTTGGCAGAACACACTCATAATTCTTTCAAAGTGGTTAGCCTTATGGTAGGCTTCTCCCTCTGTTGTCTTTAAATTGTTTTTGCTCATGATTTTACAATTGCTCTCTCTTTTAAACTGCAGCCTAATTGAATTCTAGTATACTTTTAATCTCTTCCCTGGTTGCACTTCCCCGGTCCGTTGTGGCTGTATGCCGATTGTACAGAGGAAAATTACCCTACACCCACTTTCGGTTTAGAGCGCTCACTGCTGGGTTAGCTGGCTAGTGGTGCACGGGCATGAAGACATACATTCCGTGGGCCAGAGCGATGGGCAGCGATTAGCCCTAAGGTAGGCTGCTCCCTCTGCTCTCATTAAATTGCATTTTGCTCATGATTTTAAAATTGCTCTCTCTTTTAAACTGCGGCCATGTTAAATTCTAGTATACTTTTATTCCCCGGTGCCGATTGTACGGGAAGTTACCTTACACCCACTTCTGATTTAGAGCGCTCACTGCTGGGTTAGCTGGCTTGTGCTGCGCAGAGGTAAAGACATAAATTCCAGATGCCAGAGTGTAAGCGCAGCGGACGCATGCAATGGGTGCGCTGCTGATGGGCCGAAGGCGTGTCAAAGGCAAGCCCGTCTGCGCGCATCCATGCCTGGAACGGGCCTTTGCCCCAGAACCCCTGGCCTTTTCACAAGCAAAGAGGCTCCTGGGCTGTCCTATACCAGAAACCAGCTCTTAAATCTTCATAGTCACCGCAATGTAATAGCCTGTTGCTCTTCCTTGGACTTCAACACAATCTACAATAACAAGATGAATAGCTGTCCTTCATGGCTGTATTTGTATTTGTGTTTATTAACTGTTCAATTAATTAAAATCATTATAGTAAAAACAATCAGCATATAAGGCTAAAACCATTATCTAAAAACATCTGTTTATCTTACGTAAAGTTGTGCGCCCCGCCCCTGTGCCAACATCATCATCCCTCCCCAGGAGTTATAGTCTGTGCCGTGTGGCCTTACACGCGTTCATGTCCTTCATGTCAATTTCAGTTCAACCCCTCGACACCTTCCCACACTCCGGCTCAGGATTTGCCTCTGCCTTCTCCCTCTGATGAATGGACTACTATTACCGCAACTAGCCATTTGGGATTTTGTATCAACTCTCATTCCCTTATCAAAAATAAAGTAGAAACGGCATACTTTATTATCACCAAAGAAACTGACTGGGTCTTGGTCACAGAGACGCTCGCTAAAGATTGTTCTGCTCACACCTGGTTGATGCTGTTCCTCCAGGCTACCTGATCGAGCGACGAGACAGAGCTGGTAGAATAGGGGGTGGGTTAGCAGTCATATATAAAAGTAAGTGCACCTGTACCTTTAACTCGGTCCATGACTCAGATCCCTGTGAATAATTATTTTTTTCTATAAAAATTTGCCCCAATTAATCTTTTTCAGGCGTTCGAGTCTACAGGCCACTTGAATCTAGGTCGACCTTTATATCCACGTTTGTTCACTTACTAGAACCTACTTGGGTAAAAGTCATCTCACAGTGCTAGGAGACTTTAACTTCCATCTGGAGAGTGACAGTTTGGGTTTCAAAGAAGCGATTTCATGTTGTGGACTGTCCCAAATAGTTACAACTGCCATGCATTAAGCTGGCCACACCTTGGACGGTATTTTTATTAATGACATCTGGTTCAAATTTGTTAGTCCTCTCCTCCTTACCAGGACTGACCATTTTGCTGTTCACTTTCTTTTTCCCGGTCCTCTTCTCAGGAACCACTTATGGCAGTAAGAACTCACTTCTTAAAAGGAACTGGAATGGGCTCAGTGCAGAAACCCTTTCCCAGAACCTGAATAACTGCAAATGGACTGCTCATGAGGATGCTGAGTTAATGGCCATACCATTTTCTTTGTGGCTCACTGCATCGTTTGCTATTGTGGCCCCAATCAAGGTAATTCACATACGAAAAAAGAGGCCCACACTCCATGGTTTTCAGAAAGACTCCAACTGCTTAGACAGGCTTGTTGTCGCCGGGAACAAGAATGGTGGAAATCTTATCTCCATCCTGAAAGAATTACCTATGAGGGTATGTTGGCTAAAGATCTAAAGATACTAGAGATCTTTTCAAGCTGACCAACCTCTTAACTGACCCCTCAGCTCCTTTGCTCATAGCGAGCTCCCAGGATTTCTGCAACTGAACGGGTACATTCTTCTATTCCAATGATGTGGATATATACAAAGATTTGGCCCTTCACAACTCTAAACTCTCTAATTCCAGAATCTGTCCTTCAAAATAAATCTGTCATCAAAAGACAAACCCACAGCAAGTTTATTGTGTTTTACTCTGTTGACACAACAGCAGACAGCAACCTTTTGTATGGTCCAATCTGTGGTGGCCAGATAGGCTGGGGGCCTTACCCACTCCAGCAGACTTTGCAAAAAATCTTGGAGTAGTTGTCGATAGAAATCTATTGTTTAATTTGCAGGTAAACAGGACAGTTTCTACCCATTTTTGGATAATTAAATCCCTGAGGAAAGTGTTTCCCTTCATTCCACTTCATGCACAAAAACAAGTGTTCAGGTTGGATTATGGTAATGCTCTCTGCCTGGACATTATTAAGGCTGTCCTTGCCAAACTGCAGCTTGCTCAGAACGCTGCAGACTAACTTTTGACATCCCTAAATTTCAGTCAGCCTCTGAGGGGATTCAGAAACTTCACTGGCTTCCTGTGAACAAATTACCTTTAAGGTTCTTTGCATGGGTCACAAAGTACTGGACAACATAGGCCCTAAACAGCTCAGGATTCTATTTCAATGTTATATTCCCTCTAGACAGCTGTGATCCTCTAGAAAACATCTCCTAATTATTCCTAGGTATAGGAAATGGAGATGGGGAGATAGAGCTTTTTCAGTGGCTGCATCCAAGCTGTGGCACTCGCTTCCCCTATCGATTTCCAGTCTTCATTCTCACGCCTTATTTCGCGAGGTCTGAAAGACCTGGCTTTTCACTCTGTAACCGGTAGACAGCTAGCTCCTTCTTATTTTCTCTCCCCTCTGAAGGCAACTGCTATCAGCGCCTTGACGCCATTGGGTATTTGCTGCGCTTTACAAGTCTTTTTTCATTCATTCTTCTTTGATGTATTTTTCCAAAACACGTCTAAAACTCATTCTTCTGTGATCCACATATTTCAAGACGACTTTGAAATTATGCCTTCATTCCACATTGCGACAATTTCTTTCGCCCTTGACTCCCTTCTCACTTCCTTATCTGTTTCACACAAAGAGTATTTTTCCATTCATTAGGTACCTGGAGATGGGAGCAAAGCACTATCTGAGAAAACATTCACATTCAAAGTTAAATGTTGCAAAACCCAATTGCTTAAGACATTTGCTCAAGTTAACAAATTCAAAACTTCAATGCACAGTATACTACGTAAATGATAATACACGAACAGTCACATCATGAAAGTAAATGCATTTCTCGTGAATACACATTCCATTATATAGCAAAATATCTTCTTATAAATGCATATAAACTATAGCTCGTTATTACTGAAAACAAAGCATTAGCGAAAACATACATTTATAAATGTCATGATTACATAGCACGCGCACTTGTATATGCCTGTAAGAGCACTTTAATATGGCGGGTTACATTATATCACATGAACACATAATACATATTCATATACGGCCTAATCAAGGATAATGAGGGAAGAGCCAATTTTATGCTGCTCCGCTTGCATAACAGAGAGTATTTTTGCGGCATTTACACATGGGAAAAAAGTATGTGTGATTTCATCCCATTTTTCTATACAGTTGGTATTGAGATTTGACCTCCCTACAGTTACATAGGAATGGGTTGTGTGGTGCAGACAATGTCCTCTTTTCCTAGTTTATTTGTCATTCACGACGGGAGTGTGAGAAGGATTATTAGAATTGAAAAGACACAGATTTTTAAAGGTTTAGCGTCGGGTTAGCTTTACTTTTGTAATGCTAAACCAAAGATGAACCTTTTTGGGAAGTCTCAAACCAAAGCAAATTGGTATTTGCGTCGGTTTGTATGGAAAAGTAATGCAAAGCAGTGCATAACGCTGCTTTGCATAACGCTGCTTTGCATAACACTGCTTTGCATAACACTGCTTTGCATAACACTGCTTTGCATAACGCTGCTTTGCATAACACTGCTTTGCATTACACTGCTTTGCATAACACTGCTTTGCATAACACTGCTTTGCATTACACTGCTTTGCATAACACTGCTTTGCATTACACTGCTTTGCATAACACTGCTTTGCATAACACTGCTTTGCATAACACTGCTTTGCATAACGCTGCTTTGCATAACACTGCTTTGCATTACACTGCTTTGCATAACACTGCTTTGCATAACACTGCTTTGCATTACACTGCTTTGCATAACGCTGCTTTGCATAACACTGCTTTGCATTACACTGCTTTGCATAACACTGCTTTGCATAACACTGCTTTGCATAACACTGCTTTGCATAACGCTGCTTTGCATAACACTGCTTTGCATTACTTTGCATCAAGGGGGAGTTAAATGGATGGTACATGGGCGTACCCTTGCCAACACCCATGCTTTTTGACACAAAACCCCTATTCCCATACAAAGAGTGTGGAGGAGAGTGCCATATCTCTGTGAATACGGTGCTCTCCGGCCCCCTCTGCCGTGCAAGCGCAGCACAGATGTGCTGCGCTGCCTGTCAGCTCTCAGAATTTGGGCAAACGCAGGATGCCTCTGTAATTTCCTCTTCAGCAAGTATTTTGTTTCAGATTTTACACATGGTGGCAGTATAAATCAGACAAAGCAGTGTGTCTTTGTTTAATGCAACTGATAGAATCCCTGCCTAGATTAATTAAGATAAATGATTTAGTTTTAATTTGTAAAATATTTCAATTAGTAATAGTAAGCAGCATCATTTTACGAAACCAAGAATACATTATTCATGTAGTCATTAATCAGGATTAGCACATTTATTTCTGTTCTAAACCTAAGATGTATATATTTGTGCCACGTTTCTGCCTGACTTAATGAAGTGCGAGGAATCAGGCACTTCTTAGATCTGGCGGATGCCTTCAGACCGGGGGTGCTCAAGCTCCCAGCAAAAGTTAGAAAGTCGCAACAACTCCGCCGTGTTTTAAAGCAACACTCATTCTCATTGGAGTGCTAATCATAATACTTACTACTGAATTGTAACTGTGTGTTTAATTAGCAGTTTCTCGAGTGGTAAATTAGCGGATACTGAACCTTTTATTTTCCCTTGGCTATGAAAAAAACTACTTCTCACCATTCCTGCACTGCGGCCAGGGGCTTAGCTCAGTGCTCCAGTGTGTATTAGGCCAAATGCATAGACCATGGGCTGGCAAATAAATTTGCAAATCATTGATTTGGCTCTATTGCGTGCTAAACGGAACATTGCTCTGAATTTGACATGGAAAGCTAGGACATGGAGTTATGGGTGGCAGATGTAAGGAAGTGTGACAAAGCAGAGGTAGCTCTGTGAATGTTTCATGCTCCTATATAGAGCAAAAGACCAGGGGTAATGGTGTGGGATCGAGGCTAAGGCTAAGGTGGACAAAAGCCAGCCATGATGTACGAAAATTACCTAATTGCGATTTTTTGCGAATCGCTATTTGGAAATCGTTATTCCTTCTGTATGGAACTCATTAAAGTTTCATATAGCGATTCATCGCAAATAGACCTACCTCATGCATGGTAATGAGGTAGGTCACAATTTGCAACCTACTACGATTTGCTGCCTTCACAGGGATGGTGGCCTGCTGTGGTCAGCAGAAAACAATGTCGGTGACTGCTTTTAAACATAGCAATCTTTTATATTTATAATCAGGATACATTTACAAAGAAAAAAATGAAATGTTTAAGTTTTATTTTTCAAGAGTAGGCAGTGGTCCCTTGGACAACTCACTACCTGCTTTCAAAAAATATTTATTCAACCATTCTCAAGGTGGAAGGGTCCATTGATAATTCCTTCCCATTTGTAAATGTGTTAACGGGAACTTTCAGTTGTAAATGTTTTGTGACCGCATTTTTGTCACAATATATTCGTACATACCTATGGATTCTGTATTAGGAAGGAATGCCCTAAATATGCCTCGTCCAAATATCGAATAAAAAAAAACAAATTGCAATTCGTTAACAATCAACCGAATCGCAATATGGACTTTGTGCATCAGTGAAACGTTTTTCTGTGAATCGGTCCATTTGGTAACGCAAAAATGCTTCATACATCTATCCCAGTGGTGGTATTTCCGGTATTTCTAACCTTATCGTACTATTATACGAGTTGAATGCTTTTTCTGTATTTATCAGAGGACTCTATGGGGTACGTATATGATGACTTCCAGATCCATGTTTTAAATGTTTCTCTGTCTGCGGTGTAAAACATCCTCTGATGGCAGATGGAGTAGGTGCCTTCAGACGCAAGTCATTTGACGATCCGCCCTATTTAGATTGGACAGCAATGGTGTTTTTTCACAGTCCAGTATACCCTGGAGGTGAGGGACAGGAAAAGCAAAAAAAGGAAAGTTACCCCCTACACCATGAGAGATAACTCCCATGGTTTGGAGGATATTCATTTTTATTTTTCAAAGGGAAACACTCGCTTTAGGAGTTTGATTTTGAAAAGTACAAAACTTTTCCTATTATGACAGAAATTGACAGACAGTAGTTTCCACCAATGTATAGAGATCATCTCGGATTCTGCACCAATTTTGTGAGTAATGGGAGGGTGTCTGAAGCAAAGCCCTCTGCTACCCTAAATGACCTTACTCCATCTGCCGTCCCATAAATTGGGGATGCAACCTGAGGCATTGGAAGTTGTCAGGCTGTTTTTCAAGTATTCATCGCATCTTTTTTGGGTCTTTGATTACTGGTAGTGTGCCTGGAAACCTCAGACTTGTGCAGCTTACCAACTCTACTACTGACCACGTTTGTGAATTCCATAAACGTGTGCATTTGCATCCATGTAAGGAATACTTACATGGGTGCAGATTCACTACTTTGTTAGCAAATGGGTCACTATATACACTTATGTTCCTACTCTGAAAAATCTAAACAATTTTTGAGTGAAATCAGGGCAATGGGAAAAATCCAACACAGACATAGCAGACCTAAATCTGTGCCCCCAGAGACAACTGCCAAGCCAACAATGCATTTATTTGGGGTGTGTCACATCCCAAACACCACCCCAAAACTACTTCCTTGACTGCAGCAGTCTGAAGGCTTGCATTATAATCTATCATGGCGATATCAATTCATCATATGTTTGTTGCTGGGTTGTATGTGCTCTTCTCTCTGTGTGTGTGTATGTAAGAAAGAGGAGAGGAAAGTGAGAGTAGGAGAAAGAGCTAGAGAGAGAGGTGGGCACAAATTATATATAGTTATACATATATGGATATACATGTGTTAGCAAGTGGATACATACATATATATATATATATATATATATATATTTATATATATATATTCACTGAAATAAACATGGGTTTCAGGGGCGTTATAGTTAGCTGGACATTTCCCTCGTACACAACCCTAGAAATTCCCCTGTTATAGTTAGTTCAGCTAACTATAACTCGCGCCCCCGCAATGCTTTACTGATGACGTCATATATTACATCACTCATGAGATGGTCAGTGACATCACTGATGACATCACTGATGACATCTCAAATGACATCACTGATGACGTCATCTAGTGAGTCTGTGTTTCTGTAAAGTTTTAACATGTTTAATATATATAGGGAGAGGCCTGTTGAAGAATGAGTGGGTGTACAAGTGTGTGAATGGATGATTTTCTAGGTGCGTAACTGACTCTATAAGTGAGTCATTAAATGTATCTTACTGCAGACTAGTGACTAAACTGTGTGAATGTCTGTATGTGTCTGTGTGTTGGTGTATAAGTGGCTGCATGGTTTTGTGAATAGCTATATGAGTGTCCATATGGGTTATTGATTGGTTGTCTGAGTATCTGTATGGGTGCCTGAGTGTTTGTGTGGGTAGGGTGTGTGGGACTCTGTGCATAGATGTGTGAGTGGGTGTTTCTATGGGTGCATGGTTTTAAGAGTGCAACTGTGATGGACTGTATGATTGGCTGTGTGTATGTATGGGTGTGTTAGTGATTAAATGTATATCTCAGTTGTACATGTGTCAGTAACTACATATGTGTAACGCAGTGTATATGTGTGTAAGAGTATATAACTATCTATATGTGAGAGTGTGTGATTGCGGGAGTGGCTGTATGAATGAGTGTGTACTTGTATCAGTAATTGTATAAGAGCGTCAGAAATTGTTAGTATTTTTATGAGTAAGTGAACTTGAGTGTGTTTAACTGTATAGGTGAGTAAATTGGACTGTGTTTAATTATTTGCATGACTGACTAGGTGTGGCAGTACCTCAATGGATGATTGGCGGTGTGTGAGTGTCCATATAGGTGTATAAATGCATATGATAGTCCTGTACGGAGTGACTGTACGTATGAGTGACTGTACAGGTGAGTGAGTGGAGGTGTATGTAGACCTAAGAGTCAATGAGTGGGTATATAGTTATTTGTATTGGAGTATCTATGGTTTTCAAAATGGCCGTCTGAAATTTTGAGTCGGTGTATCAAAGGTTATATTAGGGTGTGAGAAGATGCACTAATTTATCACATGGATGACGTCATCAGTGATGTCATCAGTGATGTCATTTGAGATGTCATCAGTGATGTCACTGACCATGTCATGAGTGATGTAATATGTGACATCATCAGTAGTGCATTGCGGGGGTGCAAGTTATATTTAGCTGAACTAACTATAACGGGGGAATTTCTAGGGTTTTGTACGAGGGAAATGTCCAGCTAATTATAACGCCCCTGAAACCTGTGTTTTTTTCAGTGAATTTCTAAGGTTTTTTAAATGCCAATTCCTAACTATAACGCCCCTGAAACCTATGGTTTTTTCAGTGAATTTCAAAGGTTTTTTAAATGCTAATTCCTAACTATAACGTGCATGAAAACTATGGTTTTTTCAGTGAATTTCAAAGGTTTTTTAAATGCTAATTCCTGTCTATAACTTATCTCTAAAGATATCATGTTTAATGATTTTCATTGGATTTCTATATTTTTCAAATTCAGTGTGTCAATTTCATTAATTATGTTTTTTTGAAATTCTTTTTTAACACTATTTTTTTAACCTATTTTTTCATTTAAATATTTTCAAAATTAAAAAATATTATTTGTTTTTATTGGGTTTTTCAAACATATTTTTTTATATTTTTAAAAATATTTTTTAACTATATGTTCATAACTTTATTTTATATATTTTTTTCCATGTTTTTTGGATCCGCACACCCTATGCGCACCGTTCTCGATCCCTACGCGATAGCATCCATGCATGGTATGCGTTGGGTATGTGTTTAGTACGCGATCGCAATGCGACCGGTACGCGACTCCCAGCCTATACGCGACACGTTCGATGTATGTAACGCGACGTTTAATAGCTTCCGCAATGCGTCATCTGCGTCTATGACACGGTAGGTGCACGGATCCCGCAAAATATTTAACATTTAAAAAAACATATATCTGTATTTCATGTGAATATTAATTGAAGACAAACTCTAAACTAGTCTTAAAAGTAATATATTTTTACATCTAATCCTATATTTCTTTTTAATTCAATTTCGCGGATGCACGCTGGGTGCAAAAAAAAGAGATTTGATTGGTTCATTACACTTCCTGTTCTAACTATTAAAAGACCCCACCCAATTCAATCATTCTTCTTTGACCTTCTTTGGAGGAGCATCTCTTTGCAGAGAAGAAGATTTTTTTAGACTAAGTTTACCCTTAGCTCTAACTTTTTTCAACCAAAAATGGCTTCAGGGCAGCAGGCATCACCTGCATCTCCTCATACATCTGAGGAACTTTTGGAGGAGACACCACGTACACCACGTTTTTCATCTGTGGTGTGGAAATGTTTTACCTTTCCCGAGGGGCAAACCAAGACCAATGCTACCTTGGTCACATGCAAGATTTGCAAAAGAGTGCTGTCTCAAAGAGATCCTAACAAAAAAATACTCTTGCGGGACGGCTAGTATGATGAAGCACCTGAGGACCCTTCATCCTAACAATCTTGCACAAGAAGAATGCCGACGGATGAGAGACACTCCTGCTCCTGCGCCTTCCACCTCATCGCAGCCGAGCATTTCAAGAGTGCATCCATCAGCCCAAAATTTGGACATCCGTCCTCAATTTAAATTTTTGAAAGTGCTCTGCACTAAGTGCAATGCGACTTTGTGCTACTGTGAGCAGTCGATCGATCTGATCTGCCGCCGGCAAGAAAGTCACAATTGCTAGGTTTTTTTTGGTTTTTTTTTTGTTCCCTGAAGTTCATTGTTTGGTTCCTCCTGTTTTTTTTTTTTTAGCAGAAAAACCCAAAAAAATTAAAAATTGTTCAGAAACCCCCAAAAAATTATAAAAGAAGAAAGAAGAAAAAAAAAAGTTCTTCTAAGAACTAACTTTCCTGGTTTAAAAAAAGAGCTACATTTCTTTGTTAGTGTGTGAAAGTTTAGATGAATGTATGTGTAGTACGTAATTGACTGAATGAATGCATTAGTAGCGTATGGTGAATGTATAAGTGCAGAACTATGAGGAAGTGCTGCAGCATCACACAGTAACCTCTTTAACTACAGTGAGCTGTAGTACTTCCGAAGCACAGGGATGCAACATATGTACATAAATATGTTGCAAATCTATGCTTCTCTCTGCACGGTTGCTTAAACTGCAGCCACATGGTGACATTAGGCACCCTTGCACCATAGTGCAAGGATATCTGTGTCATGTGCTGTTTGTTTTTCTGCAGGAAGACACACGTTCCTGCACAAAAACATTCAATAAATGCATTTTTCTCCTTCAATGTATGCTGAACATTTTAGCATGCATTGAAGATTTCAAAATGAGTAGAAAAGAAAACAATTCTCCTTTTTCTGCTTCCGTACACCAATTAGAGAATGGTGCAGCATTCACACACATATCGAGATTTATGATTTCTGATAAATCTGGAGATGTGTCTTGTTCTATGAGCATTCAGTGAAATCATACACAACAACACTTATAGAACAACCTTTCAACGCAAAGTGGTGGGTATGATGAGGTTGTATTTACATAGGCACACAGGGATATTAAAGGGGTAGAAATCTCTAAGTTAGAGGTCCAAACTTGACCCAAGACATGCCCTTTTATGTGAGTGGCCGTCCTCACATGTGGGGTACAGTTCATCCCTACAAGTAAGTCAGTAAATTCTCTCGAACTAGGACTCTCCCGATTGTCGGAGGGCCAGTAATTAAAGTCCCCAATTATGAGAATTCTGGCATAGTTGATGACAAGATGAGAGATCATCTCTCCCAGTGCTTGTGGGAAGTTGGTCATATTACCAGGGGGTCTATAAAAAAGGGCACAGATAAAAGGTGACTGAGGGGAATCGAATTTTAGAATCAGAAAATCCGTTGAAGGCAAACCAGTGGCCTCTAGGCTAGAGAACTGATGTTTCTTACGAATAATGGCAGCAACCCCACCTCCGGCTCTCCCCAGAGGGCGGTTAGCCTGAAGAATATAGTAGCCATCTGGGACAGCTGCTAGGATGTCTGGGACACAATCATCAGTCAGCCAAGTTTCCGTTAATAGGAGGAAGTCTGGGGCTTCTGATTGTAACAACAGTGAGATTTCAGCTTGGTGTTTCACCAAGGATCGGGTGTTTAAATAGCAAACCGTGAGTCCTGTGAGTTTCTGAGCCTTAGGAGAGGAAGCAATGGATCGCAGTATACTTTTAATAGGATGACTATCCAGAGCAAGTTCTGGAAAGTCAGTTTGATGTATGTAGATTTCCTCTTGTTCAAGAATACGTTTGTTTTCCTCGGAGATTTGGAAATTATCCTGCCACGCTTTCAATACCTTAGGCGAGTAAGAGTGTTTAATAAAATGGGCATTAGGAGTGGCCCCAGGCCCTGGACAGCCGCAGACGGGCGCAGATGGGCTTGCCGGTGGCCATGGCTTCTGTGTAAGCCCGAGAGCTAAACGCAGGGCCCTGGTCAGAGTGTAGTGTGCCTATTGCGTATGTGCCGATAAAGACTCGCAAATCTTTTATAACAGTTCGAGCATCAGCTGAGCGCTGAGGCCACATCCATAGGAATCTTGAGCACGAATCCACTGCGACCATGATATATTTATAGTTACCATCCCTTTGCAAGGGACCGCAGTGATCCAAATAAACACAAGCTAATGGTTTATCTGAAATTAAAAGGGGCGTCTGCGCAGGACGTTTCACTGTAGAGACTTTCATCTTTTGGCATATTTCACATTCCAAAACATAGATTTTGGTCTGTTTCCTAATGCCGGGCCACCAATATCTCTGTTTTAATAACGATACTCTGGCGGAAACACCTGCATGGGCAGGGGCTATCCCTTCATGGGCTGCTAGGATTAGTCCTAATCTACGTTCCATGTTTGGAATTACCCTATCCCCCAATCCAGGGATTTGAGCAAACGGAACGTTGTTCGCATCAATTATATGCGAGTATTTGAGTGGAAATTTTTTAGGTAACGCTGCACCACTGCCTTTGCTTGAAGCATTGACAGCCAACAATATCTCACTGTCTATTTTCGTTTTTGAATTAGTGATCGCAGCTACGGAAGCCGTTTACACAGACCGCTTTGCCGCTTCGTCAGCCAGTGAATTCCCTGCCACGTGAACGCCATCACGTTGATGACTCAGCGTGTGTATCACATGAGTGTTTTGTAGTACGTTTCTCAACTGAACTACTTGTTCCCAAAGCGTTTTATGCTTGATTGGGCCACCTTTTGCATCTTTGAAACCATTTTGAAGCCAATTCTGTAAATATTCATTATATGATTGTACACAGTAAAAAGAATCGCACACTATAAGTCTGGGGAATTCGCGATTCGTATTTTCAAGTGCCAATTTGAATGCTTGTAGTTCAGCTTGCTGAGCTGTACAATCTCCTAGAGATTGTGTTTTAGTGACCATCGGTCGGAATTTACCATTGCGCATACGACCTTTAACGATCGCGCATGCTGCACTGTAAGCTTGCTTACTTTCCGTAGCGGGTTGTGCTGATCCATCAGTATAAATTATGAATTCATACTGGTCAAGAGGGAGAATCTCAATAGGCAGAGGACATTTGTGTGCGTATTGCAAGAATGCTTGTGTTTTTAAATTAGGATCAAAAACCTATTCAACATCTGTTGCAGCAAGAGAATTAACCCATTGTATCCTACTAGTATGTAAAGCCTTTGCATTTGGAATGCTCTCTCTTGTAACTGCCTCAAAGGCTGGTACTGGAGTCACGACAATAATGCGTTTCCCCTGAGCTAGAGCTCTTTCTTTTGCTACAGCGGTTTGAACTGCTGTCAGAATTTTTTTTGTCTAAGCGAAGCGCATTTCCGCTTGTGTATACAAATGTGATTTGTATGCAATTGGTACTTTTTCACCTTCATTAAAAGTTAAGTAGGTGAATACGCATTGACCCGAAATTATTCGGATCACTAATTTGCGTGTATTTACGCGTGTTTGTAAGTGATTTGTTGCTAACATGTCAGCTTGAAGTGAACGCAGGATTTCTGTGTGTTCCTGTGTCCAATCTGAGGTGCTTTTCAATAGTGGCTCGAGGATTCCCTGTTCGTTTCCTAGCAACTTCTGGCCCCTGGAAACAGCCTCTAATGTACAGCCTGTAGACTCGGTCCGTAACTAGGGGGTCATGCTTGATCACAAGCTCAGTATGGAGACACATGTCCAGAAAACCTCTGCCTGCTGCTTTGCCATCCTGCGTTTCCTAAGGAAAGTTCTGCCCCTCTTGCCCACCAAGGCGCGCGCCCAAATAGTTAGATGCACCATCTTGAGCAGGTTGGACTACTGCAATGCCCTCCTGTTAGGGGCCCCGGAGCACCTATTAGACAGGCTCCAAAGAGTCCAATCTGCGGCTCCAAAACTAGCCCTGGGGCTTCTGAGGAGATCCCATGGACCATCCGCCTTGGCACAATTGCACTGGCTCCCTCTTAGACAGAGAGTGCAATTTAAGGCCCTCTGTATTGTTTTTAGGGCCCTCCATGGCTCTGGCCCAGTCCCTCTTCAATCTAAGTTTACGTGGTACGTCCCTACTAGACTACTCCGATCTTCAGATGCCAAACTGGTGGTCATTCCCAGTTTCAAGAAGGTCAGATCCGGAGGTAGATCTTTTGAGGTCACCGCCGCTAGACTTTGGAACACCCTTCCCAATGAGATCAGACACACTGATGAACTTTTACCTTTTAGAAAAAAGGTCAAAACTTGGCTTTTCCCTGGCTAGCCTTTCGTCCCCTTTGTTCCTCTTTCCTCCTCAGACTCTGTCAGCGCCAGGATGCCTGTAACTGGCGACAGTTCGCGCTCTATTAGATCCTAAATAATAATAAATAATATATAATAATCTTTGTTTTTGAAATCAGGTCTGATTAATTCGTAGAGAGGTTTAACCCTTTCTGCGTAATTTAGAATGTAAGTTCTTCCAAAATTCAGGAAACCTAGAATCAACTGTAAGTTTTTCAGCATTTTTGGAGGTTGGAGCAGCGCACACTTTTCCAAAAAGTTAGCTGCCAGGCTTTTGCCTTCACTTGAAAGCTCATATCCTAGGAAAAGGACATTGAGATGGGCAATTCTTGATTTTTTAAAATTGAATTTGTAGCCCTCAGAGGCAAACCCAATATTATGGTATTTACCCTGTTCAAGTGGCTATCCAGGTCATCGTCTATCAGATAGATATCATCGACATATGACAATGCCTCGTCATCATAAATTTGTAGTAACTCTGTTACTCTTGCTGAGAATAACCCCGAGCTGTTCTTGAACTCTTGTGGGAGACTACAAAAGTGATGCTGGGTCCCCATTATTGAGAAAGCTGTCAAGTACCTACTTTCAGGTGCTATGTTTTGACAAAAGAAACCATTTGAAATATCCAATGTGGTTTTATATTTTTTACGCACAATGTTATTCATTAGTGCTGTACTATGTGCATTTTGTACTGCAAAAGTCTTGGAACAAGTGTTCAGGTGTCTGTAATCCAAAACTAGATGATATGTGTTGTCTGGTTTGGAAACAGGAAACAAAGGATTGTTCATTGATGAGGTGCATGTTTCAATCACCCCTTGGTATTCAAGTTGATCTCCCTGACCTGTTTTTTACCTTCTTGCTTAATTGGGTACTGTCTTAGTGCAGTAGGTTGATATTTAAATTGGATTTTATGGTGAGGTGAGTCCTCATCCCATCCTACATGATTTTTGCATAATGGTGGGGCCTGGGCATCTGCCCATTTCCTGGCATAAGTATATTTTAAATTTATAGGAACATGGTTGGAGAAGGCTGGCATAATAATGTCTTCGCCATGTGGGCATTCCCTGACAAATTTTGGTGGCCAGTCTTGTTCTGCTAGAAATATGTCATAACGCCTTGAAAGTTTTTCCCAAAAGAGTGCTTTCACTTTTCTTGATAAGTCTCCCTCCATCTGGAGTGTTATTTCATATAACCTTTGTGGAGAACTAACCCTGGTGTCTACAGTCTCAACTGTGATGTACTCATTCAAGTCCACTATCTCCAGAAGTCCCTTCAGGTTCTGGCAAGCTATTGTTACTTCTGCTGCACTGTCCTGCATTGTCTGAGCCCATTCTCCGTTCTTGAGTTGTGTTCTCAGAATTCTCTGCATGTCTGGTCTTCAGACCTGCTACCTTTTTCTTAGTAAATTGAGGTTTTGATTTGTTTTTCTGAACGTGTTGATCGTCTCTGGACTTCATGCGTTCTTCTTTGTGATCTGACCGTCCTTTTCTTTCGGATGTCTGTGAAGATGTCTGAAAGGTACGAGAGCAACGTGTATCAGTACCTTGATACCTGTCAGGTTTTTTCAAATTATCTCTATCCCTGAGGTTATACCTCCTTTCAGAGGGCTCCTTTTGAGGAGATCTACCTAAGCATTGAGAACGTTTCACTTTTGAATGTTGTTTGTTGTTTTCCCACTTCTTTTTAGAAGATGAAGGGTTGTGTTTTAACTGTGTACTTCTATTAATTCTTGTATTTGTTTAAGTAATTCCTTATCTGACATTGCTTCAATGTCAGGATGAGATATATATCCAGCTAAAATCAGCCATGTTGCTCCTGGTCTACCTAGTGGACCGAGCCTGGTTATGTGATTGCAATGTTTTAGGGCGCCTTTAAACCAGAGCTGATGCTCCTGGTATGTGAATTTCAATATCCTCGAAGGGAATGTATTCCTCAGGTGGTTCACCTTCTTCGAAGAAGTGAAACACATGCATTACTGGATTTGATTCTGGGAATGTAATCCACAAATAGAATACCTCCGTCTGAAAAGATTCATGTACCTCTATCACAAACACTGCTCTACCACCTCTTGGTGTTAGGCCATGTTTCATAAATTTTAGAGTGATGGCTCTCCTTAAATTTGGATGGATGTGTATAACACCCTCATCGGTTTCATTTATACCTGTAGTATTGAAAGCTGTTACGACTTGGTCAGTCGCAGCTTCAGTATTATTATCCCCGTTTTGGGACATTGTTTTTGAAAAATGTAGAACAAGTTTCAAGGAAACAAAGATAAGGTGCACAATATTTTGGAAATCTGTATCTTTCAACGTTGAACAAACCAAACAGCTACTACATAGGATTCTAGTCCTACTCAGCAATGGCGGATTTTATCCCTACCCACTCCAGACGTCTTATGGAGTATTATGAGTAGGGGTCTCTGATAAAAGCACGACTGAGTTTCTTCAGTATCTAGCGTTAAGTTATGCCTTACCAAACGTTGGGTGCCATGTTGTGTAGTTCCTATTTCCCTTATTAGCTCTGCGCATTGGAATAATATACACTATAGTTTTTGCATAGGACTAAGGTCAGTATGCTCCTACCGAGTACTTAAACTTAATTACTTTATGTGTGCCAGCTAACTCAGAGGTCACTAGAAACTTCTTGAATAAACAAGAAGGGATTAGTTTCTGACAACTGGATAAACATGACAACTTTGTTACCCTTAGAATCGGAACACGTCTCAGAATCGTGGAAACAATAGATAACAGCTTCACTTAGTCAATAGTGCATGCTTAGTTTCTTCAGAGTTAGACAGAAATAGATAGACGGGCGTTTCAATAAAAGGGTTTATTGAACAGCCTTGTTCCTTGTGTAAGTGATATGAGCTGTTACAATCATTAGACAGTAAGCAAGATATAATACGCACAGCGTAAGCAGTAAGAAGAAATAATGCTGCAATAGCATTGTCTTTTAGCTATGACATATATTCATATATACACACATAAATAACACAGGCTAAAAAGTGAATACTCGTCTGGTGCTTCTAAATAGTTCTAACCCGGTGTACCTAACCTAAGTGTAGTACAAGGTAAGAGTAGGTGCTGTTTTCTATAGCATGGAATATACTAAGTTTGTATGCCAAGAGTCCCTCTAGGTTCTAGTCAACTCCATACCTTAGAATGAGAGAGGTGGGAATCTCTTTCCGGGTCTCACACTCTAACACCCCGCGAAGGGAGTCAGAACACTGGAAGCTGGATTCTCTGCAAGCAGGGATGACAGCGTCTGGTCAGTGCGTCAGACCGGAATATGGTCTCTTCCGAACTTGCCGTGGCGAAACGTGCAGTTAAGTTGTGCTGAGCCGTGCCGTGGTTTGCCATGGTAAGGGAAGCTATATTTATACCTGGAAGGTGCTTAGGAATGCTAGCATTGACATAAAGTCGGGCAGAGGAAGACGTTATGGATAAACCCCTAAGGAATAGTAGTTCATGCATAATAGATGAGTTCTTGGAGAAATCAGAAATCCTAGCTAGGGAAAGTCCCGATGGCTTAAGGGTCTGGTGTCTAAGAACTCGTTGTGACGTGGGATGGACGGATGTAGGTGACCATGCCTGTATTTGGATAGCATGGCTAATGCCTAAATGAGGACTGGGATTCTATGCCTAAATAAGGGCATTGCAAATTGTGTCTATATAAGGACATGATTCAGGGAAACCTATGTACGGGCATCTAAATCAAAACACAACACCGGGGCTTTGAAAATGTAGGGCAGGGGGCTGCACGGCATGCCTCCTGGAGCCCTCAAAGGCCCTGGGGACCACCACCCCCCAGGGCCTGCTCCTGCAATGTCCCACGGTGCCCACCCCCGGGACATTGCTGTTTGCTATGGCATGGCAGCAGCACAGCTCCCGCCCTGTCATAGCAAACTCTGCTTTGCTTCGTTATTATTATTATTATTATTGAAGCTTATATAGAGCGCACGGCTACCTCCAACGGAAATGTCCTGGCGCTAGCATCCTACCTGAGGGAAGAAGAGACCAGAATAGACCAAAGCCTCTAGGGCAGGCCGAAAAACCATGTCTTTAATGCTCTCCTGAGCAAGATTTCCGAGTCAATTTTGCTCAGATGGTTAGGCATAGAATTCCATAGAGTAGCAGCTTTCACCGAGAAAGCGCGGCCACCGGTGATTGCCTTCGCAAAATGAGGAATGACCAAAAGATTCCGACTATTAGATCTGAGTGCCCTGGTTTGGTTATATTTCTGAAGTCTCCGCTTCAGATATTGAGGGCCGGTCCCTCTAATTGCTCTATGTGCGAGTACCAGACCTTTAAACTGCACTCTCCTCCTAACTGGGAGCCAATGTAGGCTGTGCAAGTGGGGGGTAATATGGTGTCGCAGTGGCACATTCCTGATAAACCTGGCTGCCGCATTTTGTATAAGCTGTAGTCTCTTCATCAAGTACTCCGGACGACCAATGTAAAGGCTATTGGCATAGTCAAGTTGTGAAGTGACTAGAGCCTGCACTATTGACTTCCTGCAATCCATTGGCAGGAAGTGGAGAAATCTACGCAAAGCCTTCAGTTCCAGAAGCACCGAGAAGAGACATGATCAATTTGTGCCTTGCCAGTGAGTTGGGAGTTAAACTTGAAACCCAAATTCCTGGCAGAGGGAACTGGTAGCGGAGGCGGATTTAACTCAGTTGGCCACTACATCGAAGAGCAGGGAGGGGTAGGTTGATATCTTATCAGTATTCAATTGTAGGCAGCTGTCCGTCATCCATGATGAGATATTTAAAAGACACTGTCTAAAATTGACGAAGGCTGTCTCGTTGTGTTCTTTAAAAGAGAACACCAGTTGTGTATCATCTGCATACGAGACAACTTTCACCCCACATTGCTCAACAATTGCCGCAAGGGGAGTCAGATAAACATTAAAAAGTGTGGGGCTCAGAGCCGAGCCCTGAGGAACACCACATAACATGGGGCAAGAACTGGAGACATGGGGATGAAGAATCACTCGTTGAGAACGACCCTCAAGAAATAAACAAAACCATGCCAAGACAGTTCCTGTTACTCCTAAATAGTGGAGTCTATTCAAAAGGATCCTGTGCGAAACCGTGTCAAAGGCTGCAGACAAATCCAGCAGCACCAATTTTGCACAGCTTCCCTGGTCTAAGGTTTCACGGATCGATTCGGCCACTTCGAGTAAGGCTGTCCCAGTACTGTAACCTGACCTAAATCCAGACTGGAAATCATGAAGATGATTATTTGATTCTAGGAAGTCTGAGAGTTGTCTCTGGACTTCTTTTTCCAGAATTTTGTCCGGGCCGGAAGAAGAGAAATAGGCCTAAAATGTTTTAACTCTGCTGGGTCAGCATCCTCTTCTTGAGGATAGGCTGGACATAAGCTTTTTTCCAGTTAGTTGGATAGATCCTAGTCTCAAGTGAGGCGTTCCAGATCAGATTCAAAATATCATTAAACCAAGGGGCTAATAGCTTTAAAAATCTGTCTGGGCAGGGATCCAGTGGGGAACCTGATTTTATGTTTTTTTAGTTCCCCCAGTGACATCTCCATCTCAAACGGGCGGAAAGCCGACCATCTATCTAATGGGAATGAATTGCTATTTTGGATAATCCCGATAATGGAAAAGAGGAATAAATAGTTAAAATTTTACTCTGGAAGAAAGTAGTTAGTTCTTCACAGAGAGCCAAAGATGGGGGGATATGCTCTTCAGTGCTTGTGGTTTCATAAAGCCTTGGACTATCTTAAAGACTTCTTTTGCGGTGTTGTCCGAGGCCTTAATTTGCTTTGCAACGAAATCCCTAATGAGCTTCAGACTATGAAATTTCCTCCGTGCTGCTTTGTATTCACATTTGGCTGAAAGTTCATAGTTTTTTCTCCAGACACGCTCCAGCCTCTTGCATAGGCTTTTCTCCATACGAAGCTCCATGGTGACCCAGGGAGCCGAAGGTTTATTCCTGGCCAATTTAATAGTCTCAGTGGGAGCTATTTTATCAAGGGCTGAGTTGACCCATTCATTAAAAACAGAAGCATCGAGGTTCGGGTCACCAGTGAGATCAGGGGAGGTGTAAAGTAGCTCACAGCCCATTGATTCAGGTGTGATCTTCCTCCAGTTTCACCTATCCTCCGTAGTAGACCTCGTATAGTTGTTACAAACCTTCCAAGTAAACTTGAAAGGGACCAACCAATGGTCTGACCAGGTCACCGGTGAGGGATCCTCTACCTGTATGGTGTGATCATTAGTAAAAAGTAAATCTAGAGTATGGCCAGCTGCATGAGTGAGAAGTATTATCTTTTGAATCAGGTTTAACCCTTTAAGGGTATCTCCTAATTGCACTGCTAAAGGGCAGTTCGCATTATCCATGTTGACATTGATAATGACCAAGAACGGTGAAATTAGTATGCCTCAGGGAGAGATTGGCAATACAATCATACAGTTTCTGCCAGTGAGGAGACACAGCATTCGGGGGTCTATAGACCAAAAGTCCTGCCATAGGGGAGGTTGTGGAAAATGCAATGCAAAAAGACATGGCCTCTATTGGCCCAATGTCTTCTATTTTCTTGTATGAAATGTCCCAGCCTTCCCTCATGATTATGGCCAGGCCGCAGCCAAGTCTATTACCTGTCCTATTAACCTTAGCTATTCTATAGCCTGTAGGGATGGCCAGGGAGATATCTGGATTCGAGCTCTCTCTCAGCCATGTTTCCGTAATAAACAGGACATCCCAATCATAAGTCTTTAACGAGAGCCAGATATCAGATGCATGTTTAGGGAGAGATCTTCAGTTGATCAGGCATGCCCTGATAGGCAATCTGGGACTGGATCTACAAAAGGGTACTAAGGTTAATGCATCCGCTAGATTCTGGATATCTTCCCCCCCTTTCTGCAATACCATGTCCAAATTAAAGGTACAAGACCTACAGTGAAACTCATTGTGGCCGCATTCCTCATCTACCTCTAGACCAGGATCAAAACACGTAGGCCTTATGCAGTCTGACTTGAAATCACAAGTAACTGTTCTCTAGTCCAAGCAATTCTAACCTGAGGGGAGCTACAGGCAGCATGGCTGGCGCTGGACGCGATCCGGACATGGACGGGCGCAGACAGGCTTGCCTTAGGCGAGCTTCGGCACGCCAGCGATGCGCCCGCTGCTCGCATCCCATGCGCGCTCGCGCCAGTCTCCCCTTATATAGTGTAGATGCCCGATCAACTAGCCCGCTACCCGCCCTTCCTAAAATGGCGGCCGGGTGTATCAAGCAACAATCGTGAAGCGCATGTGCAGGAGCGCAATCACCTAGCAGCATGAAAGTAAGTATAATAAAAACGTTCCCCACAAAAAGTGCAATTTGTTGAGCAGCCCACTAAAATGAATTAAACAGATTAAAACTAATGTGCAAATTCGGCAATTCCCAAATACCGCATTTCTCCTGGCTCAGACTTCAGGAGGATGCAGTGGTGCGTGCTCACGCCAGTCTCCCCTTATTTAGTGTAGATGTCCGATCAACTCCAACTAGCCCGCTACCCGCCCTTCCTAAAATGGCGGCCGGGTGAATCAAGCTACAAACGTGAAGCGCATGTGCAGGAGTGCAATCACCTAGCAGCATGATAGTAAGTATAATAAAAACGTTCCCCACAAAAAGTGCAAGTTGTTGAGCAGCCCCCTAAAATGAATTAAACAGATTAAAACTAATGTGCAAATTTGGCAATTCCCAAATACCGCGTCTCTCCCGGCTCAGACCTCAGGAGGATGCAGTTGTGCGCGCTTGCGCCAGTCTCCCCTTATATAGTGTAGATGTCCGATCAACTAGCCCGCTACCTGCCCTTCCTAAAATGGCGTCCGGGTGTATCAAGCTACAATCGTCAAGCGCATGTGCAGGAGCGCAATCACCTAGAAGCATGAAAGTAGGTATAATAAAAACGTTCCCCACAAAAAGTGCAAGTTGTTGAGCAGCCCCCTAAAACGAATTAAACAGATTAAAACTAATGTGCAAATTCAGCCATTCCCAAATACCGAGTCTCTCCCGGCTCAGTCCTCAGGAGGATGCAGTTGTGCGCGCTCGCGCCAGTCTCCCCTTATATAGTGTAGATGTCCGATCAACTAGCCCGCTACCCGCCCTTCCTAAAATGGCGGCCGGGTGTATCAAGCTACAATCGTGAAGCGCATGTGCAGGAGCGCAATCACCTAGCAGCATGAAAGTAAGTATAATAAAAACGTTCCCCACAAAAAGTGCAAGTTGTTGAGCAGCCCATTAAAACGAATTAAATAGATTAAAACTTATGTGCAAATTCGGCAATTCCCAAATACCGCGTCTCTCCTGGCTCAGACATCAGGAGGATGCAGTTGTATTCATTGAATTCGTTGAATTGCTTTTAGGCAAGGGGAGCTACATGTCAGCAGCTCCCCTTGCCCAAAAGCAATGCCTGCTCCCGCAGGAGGCGGGGGGCCACCTGGGACTGTGGAGGCATTGGGCTTACCCTATGTTCCCCAACGATGATGGAGGTCCCCGGGGCCAGAAGTTGCCCGGGAAAGGGGCCTCGCGGCCCCCTCCCTTTATTTAAAAATTGGCCTGGGTAGGGGTGCCACCAAGCCCGCCCTCCTTAAAAAAAGATATTAAATGACCAAGCTCCGGGGGATGGGGTCCCCGGGGCAAATAGAGGCCCAGGGAAGGGGAGCCATGCTCCCCCTTCCCTATAAATATTTGTGAGAAGTTGGCCTGGTATATGCTGGTCACTAGTTGGTGCTTTTTTCTGCAGATCTCTTGCCTCTTTTTGTACCTCTGTTGCCTCTTTCTGCACCACTGTAGCCTCTTTCTGTACCTCTCTTGTCGCTTTGTGCACCTCTCCTACCTCTTTCTGCACCCCTCTAGCCTCTTGTTGCACCTTTGTTGGTTCTTTCTGCACTGCTCTCGCTTCTTTCTGCACCTCACTTGCCTATTTTTTCACTTCTCTTGGTTCTTCCTAAACCTCTATTGCTTCTTTCAACAATTCTCTTGCCTCTTTCTGCACTTCTCTTGCTTGTTTCCGCACCTCTATTGCATCTTTCTGCACCTCTGTGTCCTATTTCTGCACCTCTCTTGCCTCTTTCGGCATCCCTCTTGCCTCTTTGAGCACCTCTTTTGCTTAGTTCTGTACTTTTCTCTCTCCTTTTCTGCACCCCTCTTGCCTCTTTGTGCACCTCTGTTGCTTCTTTCAGCAATTCTCTTGCCTCTTTCTGCAATTCTCTTGCCTGTTTTTGCACACCTCTTTCTGCACCAGTCTTCACTCTTTGTGCAAGCCTCTAGCCACTTTCTGCTCCCCTTGTGAGAAGTTGGCCTGGTATATGCTTGTCACTAGTTAAAGTAGCCAACTTGCACCAGTACAATTCGACTCTTATGGTAGATAGGTTTAAGACAACCTTTAAAAGAAAGCTATCCTAGTGGTAGCTGTGGAGAGCAGCTTCAGGCTAAGGCTCAGAGGAATGTAAAGCAGCTTGTTTTACCTTATAATCTCTTGAATCACTAAATGAAAGGATACCACACAGGTATATATGTAAAATATATATGTATTTATTACTAGACACACTCTACTAATCTCTTAATGAGATTAGAAGTCAAGGACATATGCACAAATCAACGTTTCACAACAAATTAAGCACTTATATGGGTGGGGCCCTAGGGGCGTACCAGACCATATACTAAAAAAGAGGTAAAAGAATATCGACTTCCGAAAAGATAAGGCCTAGGGCCTGTAGAAGCGCTGGGGCCTCACTAACCCACCCAAGTCAGGTAAGTAAAGGACCCACGGGAGACGCATGCAGTGTGAGAACACAGCCGCGGATCCCAATAGACTTCAATGGAGCAAGTCGCGGTTGGAATTATAAAGTTTTAGGATACTTCGGGAGAGTCTACAAGAAAGTCACTTACAGGGTAAGTAGTTCTAGAGCCAACACCCACAGGAGCACCGTAGTGCTGGAGTTACCTCACCCAGGGAAGCCGGGTGCATAGGTGTCTTTTGGTGTCAGGTCACAGCACTGTTTTCAAAGGGACCCAAAGAAGACTTGCTGCTTGTGAAGACAGAAGAAGTGACCAGTGGAATCCAAGGCTGGATTCAGAAGAAAGAAGACCTGAAAGCAGAGGAGACAGTGTTCAAAGTCACTTGCCAGTGACCCGGGGCCAGGAAGCTGGAGGCCCACAGTAGTCGGGTGATTTCAGGTGATCACGGGTGTCTTGACTCTTCAGCCATGAGGTCCAGGAGGTGTCGATGACAACCAGGAGCTGGATTCTGTGTGTCCCACAAAATCTGCAGCTTACTGACATGTCGGTGAACTGGATTGAAGCCAACAAGCCTTGGCAACAGCAAGTCTCGTGGAAAGTGAAGAAAGTCAGCGGTGCAGACCAGCAAGGTCTGAGGGACTCACCCAGAAAAGGTAAGTCAGGGCAGGCGGGTAGCCACCAGGGGAGCCCTTTGGTTCTGTAGAAAAGTCTTCTGGGGACCCACAAGCCCGCCGGTAAGGGATCAAAAAGATGCCTCAGGAGGAATCACTCACCAGGAGCCCACAGTCACTCGGGATGAGGTAGGCCTCTGATCTTCAGAGGAAATCCTGCTGGAGGCTTGGACCACACGTGGCACAAAGCACAAGTTTGTAGAATGTCATGAAGGGGTTGCACTTGACGATAGTGCACGGTACCTGGGTTTTGCTGTTCCTCGTCACTTGTGGGGTCCACTTGCCTCAGCTTCGCTGGGGACTCAGGTTGGCCACAGAGAAGTCAGGAAATCCACTTCTGGGGCTGCAGGGACTTCAGACTCTGGTGGGATTGGGAAAGTTTGTGACTGTTGATGCAAAGTTTTGGTGCCTGCCAAGCAGGGGAGTCACTCCTTGACTCCAAGGGAGATTCTTCAGTCTTTCAAAGGTAGTGGAATGTCGAAGGTCCAGGATTCTTCTTCAGAGCATCATCCAGGGATATCTAGTTTGCAATGTCAAGGGTTCCCTAACTTATACTACAAGGAAGGGAGGGACTAGCTCTATGACCACTCCTATGGGAGGGTCAGGGGAGTGGGTGGCTACACCCACTTCCCTTTGTCCAGTTTCACACCAGAGCAGGGGCTGGTAGCCCCTGAACCGGTTTGAGCTGGCATATCCACAGAGGAGCCTACTGCTCCCCCAGTGCAGAACTCTAGGAGTGCACCCACCCAGCACCAATACACTAAATCCTGTCTGGAAGGTGGTTACACCTCCCTGTGACAGGATGCCTATTGTTGGGCCTGCTCCACTGCGAGTTTCGGTCAGCAGCAGGAGGGCAGCCCAGTGTCTGTGCTGGTGGCATCCATTTTGTACATGTTTATCCCTCTAGAAGGGTGGGATCATACTCCCACACCAGTTACTGGTGTGGGGGTATGATTCCAAAGCGTATGACACCAAACACAACATGTTTTAATGCAGCCATCCCAAAGTTAGTGTTTACCGCCAGGTTATAATGTACTTAAGAGTATATGGTTTAACCGCATCCACAAACAGCCGCAGAGAATGGACTCTGAGAGCTGCTGAGGGGCTCTGCTCAGGCAGAAGCACCCCCTCACATGGAAACCAAGCACCCTGCCCTCGGGATTGTTAGGGCCTGCCTTAGGGGTGACTGATAGGTTTATATGTGTCTGTAAGGTGAGATATAGGGAACCTATACCTCAGTGAGGAGTGCTAGCACTACCTCACCCAGGCTGCAGTAGCAGGCCTGTGGTGTCAGATTTAGTCTGCTTCCCAAGGGTGGCATAATACATGCTTCAGCCCCTGGTAGGCCTGTGAAATACCTATGCCCTTGGTACCTATGGTACCATATACTAGGAGCTCATAAGGTACCACAGTATCCAATCACTAGTGCATCTAATATGCACTCCAAGTTGTTTAGAGAGAACAGAGAGGTTGGGGCCCTGATTAGCAGGGATCCAGCCAGACTATAGCCAGAAATCAGTGAAAACATCAGATAAAAAGTCGGGGCAACATATGTGCAGATCCTAGACTCCTACAATATTTTTTTTTAAAGAAGTCATGCCCCAGGTGATGGGTTCCCCGGGGCCGAAATTTACCATGTGGCTACTCATGCCTACTTCTGCAACTCTGTTGGTTCTTTCTGCACTTCTCTTGGTTCTTTCTGCATTGCTCATGCTTCTTTCTGCACCTCTCTTGCCTCTTTGAGCACCTCTTTTGCTTCTTTCTGCACTTGTCTCTCCCCTTTCTGTACCCCTCTTGCCTCTTTCTCCATTTCTGATGCTTTTTTCTGCACTTCTATTGCCTCTTTCTGCACCTCTCTTGCTTCTTCATGCAGCTGACCTGCCTCTTTCAGCACCTTTCTTGCTTTTTTCTGCATATCTCTTGCCTCTTTCTGTACCTCTGTTGCCTCTTTGTGCACTTCTTCTGCTCTTTCTGCACCCTTTGCGAATCTTTCCAGCACCTATGTTGCTTCTTTCTGCACTTCTCTTTCTTCTTTCTGTACCTCTCTTGCTTCATTCTGCACCTCACTTGCCCCTTTCAGCACCTCTTTTGCTTTTTTCTGCAGATCGTTTGCCTCTTTCTGCAACTCACTTGCCTCTTTCAACACCTCTGTTGCTTTTCTCTTCAAATCCCTTGCCTCCTTCTGCACCCCTCTGTCTTATTTCTGAACCTCTCTTGTCTCTTTCTGCACCCCTGTTCCCTCTTTCTGCACCTTTCCTGCCTGTGTCAGCACCTCTCTAGCCTCTTTGTGTACTTCTGTTTCCTCTTTCTGCACTCGTCCTGCCTCTTTCTGTACCCCTTTTGCCTCTCTCTGCACCTATGTTGCTTCTTTCTACACTTCTACTGCCTCTTTCAGTATCTCTCTTGCTTCTTTCTGCACCTCCCTTGCCTCTTTCAGCACCTCTGTTGCTTTTTTCTGCAGATCTCTTGCCCCTTTGAGCACCTCACTTGCCTCTTTCAGTACCTCTTTTGCTTTTTTACAGCTCTCTTGCCTCTTTATGCACCTCTGTCTGTACCCCTGCCTGTATTTGCACCTCTCCTGCCTCTTTCTGTACCTCTGTTGCCTCTTTCTGCACTTCTCTTGCTCTTTCTGCACCCTTCACGCCTCTTTCAGCACCTCTGTTGCTTGTTTCTGCACTTCTCTTGCTCTTTCTGCACCCTATGCCCCTCTTTCAGCACCTCTGTTACTTCTGTCTGCACTTCTCATCCTTCTTTCTGTATCCCTCCTACCTCTTTCTGTCCCTCTCTTGCCTCTTTGTGCACCCCTCCTACCTTTTTCTGCACCCCTCTTGCCTGTTTTTGCAACTCTGTTGGTTCTTTTTGTACTGCTCTTGCTTCTTTCTGCACTTTACTTGCCTCTTTCTGAATTCTCTTGCTACTTTCTACACCTCTGTTGCTTCTTTCAGCAATTCTCTTGCCTCTTTCTGTATTTCTCTTCCTTCATTCTGCACTCCTCCTGTCTCTTTCTGTACATCTCTTGCCTCTTTGTGCACCTCTCCTACCTCTTTCTGCATTCCTCTTGCCTCTTTTTGTACCTCTGTTGGTTCTTTCAGCACTGCTGTTGCTTCTTTCTGCACCTCACTTGCCCCTTTCAGCACCTCTTTTACTTTTTACTGTAGATCGTTTGCCTCTTTCCTCAACTCACTTGCCTCTTTCAGCATCTCTGTTGCTTTTTTCTGCAAATCTCTTGCCTCCTTATGCACCCCTCTTGCCTCTTTCTGCACCTGTCTTGCCTCTCTCTGTACACCTGTTCCCTCTTTCTGCACCTTTCATGCCTGTTTTTGTACCTCTCCTGCCTCTTTCAGCACCTCTTTTGCTTCTTTCTGAACTTCTCTCTCCTCTCTCTGCACCCTTCTTGCCTCTGTGTGCACATCTGTTGCTTCTTTCAGCAATTCTCTTGCCCCTTTCTGCAGTTCTCGTGCCTGTTTTTGCACACCTCTTGCCTCTTTTTACAGCCATCTTCACTCTAGACTCTTTTTACACCCCTCTTCCCTATTTCTGCACCACTCTTGCCTCTTTCTGTACCTCTCTCACCTCTTTGTGCACCCCTCCTAACCTTTTCAGCACCCTCTTGCTTCTTTTTGCACCTCTGTTGGTTCTTTCTGCACTGCTCTTGCTTCTTTCTGCACCCCACTTGCCTCTTTCTGCACTTCTCTTGCTTCTTTCTACATCTCTGTTGCTTCTTTCAGCAATTGTCTTACCTCTTTCTGCGCTTCTCATCCTTCATTCTGTACCCCTCCTGCCTCTTTCTGTACCTCTCGTGCCACTTTGTGTACCTCTCCTACCTCTTTCTGCATCCCTCTTGCCTCTTTTTGTACCTCTGTTGGTTCTTTCTGCACTGCTCTTGCCTCTTTCTGCACCTCACTTGCCTCTTTTTGCACTTCTCTTCGTTCTTTCTAAACCACTGTTGTTTCTTTCAGCAATTCTCTTGCCTTTTTCTGCTCTTCTCTTGCTGGTTTCTGCACCTCTCTTGCGTCTTTCTGTACCTCTGTTGCCTCTTTCTGCACTTTACTTGCATCTTTCTGTACCTCTCTTGCCTCTTTTGACATCCCTCTTGCCTCTTTGAGCACCTCTTTTGCTTCTTTATGTACTTCTCTCTCCCCTTTCTGTACCCCTCTTGCCTCTTTCTGCACGTCTGATGCTTCCTTCTGCAGATCTCTTGCCTCTTTCTGCACCCCTCTTTTTCTTTCTGTACCTCTCTTGCCTCTTTCTGTACCTGTCTTGCCTTTTTCTGACCTTCTCTTGCTTTTTCTGTACCCTTTGCGCCTCTTTCAGCACCTCTGTCACTTGTTTCTGCACTTCTCATATTTCTTTCTGCACCACTCTTGCTTCTTTATGCACCTCAATTGCCTCTTTCAGCACATCTGTTGCTTTTTACTGCAGATCTCTTGCCTCTTTCTGTACCTCTGTTGCCTCTTTCTGCACTTTTCTTGCCTCTTTCTGCACCCCTGTTGCCTCTTTCTGTACCTCTCTTGTCACTTTGTGCACCTCTCCTACCTCTTTCTGCACCACTCTAGCCTCTTGTTGTACCTTTGTTGGTTCTTTCTGCATTGCTCTTGCTTCTTTTTACACCTCACTTGCCTATTTTTGCACTTCTCTTGGTTCTTCCTAAACCTCTAATCCTTCTTTCAACAATTCTCTTGCCTCTTTCTGCACATCTCTTGCTTGTTTCCGCACCTCTCTTGCGTCTTTCTGCACCTCTGTTGACTATTTCTGCACTTCACTTGCTTCTTTCTGCACCTCTCTTGCCTCTTTCGGCATCCCTCTTGCCTCTTTGGGCACCTCTTTTGCTTAGTTCTGCACTTCTCTCTCCTTTTCTGCACCCCTCTTGCCTCTTTGTGCACCTCTGTTGCTTTTTTCAGCAATTCTCTTGCCCCTTTCAGCACCTCTTTTACTTTTTTCTGCAGATCGTTTGCCTCTTTCCTCAACTCACTTGCCTCTTTCAGCACCTCTGTTGCTTTTTTCTGCAAATCTCTTGCCTCCTTATGCACCCCTCTTGCCTCTTTCTGCACCTGTCTTGCCTCTCTCTGTACACCTGTTCCCTCTTTCTGCACCTTTCCTGCCTATTTTTACACCTCTCCTGCCTCTTTCAGCACCTCTTTTGCTTCTTTCTGGACTTCTCTCTCCTCTCTCTGCACCCTTCTTGCCTCTGTGTGCACATCTGTTGCTTCTTTCAGCAATTCTCTTGCCCCTTTCTGCAGTTCTCGTGCCTGTTTTTGCACACCTCTTGCCTCTTTTTACAGCCGTCTTCACTCTAGACTCTTTTTACACCCCTCTTCCCTATTTCTGCACCACTCTTGCCTCTTTCTGTACCTCTCTCACCTCTTTGTGCACCCCTCCTAACTTTTTCAGCACCCTCTTGCTTCTTTTTGCACCTCTGTTGGTTCTTTCTGCACTGCTCTTGCTTCTTTCTGCACCCCACTTGCCTCTTTCTGCACTTCTCTTGCTTCTTTCTACATCTCTGTTGCTTCTTTCAGCAATTGTCTTACCTCTTTCTGCACTTCTCATCCTTCATTCTGTACCCCTCCTGCCTCTTTCTGTACCTCTCGTGCCACTTTGTGTACCTCTCCTACCTCTTTCTGCATCCCTCTTGCCTCTTTTTGTATCTCTGTTGGTTCTTTCTGCACTGCTCTTGCCTCTTTCTGCACCTCACTTGCCTCTTTTTGCACTTCTCTTCGTTCTTTCTAAACCACTGTTGTTTCTTTCAACAATTCTCTTGCCTTTTTCTGCTCTTCTCTTGCTGGTTTCTGTACCTCTCTTGCGTCTTTCTGTACCTCTGTTGCCTCTTTCTGCACTTTACTTGCATCTTTATGTACCTCTCTTGCCTCTTTTGACATCCCTCTTGTCTCTTTGAGCACATCTTTTGCTTCTTTATGAACTTCTCTCTCCCCTTTCTGTACCCCTCTTGCCTCTTTCTGCACGTCTGATGCTTCTTTCTGCAGATCTCTTGCCTCTTTCTGCACCCCTCTTTTTCTTTCTGTACCTCTCTTGCCTCTTTCTGTACCTGTCTTGCCTTTTTCTGACCTTCTCTTGCTTTTTCTGTACACTTTGCGCCTCTTTCAGCACTTCTGTCACTTGTTTCTGCACTTCTCCTATTTCTTTCTGCACCACTCTTGCTTCTTTATGCACCTCAGTTGCCTCTTTCAGCACATCTGTTGCTTTTTACTGCAGATCTCTTGCCTCTTTCTGTACCTCTGTTGCCTCTTTCTGCACTTTTCTTGCCTCTTTCTGCACCCCTGTTGCCTCTTTCTGTACCTCTCTTGTCACTTTGTGCACCTCTCCTACCTCTTTCTGCACCACTCTAGCCTCTTGTTGTACCTTTGTTGGTTCTTTCTGCATTGCTCTTGCTTCTTTCTACACCTCACTTTCCTATTTTTGCACTTCTCTTGGTTCTTCCTAAACCTCCATTCCTTCTTTCAACAATTCTCTTGCCTCTTTCTGCACTTCTCTTGCTTGTTTCCGCACCTCTCTTGCGTCTTTCTGCACCTCTGTTGCCTATTTCTGCACTTCACTTGCTTCTTTCTGCACCTCTCTTGCCTCTTTCGTCATCCCTCTTGCCTCTTTGGGCACCTCTTTTGCTTAGTTCTGCACTTCTCTCTCCTTTTCTGCACCCCTCTTGCCTCTTTGTGCACCTCTGTTGCTTTTTTCAGCAATTCTCTTGCCTCTTTCTGCAGTTCTCTTGCCTGTTTTTGCACACCTCTTGCCTCTTTCTGCACCCGTCTTCACTCTTTGTGCAAACCTCTAGCCACTTTCTACACCCCTTGTGAGAAGTTGGCCTAGTATATGCTGATCACTAGTTAAAGTGTCCACCTTGCACCAGTACAATTCGGCTCTTATGGTAGATAGGTTTAAGACAACCTTTAAAAGAAAGCTATCCTAGTGGTAGCTGTGGAGAGCAGCCTTCAGGCTAAGTCTCAGAGGAATGTAAAGCAGCTTGTTTTACCTTATAATCTCTTGAATCACTAAATGAAAGGATACCACACAGGTATATATATAAAATATATATGTATTTATTACTAGACACACTCTACTAATCTCTTTATGAGATTAGATGTCAAGGACATATGCACAAATCAACATTTCACAAGTTAAGCACTTATATGGCTGGGGCCCTAGGGGCGTACCAGACCATATACTAAAAAAGAGGTATAAGAAGAAGGACTTGAGAAGGGAGAAGGCCTAAGGTCTTCTGAAGTGCTGGGGCCTCACGAATCCACCCAAGGCAGGTGAGTAAAGGACCCACCGGAGAAGCATGCAGTGTGAGAACACAGCCGCGGATCCCAATAGACTTCAACGGAGCAAGTCGTGGTTGGAATTTTAAAGTTTTAGGATACTTCGGAAGAGTCTACAAGCAAGTCACTTACAGGGTAAGTAGTTCTAGGGCCAACACACACAGGAGCACTGGAGTACTCGAGTTACCTCACCCAGGGAAGCCGTGTGCATAGGTGTCTTTTGGTGTCGCGTCGCGGCGTCGTTTTCAATGGGAGCCAAAGAAGACTTGCTGCTTGTGAAGACAGGAGAAGTGTCCGGTGGAATCCAAGGCTGGATTCTGAAGAAAGTTGACCTGAAAGCAGAGGAGACAGTGTTCAAAGTCACTTGCCAGTGACCCGGGGCCAGGAAGCTGGATGCCCACAGTAGTCGGGTGATTTCAGTTGATCATGGGTGTCTTGACTCTTCAGCCACGAGGTCCAGGAGGTGTCGACGATGACCAAGAGCTGGATTCAGCATGTCCCACAATGTCTGCAGCTTACTGAGGTGTCGGCAACTGGATTGGCGCCAACAAGCCTTGGCAACAGCAAGTCTCGTGGAAAGTGAAGAAAGTCAGTGATGCAGACCAGCAAGGTCTGAGGGACTCACCCAGCAAAGGTAAGTCAGGGAAGGTCTGGAGCAACCAGGGGAACCCTTTGGTTCTGTAGAATAGTCTTCTAGGGACCCACAAGCCAGCCAGCAAGGGATCACAAAGATGCCTCAGGAGGAATAACTCACCAGGAGCCCACGGTCACTCGGGATGAGGTAGGCTTCTGATCTTCGGAGGAAATCCTGCTGGAGGCTGGTAGCACAGTTGATCCAAAGCACAATTTCATAGATCATCGTGAAGGGGTTGCACTCGACAATAGTGCACGGTACTCGGGTATTGCTGTTCCTCGTCACTCGTGGGGTCCACTTGCCTCAGCTTTGTTGGGGCTCACGATTGCCGTTGAGAAGTCAGGAAGTCACCCTCTGGGGCTGCAGAGACTTCGGACTCTGGCGGGAGCGGGAACGTTTGCGACCATTGATGCAAAATTTTGGTGCCTGCCAAGCAGGGCAGTCACTACTGGACTCCAAGGGTGATTCTTCAGTCTCCCAAAGGTAGTGGAACGTCGAAGGCCCAGGATTCTTCTTCAGAGCATCGTCCAGGGATATCTAGTTTGCAATGGCAAGGGTTCCCTAACTTATACTAAAAGAAAGGGAGGGACTAGCTATATGACCACTCCTATGGGTGGGTCAGGGGAGTGGGTGGCTACACCCACTTCCCTTTGTCCAGTTTCACGCCAGAGCAGGGGCTGGTAGCCCCTGAACCGGTTTGAGCTGGCATATGCACAGAGGAGCCTACTGCTCCCCCAGTGCAGGACTTCAAAGCACTCTAGGAGTGCACCCACCCAGCCCCAATACACTAAATCCTGTCTGGAAGGTGGTTACACTTCCCTGTGACAGGATGCCTATTGTTGGGCCTCCTCCACTGCGAGTTTCGATCAGTAGCAGGAGGGCAGCCCAGTATCTGTGCTGGTGGCATCCATTTTGTGATGCCAGGGCTCTTCAGGATTCTACCGTGTTTCCACAGTGGGTACATGTCTATCCCTCTAGAAGGGTGGGATCATACTCCCACACCAGTTACTCGTGTGGGGGTATGATTCCAAAGCGTTTGACACCAAACACAAAATGTTTTGATGCAGCCATCCCAAAGTTAGCACTTACCGCTAGGTTATAATGCACTTAAGAGTATATGGTTTAACCGCATCCACAAACAGCTACAGAGAATAGACTCTGAGAGCTGCAGAGGGGCCCTGCTCAGGCAGAGGCACCCACTCACATGGAAACCAAGCACCCTGCCCTCAGGATTGTTAGGGCCTGCCTTAGGGGTGACTGATAGGTTTATATGTGTCTGTAAGGTGAGATATAGGGAACCAATACCACAGTGAGGAGTGCTAACACTACCTCACCCAGGCTGCAGTAGCAGGCCTGTGGTGTCAGATTTAGTCTCCTTCCCAGGGGTGGCATAATACATGCTTTAGCTCCTGGTAGGCCTGTGAAGTACCTAAGGTACCATATACTAGGGGCTCATAAGGTACCACAGTGTCCAATCACTAGTGCATCTAATATGCACTTCAAGTTGTTTAGAGAGAACAGAGAGGCCGGGCCCTGATTAGCAGGGTCCCAGCCAGACTATAGCCAGAAACCAGTGTAAACATCAGAAAAAAAGTGAGGTTAACATAAGTGCAGATCATACTCTCCTACACAACCCCCCCCCCCCAAATGCAGGGACACTAAGCTAACTTTGACCAGTTGAGTCATCATGTTCTAAGTGGAAATACCTTGAGAGTTCATCTGCATTGGCATGTTGGGTCCAAGGTCTATGTTCCACTGTATAGTCCATCCCCTGTTGGGAAATGGACTACCTTGAAAGTTTTGGGTTTTCACCTTTCATCTGTTTAAGCCATAGGAGGGGCTTGTGGTCAGTCTGAACTATGAAGTGAGTGCCAAACAAGTATGGCCTCAGCTTCTTCAGGGCCCACACCACAGCAAAGGCCTCTCTCTCTATAGCTGACCAACGTTTCTCTCTAGGGGTCAGCCTTCTGCTAATAAAAGCTACTGGCTGGTCTTGACCTTCATCATTCAGTTGAGACAGTACAGCTCCCACACCCAGCTCAGAAGCATCTGTTTGGACCATGAACTTTTTGGTGTAGTCTGGACTCTGTAGGATGGGGGCAGTGCACATGGCCTGCTTTAGGTCTTCAAATGCCTTCTGACAGCTAGCTGTCCACTGAACCTTTTTTTGCATTTTTGGCATTTTCTTTGAGGTAAGATCATTTAAGGGGGTCACTATAGATCCATATCCCTTAACAAACCTCCTATAGTACCCAGTCAGGCCTAAAAAGGCTCTCACCTGTGTCTGGGTGGTTGGAGCAACCTATTCCATGATAGATTGGATTTTGCTCTTTAAAGGCTGAACCTGGCCTCCACCTACAAGGTGGCCCAGGTACACAACCTGACTCTGCCCTATCTGGCACTTAGTGGCCTTGATAGTGAGGTCTGCTTTTTGGAGGTGGACCAGGTGATCCTGCCAGGAGGAATTAAAGACAGCAATATCATCGAGATAAGCTGAGCAATAAGTTTCCATCCCTGTCAGAACTTTGTTCATCAACCTCTGAAAAGTGGCAGGTGCATTCTTCAAACCAAAGGGCATCACCACAAAGTGGTAGTGCCCACCAGGGGTTGAAAATGCTGTTTTGGCTTTGGCATCCTCAGCTAACCTGATCTGCCAGTAGCCAGCTGTTAGGTCAAATGTACTTAGATACTTGGCTGAGGTCAAAGTATCAATCAGTTCATCTGCCCTGGGAATTGGATAGGCATCAGTCCTGGTGACAGCATTGAAGCCTCTGTAGTCTACATAAAACCTCATTTCTTTCATACCACCCTGGGTATGAGGTTTGGGTACTAGGACTACTGGACTAGCCCAAGGGCTATCTGAAGGCTCAATCAAACCTAGCTCCAACATTTTCTGGACTTCAGTCCTGATACAGTCCCTGACATGGTCAGGTTGCCTGTAGATTTCACTCTTGACAGGCAGACTGTCTCCAGTGTCCACCTCATGGGTGCACCGGGAAGTCTGACTAGGGGTCAGGCTAAACATATATCTAAACTGTTGCAAAACTTGTCTGCACTCAGTTTGCTGATGATCAGTGTGGCTGCTTGCCAAAGCAACACCATCTACTGACCCATCATCAGGGTTCTGTGAGAGCAGGTCAGGGAGAGGGTCACTCTCCTCCTCCTGTTCCTCATCAGTTGCCATGATCAAGCCCATGTCAGCCCTGTCAACATATGGTTTCAATCTGTTGACATGGAGCCCCCTTGGGAGTTCCAGGATTCACCAGATAGGTGACTTCTCCCTTTTGTTCAAAAATTGTATGGGGGCCACTCCACTTGTTTTGGAGAGCTGCTGGGGCCACAGGCTCCAACACCCACACTTTCTGTCCTGGCTGGTACACAGTCACCACAGCCTTTTGGTCATGCCAAATTTTTGTAGTTCTTGGCTGGCCTCCAGGTTTTTAGTTGCCTTCTTTATGTATTCGGCCATCCAAAGCAGAGACCAAGTACATAGTCCATCACATCCTGTTTGGGAGGTTTGAGAGGTAACTCCCAGCCCTCCTTCACCAAACATAATGGACCTCTTACAGGATGCCCAAACAGAAGTTCAAATGGGCTGTAACCAACCCCCTTCTGTGGATCCTCTCTGTATGCAAACAGAAGGCAGGGAAGTAAAAGGTCCCATTTTCGCCTAAACTTTTCTGGGAGGCCTTTAATCCTTCTCTTTAGGGTTTTGTTGAAACGTTCAACTAACCCATTGCATTGTGGGTGATAGGGAGTAGTGAATTTATAATTTACACCACACTCCTTCCACACTGCTTTTAGATATCCTGACATGAAGTTGGTATCTCTGTCAGATATGACCTCCTTTGGGAAACCCACACTTGAGAGAAAACTCCAATGAGGGCTCTTGCCACCACAGGGGCTGTGGTGGTCCTCAGGGGAATTGCCTCTGGGTACCCGGTGGCATGATCCACTACCACCAGGATAAACCTGTGCCCAGATGCTGTTGGAGGGTCAAGGGGACCAACAATGTCAATCCCTACCCTTTCAAAGGGTACCCCCACCACAGGTAGTGATATCAGGGAGGGCTTTGTTGTGCCACCTGACTTTCCACTGGCTTGGCAAGTGACACAGGAGCGACAAAACTCCTTGGTGTCCTCTGACATATGTGGCCAATGAAAATGTGGAACAAGCCTGTCCCAGGTCTTGTTTTGGCCCAAGTGTCCTGCTAAAGGGATGTCATGTGCTAGGGTCAAGAGGAACCCTCTATACTTCTGAGGTATTTCCAACCTCCTGGTGGCTCCAGGGGTTGGATCTCTAGCCTCAGAATATAGGAGTCCCTCATCCCAATAAACTTTATGGGACCCACTAGCACTCCCAGCAGCTTCAGCAGCAGCCTGCTGTCTGAGGGGTTCAAGAGAGGGGCAGCACTGTTGCTCCTTACTCAGATCTTCCCTAGAAGGCCCCCCTGCCCCCAAGAACTCAACCTGATCAGGCTCAAGTCCCTCTGGGGCAGTTCCTTCTTCAGGATCTGCTTCTCCTCCCTCAGGAGGGGAATATGTGATCTAAGACAGAGGGGAAGGTACTGCCTTAACCCTACTGCTCCTCTTCTTGGGTAGCACCTTGTAGGAAGGTGGAGACTGACTGCATGGTTGCCCCCACTTTTTCCAGGTGTTTGAATGGTTTTTGTCTAGTCTGGCTGGGATCCTGCTATCCAGGACCCCAGTGTATCTGCTTACTCCCTTAAACGACTTGGTGTGCATATTAGATGCACTAGTGATTGGATACTGTGGTGCCTTATGAGCCCCTAGTATATGGTATCTTAGGTACCAAGGGCATAGGTACTTCACTGGCCTACCAGGGGCTGAAGCATGCATTATGCCACCCCTGGGAAGCAGACTCAATCTGACACCACATGCCTGTGTGAGGTAGTGTTAGCACCCCTCACAGAGGTATAGGTTCCTATATCTCACCATACACACATATATAAACCTATCAGTCACCCCTAAGGCAGGCCCTATCAATCCTAAGGGCAGGGTGCTTGGTTTACAATGTGAGGGGGTGCCTCTACAGCTGGCACAGTCTATTCTCTGTGGCTGTTTGTGGATGCGGTTAAACCATATACACTTAAGTGCATTATAACCTAGCAGTAAATGTTAACTTTAGGATGGCTTCATCAAAACATGTTGTGTTTGGTGTCAAACAACTTGGAATCATACCCCCACACCAGTAACTGGTGTGGAAGTATGATCCCACCCTACTAGAGGGGACGACATGTACCTACTGTGGTAACACGGTATAAATCTGAAAGAGCCCTGGCATCACAAAATGGATGCCACCAGCACAGACACTGGGCTGCCCTCCTGCTGCTGACCGAAACTCACAGTGGAGGAGGCCCAACAATAGGCATCCTGTCTCAGGGAGGTGTCACCACCTTCCAGACAGGATTTAGTATATTGGGGCTGAGTGGGTGCACTCCTAGAGTGCTTTGAAGACCTGCACTGGGGGAGCAGTAGCCTCCTCTGTGCATATGCCAGCTCAAACCGGTTCAGGGGCTACCTGTCTCTGCTCTGGCGTGAAATTAGAAAAAGGGAATTGGGTGTAACCACCCCCTACCCTGACCCTCCCAGAGGAGTGGTCACAGAGCTAGTCCCCCCCTCTCTTTTAGTATAAGAGAGGAAACCTTGCCATTGCAAAACAGATAACCCTGGATGATGCTCTACAAAGAAGAATCCTGGCCCTTTGATGTTCCACTACCTTTGGAAGACGGAAGAATCTCCCATGGAGTCAAGGAGTGACTCCCCTGCTTTGCAGGCACCTCAAACTCTAATCAACAGTCGCAAACTTTCCCGCTCCCGCCAGAGTTCGAAGTCCCTGCAGCCCTGGAAGTGAATTTCCTGATTTCTCGAAGGCCATTGTGAGTTCCCAGCAGAGCTGAGGCAAGTGGACACCCCGAGTCACGAGGAACAGCAATACCCGGGTACCGTGCACTATTGTCAAGTGCAACCCCTTCACGACGTTCTAGGAACTTGTGCATTGGACCATTTTTGGCCCAAGCCTCCAGCAGGTCTTACAGTGAAAATCAGAGGCCTACCCCATCCCGAGTGATCGTGGGCTCCTGTGAAGCATTTCCTCAAGAGGCATCTTTGTGATCCATTGCCTGTTGGCTTGTGGGTCCCCCGAAGACTTTCTTATCAACTCAAAGGGCTCCCCTGGTTGCTCAAGGCCTGCCCTCACTCACCTTCACTGGGTGAGTCCTTCAGACCTTGCTGGTCTGCAACGACAACCTTCTTCAATTTCCACAAGTCTTGCTGTTGCCAAGGCTTGTTGGCTCCAATCCAGTTGCCGACACTGCAGTCAGCTGCAGACGTTGTGGCGCACTTTGAATCCAGCTGCTGGTCATCGTCGATCTCTCCTGGACCTCGTGAGCGAAGAGTCAAAACACCCTTGATCACCTGAAATCACCCGACATCCGTGGGCATCCATCTTCCTGGCCCCGGGTCACTGGCAAGTGACTGTGAACACTGTCCCTTCAATTTTCAGGTCTTCTACATCTTAAATCCAGCTTTGGATTCCATCGGACACTTCTTCAGTCTTCGCAAGCAGCAAGTCTTCTTTGGTTCCATAGAAAACAGCGACACGACCCGACACCAAAAGACACCTATGCACCCGGCTTCCCTGGGTGAGGTAACTCATGCACTCCGGTGCCCTAGTGTGTGTTGGCCCTCAAATTACTTACCTTGTAAGTGGCTTGCTTGTAGACTTCCTCGAAGTACCCTAAAACTTTAAAAATCCAACTGTGACTTGCTCCATTGAAATCAATAGGGAACCCGCGGCTGTGTTCTCACACTGCATGCGCCTCCAGTGGGTCTGTTACTTACCTGCTTTCACTGCAGTAGTGAAGCCCCAGCGATTCTACAGGCCCTAGGCCTTGTCATTTTGTAAGTCGACTTTCCTAAACCTCTTTTTTAGTATATGGTCTGGTACACCCCTAGGGCCCCAGCCATATGTGTGCTTAACTTATTGTGAAACGTTTATATTTGAATGTGTTCCTGGCTTCCAATCTCATAAAGTGATTAGTAGAGTGTGTCTAGAAATAAATACATATATATTTGATATATATACCTGTGTGGTGTCCTTTCATTTGGTAATTCAAGAGATTATAAGGTAAAACAAGCTGCTTTACATTCCTCTGAGACTTAGCCTGAAGGCTGCTCTCCACAGCTACCACTAGGATAGCTTTCTTTAAAAGGTTGTCTTAAACCTATCTACCATAAGAGTCAAATTGGACTGGTGCAAGGTGGCCACAATAACTAGTGACCAGCTAATGCCAGGCCAACTTCTCACATTGGTGGGCTTCGTGTGGGACTCCAGCTTGCCATTGTTTTACCAGAAAATCTCTATTTGAATTACTAACTGAAAACCACTCAAGGTACATATAAAAGTCAAGCTTAGTATCAATATGTTCTACTGAACTTAGAGTTGTTTGTGAAGGGATATCACACCCTTGCTACAGCTCAAGCTAGGATCAGTAGGCCACAAACTAGTGTAGGTAGTGCAACACTACATAACACTAGAATGTCCTCAAGGGATGGAGCCAGTGGGTCCACCCAACCTCAGTATAAGGACATGACCTTCTTTGACTTGAAAGCCATGTGTGTTGCAAGACACCTGGGGTTAGGACAGAGTCCCTCCACACTACACCTGATAAATCTACTTATAGCAGATGATCTTAGACTAGCTCTAGGAGCTAGTGGATCTAGATCAGGGGGTGGGTCAGCCACAGTCTCAGGGTCTGATGATGAAAATCAAGATGACCTGGAGTCTGTGATTGAAGGGCCAGATCCACAAGGATCTGAAAGGGACAGAGGAATTCTCCCTAAGAGAGCTGACAGAGTAGAGGAGAGGGATAGGTCCCATTCAAGGGAATCAGCCCACTCAAATCACTCTAGCAGAGAATCTGTCCATCAGAGGAACTCATACTTCCATAGAGAGACCTCCTCTGAAAGAAGGTACAAGATGCTCCAGTATGAGGAAGCTAGGCTTGCCCTCAGAACCAAGCAATTGGCCTTAGATAGAGAAGCCTTTGAGCTCCAGAGAGCTTCTAGAGAAGAGGGGTTAGAACCCCCTGGTGGCAGCAACAGCGTCCCTAGAGACAGAGATTACATTCCAGACCATAGGAACCTGTCCAAGGTTGTTCCTCCCTACCAGAGTGGGGATGATATCCACAAGTGGATAACTGCTATGGAGAGGGCCTGTAAAGTTCAAAAGGTCCACCAGAAACAGTGGGCAGCAAACTTGTGGCTCTCCTTTTCTGATAAAGGTAGAGACAAGCGCCTCACTGTTAGAGAAGAGGATGTTGATGATTATGAAGTCCTAAAGAGTGCATTAATAGATGGGTTTGGCTTAACCACTGAACAGTACAGGTTGAAGTTTAGAGATTCCCAGAAGGCACAGACACAGGACTGGGTGGACTTTGTAGATTGTGCTACCAAGGCTCTGGAGGGTTGGATAATTGGCAGTAGAGTTACTGACTTTAAGGGATTGTATAATCTAATAATGAGAGAGCAGATCCTTAACAATTGTCAAAACTAGCTCTTACACCAGTACCTGGTGGACTCTGATCTGACCTCTCCCAAAGAATTGGAAAAGAAGGCAGACAAATGGGTCAGAACCCGGGTGAGGCCCAAGAACCAAGGTGGTGACCAGAAGAAAGATTCCACTAAGCCCAAAGAGAAAGGTGGGGATAATAAAAATACAGAAAAGTTCTCTGAAGGGCCCCAAAAATCCAGTTCTGGGGGTGGGTCCCAAAATCCTTCTTCTTCCAATAAGAAACCATATTGCCATGTGTGCAAACAACCTGGCCACTGGAAAACTGACTCCAGCTGTCCAAAGAATGGCAATAACGAAAGTGTTCCTTCCACTGCAGCTCCAACACCTCCTGTTACTACCAGTAGTAATCCCCCAGGTGGTGGTAGTGCACCCAAAAACTTAGTTGGGTTTTCTTGGGGAACTCAGGTGGACTCTGGCCAAACCAGGTCCCCTACACAAGCAACTCTAGTCTGTGATGGTGGCATGGGGTTTGCCAACTTTACCATGAGTCCCAATATTTTGGGCAGGTACAGACAAGAGCCCATGGTCAATGGTCAGAAGGCTGTGGCCTACAGGGACACAGGGGCTAGTGTCACCATGGTGACCAAGAGGCTAGTGCCCCTAGAACAGCTTTTACCTGAGTTTAGGTACCAGGTGACCAATATTGATGGAATTATGACAGACCATCCCATGGCAGTGGTAAGTCTCAGCTGTGGAGGGGTCACTGGCCCAAAGAGAGTGGCAGTATCCCCAACCTTGCCTGTAGATTGTCTACTGGGGAATGATCTGGAAATCTCAGCCTGGGCTGAGGTGGATCACAATGCCCATTTAAGAATGTTAGGCATCCCTGAGAGAGTGGATGAGACCCTGAGGGCCTCACCTCCACCCCAGGAGAAATTAAGGGGAGTGAAGCCTGAAACAATGGATCACTCCACACAAACAGAGAGCATTGGGGGAGAGGGACACCCCTCCCCCCACCCGACTAAAGGTAAGGGTCAGCTTTCTAAGGGAACTGACCCTGCCTCTTGTGAAGTAACTGCCCCAGAAGTGGTCAGGCCTGTCCTGGCCACAGCTCTGATGGCAGGGGATCCTTCCAAGGTGGTACCCAGTCTGGAGCAGATATCCTGCCCCTCTCTGCCCTGCCTCAGTCAGCCCAGGGCTGCAGAGGCAGGGAGGTCAGTGGACCCTTAGTGGGCCCCTGTCCAGAGGAATCCCCTCATCAGCAGATTAGGGACATCCAGCAGAGTAGTTCTAGCCAGGTGAACATTCCTCAACAAACTGAGGGATCCCCCTTACCCCTAGGTACAGGTATCCCCCAGATGGACTCTGTTGGGCACAGGGAGACCTGGGACATAGTTGCCCCAAACATTCCAGTGCCCTCCACTATTCCAACCAGAGGGACCCAACTCCCAGCTGTTGGCAGCCAGAGGTTGACCCTTAGGGCCAGATATGTCCCAGTCACGGCTTCCATGGTGACCAGTGTCCTGAGGAAGTTTAGAAAACCCCAAATAGGGCCTCACTTCCAGACTCAGACACCCCACCAGCCTGCTTCTGTACCAAAACACAATACAGGTCATTTCCCTACACTTTGGAGAAACTCTAGAACCCCTTGGGGTAGGATTTCCCAAGTGGACCATGAGACAGGGAGCAACCATGCTAGTGCAGGTTCTTCCTTACATGGCCACTCAGAATATAAAGGCTTATCTGGACCAGGTTAGCCTTATCTCCTTTCGTCGGGGGGGGGGGAGGGGGGAGTTATGTAGGAAGGTGGAAACTGACTGCGTGGTTGCCCCCACATTTTTCCTGGGGTTTGAATGGTTTTTGACTAGTCTGGGATCCTGCTATCCAGGACCCCAGCCTATCTGCTTTCTCCCTTAAATGACTTGGTGTACATATTAGATGCACTAGAGATTGGATACTGTGGTACCTTATGAGCCCCTAGTATATGGTACCTTAGGTACCAAGGGCATAGGTACTTCACAGGCCTACCAGGGGCTGAAGCATGTATTATGCCACCCCTGGGAAGCAGACTCAATCTGACACCACAGACCTGCTACTGCAGCCTGGGTGAGGTAGTGTTAGCACCCCTCACAGAGGTATAGGTTCTTATATCTCACCATACACACACATATAAACCTATCAGTCACCCCTATGGCAGGCCCTATCAATCCTGAGGGCAGGGTGCTTGGCTTACAATGTTACGGGGTGCCTCTGCATGAGCAGGACCCCTTTGCAGCTGGCAGAGTCTATTCTCTATGGCTGTTTGTGGATGCGGTTAAACCATATACTCTTAAGTGCATTATAACCTAGCGGTAAATGCTAACTTTGGGATGGATGCATCAAAACATGTCGTGTTTGGTGTCAAACAACTTGAAATCATACCCCCACACCAGTAACGTGTGGGAGTATGATCCCACCCTACTAGAGGGGACAACATGTACCTACTGTGGTAACACGGTAGAAATCTGAAAGAGCCCTGGCATCACAAAATGGATGTCACCAGCACAGACACTGGGCTGCCCTCCTGCTGCTGACCGAAACTCGTAGTGGAGGAGGCCCAACAATAGGCATCCTGTCACAGGGAGGTGTCACCACCTTCCAGACAGGATTTAGTGTATTGGGGCTGGGTGGGTGCACTCCTAGAGTGCTTTGAAGACCTGCACTGGGGGAGCAGTAGGCTCCTCTGTGCATATGCCAGCTCAAACCGGTTCAGGGGCTACCTGTCCCTGCTCTGGCGTGAAATTAGACAAAGGGAATTGGGTGTAACCACCCCCTACCATGACCCTCCCAGAGGAGTGGTCATAGAGCTAGTCCCCCCCTCTCTTTTAGTATGAGATAGGAAACCTTGCCATTGCAAAACAGATAACCCTGGACGACGCTCTACAAAGAAGAATCCTGGCCTTTCGACGTTCCACTACCTTTGGAAGATGGAAGAATCTCCCTTGCAGTAGAGGAGTGACTCCCCTGCTTGGCAGGCACCTGAAACTCTAATCAACAGTCGCAAACTTTCCCGCTCCCGCCGGAGTTCGAAGTCCCTGCAGCCCCAGAAGTAGACTTCCTAACTTCTCGACGGCCATTGTGAGTCCCCAGCAGAGCTGAGGCGAGTAGACCCCACGAGTGACGAGGAACAGCAATACCCGGGTACCGTGCACTATTGTCGAGTGCAACCCCTTCACGACGTTCTAGGAACTTGTGCATTGGACCATTTCTGGCCCAAGCCTCCAGCAGGTTTTGCAGTGAAAATCAGAGGCCTACCCGATCCCGAGTGACCGTGGGCTCCTGTGAAGCATTTCCTCAAGAGGCGTCTTCGCGATCCCTTGCCCGTTGACTTGTGGGTCCCCCAAAGACTTTCTTATTGACTCAAAGGGCTCCCCTGGTTGCATCAGGCCTGCCTCACTCACCCTCACTGGGTGAGTCCCTCAGACCCTGCTGGTCTGCAACGCCAACTTTCTTAGATTTCCACAAGACTTGCTGTTGCCAAGACTTGTTGGCTCCAATCCAGTAGCCGACACTACAGTCAGCTGCAGACGTTGTGGGACACTCTGAATCCAGCTGCTGGTCATCGTCGATCTCTCCTGGACCTCGTGAGCGAAGAGTCAAAACACCCTTGATCACCTGAAATCACCCCACATCCGTGGGCATCCATCTTCCTGGCCCCGGGTCACTGGCAAGTGACTGTGAACACTGTCCCTTCAATTTTCAGGTCTTCTACATCTCGAATCCAGCCTTGGATTCCACCGGACACTTCTTCAGTCTTCGCAAGCAGCAAGTCTCCTTTGGTCTCCAGAGAAAACAGCAACACGACCCGACACCAAAAGACACCTATGCACCCGGCTTCCCTGGGTGAGGTAACTCGTGCACTCCTGTGCCCTAGTGTGTGTTGGCCTTCAAATTACTGACCTTGTAAGTGGCTTGCTTGTAGACTTCCTCGAAGTACCCTAAAACTTAAAAGGTCCAACCGCGACTTGCTCTATTGAAATCAATAGGGAACCCGCTGCTGTGTTCTCACACTGCACGCGCCTTCCGTGGGTCTGTTACTTACCTGCTTTCACTGCACCAGTGAAGCCCCAGTGAATCTACAGGCCCAAGGCCTTGTCATTTTGCAAGTCGACTTTTCTAATCCTCTTTTTTAATATATGGTCTGGTACGCCCCTAGGGCCCCAGCCATATTTGTGCTTAACTTATTGTGAAACGCTGATATTTGAATGTGTTCCAGGCTTCTAATCTCATAAAGAGATTAGTAGAGTGTGTCTTGAAATAAATACATATATATTTGATATATACACCTGTGTGGTGTCCTTTCATTTGGTAATTCAAGAGATTATGAGGTAAAACAAGCTGCTTTACATTCCTCTGAGGCTTAGCCTGCAGGCTGCTCTCCACAGCTACCACTAAGATAGCTTTCTTTAAAATGTTGTCTTAAACCTATCTACCATAAGAGTCGAATTGGACTGGTGCAAGGTGGCCACTATAACTAGTGACCAGCATATGCCAGGCCTACTTCTCACACACCTGGTCCATAGTTTCAGGATCCAGAGCTGGTTCAGTTTGATGCATTTTGGCCTGTGACCTGGTCACAGCAAATACCTCTGCATGTATGCCCAACATCTCAGCATGAATCCATAACTCTACTTCAGACCAGGCTGAAGTCTCTAGATCATTGCCCAATAGACATTCGACAGGGAGGTCTGCACTGATTACTACCTTCTTGAGGCCAGTTACCCCTCTCCAGGAGAAATTCACAACTGCCAGACGATGGTTGGTCCTGACATTGTTTGCATTGGTAACCTAGTACATTTCACCCAGGATGTTCTGCCCAGGGTCCACAAGATCCTCTGCTACCATGGTGACACTAGCACCTGTGTCCCTGAATGCCAAAGCCTGTTTGCCATTTATTACAGGCTGCTGTTTGCATTTGCCCAGATTACTGGGGCTCACTAGGAAGGACATATCAATGTCTCCATCACAAATCAGCAATGCCTGAGTGGGTACTCTGACTAGGCCAGAGTCCACTTCAGAACCCAGGGTCAACCCTACTACGCCCTAATTCTGATTACCACCTCCACCAGTAGCTGTACTAGGGGAACAGTTGCCTTAGGGGCAGGAGTGGTGGTGGTTTGGTATTTGAACTTATTACAATCAGAAGTCCAGTGCCCTTTCTGTTTACAGAATTTGCACCAGGGTTTCTTTTGGCCTTTCCCACTGCTAGACTGTGAATCCCCACCAGATGCATATTTTTGGGGCCCTTGTGAAGACTTCTGGTCTTTTGACTTATGCCCACCTTTCTCAGAACCTTTAGGATCCTGCTTATTAGTGTCACCCCCTTGGTTCTGGATTTCTGCCTCACGCTGGTTCTGACCCATTTGCCTGCCTTCTTTCCCAATTCTTGGGGAGAGGTCAGATCAGAGTCCACCAGGTACTGATGCAACAACTGTTTTTGGCAATTATTAAGGATCTGTTCTCTCATCATAACATTATACAATCCCTTAAAATCAGTAACTCTACTACCAACCAGCCAACCCTCCAGAGCCTTGGTTGCACAATCTACAAAGTTAGTCCAGTCCTGATTCTGTGCTTTCTGGGTGTCTCTGAACTCCAACCTGTACTGTTCGGTGGTTAAGCCAAATCCATCTATTAATACACTCTTCAGGACTTCATAATCATCAGCATCCTCTTCTCTAACAGTGAGGAGCTTGTCTCTGCCTTTATCTGAAAAGGAGAGCCACAAGATTTCTGCCCACTGTTTCTGGGGGACCTGTTGTACTCTACAGGCCCTCTCCATAGCAGTTATCCATTTGTGGATATCATCCCCACTCTGGTAGGGAGGAACACCCTTGGACAGGTTCCTATGGCCTGGAATGTAATCTTTGACTCTAGGGACACTGTTGCTGCCACCAGGGGGTTATAACCCCTCTCTTTTAGACGCTCTCTGGAGCTCAAAGGCTTCTTTGTCTAAGGCCAACTGCTTGGCCTTGAGGGCAACTCTTGCTTTCTCATACTGCAGCAGTTTGTACATTCTTTCAGAGGAGGTCTCTCTTCTAATAAAGCATGAGTTCCTCTTTTGTACAGATTCTCTGCCAGAGTGATAGGAATGGTCAGATTTCCTTGAAGGGGACCTAGGCCTCTCTGTCAGCTCTCTTAGGGAGAATTCCTCTGTCCTTTTCAGATCCCTATGGATCTGGTCCTTCAACCACAGAGTCCAGGTCATCTTGATTTTCATCATCTGACCCAGAGGCTATAGCTGACCCACTCCCTGATTCAGACCCCTTAGCTCCTAGAGCTAATCTAAGATCATCTGCTGTCAGCAGATCTATCAGGTGTAGTGTGGAGGGACTCTGTCCTATGCTCAGGTGCCTTGCAGCACACATGGCTTTCAAGTCAAAGAAAGTCATGTCCTTATACTGAGGCTGGGTGGACCCACTGGCTCCAACCCTTAAGGACATTCTAGTGTTGTGCAGTGTTGTACTACCTACACTAGTTTGTGGCCTACTGATCCTAGCTTGAGCTGTAGCAAGGGTGTGCTATCCCTTCACACACAGCTCTAAGTTCAGTAGAACTTATTGGTACTAAGCTTGACTTTATATGTACCTTGAGTACCTTTAGTGGTTTTCAGTTAGTAATTCAAATAGAGATTTTCTGGTAAAACAATGGCAAGCTGTAATCCCACGCGCTGCCCACCAATGTGAGAAGTTGGCCTGGTATATGCTGGTCACTAGTTAAAGTGGCCACCTTGCACCAGTTCAATTTGACTCTTATGGTAGATAGGTTTAAGGCAACCTTTTAAAGAAAGCTATCCTAGTGGTAGCTGTGGAGAGCAGCCTTCAGGCTAAGTCTCAGAGGAATGTAAAGCAGCTTGTTTTAATTTATAATCTCTTGAATCACTAAATGAAAGGACACCACACAGGTATATATATAAAATATATATGTATTTATTACTAGACACACTTTACTAATCTCTTTATGAGATTAGAAGTCAAGGACATATGCACAAACCAACATTTCACAAAAAGTTAAGCATTTATATGGCTGGGGCCCTAGGGGCATACCAGACCATATATTAAAAAAGAGGTATAAGAAGAACGACTTGAGAAGGGAGAAGGCCTAAGGTCTTCAGAAGTGCTGGGGCCTCACTAATCCACCCAAGGCAGGTAAGTAAAGGACCCACGGGAGACGCATGCAGTGTGAGAACACAGCCGCGGATCCCAATAGACTTCAATGGTGCAAGTCGCAATTGGAATTTTAAAGTTTTAGGATACTTCGGGAGAGTCTTCAAGCAAGTCACTTACAGGGTAAGTAGTTCTAGAGCCAACAGACACAGGAGCACCAGAGTACTCGAGTTACCTCACCCAGGGAAGCCGGGTGCATAGGTGTCTTTTGGTGTCGGGTTGCGGCGCCGTTTTCAATTGGAGCCAAAGTAGAGTTGCTGCTTGTGAAGACAGGGGAAGTGTCCGGTGGAATCCAAGGCTGGATTCTGAAGAAAGAAGACCTGAAAGCAGAGGAGACAGTGTTCAAAGTCACTTGCCAGTGACCCGGGGCCAGGAAGTTGGATGCCCACAGTAGTTGGGTGATTTCAGGTGATCACAGGTGTCTTGACTCTTCAGCCACGAGGTTCAGGAGGTGTCGACGACAACCAGGAGCTGGATTCGGCATATCCCACAAAGTCTGCAGCGTACTGAGGTGTCGACAACCGGATTGGAGCCAACAAGCCTTGGCAACAGCAAGTCTCATGGAAAGTGAAGAAAGTCAGCGGTGCAGACCAGCAAGGCCTGGGGGACTCACCCAGCGAGGGAAAGTTAGCGCAGGCCTTGAGCAACCAGAGGAGCCCTTTGGTTCTGTAGAAAAGTCTTCTGGGGACCCACAACCTAGCTGGCAAGGGATCGCGAAGAAGCCTCTGGAGGAATCACTCTGGAGCCCATAGTCACTCGGGACAAGGTAGGCCTCTGTTCTTTGGAGGCAATCCTGCCAGAGGCTTGTACCACATGTGGTCCAAAGCACAAGTTCGAAGAACGTCGTGAAGGGGTTGCACTTGACAATAGTACACGGTACCCGTGTATTGCTGTTCCTTGTCACTCGTGGGGTCCACTTGCCTCAGCTTCACTGGGGAATCACGATGGCCTTGGAAAATTCAGGAAATCTACTTCTGGGGCTGCAGGGACTTCGGATTCTGGCGGGAGCGGGAAAGTTTGCGACCGTTGATGCAAAGTTTTGGTGCCTGCCAAGCAGGGGAGTCACTCCTTGACTCCCAGTTACTGGTGTGAGTCTGATTCCAAAGCGTTTGACACCAAACACGACATGTTTTGATGCAGCCATCCCAAAGTTAGTATTTACCGCTAGGTTATAACGCACTTAAGAGTATATGGTTTAACTGCATCCACAAACAGCTACAGAGAATAGACTCTAAGAGCTGCAGAGGGGCCCTGCTCAGGCAGAAGCACCCCTCACATGGAAACCAAACACCCTGCCCTCAGGATTGTTAGTGCCTGCCTTAGGGGTGACTGGTAGGTTTATATGTGTGTGTAAGGTGAAATATAGGGAACCTATACCTCAGTGAGGAGTGCTAACATTACCTCACCCAGGCTGCAGTAGCAGGCCTGTGGTGTAAGATTTAATCTGCTTCCCAGAGGTGGCATAATACATGCTTCAGCCCCTGGTAGGCCTGTGAAGTACCTATGCCCTTGGCACCCTAAGGTACCATATACTAGGGGCTCATAAGGTACCACAGTATCCAATAGGGGTGTGCGGAATTTGCGAAAGCGACTTTCGCAAATTATCGCGAAAATGTTAAAAATCTCTGCAAACAAGCGGAAATATCGCGAAGATGCGGAAGTTTTTTTCCCGCCCGTTCGCGATATTTTTTGCATGGTTGCGGGTCGCTAACTTACCCCTGCGGTTGCTCGCGGGCGCGGCCATCTTGTTTTCAGTTGTCTCGCGGTGCATGATCGTGAGAAAAAAGACGTGATCGCGCGACGCATGACGTCACTGCGGACGCGAACTGTCACGAGACAGCGCAAATGGCTAAAACAATACAACATCTCATGGAGAATACGACCGGATCGGGAAAACTTGTCAGCGAACGCGGGGATTCAGGTAAGGCGATCGCGCACGCGCGAGAATGTATTATTTTACAGCGCGAGCAAGAACCAAATTATCGCAAAGCTGCGGAATGCGGAAATTTTGACATTTCCACGCTCTCCGCGGAACGCGGAAATGCCAAATTATCGCAAATTACGCGAACGGAACGGAAATTTTGCCCAGGCCTTGTATCCAATCACTAGTGCATCTAATATGCACTCCAAGTTGTTTAGAAAGAACAGAGAGGCTGGGGCCCTGATTAGCAGGGTCCCAGCCAGACTATAGCCAGAAACCGGTGTAAACATCAGAAAAAAAAGTGGGGGCAACATAAGTGCAGATCCTACTCTCCTACACCCCTCTTCCCTATTTCTGCACCACTCTTGCCTCTTTCTGTACCTCTCTTGCCTCTTTGTGCACCCCTCCTACCTTTTTCAGCACCCTCTTGAATCTTTTTGCACCTCTGTTGTTTCTTTCTGCACTGCTCTTGCTTCTTTCTGCACCTTACTTGCCTCTTTCTGCACTTCTCTTGCTTCTTTCTACACCTCTGCTGCTTCTTTCAGCATTTCTCTTATCTATTTCTGCACTTCTCTTACTTCATTTTGCACCCCTCCTGCTTCTTTTTGTACCTCTCTTGCCTCTTTGTTTACCTCTCCTACCTCTTTCTGCATCCCTCTTGCCTCTTTTTGTACCTTTGTTGGTTCTGTCTGCACTGCTCTTGCTTCTTTCTGCACCTCACTTGCCTCTTTTTGCACTTTTCTTCGTTCTTTCTAAACCTCTGTTGTTTCTTTCAGCCTTTCTCTTGCCTCTTTCTGCACTTCTCGTGCTGGTTTCTGTACCTCTCTTGTGTCTTTCTGTACCTCTGTTGCCTCTTTCTGCACTTCACTTGATTCTTTCTGCACCTCTCTTGCCTCTTTCGGAATCCCTCTTGCCTCTTTGAGCACCTCTTTTGCTTCTTTCTGCACTTCTCTCTCCTCTTTCTGCACCCCTCTTGCTTCTTTCTGAACCTCTGATGCTTCTTTCTGCAGATCTCTTGCCTCTTTCTGCACCCTTTTTTCTCTCTTCACCTTTCTTGCCTCTATCTGCACTGCTGTTTTCTCTTTCTGCACCTTTCCTGCCTGTTTCGGTAGCTCTTGCCTCTTTCTGTACCGCTGTTGCTCTTTCTGCACTTCTCTTGCTCTTTCTGCACCCTTCGCGCCTCTTTCAGCACATCTGTTACTTCTTTCTGCACTCCTCCTGAATCATTCTGTACCTCTCTTGCCTCTTTGTGCACCCCTCCAACCTTTTTCTGCACCCCTCTTGCCTCTTTTTGCACCTCTGTTGCTTCATTCTGCACTTTCTATGCTTCTTTCTGCATCTGTCTTGTTCTTTCTGCACCCCTGTTGTTTCTTTCTGCACTCGTCTTCCCTCTTTCTGTACCTTTCTTGCCTGTTTCCACATCTCACTTGCCTCTTTCTGCAATTTTCTTACTTCTTTCTACACCTTTGTTGCTTCTTTCAGCAATTCTCGAGCTTCTTTCTGCAGTTCTCTTGCCTGTTTCTGCACACTTGCCTCTTTCTGCACCCGTCTTCCATCTTTGTGCAACTCTCTAGCCTCTTTATACACCCCTTTTCCCTCTTTCTGCACCGCTATTTCCTCATTTTATACCTCTGTCGCTTCTTTTTGTGCTTCACTAGGCTCTTTCGGGACCCTTCATGCTTCTTTCAGCTCCTCTGTTGCTTCTTTCTGCATTGCTATTCCTTCTTTCTGCATTCCTAGTGCTTCCTTCTGCTCCTCTGATGTTTCTTTCTGCACATCTCTTAGTTCTTTCTGCACTGCTCTTTGCCTTTTTCTGCACTGCTATTGCCACTTTCTGCACCTCTCTTGCTTCTATCTGCAGCTGACTTGCCTCTTTCAGCACCTCTGTTGCTTTCTTCTGCAGATCTCTTGCCTCCTTCTGCACCTCATGTGCCTGTTTCATTACCTCTGTTACTTCTTTCTGCACCCCTCTTTTTCTTTCTGCACTCCTCCTGCCTCATTCTGTACCTCTCTTGCCTCTTGGTGCACCTCTCCTACCTCTTTCTGCACCCCTGTTGCTTCATTCTGCACTTTCCAAGCTCCTTTCTGCATCTGTCTTGTTCTTTCTGCACCCCTGCTGTTTCTTTCTGCACTTGTCTTCCCTCTTTCTGTACCTTTCTTGCCTGTTTCTGCATCTCACTTGCCTCCTTCTGCAATTTTCTTGCTTCTTTCTGCACCTCTGTTGCTTCTTTCAGCAATTCTCTTGCCTCTTTCTGCAATTCTCTTGCCTGTTTCTGCACACATCTTGCCTCTTTCTGGACCTGTCTTTATGTATGTATGTATGTATGTATGTATGTATGTATGTATGTATGTATGTATGTATGTATGTATAACATATTTGTAAAGCGCTCCAATCACCCAACGGGCATCCTAGCGCTAATGGAGTTTATGCAACTCTCTAGCCTCTTTCTGCACCCCTCTGCCCTCTTTCTGCACCACTCTTGCCGTATTTGCCTTATTTTGTACCTTTGTTGCTTCTTTCTGCACTGCTGTTCCTTCTTTCTGCATTCCTAGTGCCTCCTTCTGCTCCTCTGTTGCTTCTTTCTGCACATCTCTTTGTTCTTTCTGCACTGCTGTTTGCCTCTTTCTGCATCCATCTTGCCTCTGTAAGCACCTCTTTTGCTTCTTTCTGCACTTCTCTCTGCTCTTTCTGTACCACTATTGCCTCTTTCTGTACCTCTGATACTTCTTTCAGCACTTCTATTGCCTGTTTCTGCACCTCTCTTGCCTCTTTTGGCATCCCTCTTGCCTCTTTGAGCACCTCTTTTGCTTCTTTCTGTACTTCTCTCTCCTCTTTCTGCACCCCTCTTGCCTCTTTCTGCACATCTGATGCTTCTTTCCGCAGATCTCTTGCCTCTTTATGAACCCTTCTTTTCTCTCTTCACCTCTCTTACCTCTATCTTCACTCCTGTTTTCTCTTTCTGCACCTTTCCTGCCTGTTTCTGCAGCTCTTGCCTCTTTCTGTACCTCTGTTGCCTCTTACTGTACTTCTCTTGCTCTTTCTGCACCCTTCGCACCTCTTTCAGCACATCTGTTACTTCTTTCCACACTTCTCTTCCTTCTTTCTGCACTCCTCCTGCCTCATTCTGTACCTCTCTTGCCTCTTGGTGCACCTCTCCTACCTCTTTCTGCACCCCTGTTGCTTCATTCTGTACTTTCCAAGCTCCTTTCTGCATCTGTCTTGTTCTTTCTGTACCCCTGTTGTTTCTTTCTGCACTTGTCTTCCCTCTTTCTGTACCTTTCTTGCCTGTTTCTGCATCTCACTTGCCTCCTTCTGCAATTTTCTTGCTTCTTTCTGCTCCTCTGTTGCTTCTTTCAGCAATTCTTTTGCCTCTTTCTGCAATTCTCTTGCCTGTTTCTGCACACATCTTGCCTCTTTCTGCACCTGTCTTCCCTCTTTGTGCAACTCTCTAGCCTCTTTCTGCACCCCTCTGCCCTCTTTCTGCACCACTCTTGCCTTATTTTGTACCTCTGTTGCTTCTTTCTGCACTGCTGTTCCTTCTTTCTGCATTCCTAGTGCCTCCTTCTGCTCCTCTGTTGCTTCTTTCTGCACATCTCTTGGTTCTTTCTGCACTGCTGTTTGCCTCTTTCTGCATCCATCTTGCCTCTTTAAGCACCTCTTTTGCTTCTTTCTGCACTTCTCTCTGCTCTTTCTGTACCACTATTGCCTCTTTCTGTACCGCTGATACTTCTTTCAGCACTTCTATTGCCTGTTTCTGCACCTCTCTTGCTTCTTTCTGCACTTCTCTTGCCTCTTTCTGCACCCCTGTTGCTTCATTCTGCACTTTCCATTCTCCTTTCTGCATCTGTCTTGTTCTTTCTGCACCCCTGTTGTCTCTTTCTGCACTCGTCTTCCCTCTTTCTGTACCTTTCTTGCCTGTTTCTGCATCTCACGTGCCTCTTTCTGCAATTTTATTGCTTCTTTCCACACTTCTGTTGCTTCTTTCAGCAATTCTCTAGCCTCTTTCTGCAGTTCTCTTGCCTGTTTCTGCACACATCTTGCCTCTTTCTGCTTCCGTCTTGCCTCTTTGAGCACCTCCTTTGCTTCTTTCTGCACTTCTCCCTAATCTTTCTGTACCACTATTGCCTCTTTCTGTACCTCTGATGCTTCTTTCAGCACTTCTATTGCCTGTTTCTGCACCTCTCTTGCTTCTATCTGCAGCTGTCTTGCCTCTTTCAGCATCTCTTGCTTTTTTTCTGCAGATCTCTTGCCTCTTTCTGCACCTCACTTGCCTGTTTCATTACCTCTGTTTCTTTTTTCTGCAGATCTCTTGCCACTTTCTGCACTCCTCTTTTTCTTTCTGTTCCTCTCTTGTCTCTTTCTGTACCTCTCTTACCTTTTTGTGAACGTCTCTTGCTCTTTCTGTACCCTTCGCGCCTCTTTCAGCACCTCTGTTACTTGTTTCTGCACTTCCCCTCCTTCTTTCTGCATCACTCTTGCTTCTTTCTGCACCACAATTGCCTCTTTTAGCATTTCTGTTGATTTTTTCTGCAGATCACTTGCCTCTTTCTGTACCTCTGTTGCCTCTTTCCGCACTTTTCTTGCCTCTTTCTGCACCCCTGTTGCTCTTTCTGTACCTCTCTCGCCGCTTTGTGCACCTCTCCTACCTCTTTCTGCACCCCTCTCGCCTCTTGTTGGTTCTTTCTGCACTGCTCTTGCTTCTTTCTACACATCACTTGCCTATTTTTGCACTTCTCTTGGTTCTTCCTAAACCTCTATTGCTTCTTTCAACAATTCTCTTGCCTCTTTCTGCACTTCTCTTGCTTGTTTCTGCACCTCTCTTGCGTCTTTCTGAACCTCTGTTGCTATTTCTGCACTTCTGTTGCCTATTTCTGCACTTCAATTGCTTCTTTCTGCACCTCTCTTGCCTCTTTCGGCATCCCTCTTGTCTCTTTGAGCACCTCTTTTGCTTCTTTCTGCACTTCACTCTCCTCTTTCTGCACCCCTCTTGCCTCTTTGTGCACCTCTGTTGTTTCTTTCAGCAATTCTCTTGCCTCTTTCTGCAGTTCTCTTGCCTGTTTTTGCACAACTCTTGCCTCTTTCTGCACCGGTCTTCACTCTTTGTGCAAGCCTCTAGCCACTTTTTACACCCCTCTTCCCTATTTCTGCACCACTCTTGCCTCTTTCTGTACCTCTCTTGCCTCTTTGTGCACCCCTCCTAACTTTTTCAGCACCCTCTTGCCTCTTTTTGTACCTCTGTTGGTTCTGTCTGGACTGTTCTTGCTTCTTTCTGCACCTTACTTGTCTCTTTCTGCACTTCTCTTGCTTCTTTCTACACCTCTGTAGTTTCTTTCAACAATTCTCTTTCCTCTTTCTGTACTTCTCTTGCTGGTTTCTGCACCTCTCTTGTGTCTTTCTGTACCTCTGTAGTCTTTTTCTGCACTTCACTTGCAACTTTCTGTACCTCTCTTGCCTCTTTTGGCATCCCTCTTGCCTCTTTGAGCACCTCTTTTGCTTCTTTCTGTACTTCTCTCTCCTCTTTCTGCACCCCTCTTGCCTGTTTCTGCACGTCTGATGCTTCTTTCTGCAGATCTCTTGCCTCTTTCTGAACCCTTCTTTTCTCTCTTTACCTCTCTTAAATCTTTCTGCACCTTTCCTGCCTGTTTCTGCAGCTGTTGCCTCTTTCTGTACCTCTGTTACCTCTTTCTGCACTTCTCTTGCTCTTTCTGCACCCTTCGCGCCTCTTTCAGCACATCTGTTACATCTTTCCACACTTCTCTTCCCACTTTCTGCACTCCTCCTGCCTCTTTCTGTACCTCTCTTGCCTTTTGGTGCACCTCTCCTACCTCTTTCTGTACCCCTCTTGCCTCTTTTTGCACCTCAGTTGCTTCTTTCTGTACTTCTCTTGCCTATTTCTGCACCACTGTTGCTTCATTCTGCACTTCCCATGATTCTTTCTGCATTTGTCTTGTTCTTTCTGCACCCCTGTTGTCTCTTTCTGCACTGGTCTTCCCTCTTTATGTACCTTTCTTGCCTGTTTCTGCATCTCACTTGCCTCTTTCTGCAATTTTCTTGCTTCTTTCCACACTTCTGTTGCTTCTTTCAGCAATTCTCAAGCCTCTTTCTGCAGTTCTCTTGCCTGTTTCTGCACACATCTTGCCTCTTTCGGCACCTCTCTTCCCTCTTTGTGCAACTCTCTAGCCTCTTTCTGTACCCCTCTGCCCTCTTTCTGCACCACTCTTGCCTCATTTTGCACCTCTGTTGCTTCTTTCTGCACTTCTCGTGCCTTTTCAGCACCTCTGTTGCTTCCTTCTGCACTGCCGTTCCTTCTTTCTGCAATCCTAGTGCCTCCTTTTGCTCCTCTGTTGCTTCTTTCTCCACATCTCTTGGTTCTTTCTGCACTGCTCTTTGCCTCTTTCTGCATCCGTCTTGCCTCTTTGAGCACCACTTTTGCTTCTTTCTGCACTTCTCTCTCTGCTTTCTGCACCCCTATTGCTTCTTTCTGTACCTCTGATGCTTCTTTCAGCACTTCTATTGCCTGTTTCTGCACCTCTCTTGCTTCTATCTGCAGCTGTCGTGCCTCTTTCAGTAACTCTTTTGATTTCTTTCTGCAGATCTCTTGCCTCATTCTGCACCTCACTTGCCTGTTTTATTAACTCTGTTTCTTTTTTCTGCAGATCTCTTGCCTCTTTCTACACCCCTCTTTTTCTTTCTGCACCTCTATTGCCTCTTTCTGTACCTCTCTTGCCTTTTTCTGAACTTCTCTTGCACTTTGATGTATCCTTCACACCTCTTTCAGCACCTCTGTTACTTGTTTCTGCACTTCTCCGCCTTCTTTCTGCACTTTTCTTGCCTCTTTCTGCACCCCTGTTGCCTCTTTCTGTACCTCTCATGCTGCTTTGTGTACCTCTCCTACCTCTTTCTGCACCCCTCTTGCCTCCTGTTGTACCTCTGTTGGTTCTTTCTGGACTGCTCTTGCTTCTTTCTACACCTCACTTGCCTATTTTTGCACTTCTCTTGGTTCTTCCTAAACCTCTTTTGCTTCTTTCAACAATTCTCTTGCCTATTTCTGTACTTCTCTTGCTTGTTTCTGCACCTCTCTTGCGTCTTTCTGTACCTCTCTTGCCTTTTTCGGCATCCCTCTTGCCTCTTTGAGCACCTCTTTTGCTTCTTTCTTCACTACTCTCTCCTCTTTCAGCACCCCTCTTGCCTCTTTGTACACCTCTGTTGCTTCTTTCAGCAATTCTCTTGCCTCTTTCTGCAGTTCTCTAGCCTGTTTTTGCACACCTCTTGCCTCTTTCTGTACCCGTCTTCACTCTTTGTGCAAGCCTCTAGCCACTTTCTTCACCCTTCTTCCCTATTTCTGCACCACTCTTGCCTCTTTCTGTACCTCTCTCGCCTCTTTGTGCACCCCTCCTACCTTTTTCAGCACCCTCTTGCCTCTTTTTGCACCTCTGTTGGTTCTTTCTGCACTGCTCTTGCTTCTTTCTGCACCTTACTTGTCTCTTTCTGCACCTCTCTTGCTTCTTTCTACACCTCTGCTGCTTCTTTCAGCAATTCTCTTGTCTATTTCTGCACTTCTCTTACTTCATTCTGCACCCCTCCTGCCTCTTTTTGTACCTCTCTTGCCTCTTTGTTTACCTCTCCTACCTCTTTCTGCATCCCTCTTGCCTCTTTTTGTACCTCTGTTGGTTCTGTCTGCACTGCTCTTGCTTCTTTCTGCACCTCACTTGCCTCTTTTTGCACTTTTCTTCGTTCTTTCTAAACCTCTGTTGTTTCTTTCTGCAGATCTCTTGCCTCTTTCTACACCTCACTTGCCTGTTTTATTAACTCTGTTTCTTTTTTCTGCAGATCTCTTGCCTCTTTCTACACCCCTCTTTTTCCTTCTGCACCTCTCTTGCCTCTTTCTGTACCTCTCTTGCCTTTTTCTGAACTTCTCTTGCTCTTTGATTTATCCTTCACACCTCTTTCAGCACCTCTGTTACTTGTTTCTGCACTTCTCCTCCTTCTTTCCGCACTTTTCTTGCCTCTTTCTGCCCCCCCTGTTGCCTCTTTCTGTACCTCTCTTGCTGCTTTATGTACCTCTCCTACCTCTTTCTGCACCCCTCTTGCCTCTTGTTGTACCTCTGTTGGTTCTTTCTGCACTGCTCTTGCTTCTTTCTACACCTCACTTGCCTATTTTTGCACTTCTCTTGGTTCTTCCTAAACCTCTTTTGCTTCTTTCAACAATTCTCTTGCCTATTTCTGCACTTCACTTGCTTCTTTATGCACCTCTCTTGCCTCTTTCGGCATCCCTCTTGCCTCTTTGAACACCTCTTTTGCTTCTTTCTTCACTACTCTCTCCTCTTTCTGCACCCCTCTTGCCTCTTTGTGCACCTCTGTTGCTTCTTTCAGCAATTCTCTTGCCTCTTTCTGCAGTTCTCTTGCCTGTTTTTGCACACCTCTTGCCTCTTTCTGTACCCGTCTTCACTCTTTGTGCAAGCCTCTAGCCACTTTCATCACCCCTCTTCCCTATTTCTGCATCACTCTTGCCTCTTTCTGTACCTCTCTCACCTCTTTGTGCACCCCTCCTACCTTTTTCAACACCCTCTTGCCTCTTTTTGCACCTCTGTTGGTTCTTTCTGAACTGCTGTTGCTTCTTTCTGCACCTTACTAGTCCCTTTCTGCACTTCTCCTGCTTCTTTCTACTCCTCTTCTGCTTCTTTCAGCAATTCTCTTGCCTCTTTCTGCACTTCTTTTACTTTTGTTCTGCACCCCTTTTGCCTCTTTTTGTACCTCTTGCCTCTTTGTGTACCTCTCCTATCTCTTTCTGCATCCCTCTTGCCTCTTTTTGTACCTCTGTTGGTTCTGTCTGCATTGCTCTTGTTTCTTTCTGCACCTCACTTGCCTCTTGTTGTACTTCTCTTGCTGGTTTCTGCACCTCTCTTGCGTCTTTCTGCACCTCTGTTGCCTCTTTCTGTACTTTACTTGATTCTTTCTGCACCTCTCTTGCCTCTTTCGGAATCCCTCTTGCCTCTTTGAGCACCTCTTTTTCTTCTTTCTGCACTTCTCTCTCCTCTTTATGCACCCCTCTTGCTTCTTTCTGTACCTCTGATGCTTCTTTCTGCAGATCTCTTGCCTCTTTCTGCACCCTTTTTTCTCCCTTCACCTTTCTTGCCTCTATCTGCACTGCTGTTTTCTCTTTCTGCACCTTTCCTGCCTGTTTCGGTAGCTCTTGCCTCTTTCTGTACCTCTGTTGCCTCTTTCTGCACTTCTCTTGCTCTTTCTGCACCCTTCGCGCCTCTTTCAGCACATCTGTTACTTCTTTCTGCACTCCTCCTGAATCATTCTGTACCTCTCTTGCCTCTTTGTGCACCCCTCCAACCTTTTTCTGCACCCCTCTTGCCTCTTTTTGCACCTCTGTTGCTTCATTCTGCACTTTCTATGCTTCTTTCTGCATCTGTCTTGTTCTTTCTGCACCCCTGTTGTTTCTTTCTGCACTCGTCTTCCCTCTTTCTGTACCTTTCTTGCCTGTTTCCACATCTCACTTGCCTCTTTCTGCAATTTTCTTACTTCTTTCTACACCTTTGTTGCTTCTTTCAGCAATTCTCGAGCTTCTTTCTGCAGTTCTCTTGCCTGTTTCTGCACACTTGCCTCTTTCTGCACCCGTCTTCCATCTTTGTGCAACTCTCTAGCCTCTTTATACACCCCTTTTCCCTCTTTCTGCACCGCTATTTCCTCATTTTGTACCTCTGTCGCTTCTTTCTGTGCTTCACTAGGCTCTTTCGGGACCCTTCATGCTTCTTTCAGCTCCTCTGTTGCTTCTTTCTGCACTGCTATTCCTTCTTTCTGCATTCCTAGTGCTTCCTTCTGCTCCTCTGATGTTTCTTTCTGCACATCTCTTAGTTCTTTCTGCACTGCTCTTTGCCTTTTTCTGCACTGCTATTGCCACTTTCTGCACCTCTCTTGCTTCTATCTGCAGCTGACTTGCCTCTTTCAGCACCTCTGTTGCTTTCTTCTGCAGATCTCTTGCCTCCTTCTGCACCTCATGTGCCTGTTTCATTACCTCTGTTACTTCGTTCTGCACCCCTCTTTTTCTTTCTGCACCTCTCTTGCCTCTTTCTGTACCTTTTCCTGCACTTCTCTTGCTCTTTCTGCACCCTTCACACTTCTTTCAGCCCCTCTGTTACTTGTTTCTGCACTTCTCTTCCTTCTTGCTGCACCACTCTTGCTTCTTTCTGCACCTCAATTGCCTCTTTCAGCACCTCTGTTGCTGTTTTCTGCAGATATCTTGCCTCTTTCTCTACCTCTGTTGCCTCTTTCTGCACTTTTCTTGCCTCTTTCTGCACCCCTTTTGCCTCTTTCTGCACCTCTTTTGCTTCTTTCTGCACTTCTAATGCCTCTTTCTGCACCTTTCTTGTCTCTTTCAGCATTTCACTTGCCTCTTTCAGCACCTCTCTTGCTTTTTTCTTCAGATCGCTTGCCTCTTTCTGCACCCCTCTGTTCTCTTTCTGTACCTCTCTTGCCTCTCTCTGCACTTCTCTTCCGTCTTTCTGCTCCTTTCCTGCCTGTTTCTGCACCTCTCTTGCCTCTTTCTGTACCTCTGTTGCCTCTTTCTACACTTCTCTTGCTTTTTCTGCATGCTTTGTGCATCTTTCAGCACCTCTGTTACTTCTTACTGCACGTCTCCTTCTTCTTTTTGCACCCCTCCTGTCTCTTTCTGCACCTCTCTTGTCCCTTTCTGTACCCCTCCTTTCTCTTTATGTACCTTTCCTGCCTGTTTCTGCAGCTCCCTTGCCTCTTTCTGTACCTCTGTTGCCTCTTTCTGTTCTTTTCTTGCTCTTTCTTCACCTTTCGCGCCTCTTTCAGCACATCTGTTAGTTCTTTCTACGCTTCTTTCTTCTTTCTGCAATCCTCTTGCCTCTTTGTGTACCCCTCCTACATTTTCCTGCACCCATCTTGCCTCTTTTTGCACCTGTTACTTCTTTCTGCACTTCGCTTGCCTGTTGCTTCATTCTGGGCTTTCCATGATTCTTTCTGCATCTGTCTTGCTCTTTCTGCACCCATGTTGTCTCTTTCTGCACTAGTCTTCCCTCTTTCTGAACCTTTCTTGCCTGTTTCTGCATCTCACTTGCCTCTTTCTGCAATTTTCTTGCTTTATTCTACACCTCTGTTGCTTCTTTCAGCAATTCTCTCGCCTCTTTCTGCACACCTCTTGCCTCTTTCTGCACCCATCTTCCTTCTTTGTGCAACTCTCTAGCCTCTTTCTATCCTCCTCTTCCCTCTTTCTGCACCACTCTTGCCTCATTTTGTACCTCTGTTGCTTCTTTCTGCACTTCTCTTCCTTCTTTCTGCACTCCTAGTGCCTCCTTCTGCTCCTCTGTTGCTTCTTTCTGCACATCTCTTGGTTCTTTCTGCACTGCTCTTTGTCTCTTTCTGCATCCCTCTTGCCTCTTTGAGCACCTCTTTCTGCGCTGCTCTAGCGTCTTTGTACCTCACTTGCCTCCTTCTGCACTTCTCTTGCTTCTTTCTACAGCTCTGTTGATTCTAATTTCTAAATCCTCAGCACACGTAGATAGTATACATTTTCAATGTATATACTGTAAGGAAACGTCAATACAATAAGACCAGAACACGAATCATATATGAGAAGCCTTCTTCTTGTCTTCTTTATTGTTTCGGATTGTTCAAGCGAAACATCAAATCACAGCCAACACGTGTTTCGTCGCAATGGGAATGTAGTCCCACGACTTTCTCAAGGCTGTGTAAATGAAAATTATATATCACCTAGTGACATAGACTGATAAGGGTACATCAACAATAACCAATAGATACTTTTTGCAAGACAGAGAAACTGTAGAAATTTGGTGTTTGATGTCGGAAATTATTATTAATATTTTTTTTTTTTTTTTTTCACGTCTATGTGAATTAAAAGTAGAAATTAAAGACTTTTGTAATATAGGAACCGAAGAAATGGAGAGAGAAGAAGACGTAACCGTGAACTTTACGTACGGTGCCTACGCGTTTTGGACGTCAAGTGAAGTGGCACCACTGATCAATATTAGAGGTGCGAAAATAAACCTTAAAATCGCATGCCAACCGGTGCAGATTCCCATCATAAAATAGGCATAATAGCCTAATATTTACCTATCTTCTTACTGAAAGCATTTCTGTTAAGTGCAGAAGAGGAAAAATTATCACAATCTCATAATGGGCTTCTAACAGTAAATATCCATACTATCGTAATGAGTCTAAACGGGAGAACCTACTTGAAATGTGGTTATACTTCCGTCTCACATGGGGGTCTGATGTAAAAGCGAGGAGTGGGGAAAATTCTATACTCCTGTAAACACAGGGCTCGTGTGCGGCACAATTCTGAAACAATGAAACGTACGTACATCAGTACTTCTCCAAGGTATCAGTAGCCTCAGAAAGGCATATACACTAAAACAAATGTCAATGGAGTAATAACCCGCAGTAGGGCTAAACAAATGTTTTCTAATAAACTGGAATCCAACATCTTGACTAATTCAGTTTTAAATCAAGTCTCCAATTCGTTTCCATCATTACAGCTGCACTACTTTTTAGGTAGATAAATGTGATGTTGCCCCACCTGCAAAATAAGAACTGTATCTATTGTAAATGAGACATTGACTCCAATGTAGATCTTTGCTTGTAATGATGGACGAATTGACTTTACTTTGGCATTTAAGAATGTGGGTACTATATGTATTTTATATGACTCGAATGTACATGTCCTTGAATTGCATAATTTTATATAGCAAATGTACGTCTTTAATGCTAGGTTTTGACTGTTTAGAACACACATACTGACTATATCTTCACTTATGATCAGGATTTTATTCGACCCCTTTTGCACTCTGACCTATCTAATGGAGAGACGTGAGGATGCACTATAGGCACTTTCATTAGAAACCAATGACCAGATATGACAACTCTTTATATATCTGGTGTCAGTAGATATCAGGAAGCTCACGTTGAGAATAAGAGATGACTATGGACTAGATAGAAGGCACGTATTTAGGCTTGACACACACGAGCCCGAACGCATATATCTGAACAATTCATAACGGAACATGTACGCTTTGCAATTGTGTTAGGATTCCTCATAACTGCCTCGCAAGCTGTCGAGTAAATTGGCACATTTTATACACGAATATGTGGACACTAATGATTAGACAACAGTGAGACACGGTGGAGTCCTGTTTCTTTGTTCAGGAACGTAACGTACCACGTGACACGCCACCCGGAAGTCTATTACTTCGTAGCACACATTGGCTTCGATTCACACTCGAGCAACGGGCTGCTGTACTCGGTGAACCCGCAACGCTCCGGATACACGAGGACGAGGGCACGGGATACGGGCTGATATCGGAGGTAAGGGGACGGTTGGTTCTGTCTAACGACATAACTGTAATGATGGAAACGAATGGAGACTTGATTTAAAACTGAATTAGTCAAGATGTTGGATTCCAGTTTATTAGAAAACATTTGTTTAGCCCTACTGCGGGTTATTACTCCATTGACATTTGTTTTAGTGTATATGCCTTTCTGAGGCTACTGATACCTTGGAGAAGTACTGATGTACGTACGTTTCATTGTTTCAGAATTGTGCCGCACACGAGCCCTGTGTTTACAGGAGTATAGAATTTTCCCCACTCCTCGCTTTGACATCAGACCCCCATGTGGGACGGAAGTATAACCACATTTCAAGTAGGTTCTCCCGTTTAGACTCATTACGATAGTATGGATATTTACTGTTAGAAGCCCATTATGAGATTGTGATAATTTTTCCTCTTCTGCACTTAACAGAAATGCTTTCAGTAAGAAGATAGGTAAATATTAGGCTATTATGCCTATTTTATGATGGGAATCTGCACCGGTTGGCATGCGATTTTAAGGTTTATTTTCGCACCTCTAATATTGATCAGTGGTGCCACTTCACTTGACGTCCAAAACGCATAGGCACCGTACGTAAAGTTCACGGTTACGTCTTCTTCTCTCTCCATTTCTTCGGTTCCTATATTACAAAAGTCTTTAATTTCTACTTTTAATTCACATAGACGTGAAAAAAAAAAAAAAGTCCGACATCAAACACCAAATTTCGACAGTTTCTCTGTCTTGCAAAAAGTATCTATTGGTTATTGTTGATGTACCCTTATCAGTCTATGTCACTAGGTGATATATAATTTTCATTTACACAGCCTTGAGAAAGTCGTGGGACTACATTCCCATTGCGACGAAACACGTGTTGGCTGTGATTTGATGTTTCGCTTGAACAATCCGAAACAATAAAGAAGACAAGAAGAAGGCTTCTCATATATGATTCGTGTTCTGGTCTTATTGTATTGACGTTTCCTTACAGTATATACATTGAAAATGTATACTTTCTACGTGTGCTGAGGATTTAGAAAATATTGTTGCCAAGCTTTTGCTTACCATTGTAGAGTGTGTGGTTTCTCTACGCCTTACAGCACCGTCATATATGCGAAGTATGAGAATTGATGTGCACTTTCTCTGAGGCGCCATTATACCTATAACCCATAACCACAGATCTGTCATTAGAGCTCTGTTGATTCTTTCAGCAATTCTCTTGCCTCTTTCTGCACTTCTCTTCCTTCTTTTTGCACCCCTCCTGCCTCTTTCTGTAACTCTCTTGCCTCTTTCTGCACCTCTCTTGCCTCTCTCTGCACTTCACTTGCTTTTTCTGCATTTCTCTTGCCTCTTTCGCCACCTCTGTTTCTTCTTTCTGCACTTTTCATGCCTCTTTCTGCACCTCTGAGTTAGAGGTAGTTTTAATCCTCCTACCCTATTATGTACTAGGGCCTTATAGGGGAGGTCATGCCAATCACAGGGATAGCCCGACCCATAGTGTACTCTAGTGTACGTAGGTGTTTTCACTGTAATTCTAAGTGTCTTTCAGCATAGCACTGGCTCCAGGCCTGGTTAGTTAGAGTCAGTTACCACCAGTACCAGTAGGCAAAAAGTTGGGGGCACAGGATGACTTTGCAACAAGGCTTCTTTCTGCTCCTCTGTTGGTTCTTTCTGCATATCTCTTGTTTCTTTCTGCACTTTTCTTCGTCTTTCTGGACTTCTGTTGCCTCTTTATGCATTTCTCTTTCTTCTTTCTGTGCCTTTCTTCCTGTTTCTGCACGTGTCCTACCTCGGTTGGCATAGTTAGAAACTAGCATTTAAAAAACCTTTGAAGTTCACTGAAAAAACTATCGGTTTCAGGGACGTTACTCGCGCGACCGCAATCCACTGCTGATGACGTCACATATTACATCACGCATGACATGGTCAGTGGCATCACTCATGACATCACTGATGACATCATCCTTTTGATAGAGTGGCGGTCGCGCGAGTTATAGTTATCTGAACTAACTGTAACAGGGGAATTTCATTGGTTTTTTACGAGTGAAATGTCCACCTAACTATAACATGTGTGAAACCTATGGTTTTTTAAGTGAATTTGCAAGGTTTTTTAAATGCTAATTCTTAACCATAACGTGTGTGAAACCTATGGTGTTTTCAGTGAATTTGTACGGTTTTTTAAATGCTAAGTTATGTATTTATTATTATATTTTTTATATATTTATTTTACAATAAACTACGTATTAAAAATCTTTTTGGTTTTTTACCGTGCGCGTGCCCCGTGATTTTTTTAAAAAAAATTTTAATGTTTTTTTCTGCCTTCGGGGTCCTTCAGGGACCCCCTGACAAAGGCTAGGGGGTCAGGAACTCTCTACCCTGCCCCCTTTTCACGTTCGCCACCTTCCTTTTTCACTCTCGCACTCAAAACAAACAAAATGGCGGCCTACACTTCCTGATTTTGATCGATTCGAACGTTGACTGACATGTAACCACCAATCAGAATTAAGCTCGCGCACGTTAGGGTGCGCGCACCGTGCGCGCACCGGCTATAGATATTTATGTACTTTAACTGCACTTTTCTCAGGAACTACTGAACAGATTGACTCCATATATGCAAAAGGCACATCCCTGACCTGCGGACTACCTCTTTGCCAAATTTCAAGTAATTCTGTTCAGCCGTTCGGGCTGTACCTTCGACTAAAGGTCCTATGGGAAAATGCATGGGGAAAACGCGTTTTGGGACCCCCCTTTTTTCTCGGCCCCCGCTCGACGAATCCCCCCAAGACATTCAGGGTGGGAGCTGAGCGGAGCGCCCCATTAGTTTTGAAAATTTCGCGAGGATTCGTCAACCGGCGCCAAAGTTATTCAAAATAGAATTTTGAGATTTCCTATGGAAACACGGTCCTAACTATAACTATCTACTGGCGACCGCCAGTAGATAATATATATATATATTCACTGAAAAAACCATAGGGTTCAGGGCGTTATAGTTAGCTGGACATTTCCCTCGTACAAAACCCTAGAAATTCCCCCATTATAGTTAGTTCAGCTAACTATAACTCACGCCCCCGCAATGCACTGCTGATGACGTCACATATTACATCACTCATGACATGGTCAGTGACATCACTGATGACATCTCAAATGACATCACTGATGACATCTCTGATGACGTCATCCAGTGAGTCTGTGTTTCTGTAAAATTTAAATATGTTTAATATATACAGGGAAAGGCCTATGGAAGAATGAGTGGGTGTATAAGTGTGTGAATGGATGATTTAGTAGGTGCGTGACTGACTCTAAAAGTGAGTCATTAAACGTATCTTACTGCAGACTAGTGACTAAACTGTGCGAATGTCTGTATCAGTCTATCTGTTGGTGTTAAGTGGCTGCATGGTTTTGTGAATAGCTATATGAGTGTCTATATGGGTTATTGATTGGTTGTCTGAGTATCTGTATGGGTGCCTGAGTGTTTGTGTGCATAGATGTGTGAGTGTATGATTCTATGGGTACATGGTTTTAAGAGTGCATCTGTGATGGACTGCATGGGTGGGTGAGTGTGTGTATGGTTGTGTTAGTGATTGAATGTATATCTCAGTGGTACATGTGACAGTAACTACATATGTGAAAGGCAGTATATATGTGTGTAAGAGTATTTAACTGGCTATATGTGAGAGTGTGTGATTGTGAGAGTGAATGTATGCATGAGTGTGTGCTTGTATCAGTAATTGTAAAGAGCGTAAGAATGTGGTAGTATTTTTATGAGTAAGTGAACTTGTGTGTGTATAACTGTATAGGTGAGTAAATTGGACTGTGATTAATTTTTTGCATGACTGACTAGGTGTGTCAGTACCTCAATGGATGATTGGCGGTGCGTGAGTGTCTATATAGGTGTATAAATGCATATGATAGTCCTGTACTGAGTGACTGTAAGTATGTGTGACTGGACAGGTGAGTGAGTGGAGGTGTATGTACACCTAAGAGTCAATGAGTGGGTAAGTAGTTATTGGTATTGGAGTATCTATGGTTTTCAAAATGGCCATCTGAAATTTTGAGTCGGTGTATCAAATGTTATATTAGGGTGTGAGAAGATGCACTCATTTATCACGTGGATGATGTCACCAGTGATGTCATCAATGATGTCATTTGAGATGTCATCAGTGATGTCATCAGTGATGTCACTGACCATGTGATGAGTGATGTAATATGTGATGTCATCAGCAGTGCATTGCGGGGGTGCGAGTTATAGTTAGCTGAACTAACTATAACGGGGGAATTTCTAGGGTTTTGTACGAGGGAAATGTCCAGTTAACTATAACGCCCCTGAAACCTATGGTTTTTTCAGTGAATTTCTAAGGTTTTTTAAATGCCAATTCCCAACTATAACGTGCATGAAACCTATGGTTTTTTCCGTGAATTTTAAAGGTTTTTTAAATGCTAATTCCTATCTATAACTTATCTCTAAAGGGATGATGTTTAATGATTTTCATTGGATTTCTACATTTTTCTATTTCAGTGTGTCAATTCCTTTAATTATGTTTTTTCAAATTTTTATCACCATTTTTTAACGTATTTTTTCAATTAATTCTTTTAAAAATTTAAAAATATTATTTGTTTTTGTTGTTTTATTAACAATTTTTTGTAAGTTTAAAAAAAATATATTTGTATATTTTTTAAAATATTTTTTTAAACTATATTTTGAAAACATTATTTTTTGTTTTTTTCCCCATTTATTTAGGATCCGCGCACCCAACGCAAGAGAAACCGTGCACCCAACGCATTAGGATGCGCGACTCCTAATTTTACCATAAAAAAAATAATAGCCCCTATCACTAATTTTTATTATCCCCGGGGACCCCATCCCCTGGGGTTTATTAAACAACGTTGGAGACCGTGGGTGGAGCCCCAACGCCCCCACGGTCCCAGCCGGCTCCCCGTGTCCTTCGGGAGCCGGCATTGCTTTTCCACATGGGGAGCTGCTGACATGCAGCTCCCGTGTTGAAAAGCAATATCGTTTGGATTTTGAAAGAGAGAGCAGGTTTCCCTGCTCTCTCTTTCAAAATTCTAACGAAGTTTGCTATGGGAGGGCGGGAGACTCCCGCCCTCTCATAGCAAACAACAGTGTCCTGGGGGTGGGCACCCTAGGACACTGTAGGAGCCGGCCCTGGGGGGTGGCAGTCCCCAGGGCCCTCGAGGGCTCCAGGAGGGGGGCCACGGAGCCTCCATCCCCCATTAATTTATAAAGATTTTGCCCCCGGGATTTTGCCCACCTGGGGGCTAATTATTAATGAAGCGCGGAAGCCCGCGCCTCAGGCTTTTTTTTCCCTCCGGCCGGATCCGCGCACCCTGCGCGCATTTCGCCGTTTAAAAAAAAAAAAGAGGGGCCCCCAGGGTTCCTTCTGGGACCCACTAAGCAACACTAGAAGGTCAGAGTACTACCCTGCCCCCCTTTACATCTTTCACACACTTAATTCTCTTACTTAATCAGCCTCGCCTCTACCGAGGCACAAAATGGCTGCCAACAGTTCCTGGTTTCGAATGTAGACAGACACTTGACAGCCAATTAGCATTCAGCGCGTGATCGGGAGGGTGCGCGCTCAGTTCGCAGAGGGTGCGCTTAGGGTGCGCATAGGGTGCGCGGATCCTCCGAGACCATAGATATATCTATCTTTTTTACTCTAATTTTCTCAGGAACTACTGAACGGATCTACACCATTTATGCAAAAGGCACAAGTCTGAACTGAGGACTACCTCTTTGCCAAATTTGGTGTAACTCTGTTCAGTAGTTCGGGCTGTAGCTGCATCAACAGGTCCTATGGGAATTTGCAGCCCCCGCTTGACGAATCACCATGAAACTTTCAGGATAGGAGCGGACAAAAGTTTGGAAAATTTCGCGAAGATTCGTCATCCAGCGCCAGACTTATTGGGAATAGAATGTTGCGGATTTCTTATGGAAAATAGGTCCTAACTATAACTACCTACTGGTGACCGCCAGTCGGTTATATATATATATATATATATATATATATATATATGTATTCCAAACAAAAGGGTCCTTCATTCTCTCGTGAGCGGCACCATTGTAATCATCTCTCTGACGCGTTTTGGCTGGTAAGCCTTATTTATAGAGCAGCATGATTGCTATAAACTGTCCATAGCTGTTGCAAGTGGATGCTCGCATTTCTTGGTTTCCGGGCACTTCATTACCCACAATGTACCAAAGTTAACATTCAAAAGCTTTCACTGGATTTCTGTACAACAATTCATTATTTATAGTCCATTGCTTTTTTAGGTGTACTGAAGCCGTCATATCCCTTCATATGATGAATAAAGTGTCCAAGTTGTGTCCTGCTTGTGCGTGATGTTGCAGCTTGATTAAAAATGATATACAGGCCCCTGTTGTGAGTTTGCAAGAGGCAGTGTCAATACACCTATCACTTCCCTTGCTCTATGCTGTTCTTGAAACAAATGTATTAACGGAAAATCCTTCAGTGAGAGCGGGTCATGCTCCCTCATAAAAAACTCAAACAAAATAAAAAATTTGAATTTACAAAAATTAAATAATACATTAAAAAAACATTAATAATTGTAAATATTTTAATTTTAAACAACCAAAAACATATTAATATAAATGTAAACAATATAGAGTAAACTACAACTTTTTAAAAATAATACATCTACTATGCCCCCAAAACTTATAAATACTAGACACAGGGGCTTATTTTGATGTCCCCATCATGGATACGGGACCATCTGAACTCCGGTCATCAGTACCGACCACCTAATCACAATTCGCCCACACATGGTGCTGTTGCATACTCCCTTTCCTCTATGGGACTTGATATTATGGCCATAACACAACCTCCCATAGAGGAATGGGAGTCTTTGTTCATCCCTGCCCCTCGTGGTAGGCAACTCAGGTGCCTGCCACAAGGTGCTAGGATCAACAAGGAGGCACCTTTGGCACCCCCTCAGCCCCAACCGGAGGCCAAAAAAGGAAGGGTACCCTTCTGGTGGCCCCCAAACACACCTTTCGACAGGGTTTCCATGTGCATTTATTTTATTTATTTATTTATGGGATTTTTAATGCGCAACTAATACCCTAGGGTGTCTAGGCGCAATGAGATGCTCTAGGATACACAAAATTGAGGACAGGAACTTATTGATTAAATAGCCAAGTTTTCAGAACCTTACGGAAGGCAATGAGTGTTGGTGCTGTTTTAATATACAAGGGGAGTGTGTTCCACAGTATGGGGGTCGCTACCAGGAAGCGTCTATCTCCCCATGTGGCCGTTCTTGTTCGGGGAACATGCAATAGGTGGCTTGCTGCTGATCTTAGATTCTTTCCAGGTATGTACACCTGAAAAGCTTCCTTTAAGAACTTTGGTCCAGTCTGATGAATGGCCTTGTAGGCGATGCAGAGAGCCTTGAATTTAATTCTGCTCTCCACTCTTAGCCAATGTAGATGGCGTATGGCTGCTGAAGTAGAGTGTCGCCAAGGAATATTAAGCAGAATTCGTGCTGCCACATTTTGCACGGACTGCAGTTTGTTCAGGATGTATTTGTGAGTGCTAAGGAAGAGGGCGTTTCCATAGTCCAGCTTCGAAAACACTAAGGTGGTAATCAGTGTTTTCCCTGCCGAAGCGGGTAGGTATGGCATGAGTTTTTTTATTTTCTTCAGCACGAAGAATGCAGCAGAGACCACCTTGTTGACATGATAACCAAAAGATAGCCTGTTATCAAAGATCACTCCCAAATTCCTAACCTTGACAGCTGGAATCGGGGGGGAGCCCATCTGACTGGGCCACCAAGTTGGGGACCATTCGGGGGAGATCTTACCGAAAGTCATAACTTCGGTTTTCTCTGCATTAAGTTTCAGGCAGTTACTGTGCATCCATGATTGTACATCCAGTAACCCCTCCTGAAACTTAGCTGCTACCACTGGACCGTTCTTATGCACCGCCAGCACAAGCTGGGTGTCATCCGCGTAGGTAGTTAATCGCATCCCATGTGATTTAATAACCCTCGCCAAGTCCGCAACATAGATATTAAAAAGCGTGGGACTTAGCGAGGATCCTTGAGGGACTCCACAGGGCAGTTCAGAAGTGGGCGAGTAGTAATTGCCCAGTTTGACTGCCTGTTTGCGATTAACAAGGAAGGAGGCTATAAGGTCTTTAGCCAGATGACTAATTCCAAGGGCTGCGACACGGTCGACCAAGATGACGTGGTCGACCGTGTCAAAAGCAGCTGACAGGTCCAATAAGATGAGCACTGCAGCACCTCCCGAATCCATGATCTCTCGAATTTCATCCGAGGCCTTTATCAATGCTGTCTCAGTTCCGTGTCCCTTCCGGAACCCGAACTGAGTGTCATCTAAGAGCTTATGTTGTTCAATAAACTCAGAGAGCTGTTTATTCATTATTGCCTCCACTATTTTGGCAGGAAATGGAAGGCAGGCAATTGGCCTGTAGTTGGAAGTGATGGTAGGGTCTAAAGATGGCTTCTTAATCAGAGGTTTAACAATAGCCTTCTTTCAGGTCTGTGGATAGACACCTGTCCTAAAGATGGAGTTGCATATGTTGGTCAGCGGCTGGGTAACCACATTGTGTAGTTGGTTCATTATGGTCGGAGGACATGGGTCCAACGGAGAGCCTGATTTAATTTTGCCAACAAGTGCGTTGACCTGTTCTTCGGTAGCTGACTGAAACTGAGTAAAGGAAGGGTGCTTCAGTGCTGGTTGAATAGTTAAATCAGTGGTTCTTCCTACCGGCTCTTTAGAAAAAGTGGAGTAAATATCCATTACTTTAGTAGTAAAAAATGTGGCTAGGGCGGTACAGAATTCCTGCGAGTTCTCTATTGTGGAGCCAGCTGGAGGACTAGACAGAGAGTTCACCACCTGAAATAACATCCTAGCTGAGTTCTGGGCGTGCTCAATACGACCAGTGAAGAAAAGATTCTTTTGTGTGGTGATAGCTTTCTTATATATAGCCAGAGCACTTTTGTATTCTTGCTTAGCCAATGGACTATAGTGCTTTCTCCAGCGCCTTTCTAAATTTCTACAGAACTGACGCTGAAGTCGCAGCTCTTCTGTATACCACTGGGCAGATGGAATGGTTCTATTGGGGCGATAAGTTTTTTCAGGAGTAACTTCGTTCGCTGCTTTTAAGCATCATAATGCAGACACAGAAATGCCTTCCATACAAGATCTTTCATAAGCCCAGAACAACGGGGAGAGGCGGAGGGGTTGGGGTGATGTTCAGGGCTATATGGGATTTTGCCCCGTTCAAGGTGGACGAGGTGGTGGGTATTGAACTATTGGGCTTCACCCTACAAGAACAGAGGGGAAGGCTCCTTACTGGGATGGTCGGATACAGACCCCCTAGTTCTAATACTCAATACCAGGCGCTCCTGGATGTCATCGCAGCCCAGTCATTGACTCACTCCAGAATGCTGATCCTGGGCGATTTCAATCTATGGGGGAATGGCAGTTTAGATGGCCACCTAAGAGACCTCAGGGAAACCTGTGAAAGTTGCAATCTGCATCAGGTGGTCCAACAACCCACCCATCAAGGAGGGCACATTCTGGATCTTCTGTTTGCAGACTGTAATGAAACTGAGGTGACCAACATTCTACCCCAGACTTGGACCGATCACTCGTTGATCCTGTTTCAGATTCGCTTACCTGCTGGAGAAGTAACTAGGCCACCCCCCGTGACATATAGTATGGGGAGAGACTGGGCTAAACTTATGAAAAGGCGGACGGAGCCGCTTTTTCAAAACCTGCCTCCTTTTGATCCCTACGAATCAGTGGGGACAAACTATCGTTTGTACCACAATTACATCTATGAAGTATTGGATCAGCACGTGCCTCTGAAGCGCCTGAAGGTCAAAACTAAACATTCTGCACCATGGTTTACTGAAGAGCTGAGCACTACTCGCAGGTCCTGTCGGCTGGCTGAGAGGAAATGGCGTAGGCACTATGCCGAGCATGACAAAGAGGCTTTCAAAGGGGTGCTAGCTCGGTACAAGGAGCTGATCGTTAAAGCCAAGGCTGACTTTTTTGCCAACACCATCTTATCTTCATCGAATAGCGCTAGAGCTCTCTTTAAGATCGTTAGAGACCTCTCTATGCCCGCTAGTCTGGGAAATAAAGTGGTGGCCTCACAGGCACTATGTGACAAAATCGCCTCCCATTTTGTGGAGAAAAATTCTAAAATTGTTGGGGGCCTCTCGTTGAGTGCCGTCTCCCCCCAAAATATTCATAGTCAGAGGCCGGTGGAAGAACCAGGGGTGGCAACCTCTCTGGAGCATTTTACACCGCTCACAGATGAGCTGTTTAACTGCTGTGCACAGATTGTGAGGTCAGGGTCTCCGCTAGACCCCTTACCTAATAAGGTTTGGAAAGAACATGCACAGGCACTGCTTCCTCGGATGCGGCAGATATGCTGCCAATCCTTGGAGGATGGGGTGGTGCCTGGCGCATGGAAGGTGGCAGTGGTCACTCCCCTGCTAAAGAAGCCATCTTTGAACCCAGAAGATCCCTCTAGTTTTCGACCTATCTCCTTGCTGCCTTTTCCTATAAAAATTCTTGAAAAGGTAGTGATTAGGTCTCTCTCAGGGTATCTTGAAGAGTTCCATCTTCTGGATAGGAGTCAGTTTGGCTTCCGGCCAGGTCATGGAACGGAGACGGCTCTGGTCACCATGCTAGACAATCTGCGGATGCGGGCGGACAGAGGCCTTTCATCTGTATTGGTCCTCTTAGATATGTCCGCCGCATTCGACACGGTTAACCACCGAATCCTGTTGAACAGACTGGAACTTCTGGGAGTTAAGGGACGTGCCATGAGGTGGATGCAATCCTACCTTACTGGGAGACAACAGGTGGTCACCCTGTCCCCCTTCACCTCCAGCAAGACCCTGGTAGAGCATGGGGTCCCTCAGGGGTCGGCCATTAGCCCCATCCTCTTTAATATTTACCTGCAGCCACTGATCTCTATAATCAAGTCGCATGGGGTCGATGTAGTCAATTATGCAGACGACACCCAATTGGTGTTCTCATTGGAGGGGAAGGGTGCTTTGACTATGGATGACTTCCAGCTATGTATGCGCCAGACTTCGGAATGGCTCAGGGCCAACTCACTGCAGTTCAATGGAGGGAAGACAGAGGTGATCTACTGTTCCTCTGCTGGAGTACGTGACATGCCCTATGATCTTAGACTGACCCCAGAGGCGGAACCCATTCTCCCTGTGACTACTGTGCGGAATCTGGGGGTCATGCTCGACAACAATCTTCAAATGGCCTCTCAAGCTAAAAAAACTGTGGGGGTCTGCTTTGCTCTCTTGAAGGCCCTACGACAGATTCTACTGCTTCTGCCAGCAGAGAAAAGACCTTCGGTGGTACGCAGCAACATCTTGAGCAGGCTGGACTACTGCAACTCTCTGTACCTAGGAGCTCCCCTTTACGTCTTCCAGAGCTTGCAGAGGGTCCAGTCTTTGGCAGCCAAACTAGCGCTGAATAAGAAACGCGAATTTTCGACCACAATGGCGCTACAAGAGCTCCACTGGCTTCCTATAAAGGAAAGGGTTAGCTTCAAAGCCCTATGCATTGCCTAAAAAGCGGTACACGGCCTCGGCCCGATCTCCCTGCAAGAGAAATTGTCCTGGTATAAGCCTCAAAGGATGCTGCGCTCTTCAAATGCCTTTCTGCTAGCTACTGGCAAGGTTAAGAAAGCCAGGATGGGGGGCAGGGCCTTTAGCACAGTGGCAGCACGGTACTGGAATGATCTTCCGCTGAACATTAGACAGGCCAACTCTTTGATGAACTTTAGGCACAGCTTGAAAACCTGGCTATTCCCTAGGGAGAAGCCCTTGATCTTTTGATCTCCTAATCCTGCACCTTTTGGCCGACCTCGGCCTCTCTCGTAGTCTGTATGCGGCTACCTGACCGGTTAAAAGTTTCTCTCACCATCTCAGTCTAGCGCCAGGATACCCGTTGGGTGACAGTAGCGCTCTACAAGAATAAAATACAAATTTGGATTACAAGCCGGTCTCTGACTGGCAGACAGGCTCCAGTTTCCAGTTCCAATTCCAACCAGCTGTATTGTAATCAGCCAGTTGGAATTGAAACTGACGATCTCGGTTGTATGGCCTCTGACCTGAGGTCGGAGGCCTTACGACCAAGATCGTATTCTGGCCCAAAGTCTTGAACTCAGGAGGTGTAAAATTAACAAGTCCCACTATAGTCACCATTCCCACTCCACTCAGTACTACAGTAGGAACATGTTGGATTGCGTAGAGGTAAAACTTACTATTCCCCTTCCAATAAGGGCAACAGTAGGGAAAGTGTTGGATAGTGGAGGGGCAAAGTTTTCTATTCCCGCTACCATAAATGTAACAATAGAGAAAGTGTTGGATAGTGGAGGGTTAAAATGTACTATTCCGACTCCATTCCATATAAAACTAGGGAAACTGTTGAATTGCAGAGGGTAAAATGTACTTTTCCCACTCCATTCAGTGCAACAGTAGGGAAAGTATTGGATTGCGGAGGGGTAACATTCATTAGTACCCCTGCACTCTATGCGATATTAGAAACCGACTATTTCACTTCCAGTAAAATAAATATTTTCAAACTATAGTAAATAACAAAAAATACAAATATTTAAATATACAAAATCTATTTATCTTTTCAATTAGCAAATTACACATTTATTAAAACGTTTACTGCACATAATAAATTAATACAAATATTATTTTTAGCAGAATACCAAAATCTATTATGAAATAATAACATCCAATAAATACAATATTATTAACAATTAAAAAGCATAACAGAATGAACACATGCAATAATGAAGTACATTTTATTTTTAAAAAGATACTCTTTTTAATTTAGAGGATACCGACATAACTTTCTACCCTATACCTCTACAAGCTACACACCACATATCTAAAATGTATATTTAAGTTTATAATATTTACACATTTTACATTATTAAATATCTATTAGAATATCAATACTAATTAACTGCTAATAAAACAATTATACTTAATTACCTGACCAGTCTTTATCTATTCAGAATAAATAACCCACACCTGATATATACATTTTCAAAAACATGCATTAAGAAATGTACATAATTAATAATCAATTAAACAATTAATATTATTAATGAACTAAGAATAAATTAATTATATTTGATTAACTTCCCATCCTTTACCCCTGCAAATATATCTTTCAATTATAACCTAACCAATATTTTAATTACATATTTACATAATTAATATAATTTAAACAATTATTAAAAATTGATAACATTTATTAAATATTGTAATTTCCTACACATCGTTTACCCATACAAAAATCACAAAAGATACTCCCCAAAAAATATCACACAATTTACATCATTTATTAAATTAATATTTATAATAATAAATCATTTTAAAATAATTATAAGTAATGTGCTTCCCACAAAACCTTTATTCCAGTACATTAAATTTAAATAAAACCAATTTATTTATGAAATTGACATCAATAATTATGAATTAAATATTTATAAATATTTACACGATAATTATTAATACATTATAATGAATTACCTTCCCACGCTATACCCCAACAAAATACAGAATCCACACCTCAAACTTAAAAACCCATTAATCAGACTACTTTCATAAATAATTATCATATACATATTTAATGAAAATTAAAATTGTATTATGAATTAATTTTAATTAATTTACTTCCCACCCTATACCCCTACAAAACTCACAACTCGCACCTAAAATGTAACCATTTTTTTTATTAACTATACAATTAACATAAATAATTATCAAATAAATAATTACAATTAATTTTAAAGTGTTATTAATTATTTTTAATGAATCTACTTCCCACCCAATTCCCCTATAAACCCCACATCTCGCCACAAAACTAAAAATAATTTAAAAAACGATTACATTAAATTTAAAAAATGTTAATTTACAAACCATATTAAAAAACTAACAATATTTAAACAAACATTTTAAAACCTACACAATTAACACATATATTGAAATGCGCAAAAATGATTAAAAATCGATATTATTCACTGCAATATTTTTAACATCGCTATTCTGGTCCATGATATTCTTGCTCATGAGATTTCTGTGTCATGATATTTCTAAATCGATATTTGTGTCAGTCGATATTATTGACTCAATATTTTGTCTCAACACCATAAGAATGATTTCTGGCCATTCCTAGGGTTAGCCAAATTCTATGCAAAATTTGCAGCGGATGTTGCAGGAAAAACGTGCAATTAGAAAAGGTTTCAGTAACAGAAGTTAAGGCAGTATTATTGTGAAGGGAACCGCGTGGTGAAGACCTAGTGGTTGCCTCTGCGTCAAGGTCTTTGGCCTTGCCAGAGGAGATATTCTCTATTCTAGAAATAGAGACCATGGTGTGATGTGGCCGACTGGAGCATTTTAAGCAATTCATTTGGGGGTTTCAAGTGATCATGAGACGTGACCATACATAGCTTGTTAAAGTACTCACAATCAAGCGTATGGGAAAAGTATCTCCATGCATACCAAGGATGTCTTTGAAGATTTTAGATTATAATTGTGAAGTGCAATATGTACCAGGACAAAAAACAGAGTTGCTGATTTCATAAGTCATATACCGGTACCTATGAAAGAAGTGCCTAATTAAAAGTCAGAGGAGTGTCAATTAGCCGGGGTTTGGGGAGAAAGTTGTGAATGGTTTTAGAAAAGACGAGTGGAAGGACTGATTGGTTGCAGACTAGTAACAGAATTTCTAAGGAATGGTTGACCTTGAGAGGAAGGAGGTAGAAAACGAGCTTGGAGTGTTATGGAAAGTTGAGGAGAAGTTGTATCTTAAAGGTCAGTTATTGATGAGGGGTGATCGGGTTGTGCCACAACTAAATTGAAAACCAAATTATTAGGGATTTCTCACAAGGGACATCTTGGAGTTGTTAAGACTAATTAACGAGTCAAGGATATGCATTGGTGGCCTGGTGGAGATAAGTAAGAGGTCCATTAGGATGTCGGGCGGTGGCACCACCGCGGTACTGGCGGTGCGAAAAAATGCATTTTTCCGATGCGAGCAGCGGTCTTCACATCCGCCATATAAGTATGACCAAACATAGCCCATTTCCCGGCCGCCGCAGTGCGACGCGCACCACCATCAAAGTGCGCCCTCCACCGCGGCGGTGGGAGTCAATGGAGACTCTTCGCCGTGCGGAATGACGTCCGCCCCGCTACACAAATTAGGATGACCCAAACAAGCAGACGCACCACAGCAGGGAAACCGCCCAACCAGGGATGGCGGAAGCTCGACAGCGGAGCGCAAAACCCGGTCCACACCACCTGGTCACGACCGCCATGGATCCAGCTCTACACGTCTTTCCGGTGCTGTACCTGCTACATCACCAGGAACTCAATGACCGCTGCGGACACTGCCGCAGGTACGCAAAAACACAAACACAACACACAACACATGGGCTGACACAGGGTCCAAATTTACGTCAGACACCCTGGTTGGGACAAGGACACATCCACAAGGGCACCCACACATCACCCACCTGCCACCAAGTCACCCCTCTGCATCCTGGACACACATCTTCCATGATCATGTAGCAATGTCCAGGTCACGTCACTGCAGCAGTGAACACAAGGGAATACATGAGCACAATGCAGAAGGCAGGGCCGCCAGTGCCAGGCATGGGCAGGGCACAAAGACCACAGGGCCACACCCCCTCCCACCACACACTAGCACACCCCATGAAGGCACATGCCATGTGCCCTTCCTGTGCACACCATGCACAACAACAAGCCAGGTCAATACACACCCTGCACCACACAACAAACAATCATGGAGACAGACACTGCAGGTGTGGCTGCACAGGAACACACAACACACAGCACAGTAGCACAGGGCCAGGGAAACACACACACCACCACAACACCACACTCAGGGAAACACAAATGAGGACAAGCACCAAATGAACACATACAAGGAACTAACATACAAATGGACACACAGCCTACATGGTCACACATACATACCACAGACTGACACACAGACACATACACACCCCACATGCCAACAGCAATGGAGCACAACAAATAGGAAAACCAAAGTGGGATGCACACAAATGGAAGGCCATGGAGACACACAACAAGCATGTGTATATCTCATGCAAGACAAGGAACAGAGAACAACACCCTCACACCATCAATGCACACATGGCTGGTACAGTCAGTGAGGACAAACCACAGACATCACAGTGCAACAGCACAGGGAGACAGCAAGGCAAACCATGTAGAGGCACAAGGATGAAAGGAAGGCCCTGAAGTCAAACTGTGAACAGCCACACATATGTACACAACTACTTCCCAGGAGTACACCAGCATTACTACACACAGGGCCCATTGACACACCCCATGACTGACAAACACCAATAGAAATCTACACACATACTCCCCCGCACACCAGCAGCACACAATACCAGTGTCAAACACACTGAAGGCTGGAAATACTTATATAAACCAACGAAGTTAGTGTAGTGTCAACAAGGCACTAACCATCCAAGAAGGCACGGGTCTCCAGAGTCAGAACCTACCCAATATGTTACAGGGAGGAAAACAGACCTAAGGAGGTAATACAAGTTATGTATGAAAAGCCCTCACTCACCAACCTGGTTGGTGACATGCTTCATCATCGGGCTCCACCGGGTATGGCCGAATGCCATCCCAGTGTGCTGCAACGCCAGGTTACTGCGGAGCGGGATTGTGTGTGGTGACAGTGAATTTAAAATTCCCAATTGAGTCAAAAAAATAGTTTAATAGTTTTGCTAATTGGAAAATTAAAAAATAAAAAGGAGTGAGGGTCAAAAAATAACAGACCGGGTTCACTCCATGGCGGTCAACATGTTTCTGCCTTTATGTGTGATCGACAGGCTTTCATCAGGACCAGAGTGGGGGTGTGGGAGCCCCGGTGGTATAAACGCGCTAAGGTTCACCCTACCGTGGGCTGCTGTGTGAAAAATTTATTTATAAACACAGGTAAAAATCCGCCAAGAGATATGATGGTGGAGAGAAACGAGTTTACTATATAATGAAAAAAGAGACGTACATACACAAGACAAAACATAAAAGAATCGTAAATGTGCGTGGTCATTACATTATAAAGCGCCACAGTTACAGGCTCAAACATAGTGCATGGATGGGGACTGTGCCAATAATCAGTACCTCAGGTGCATAATAGACGTGCTGTCAGTGCACCTAGAATTAGCCAGATACTGGTGTCAGGGAAGTAAAACAAGACTTCGCCTGAATAGCGTGACTAATACTGTATAGCGAAATTAACGTGGAGTCTCGATGCTGCGTGAGAGACTAGAACTAACGAGGGCCAGGAAACAAATGAACGCGGCCCGTGTAGCATTCCTGGGAGGTAGAAATGCCAAGGGGAGTAGAAAGGTTCTTACTGTGAGGCAAGACCGTTCGTCGCCTCAGGGATCCCGGGGTGAAGGTGCGAGCAAATATGGCACACCCTGGAAGGGAAAAGAAAGAAAGAACGGCCACGGGCGGCTAGGTAACAAAAACACAAGCCGAAAAGCACTGCAAACCTTACCATAAGGATACAGGAGGCCGAAGGTACACTTACGCCCTCGCTGCTCGGCACCCGTTCGGAACCTGCAATGCCTCAAGCCACCGGGTCCAGGAAGTAAAGAGACCTGAAGCGAGGCACATATAAGCAAAGAGAGGAGGGAAAGGAAGCCCATCAGTGATAGGGCAAGACCTCAAATGCTGTGCGGTGATTGGTTGAGCCACAGCCAATAGAATGCGTGGAAAGAAAGAGGCTCGTCCGCTGTTTTCCATTGACAGCTCGTCAATGAAAACTTTATGCGGTACCTAGAGAGTGATCATTTTACACACTGGGCACATTAGGAACGTGTGCCTGGGTGGAGGAGCTCTAGATGCAGAATAAGCAGACGGTTATTGCTGTGAAACAAAAGCTAAAAGGTTCACTCAGAGGAAAATGCCAATGTAAATACGGGAGACAAAGTGTGCAGAAAACGCTGCATGTCATGAACCCCCAATTGTCGGTCTTCGCTGGTCGGGTAATGGGGTACAGCACAAAGCGGTCCAGACAAGGACTATGTACTAGGTGGAAATGTTGTAAAACCACACAAAGTGACCCTATAAGGTCCAGCCGAATTGGTGTAGAGGTCTCAGTTGGCTAGCGGTACCATATAGGTAAATGCAAACGTAAGTGCATGCTTACAGTATGTTGACCCAGGGTATATTATCGTTAAGACCCACGAGGTTGGTACCCAGACGGTACACCCATCTTTGTTCCTTCTCGAAAAGGATTTTTTGAGTGTTTCTGCGTGTTGTAATTTCTTCAATTACCGTCCAGTGCAGGTCATTAGTGGTATGATTAGCAGACAGGAAATGTTCACTAAGTTTAGTAGGGATTCTTTTGCACCTAATGTTGCTCCGATGTTCGCAAATACGGAGTTTCACTTTCCTAGTGGTCATCCCTACATAGCGTAGACCACAAGGACAAGTGATAAGGTAGATGACATTAGGCGTGTTGCAGTTGGTGTGGCCATTTTGGGTCCAAACCTTGCCTGGTTCCAGATTAAGACTGGTAGTGTGAGAAGTCAGGTGGCATATACTGCAATCTGAGCAAGGAAAATGACCCGTGATCTTAGGAAGACCCCATGCTTCTGTGATGGATCTTCGAGCAGTGTTAGGTTGGGTGATGGGGCGTGTCTGTACTAGGCTGTTGCGCAGGCTCTGAGCTCGTTTGAAGGAGAACAAAGGTTTTTCCCATCTCCGGTTATTGCTGTTGATGATATGCCAATGTTTCATGACGACTTTCTTCATGGCATTGGACAGGGTGCTGTAAGTAGTGACGCATGTGAGTGGTATGGACATGACGTCTTTTACAGAGTCCTCCAGAAGGACTTCTCTGGGTTGGTTTCTGGCCCGTTTATAACTCCTGGAAAGGAGGGGGAGAGGATACCCTCTAGCTGTCATTTTAGAAGTAAGGTCACTGGACTGGGCCTTGAAATCTACCAGAGCGGTGCAATTCCGTCGAAGACGGAGGAATTGCCCGTAAGGCAGATTCTCCCTCAGTGCACGGGGGTGGAAGCTTGTAAACTCAAGAAGGTTATTTCTGGAGGTAGGCTTGTAGTGTGTCCTGGTGTGAAGGGATCCATGTTTCTTGGTGATCAGGACATCAAGGAATACGACTTCATGAAAGTCATAAGTGTACGTGAATCTCAAATTTGGATCTAAGGTGTTGACCCACTGGAAGAAAGTTTCAAGGGCGTTGGTATCACCGTGCCAAATGAGGAGCACGTCATCTATATAACGTCTCCATAGGCCTATGGAGGGTAGATGAGGATTGGTATCAGGGAGAATGAACTTCTGTTCGAAATCGTACACATATAATCCCGCTACACTCTGAGCAAAGGTACTCCCCATGGAAGTACCCGTGGATTGCAGATATAGGTGTCCCTGATATTCGAAAAAGTTCCTTTTCAGAGCCAGAGTGGCACATTGGATAATAAAGTTCTTAGAAGTCCTATACTCCCAAGGATGGGAATTGAGAGATTCCCCCAGGACCCGGATGGTCTCATCCTGGGGGATGCTGGTGTATAAGCTCTCAATATCCAGTGTGACCAAGATTGTGTTCTCTGAGCATTGAATACTGTTCAATAGTTTGAGCAGGTCCTTGGTATCTTTCAGATACGTCGATGATTGTTGGACCAGAGGCTTAAGGAAATGGTCACAGAACCGTGATAATGGTTCCAGGAGGGAGCCAATCCCCGATACAATCGGGCGCCCAGGGGGAGGGAGACTGCCCTTGTGAATTTTGGGGAGTGTATAGAAATATGGAATGGTACCTTGGCTCTCGGTAAGGAATCGTGCTTCTGGTCTGGTGATGGTGCCTTCAGTGAGTGCTTCTTCGACTATCCTCTCGATCTGGATTTTAAGATCGTTAGAGGGGTCATTGGGAAGTGGTGTATAGTTCTTGCAGTCACTGAGGAGTCTACGGCACTCATGATCGTAATCAGCAGTATTCATTAGGACCACTGCTCCGCCCTTGTCTGCCGGTTTGATGGTGAGATTCGGATCCTGTCGTAAAGAGTTGATGGCTCTGAATTCATCGGCTTTGAGATTTCTGAAAGTGGGGGGAAAGTCCATGTTCTCAATCTCAGTAAATACAGCACGTTCAAAAGTAACAATCTCCACTGGTATAGTGTGTGGGGGGGGGGGTGAACGTTGACTTGGGTCGTAGAGGTGTGTCACCTACATCAAAGTCTGCTACCTCTGAAGAATGTTCCTCAAAAAAGGCTTTCAATTTCAATTTTCTAAAGAAGGCCGAGAGTTCACAATGGAGGCGGAATTTGTCGGGACGGGCTGACGGAACAAAACCCAATCCTTTTTCCAATATTGTCGTCTCATGGGTAGTTAGAATCTTGTCAGATAAGTTGACAATTAGGCTGTCGAGGTGCTCGGGCCTGCGATCACTTGATCCTGTAGTTGTTTGCTCCGGGTATGGTTGCCCACCGGGTCGTCTTGTATCCAAATACTTGCCAGGCAACAAACACACAAACAATCACACACTCTGGGGGTAGCCAAAAACATCACACACACACAGGGATGCCACAACAAATGTCTACACAAAAACAAAACACAAACACCTAACCCAACCTAAACACACACACAACCACAACAAGATCACACATGCCCTGTGCAGCTAAACTGTGGAAAGGCAACGGGAGCACAGACACAACAGGAGGGCACAACATCATCACTCAGGAACAATGCACAGACAACATACCACAACACACACAAACAGTGCACCATCACAGAACAACACAGCCACATGAAACAAACAAATAACAGGCAAATAAATCACATAGCAAACACAGCAAGACATCAGGGGATGCACACCAGGCAATGACAAGGCAACAGACACACACAGCACTGCATGCACAACAAGCAGTGTGAACAGCAAGCATACCAGCCACACACAGACATCAGTGACGGAACAGCAACCCACACAACACCATACAGCACAGCACAAAGACAACAGCGTACCCAGGAAGTGAAGCAATAACACAGACAAAACACATATAGCCAACACAACACCAACAGATGCATAAGTCTGGGACACAAAGGTGGAAACAATGTGACCAGAGGACTGGGCAGCACACACAGTTGGACTGCTTAGGAGCAACCATGACTGCCAAACGGCACCAGCACATCACATACAACCCATTGGGGAAATGCCCTGAGTGAAACATTGACCCTGGACAAAGAACTGCACAGTGTCACAAATGAAGGGATGGGGAGGCACACACACATGTAAACCAAGGGGACAGCTGACACCAAAGTGAAGTGTACTGCATTTCAGTAGGGGACATGGCAGGAGTGTACCATACACAAAGAGAGGGAGTGCAGACCCACAATAAGTAGGCATCTGAAGCACAGATAGGGGATGGTATGACAACACACAACATGCCACACTGGAGGCAAGAAGGCACCATGTGACAGCAATGCATGAGAAAACACAACCACAATGGCAGTGTGGAACAGCAGGTCTGCACAGTCCCCACAAGCAGCCACAAGACACATGGATGTGCAACAAAACATAACACTGACTTGCCAGTCACACACTTTGCATACTCACAAGTGACAAAAACAACAAGTAGGAGTCAGACAGAACTGCACAGTGCACAACATACAACTCACACATGTGCATACAACCACATCCACAGGGCTGAACAATCAAAACAACAGGCATACAACTCCTGGGTGACACGTGTATAGTTGAATATGCAGGGGCATGCACACATCAACACTCCCCACAAACTCACCCCTTCACACTGCACACTACCTGACCATCCAAGAGCATACATGGAAAGTAAGCCATGGGACTAGGATGACTGGCCATCACACGATGACCACACACATACACCACTGGGCACAGATAAAGGTAGAATACACATACATGATGAGCCTGGATAGCCTGCCTGCAATACTGTGTGCAGAAACCCACTCTGTGCCGGCATTGCCCCCCAACCTGACATGTGTACAATATAGCCAACATGAACTAATTAAGTAAATGACAACTGCTTCCCTTTGTAAAATTACACCATTGCCCCCACAAGTATCTGGGTCAGAAAGAACTGAAGACCCTGTCACCCCAGAAAACTGATTTGTAAGTGAGCCCAAACATTGACCATGTTGAAGTGGCACACAGAGCATGTGGCACAGTAAACCATATATACACAGCAAAAGAACTTTATTCAGTAAGGACACTGGCAAAATAGACAACAGGAGCAACTGTCTTTATTCACACATTGCACAGATAGGCACCATTAGAAGAGAAGAGCAGGGCACAAAATGCAGAGCATGCCCATGAGAAGCTGCACAGGCAAGGCCAACACAGCAGTGAACAACAAGGCCAGTGGCCAGGGCAGAGTGCATAGTAGGTCCATGAGAAGCTGCACAGATAAGGGCAAAACAGCAGTGAACAACAAGGCCAGTGGCCAGGGCAGAGTTCAGAGTAGGTCCATGAGAAGCTGCACAGGTAAGGGCAAAACAGCAGTGAACAACAAGGCCAGTGGCCAGGGTAGAGTGCAGAGTAGGTCCATGAGAAGCTGCACAGGTAAGGACAAAACAGCAGTGAACAACAAGGCCAGTGGCCAGGGCAGAGTGCAGAGTAGGTCCATGAGAAGCTGCACAGGCAAGGGCAAAACTGCAGTGAACAACAAGGCCAGTGGCCAGGGCAGAGTGCAGAGTAGGTCCATGAGAAGCTGCACAGGTAAGGGCAATACAGCAGTGAACAACAAGGCCAGTGGCCAGGGCAGAGTGCAGAGTAGGTCCATGAGAAGCTGCACAGGTAAGGGCAAAACAGTAGTGAACAACAAGGCCAGTGGCCAGAGCAGAGTGCAGAGTAGGTCCATGAGAAGCTGCACAGGCAAGGGCAAAACATCAAGTCCAGTGGCCAGGGCAGAGTGCTGAGTGTGTCCATGAGAAGCTGCACAGGTAAGGGCAAAACAGCAGTGAACAACAAGGCCAGTGGCCAGGGCAGAGTGCAGAGTAGGCCCATGAGAAGCTGCTCAGGTAAGGGCAAAACAGCAGTGAACAACAAGGCCAGTGGCCATGGTAGAGTACAGAGTAGGTCCATGAGAAGCTGCACAGGTAAGGGCAAAACAGCAGTGAACAACAAGGCCAGTGGCCAGGGCAAAGTGCAGAGTAGGTCCATGAGAAGCTGCACAGGCAAGGGCAAAACAGCAGTGAACAACAAGGCCAGTGGCCAGGGCAGAGTGCAGAGTAGGTCCATGAGAAACTGCACAGGGAATGTGTACGACTCTACCTTTCCATGGTCAGCAACACAGTCAGGGGGCATCAATGTGCAGTACAGGCCCACCTGTGTGAGAGAGAGGTGTGTGAGTGTGACTAACACTCAGACTTGGCTGTCAGGCGGACTGGGAGCTGGCTGTGTCTCGGGGACTGTTGGGGCACTTGAACGGGGAGAGAGCGGAAAAGCTGAGGTAGAGCTATCAGTGGTTTGGCAAGCCGGAGGGCTCCTTGGACCAGGTGGTGTAGTGGCACATGGAGGTGGAGTCATGGAGACGGGAGACACGGTGTGGCTGGGAGATTGCGGAGGGGTGCCCTTCCACTTCTTGGGGATCCTAAATTGCCTACCTGACTTTGGATCAATGGGAATTGGTGTGGTCACAACAGGAACACTCACCACCAAAGCTGCATCAGGTGCAGACGCGAGCACCCCCTCTGGTGATGTGCTGGATCCAGCGGTACGCTTTGTCTGGCTTCGCCTCTGACCCCCCCTTACCCTGTTTACTAGGTGTCACCCCTATAGTGCCCTCCTTTCCCTGCTTTACTGGGCTTGGAATGGGAGTCGAGGTGGTGGGTGAATCTGCCATGGAGCCCTTCCTAGGTGTACCCTTGGCATGCACCACCTCCTTGGTGGGCACAGAAACTGTATGCTTCTCTTTGCGAGATGCTTTAGGGACAGGAGAGTCCTTGGATGGCGATGCCTCTGAGGCATATGTGCCTGAGGTCCGCTGCTTTGCTTTTTGTCCCCTGATGTCACCTGATGGGCTTTTCTCTCTGTGCTCTGGGGTGGCTTTGATCTTCTGTGGGGATGCTGTCTGCGCCCGGGACCTCTTGGGTTGCTGCTGCTGTGTGCTTCATGTGCCGTATCATGACTTTGATGTATGTATGTGGACCGTGGCCACTGCCAGAAGGGTGGACATAGGGACCGGAGCTGGACTGTAAGTATGTGCCTGTTGAAGGGCAGAAGTCACTGTGGAGGACAGAGCCTGTACAGTCCGGTGCAGCCCACCCACGTCTGAATGTATGCCCTCCATGAAAGCAACCACCTGGGCCATTTTTTTGTTGTGGTCAATGAAGGCATTGAGGAGAGCTGTCTGGCCTACACACACCTGGCACAAAAGGTCAACAGACTCAGCACTGATGACAGCAGGGGGGACAGGGACAGAGGCAGGGGCAGCGGTGCCAGGGGTGAAGGACACTATCACCCTCTTACTGAGGCAGACACGGACAGCACCAGAGGAAGTGGCTGGGAGGGTGGGCACTGGCCGCTGTGTGATGGAAGACGATGCAGAGTCCCCGTTTCCTGTGCCCACCAACATGGATGCATCCCTGCTGGCATCAGATGATGTGGTGCTTTGCGTCTCAGGCTGGGATTCCTCCAGCAGACTCCTGTTCCCCCTCTGAGGCACTGGTGATGTCTGTGTCACTGGGCTCCTGTGCAGCTGTTGTGCTAGTTTCACCCCCACTGGTGTCTGTCTCCTGTCCCTCCGTGACCACAGGAGTTGCTGCATGAGAGAGAGAGAGATGTAGGGTCAGGTCAGTTGCAGAAACAGAACAAACATATGCAAGCAATGCATAACAAAAGATGACCAAATCTACATGTTGCACACCACCTTGTGCAATCACATCGTGCCAACTCACTATATAGACTCAAACAGTGCATGGAAACTGGAAATTCAGGCATGAGTGAGCCATGTGATGACCACACAGCACAACACCCTGCTTGTGGCTCTGTTCAACCAGACACACAACTAGCTCTGATCACACCTAGGGATATGAAGGGGGCACACTACTTGTTGCCATTGACAGATCGGGATGGAACAGGAGGGAACAACACAGACCACAACATGACAGTCCACAATGGCCATTTGCCCATGACACCCACCATGTCGCACTTCGGGGCCCAAAGACTGGTGCACATTGCTGTCAGATGTCTAGGCCTCCTCAATCTGGGTGCATGCAATGGACGCATTGATGAAGGCACAGTCAGATCGGGCACACTGCTGTTCCCTCCCATTGGATTCCCAAGACTACCCCAATGCAGAAGAAACCTGAAGAGCACAACTCAGAATGCAATGGGGATGCACAGCATTCAAATCACCTTTGTAAGTACAGGTATGGCAAATGCATGACACCGGCACCCAGCCCAGCAGCCACTTACATGCCACTGCATCACACTACCAACATCACATAGGCCAGTGCTGGCACAGGCTCTGTACACATGCAGCCACTCCCAGACAAAGTCACCCTGAGGTAATTTAGTTTCGACTCCATTTTGTATTCCGTTGCCATTTTGTGTTGCCCTCACTCAGTCAGCTTGGCGAACAAAGTGTTTCTGCCCTTTGTACTGCTACGTGTCAAATAACCCCCCTTCCTTGTTGTGAAGCCAATTCCAGGAACTAGCCAGACTGAATAATCCTTGTCTAGACTGACAAATCCTTGTCCCAACTATCTGTTGGCCTTCGGTATTCTTTCTCTGCATTATCTTATTTTGCAAGTCGTCCTTGAAGCACACAAACACATCCTGACATTATTGATTGACCTATAGGTGATTGTCTTATGGGGTTGGGCAAGAACACGACTCAAGGGGGATGTTCTGGTTACATGGTGCCTTGTTTTGAATGGTTTCCTATTGGCTAATATTTAGTGCATGTGTTTTCTTTGGGTGTATAAGGTTATAAAAGACTGTGAGCCACGGAGTAAAGTGGCAGTCTCCTGAGAACCTACCACTGATGTACTTCTAGGATAACTGTGCGCAGCTGCAGCTAATAAATTTGGTTTTCTACGCTAACAGAGTATTCCGTGTCTCTGTACAACAAAGCAGGTGACCTCAGAGATTTCATGCGTGCCCTGTGCCGCCAGGCCCTTAAAGGCCCGGTTTGTTCAATTGGTGCCCTCTGTGAGGCGGCTTCAGAGGTAGCGGTCGAGCCCGAGGGTCGTGAGGAGCCCCGCAAGGAAATTCCAGAGGAAGCGCACCACGTGATCGACCCCTGCATGTCACAAGTGGACCGAAGGTCTTTGCAGCGCGGCTTCTCCTTTCCAATGGCTGTTAGTGACTGCTGCCCTGACTGCCTCCCTGCCTTGGCCCCCCTTTGGTGATGACTGGTATTGCGAGATGTTAGACGGACCTCTGTTGGCGTGAGAGAACATTTGGTTAAGTAATAGTGGGTAGCTCCCACTTCTTTGTTTTTGATTTTTTGATTCGGCTCTTGCAAAAGCTGAAGCAGAGGGGTGAGTACATTTGTGCTGTGTTGGTTGATTAACCCCTTGATGTTTGTAAAGAGGCCAGTGAAATAACGATGCCTGGTTTCAGTAAGTTTAGAAGGTGGTGTTGTTGTTGTTGTAATAGGGATTCCCGACTGGAGGACTCTTGTCCAATTCCTCCGGCTGGAACTCCCATCTATGAGCTCTATTCTAAACATGGTGTGGGCCCCATCACCTTTAATGAAGTGTGGGTCCGCTATACGAGAAAAGATGGCGTTTTGCAGTGGCTAAAAAATGGTAGTTTTGAGCCTGATATATTAGATAATTTGGAAGCTACATTGTTTAAAAGAAAAGCCCGGCCGGCTATGTTTGACTCTTTTCGCCTTTGGCGCAAGGAAGCCAAACAGAAAGAAATAAAACAAGCAAAAAGAGATAGGAAGGAAAACGGCATGACTGTTATACAGACTGCCCAGCAGTTTAAAGACAATGAGAATGATTATACAATTGAGGTTTTAGATAGACAATATCATATGGCAGTAAATAAGTGTTATCCGGTGTTGCCCACTTCCCTCCAGATCAATCAATCAATGACACTTATAAAGCGCGCTACATACCCGTAGGGTCTCAAGGCGCTGGGGGGGGGGGGGTCCCGCTACTGCTCGAACAGCCAGGTCTTCAGCTTCTTCCTGAAGGAGAGGTGGTCTTGGGTCAGGCGCAGGTCGGTCGGGAGGGAGTTCCAGGTCTTGGCGGCCAGGTAGGAGAAGGACCTTCCTCCTGTAGTCGCTCTTCGGATGCGGGGGACGGCGGCGAGGGCGTGGTTGGCTGATCGGAGGTGGCGTTTGGGAGCGTAGAAGTTGACTCGGCTGTTGAGGTAGCTCGGGCCTTGGTCGTGTAGGGCTTTGTGTGCGTGGGTGAGGAGGCGGAAGGTGATTCTTTTGTTGACGGGGAGCCAGTGAAGGTCTCTCAGATGTCCGGAGATGTGGCTGGTTCGTGGGATGTCGAGGATGAGTCTGGCTGAGGCGTTCTGGATCCGCTGGAGTCTCTTCTGGAGCTTGGCGGTGGTACCGGCGTAGAGGGCGTTGCCGTAGTCCAGTCGGCTGGTGACGAGGGCCTGGGTGACGGTTTTCCTGGTCTCGGTGGGGATCCACCAGAAGATCTTCCGTAGCATGCGTAGGATGTTGAAGCACGCCGAGGAGACGTTGTTGACTTGCCTGGTCATGGAGAGGGAGGAGTCCAGGATGAAGCCCAGGTTGCGTGCATGGTCTGTCGGTTTGGGTGCGGTGCCCAGGGCGGGAGGCCACCAGGAGTCGTCCCAGGCAGAGGGTGAGGGGCCCAGGATGAGGACCTCCGTCTTGTCCGAGTTCAGTTTCAGGCGGCTGGTCGTCATCCACTCGGCTACCTCTTTCATCCCTTCGTGCAGGTTGGCTCTGGCGGCGGTGGGGTCGTTGGTCAGGGAGAGGATCAGCTGGGTGTCGTCGGCGTAGGAGATTATGCTGAGGTTGTGTTTGCGTACGATGGCCGCGAGGGGGCTCATGTAGACGTTGAAGAGGGTGGGGCTCAGAGATGATCCTTGAGGGACGCCGCAGATGACTTTGGAGGCCTCTGACTTGTACGGTGGTAGGCGGACTCTCTGTGTTCTTCCGTCGAGGAAGGAGATGATCCATTCCAGCGCCTTGTCCTGGATTCCGATGTTGCTGAGGCGCCGTACTAGGGTGCGGTGGCAGACCGTGTCGAATGCCGCGGAGAGGTCTAGGAGGATGAGGGCCGCTGTTTCTCCATTGTCCATCAGGGCTCGGATGTCATCGGTGGCGGCGATGAGGGCGGTCTCGGTGCTGTGATTGGCTCGGAAGCCGGACTGTGAGGGGTCGAGGGATCCGTTCGTCTCGAGGAAGGCGGCCATCTGCTTGTTGACGGTCTTCTCGATGACTTTGGCTGGAAACGGGAGGAGCGAGATGGGGCGGTAGTTCTTGAGGTCGGTGGGGTCCGCTGTTGGTTTCTTGAGTAGAGCGCTGAGTTCGGCGTGTTTCCAGCTCTCAGGGAAGATGGTGGTGTCGAAGGATGTGTTGATGATGTCTCGCAGGTGGGGTGCGATGACAGCGTCGGCCTTGTTGAAGACGTGGTGAGGGCAGGGGTCGGTCGGTGATCCGGAGTGGATGGAGTTCATCGTGCGGATGGTGTCTTCGGTGCTGATCGGGGTCCAGGCGTGGAGGGTGGTGGTGGGGGGTGGTTGTTCGGTCATGGTGTGCGTTGGTTGGTTGTAGAAGCTGTTGTGTATGTCCGCGATCTTGTTGTGGAAGTATGAAGCGAGGGAGTTGCAGAGGTCTTGCGATGGGGTGATGTCGTTGTTTCCTGCGCTGGGGTTGGAAAGCTCTTTCACGATGTTGAAGAGTTCCTTGCAGTTGTGTGCGTTGTTGTCCAACCGGTCCTTGAATGCTGTTTTCTTGGCGGCGCGGATCAGCTGGTGGTGTTTCCGGGTGGCAAGTTTGAAGGAGGTCCTGTTGTCCGGTGTCGGTTCCTTTCTCCAGACTTTCTCGAGGGCTCGGCAGTTCTTCTTGGAGCTCTTGAGTTCGTCGGTGAACCATGGAGCCTTCTTGCTGCCGGGTCTGCTAGGCGGGGTCCTCAGTGGGGCGAGTTCGTCCGCGCAGTTGCTGATCCACTTCGTGAGGTTGTCGGCGGCCTGGCTGGGGTTCGCTGAGCTGGCAGGAGGGTGCTGGCTCAGGGAGGTGGCGAGCTGGTCTGCTGTGATCTTGTTCCAGCTTCTGTGGGCGGCCTGTTGCTGGTGTTGGTGGGTCGTCGTTCTCTTGAAGGTGAAGTGGACGCAGCTGTGGTCCGTCCATTGAAGCTCTGTGGCGTGGCTGAAGTCGATGTCTGTGCTGGAAGAGAAGACTGCGTCGAGTGTGTGTCCGGCGAGGTGGGTGGGGGTGGACACCAGTTGCTTGAGTCCCAGGTTGGCGAGGTTGTTGAGCAGGGTGCTGGTGTTGCGGTCGTTGTTGTTCTCTAGATGGAAGTTGAGGTCTCCCAGGAGGATGTAGTCAGCGGAGGGGAGGGCATGCGGGCTGACGAAGTCGGCGATGTCCTCGCTGAATTGTGTGCGTGGTCCAGGGGGTCGGTAGATCAGGGTGCCTCTGAGGGTGGTGTTCGGGTTGGTGTGGATCTGGAAATGCAGGTGTTCGGCGCTGGTCAGGGTGTTGTCGGTGCTGGTCGTGAGACGGATGGTGTTCCTGTGGATGATGGCGATGCCTCCTCCCATCTGGTTGGCGTTTCGGTCCCTCCGGACGATCTTGTAGCCCTCTGGGATAGCGATGGCGATGTCGGGAGCTGAAGAGGCGTTCATCCAGGTCTCCGTGAGGAAGGCAACGTCAGGGGCTGTGGCGTCTAGAAGGTTCCAGAGTTCGATGGCGTGTCTGTGGACGGAGCGGGTGTTGAGCAGGATGCACTTGAGGTGGGTGCTGCTGGTGTTCGACTTGGCGGGTGCTGGTGCGAGGCTGGTCCGGATGCAGGAGAACTTGCAGGCGTGGCAGCTGAAAGGTCCGTGGGTACGTCGTGGAGTGGCTTGATGGCATTCTGGGAGTCGGCCGGTGTTGAGTGCGGTGAGGGTGGCGGCGGAGTACGTCAGGCGGGTCGGTCGGGGTCTTCGGGGGCCAGGGGTCCTGGCACTGGACGCGATCCGGTCGCGGACGGGCGCAGACGGGCTTACCTTTGGCGCGCCTTCGGCGCACAATCGGCGCGCCCGCTGCGCGTGACCGCTGCGCGTTCGCACAGTCGCCATTTAAAGGCGAAGTGCGCGGGTGGGCGGAGCAGCTGGGAGGCGGGAGCGGGGAGGGAACAGAAGAGAAAAGGGGCTGGGCTAATGGCGGTGGCGGGAAGCGGGAGCGGGGAGGGAGAGCGGAGGGCGGCGAGGTAGGCGGGCAAACAGGAAGGAGACAAGCACAAATGCACAAATGGAGGGCAAAACACGAAGAAGAAACGGTACAAAAAATACAGGCAACAATGCAGGTCAAAACGGAGGCAAAACAGTTAACAAACGATCATACGGCATACAAAGAAAACAAGCACAAATTTCGGTCAAAAACCGGTGAAAACCAAAGGGGAGCGCTCAAGGCGGCAGCGAGGCCGGCGCTGAGGCAGAAGGCAGGGTGAGGCAGAAGGCAGATAAGTATGTTGACCCAGAAAAGGATGCTTTAATGTCCCACCTGTTGAAATTACCCCTACCCTATGCACAGGGTGCCAATGAACCCCTACTATTGCCGCCCGCTCAACTACCTGTTGTTCCCCAACAGGTCCTTGCACCTCAAACACAGCTCCTTCTGGCAATGCCAATCCCGCCACCTCCTTTGCGTCAGACTCCTCTGCCTTCAACCCCCTTTATACCTGTCAACCCCTCTTCTGCCCCGCCTAATACCTTGTCCCCTGTCCTTATGTCGAATTCCCCCTCAGTTCGTTAGCGGCTGGTTGACACTGATTCTGGCCTTTTGTCCCCTTTCTTTGGGTCATTAAACATGACTCCTGTTCTTCCTCGTAGGCAGACCCGTAGTCAGCTCCCAGGTCCCCAAGAACGTGATGCGTTAGACCTCCTCGCCCATAAGTGGATCATGAATGGCCCCCAGTATGGTATACAAGATATCATGGACACTTTTCAGCAGTGGGATGCGCCCACACAAAGACATGTTTTTGAAACCATGTGTGTCATTCTTGGTCAAGAGTGGGAGGATATGGGTTTAGGATCAGCCCCCCAGGGTCTGCTAGATGTTCAGGCTGACTTTAACAAAGGGATAATTGTGGGTGTTGAGGTTGCTGTAAGGACACTTGTCACCTTTAGAACAATGTTCACTTACCAGTCTCTGCCTGAACTAGATCCTTCTGTTAAAAGGAAACTAAAACACTATCCTATGAGAGAGGTTCCTCCGGTGTGGAGAGAAGTGGTTGCACCCCAGGGCGCTAATCCTGGTATACCCGCTCACTTTCAACGTGTATGGGTACATGTTCCTTGGAAAAGATCTGAGGTTCTGACCCTTAAACAATCCTTACCAGACCCCCGTAAAAATCCTGCTGGTTATTACAAAGAACTGTCCCAGACTGTTGATGCATGCATTATGAATTTAGCCGATATAGACATGCTGAATGATGGGAAATGTGGTCCCACAACCATTGTGGGCTAGGATTCGGAAAGAGTACCATGCCCAAGAATTGGGGGGTGATTGGGCTGCTATACTTGCCGCAGATAGACTCCAAGTGGGTGGTGTTAAACCTGATGCCTTAATTGCAGACCTTCCAGCTAGGGTTATTACCTTGATGAAAACTATGATGCCCGCTCTGCGAGTTAATTGGGACAAGTTAGCTGCCTGTAAGCAAAAGAAAGATGAAAGCGTTTCCGACTTTTTACTCGATTTGAGGAGACGTTTCTTGATCACAGTGGTCAGAATATGAGCACGGAAGGTGGCCAACGATTATTTGTAGATAAATTTGTTTTTAATTTGCCCCCTGAACTTTCCAATAAACTGAAGGATTCCGAAAGTGCGTGGGCCGTTTCCTCTTCTGCACAGATATTGGCTACTGCTCAGTATTATGACAATAGGGATAAATAGGAAAAGGACAAACTTGATAAAAAGACTAAGGTATTAAAAACGAAGTTCTTTTGCAACAGGCTTATCCCCCTCGCCCTGCTCAGCATCAGTTCCAGCCGCTTCCCCAATTCCAGAAGCTGTTGCAAAAACCTGAACCCTTTGTTCCCCGGCCCCCACTGGGTCCAAATCAATGCGCTTATTGTAAGGAGGAAGGTCACTTCAAAAATAGTTGCCCGGTTTTGTTGCAGCGTGCTGGTGGCATGCCTGGGCCGCGAGGCCAAGGTGGCTACCAGTCAACACCCAGGGGTAGGGGGCTAGGCACATCATCTCAAGATCAGCGTTCCTTTTCCCCTCAAAACTCCATGAATTATTTTGATCAGCATAATGCTAAGTCTGCCCATTATTACAATGATGATTATTATACCGAGGATGAGAGTCAGGGTTTTCATACTAGCTAGGACAGCCATAGACAAAGTGAGGGAGTCATATCAGTTCCAGTGGACCAAAATGGCCCTTATGTTAAAGTCGTTGCACTAGATGTTTCAGAGCCATTTCTATTGGACACTGGTGCAACAAAGAGTTCTATTATCCACTCTAAACTCCCTGGGGCACCTTTGTCTGGCTTAACAAATGTTTCTGTAGGATTTTCTGGCGCCCCAGTTCATAACCCAGTTTCTTGTCCTCTGCCCATCTCAATAGGTCCTTATGATTTGGAGGCTCCGCTTATTTTGACAACTGGTTGTGGTGAAAATGTGTTAGGTTTGGACTTGTTAAAAAGACTGTACGCGACATTGCATTGTTCCCTTTCTGGTGTACACCTCACTTTAGGGAAGAAATTGATTTCCCCGGCGGATTTGTCTAAAGACCAACTCCCCCCTGAATTGCGCTCCCTTCCTGCAACCCTCTGGGCTACAGGTCCCAATGATGTTGGTCTTCTGCGGATTCCGCCCTACATCGTCACCTTCAAATCCAATGTTGAGTTACCTCGCATTCCACAGTACAAGATTTCCAGTGATGGTGAAAAAGCTCTATTGGCTATTACTTATGATTTGGTTCAGAAAAGCGTGATTGAAGAGACAAGGGGAAATGTATGCAATAGTCCTGCTTTACCTGTTCTTAAACGCACTGACTCTTCCCAGCCACCCGTTTATCGTTTTGTGATTGACCTCCGGGAGGTCAACAAGATTGTTGTACCCCAATTTCCTGTCGTCCCAGATATCACTGCCCTATTGACAATGATACCTGCTTCGGCTGCTTGGTTTTCTATTATCGACCTTAAGAATGCTTTCGTCAGCATTCCTATTGCTGAGGAAAGTAGGGATATTTTCAGCTTCTCTTTAGGAGGCCGAAGTTTCCGGTTCAAGCGTGCTCCTCAAGGCTATTGCGAGAGTCCCTCCATTTACAGTCAAGCTTTGAAAACGCAGCTTGATGCTTTCTCTTTGCCCCCAGGTGCCACCCTTATTCAATACGTAGATGACCTGTTGGTTGCTGCTGATTCTGAGGACACTTGTAAACAGGTTACTATTTCACTGTTACGTCACTTGTCTGACCTTCATCACAAGGTTTCACCCTCTAAATTGCAATATTGTCGCCAAGAGATTACCTAGCTAGGTCATCTCTAGTCGAACGAGGGACGGCGATTGACCCCAGAACGTATCCAAGCAATTGCTCAAATGTCTGTACCATGTACACAAATGGCGGTGCGTGCCTTTTTGGGCATCACCTCTTATTGTAGACAGTGGATTCCAAATTTTTCTTTGCTAGCGAAACCTCTGTTGGCACTCACTCTCAAAGATACACCCCAACCTCTCCCTTGGACTGCGGAATGTCAGAAAAGTTTTACTGATTTACGTACTTCCTTGTGCTCTGCTCCTATGTTAGGTACTCCTGATTACAGTAAGCCTTTCACACTCTACATTCATGAGAGAGAAGGTTGCGCATTGTCAGTTTTAACGCAACCAGTTGGAGACAGGCAGCGCCCATGTGCCTATTTTTCGGCCACACTAGACCCAGTGGCCAAGGCGTTACCCAGTTGTCTGAAAGCCACAGCAGCAGCAGCAGTTTCCATTTGCCAGTCTGCTGGATTGGTACTGGATAATACTCTTATTGTCATGGTGCCGCATGCAGTAGATACTCTCCTAAATAGAACAAAGACTCAGCACCTTACGAGCGCCCGCTTGTCAGGGTACGAGCTGACACTCTTGGCCAGTCATGTACATATTAAATGATGCAATACCCTAAACCCAGCCACACTGTTACTGATCCCAGTAGAAACAGGTACTCAGGAGCAGCATGATTGTTTCCTCCGCACAGAGGAGGGGACAAAAGTTAGAGAGGATCTAAAGGACACTCCACTCCTGGACCCGGATGGGATCCTATGGGTGGATGGTTCTTGTTTCAAGCTCCCCAATGGTGAGACGACTTCGGCCTATGCAGTCACTACTTTGTACATAATTGTGGAAACAGCACGCATTAGGCACAATTCAGCCCAGGCAGCTGAATTGATAGCTCTGACTAGAGCTTGTGTTTTGGCTGAAGGAAAGAGAGTGAATGTGTTCACTGATAGCCATTATGCGTTTGGAGTGGCCCACAGTTTTGGTCGCCTGTGGAGGGAAAGAGGATTTCTCACCTCCCACGGCACTAAGATACAGCATGGTCAGTTGATAAATGACCTTCTCGAATCACTTACCTTGCCCACTCAGATAGCAATTGTCAAATGTAGTGCGCATAAGAAAATCACTGATGATGTGGGTCGAGGAAATGCTTTTGCAGACCAGACAGCGAAGGAGACAGCCAGAGACGTCACAAGCCGCATGTATGTTGCGGGCCCTGCTAGATGGGTCAGACAAGGAGGGATGTGTGAGGACACAATAGAAAGTGTAAAAATTATCCAGGTAGAGGCTACAGAGAATGAACTGAGTAAGTGGAGAGAGGGTACAGGAATGTTGGACGCGACAGGGTGTTGGACAGAATTGTCGGAACATCAGCGCTGGCTGTTACCAGACGCCTATGTACTTCCAGTAGTTACCATGGCACATGGTTCAGCCCACATTAGTGCTAAAGGGATATGCAAACTTCTGCCCCTGTATGGCAGAATGTGGGGATCCCTAAATGCGCAGATAATCTGGTTAAGCACTGTATTGTTTGCTTGATGCACAATCCAGGAAAGGGAACACCAACCCCAGCAGGCCACTTTGCCCCTCCAACGTACCCTTTTGAGGTGTTGCAAATAGATTACATTCACATGGAGCGATGTAATAATCTGAAGTATGTCCTTGTGGTGGTATGTGCCTTTTCTAGATGGATAGAGGCCTACCCCCTAAAGGATAATACTGCTCTGTCTACGGCTAAAGTCCTTTTGAAGGAGTTTTTCCCGAGGTTCGGCTTGCCTTGAATTGTCTGGAGTGACAATGGAAGTGAATTTGTGGGTCAGATAATGCAGAAAGTGTGTGCAGGTCTTGGTATCAGACAGAGATTCCATGCGGCAAACCACCCTCAGTCAGCAGGTTTGGTGGAATGCTATAATGGTACTCTTAAGCTCAAGCTCGCAAAGATACAGGCCAGCACAGGTCTTGCCTGGCCCGATGCTTTACGCTTGGCTCTTTTGTCTACTCGAACAACTGTTCATTCCCGTATGGGACTCAGTCCCTACGAGGTTGTGTTTGGACGCCCAGCAAATGTCTGGGGAGTCCCAAGGCCAAAGAAGTATTCCGAGATAGAGCATCCAATATTGATTGATTATTTGCATGACCTCACCACTAAATTGCGTGTCCTTCATCAACAGGTACAAGACGCTTTGCCTCAGGCTTCTACTTATCCTGGTCATACCATACAACCCGGCGATTGGGTGTGTGTGAAGAATTTTCAAAGATCGAAGAACTTGGAACCTCGCTGGAAAGAGCCTCGTCAAGTATTATTGACAACACGCACAGCTGTGAAGGTGGTCAGAAAAAAAAATTGGATCCACGGTGTGCATTGTAAGAAGGTACCCTTGCCTTTGCCTTATGACCAGTGGGTCCGTGAAGGTATTGGCGATTTTGAAGGTGAAATGGTCCCCCGATTCGTACCTTTTAGCAATGCACACCTAGATTGGACTCGATCTGAGAAAGAGGATGATGACGTTCTGCAGGACGCTGTACCACCACATCTCAGGTTGAACACGACTAATCCGGAGACACTTTTTCAGGACCAGACTGTGCCGAATAAAACGAGATACAATTTGAGGCCTAGAGTGGCTAGAGACAATTGAGAATTTTTCTTTTGATTAAGCTTTTCAGTGAAACTGACCATCCAATTAGGTTGCAGGGTCGTGGTAAGAGTCTTAGTTTGTGACCTGAGTAGTGGCAATAGGCCTGCAGGACTTGCAGTGTCATAGGACGGCTGATAATCACAGCTGAGTGAAGAAGGAAGACTGCCACGAGCAACATTTAGAGGATGCATTCTATTATATTAAGGAAAAATGATAAGAAGGATAAAATGAAGAAGAAATATTGCAAATTATTGTATAATAGATGTGGTATAACGTTGTGTATTTTAATCTTTTTATGTATTATATTAGCTTGTGTTGGTTGGGTTACTTATATTATGCAGCAGACACCTACACCTACCTCCCATCCCGTGTCTTTTCACACCACTGCCTCCCCGCACCAGTTACATACACTACCAGAACATGAGCAAAGTAGGAGAATGGAATATTTCAATAATCCATTCATTCAATTGTTGCACCAGCATCAATTGGTGGTCAATATCACCGATTGTTGGGTTTGTGGACTCTTGCCCCATACTACGGTTAAAGGGATGCCATATTTAGTTTTACCTTTTTCCCTGGGGGGGTATGCTTGGGCTTATGTGTCTATGTTCTCTAATGCTTACGAGAACCAACCCCGGCACCCTGTTGGTCCATATGGGGGTGGGGTTGACGTTAGTCATGACCCTCTGGTAAAGGGAATATTGGCTATGACCAAATATTACAGTAAAATTAATAAGTTCCCCGCCGACGAACGACGGGCATACATTGGCTGGAACGTGACCCGTTACGTTACTAGCCTTACAGATAGGGCCAGACGAAAGAGATCCCCGCCCATATGGACTGTACCCCACCGAGGCGACCTGTGTCTCCAAGGAAATGGTCAGAATGCTAAGGCCCAATTGGGAACGAGCTCTTGTGCACATACATATACCTATGCATCTCAGACTTCTCCACCGTTAGTGCCATCTCAGGAAACGTATTTTGTTTGCCATGACAGGGCCTATACATGGTTACCAACTAATTTCTCAGGATCATGTTACATGGCTTTTCTCCTTCCTCCGACATATACCGCCCCTTCGGGACATCACAGAAATAGGTACAGTAGGGGCGTCATTAATTCAGAAGATACAGCAGGACAAGAGGGAGGCCACTTTTTCAAAGGATTCCTCCCATTTTGGGGCCCTATGGCCAATAGCAGAAACATAAGGCACCTCACTCGAGTTGTTGAGGCAACGATAGATGAAACTGTAGGGGCACTGAGTAACCTCACAGCCGAGCTTCAGGCGGACCGCCTTATGACATTACAGAACAGGATGGTTTTAGATATCATTCTTGCGGACCGTGGTGGAGTATGTAAATTGATTGGATCCAGCTGTTGCATTTACATACATGACAACGCCCCTACAGTATACCAGGCCATCTCTAAATTGCATCTGATCGCTGAGTCCATTCACCAGGATGAAGGAGATTGGTCTTTGACAGAATGGTTTTGGGGAGTTTTGGAAAGTATTAACTTTCATTGGAATGATTTTGGCCATTATCTTCTCATTTTGCCTCTGTCTACAATGTGGTCCTGCTATCTGCGGCCTTTGTGCCACCATGTGAGTTCCAAGGCAGCAACAGCTTGACGACCTCATGGCTATTGACATTGACTCAGATTAACGTGAGTCTATGTGTTTTGCCTGCTTAATGGCAAAAGGAGGGTCTGAGGTAATTTAGTTTCGACTCCATTTTGTATTCAGTCGCCATTTTGTGTTGCCCTCACTCAGGCAGCTCGGTGAACGAAGTGTTTCTGCCCTTTGTACTGCTACGTGTCAAATAACCCCCTTTCCTTGTTGTGAAGCCAATTCCAGGAACTAGCCAGACTGACTAATACTTGTCTAGACTGACAAATCCTTGTCCCAACTATCTGTTGGCCTTCGGTATTCTTTCTCTGCATTATCTTATTTTGCAAGTCGTCCTTTGAAGCACACAAACACGTCCTGCCATTACTGATTGACCTATAGGTGCTGTCATTGATTGACTTATGGGGTTGGGCAAGAACACGACTCAAGGGGGATGTTCTGGTTACATGGTGCCTTGTTTTGAATGTTTTCCTATTAGCTAATATTTGGTGCATGAGGAGTGTTTTTCTTTGGGTGTATAAGGTTATAAAAGACTGTGAGCCACGGAGTAAAGTGGCAGTCTCCTGAGAACCTACCACTGATGTACTTCTAGGATAACTGTGCGTAGCTGCAGCTAATAAATTTGGTTTTCTACACTAACAGAGTATTCCGTGTCTCTGTACAACAAGGCAGGTGAACTCGGAGATTTCAGGCGTGCCCTGCGCCGCCAGGCCCTTAAAGGCCCGGTTCTTCAACCCTCCCAAAATGCTCACCCTCGGCTTGCTGCTGATGCTCCTTCAAACTTGCATCCAGCTCATGCTGGGTCACCACCAAGATGCACCCCATTAGTGGTGTCATGCTGTGCCGTGCCAAATGCCCAGTGCGAGGAAGCAGCCCCAAGGTCCTCTCCGCCATGTTCTTTGCCAGCTGACTGATGTCCTCCCACCTCTTGTGGCAGTGGGTGCGCCATCGGTTTGAGACCCCCAGAGCTCGAACCTTCACTGCAATGGCCCTCCACGTGGCCTTACGCTGGTGTACCTTGAGCTGCAGGCATGGGAGACAAGATGGGGAAATGATCAATGATACAGTGTTATGTACCGACATCTCTCAGTATAGCAGCAAGATACAAACTCATCACATATCCAACGATATGTCTATCAGAGACTAGAGTACATCTCACATGGTACCTCTGCATGGGAAAAGCTGATGTAAATGCATGCAGGTGTGAGGGGGAACACAGTCCTTGCACATCTCACACACATGCAGGATTCCAGCACTGAAACACCTATGTAGCCTGCCCACATCTCCAGTCCATTATTGGGTTGAGCAACACATACATTACATATCAACCTGTGTTTGAGGGTAGACTCACTGTGTCCAAGACTGCACAGCCCTCAATGTCCCTGCCCTGTGAATAGATAACTGTGTCATGGATGTCACATTGGGGAACATGATCTCACAAATCCAAAATCCCATTCACAAGGCCGGTCATGTGCAATCTACAGTGCTGAGATGGCCCATAGCTGGAGTGCAATGTGAAAAAACTATAAGAGAAGTGATGTGTCCTTTTCTTTATAGGCGGGGACTGTGCTGGCCAGCAGGCCTCACACTGAGATGGACTACAGGGGCACACACAGCAATTCAGCCAAGCAATCGCTGTCCTGACTACAGTATGAACAACCTTCTGTGTCACTGTATGGCTGACAACACAACACAGGCCACTCATACATACATGTGCAGGGAGGCAAATCTGTGGCATTGGGTACACACACCCTCCCCCTGGAGACAGCATGTCAGGCAGTGCATGACACTACCCCACACTCCCAGGCACATACTGCATCAGTCCAACTACATGTGTGGCTCCCCTGCCCTGCCCCCCCCACTGTTGAAGACTTACCACAACATTTGGGGTACCATATAGCCTTGGGTACTGTGTGAGCACCTCATCCACCAGGACCTCCAGCTCCTTGTTCGTTAAGGGACTGGCACGGATCTTCTCTGTCCTGTGGACATGAGACAACAGCGGCAGAATTGGGTGGTGAGGCGTCTCAGGCAGCAGTCCCTGGAGGAAGCAGCAGGTGAGGGGTGTCTGGCAGCAGTCCCTGGAGGCAGCAGCGGGTGAGGAGTGTCTGGCAGCAGTCCCTGGTGGTAGCAGCAGGTGAGGGGTGTCTGGCAGCAGTCCCTAGAGGCAGCAGCAGGTGGGTGGTCACTGGCAGCAGTTCCTGGAAGCACCAGCAGGTGAGGGGTCTCAGGCAGCAGTCCCTGGAGGCAGCAGCAGGTGAGGGGTGTCTGGCAGCAGTCCCTGAAGGCAGCAGCGGGAGAGGGGTGTCTGGCAGCAGGCTCTGGGAGCAGTGGAAATGTGAGGCTCACTCCCACACATATATAGCCCCCTGGGCTCATTGCAAAGGTGCCAAGCTGCAGCAATTGGTGGTCCAGGTCTGCCTCTTTCAAATGCATCCAATGACCGGTGTGCGCTAGCGCGATGGTGCATCTTTCAAATGCATCCAATGACCACCTCCGCGGTGGTGGAGCACGACTACCACGATCTTCAAAACTGCATCATGCCACCGCTATCGAGGTTCCCATTGGCTCCAGGGCAGGCTCCATGGTGGTGACACACCACAGGGGCCCGATGTGCGCTAGCGCGATGGTTCATCTTTCAAATGCATCCAATGACCGCCTCCGTGGTGGCAGAGCACGCCTACCGCGATCTTCAAAATTGCATCATGCCACCGCTATCGAGGTTCCCATTGGCTCTAGGGCAATCTCCATGGCGGTGACACACCGCAGGGGCCTGGTGTGTGCTACCGCAATTTTGGCGGCGGAGCATGCCAACCACCATTTCCCCATGTGTCCGTGCCTATCACTACCGCACATGTGGGAATGGGAGTGCTGGTGACACACTGCTTGAGCCAGGCGGTAGCTACCGTGATATGGGTGACATACATTGACACGAGGCATCGCCATTCAGGCAGCGGAGCATGCCAACCGCCATTTCCTATGTGTCCATGCCTATCACTACCACACTTGTGTGAATGGGGGTGCTGGTGACACACCGCCGGGGCCAGGCGGTAGCTACCGCAATATGGGTGCCATACATTGACACGAGGCACGGCCATTCAGGCGGCGGAGCATGCCAACCTCCATTTCCCCATGTGTCCATGCCTATCACTACCGCACTTGTGTGAATGGGGGTGCTGGTGACACACCGCCGGGGCCAGGCGGTAGCTACCGTGATATGGGTACCATACAATGTCAATGGCCATGTGGCAAACATCAGCAGTGCACAGTACCCACATGGTCAATGGCACATCATTGTGCACACAATGTCAATGTTCCATTTACTCCACTGGTAACTACACATGCCATGTTTGTGTGTGTGATTTCGTAGATTTGCCTGTACTCACTCACGTCACTTATGGATTTGATGGTCGTTGTGAGAAGGTGGCCTGGCATATGCTGGTCACTAGTTATAGTGGCCACCTTGCACCAGTTCAATTCGACTCTTATGGTAGATAGGTTTAAGATAATCTTTTAAAGAAAGCTATACTAGTGGTAGCTGTGGAGAGCAGCCTTCAGGCTAAGACTCAGAGGAATGTAAATGCAAAAACAACAGTTGATGGACAGAATGCAGAACAATGTCATACATTCACCCCAGTACAGAGATCTGGGCCTAAATCCATCGTTTTTTTGCTCACCATGCCATTCCAGTTTGAACCCAGCCATATGCAAATCAGTCTTGACCCTGTGCCCCATGGGAACAGTCCAGCCCGAACTGCCAAGCCAGGTCCTCCCTGGACTGGAAACAAGCATCCTAGGACCGGTTTCGGGCTTTCAGCCCTCGTCAGCCAGGATAGCCTGATTCCAGTGGCATGGAGAGCAAGGGGCTCACGTCTGAGCATACCCTTCCCACTCAGGGTGACAAATGCAAAAACAACAGTTGATGGACAGAATGCAGAACAATGTCATACATTCACCCCAGTACAGAGATCTGGGCCTAAATCCATCGTTTTTTTGCTCACCATGCCATTCCAGTTTGAACCCAGCCATATGCAAATCAGTCTTGACCCTGTGCCCCATGGGAACAGTCCAGCCCGAACTGCCAAGCCAGGTCCTCCCTGGACTGGAAACAAGCATCCTAGGACCGGTTTCGGGCTTTCAGCCCTCGTCAGCCAGGATAGCCTGATTCCAGTGGCATGGAGAGCAAGGGGCTCACGTCTGAGCATACCCTTCCCACTCAGGGTGACAAATGCAAAAACAACAGTTGATGGACAGAATGCAGAACAATGTCATACATTCACCCCAGTACAGAGATCTGGGCCTAAATCCATCGTTTTTTTGCTCACCATGCCATTCCAGTTTGAACCCAGCCATATGCAAATCAGTCTTGACCCTGTGCCCCATGGGAACAGTCCAGCCCGAACTGCCAAGTCAGGTCCTCCCTGGACTGGAAACAAGCATCCTAGGACCGGTTTCGGGCTTTCAGCCCTCGTCAGCCAGGATAGCCTGATTCCAGTGGCATGGAGAGCAAGGGGCTCACGTCTGAGCATACCCTTCCCACTCAGGGTGACAAATGCAAAAACAACAGTTGATGGACAGAATGCAGAACAATGTCATACATTCACCCCAGTACAGAGATCTGGGCCTAAATCCATCGTTTTTTTGCTCACCATGCCATTCCAGTTTGAACCCAGCCATATGCAAATCAGTCTTGACCCTGTGCCCCATGGGAACAGTCCAGCCCGAACTGCCAAGCCAGGTCCTCCCTGGACTGGAAACAAGCATCCTAGGACCGGTTTCGGGCTTTCAGCCCTCGTCAGCCAGGATAGCCTGATTCCAGTGGCATGGAGAGCAAGGGGCTCACGTCTGAGCATACCCTTCCCACTCAGGGTGACAAATGCAAAAACAACAGTTGATGGACAGAATGCAGAACAATGTCATACATTCACCCCAGTACAGAGATCTGGGCCTAAATCCATCGTTTTTTTGCTCACCATGCCATTCCAGTTTGAACCCAGCCATATGCAAATCAGTCTTGACCCTGTGCCCCATGGGAACAGTCCAGCCCGAACTGCCAAGCCAGGTCCTCCCTGGACTGGAAACAAGCATCCTAGGACCGGTTTCGGGCTTTCAGCCCTCGTCAGCCAGGATAGCCTGATTCCAGTGGCATGGAGAGCAAGGGGCTCACGTCTGAGCATACCCTTCCCACTCAGGGTGACAAATGCAAAAACAACAGTTGATGGACAGAATGCAGAACAATGTCATACATTCACCCCAGTACAGAGATCTGGGCCTAAATCCATCGTTTTTTTGCTCACCATGCCATTCCAGTTTGAACCCAGCCATATGCAAATCAGTCTTGACCCTGTGCCCCATGGGAACAGTCCAGCCCGAACTGCCAAGCCAGGTCCTCCCTGGACTGGAAACAAGCATCCTAGGACCGGTTTCGGGCTTTCAGCCCTCGTCAGCCAGGATAGCCTGATTCCAGTGGCATGGAGAGCAAGGGGCTCACGTCTGAGCATACCCTTCCCACTCAGGGTGACAAATGCAAAAACAACAGTTGATGGACAGAATGCAGAACAATGTCATACATTCACCCCAGTACAGAGATCTGGGCCTAAATCCATCGTATTCCCAGACGTGGGACCCGTGCTCACTACGCCACTGGAGTCAAGCTATCCTGGCTGATGACGGCTGATAGCCAGAAACCGGTCCTAGGATGCTTGATTCCGGTCCAGGGAAGACATGGCTTGGCAGTTCGGGCTGGACTGTTCCCATGAGGCACAGGGTCAAGACTGATTTGCATATGGCCATGTCTGAACTGGGGTGGCGTAGTGGGCAAAAGAACGATGGATTTAACCCAGATCTCTTGACTGGGGGAGAATGTCTGCATTGTCAGCATTCCGTCCATCATTTGTTTGTTGTAACGCTTTTCGCCCTAAGTGGGATGGGTATTCCCAGACGTGGGACCCGTGCTCACTACGCCACTGGAGTCAAGCTATCCTGGCTGATGACGGCTGATAGCCAGAAACCGGTCCTAGGATGCTTGATTCCGGTCCAGGGAAGACATGGCTTGGCAGTTCGGGCTGGACTGTTCCCATGAGGCACAGGGTCAAGACTGATTTGCATATGGCCATGTCTGAACTGGGGTGGCGTAGTGGGCAAAAGAACGATGGATTTAACCCAGATCTCTTGACTGGGGGAGAATGTCTGCATTGTCAGCATTCCGTCCATCATTTGTTTGTTGTAACGCTTTTCGCCCTAAGTGGGATGGGTATTCCCAGACGTGGGACCCGTGCTCACTACGCCACTGGAGTCAAGCTATCCTGGCTGATGACGGCTGATAGCCAGAAACCGGTCCTAGGATGCTTGATTCCGGTCCAGGGAAGACATGGCTTGGCAGTTCGGGCTGGACTGTTCCCATGAGGCACAGGGTCAAGACTGATTTGCATATGGCCATGTCTGAACTGGGGTGGCGTAGTGGGCAAAAGAACGATGGATTTAACCCAGATCTCTTGACTGGGGGAGAATGTCTGCATTGTCAGCATTCCGTCCATCATTTGTTTGTTGTAACGCTGTTCGCCCTAAGTGGGATGGGTATTCCCAGACGTGGGACCCGTGCTCACTACGCCACTGGAGTCAAGCTATCCTGGCTGATGACGGCTGATAGCCAGAAACCGGTCCTAGGATGCTTGATTCCGGTCCAGGGAAGACATGGCTTGGCAGTTCGGGCTGGACTGTTCCCATGAGGCACAGGGTCAAGACTGATTTGCATATGGCCATGTCTGAACTGGGGTGGCGTAGTGGGCAAAAGAACGATGGATTTAACCCAGATCTCTTGACTGGGGGAGAATGTCTGCATTGTCAGCATTCCGTCCATCATTTGTTTGTTGTAACGCTTTTCGCCCTAAGTGGGATGGGTATTCCCAGACGTGGGACCCGTGCTCACTACGCCACTGGAGTCAAGCTATCCTGGCTGATGACGGCTGATAGCCAGAAACCGGTCCTAGGATGCTTGATTCCGGTCCAGAGAAGACATGGCTTGGCAGTTCGGGCTGGACTGTTCCCATGAGGCACAGGGTCAAGACTGATTTGCATATGGCCATGTCTGAACTGGGGTGGCGTAGTGGGCAAAAGAACGATGGATTTAACCCAGATCTCTTGACTGGGGGAGAATGTCTGCATTGTCAGCATTCCGTCCATCATTTGTTTGTTGTAACGCTTTTCGCCCTAAGTGGGATGGGTATTCCCAGACGTGGGACCCGTGCTCACTACGCCACTGGAGTCAAGCTATCCTGGCTGATGACGGCTGATAGCCAGAAACCGGTCCTAGGATGCTTGATTCCGGTCCAGGGAAGACATGGCTTGGCAGTTCGGGCTGGACTGTTCCCATGAGGCACAGGGTCAAGACTGATTTGCATATGGCCATGTCTGAACTGGGGTGGCGTAGTGGGCAAAAGAATGATGGATTTAACCCAGATCTCTTGACTGGGGGAGAATGTCTGCATTGTCAGCATTCCGTCCATCATTTGTTTGTTGTAACGCTTTTCGCCCTAAGTGGGATGGGTATTCCCAGACGTGGGACCCGTGCTCACTACGCCACTGGAGTCAAGCTATCCTGGCTGATGACGGCTGATAGCCAGAAACCGGTCCTAGGATGCTTGATTCCGGTCCAGGGAAGACATGGCTTGGCAGTTCGGGCTGGACTGTTCCCATGAGGCACAGGGTCAAGACTGATTTGCATATGGCCATGTCTGAACTGGGGTGGCGTAGTGGGCAAAAGAACGATGGATTTAACCCAGATCTCTTGACTGGGGGAGAATGTCTGCATTGTCAGCATTCCGTCCATCATTTGTTTGTTGTAACGCTTTTCGCCCTAAGTGGGATGGGTACTCCCAGACGTGGGACCCGTGCTCACTACGCCACTGGAGTCAAGCTATCCTGGCTGATGACGGCTGATAGCCAGAAACCGGTCCTAGGATGCTTGATTCCGGTCCAGGGAAGACATGGCTTGGCAGTTCGGGCTGGACTGTTCCCATGAGGCACAGGGTCAAGACTGATTTGCATATGGCCATGTCTGAACTGGGGTGGCGTAGTGGGCAAAAGAACGATGGATTTAACCCAGATCTCTTGACTGGGGGAGAATGTCTGCATTGTCAGCATTCCGTCCATCATTTGTTTGTTGCAACGCTTTTCGCCCTAAGTGGGATGGGTATTCCCAGACGTGGGACCCGTGCTCACTACGCCACTGGAGTCAAGCTATCCTGGCTGATGACGGCTGATAGCCAGAAACCGGTCCTAGGATGCTTGATTCCGGTCCAGGGAAGACATGGCTTGGCAGTTCGGGCTGGACTGTTCCCATGAGGCACAGGGTCAAGACTGATTTGCATATGGCCATGTCTGAACTGGGGTGGCGTAGTGGGCAAAAGAACGATGGATTTAACCCAGATCTCTTGACTGGGGGAGAATGTCTGCATTGTCAGCATTCCGTCCATCATTTGTTTGTTGTAACGCTTTTCGCCCTAAGTGGGATGGGTATTCCCAGACGTGGGACCCGTGCTCACTACGCCACTGGAGTCAAGCTATCCTGGCTGATGACGGCTGATAGCCAGAAACCGGTCCTAGGATGCTTGATTCCGGTCCAGGGAAGACATGGCTTGGCAGTTCGGGCTGGACTGTTCCCATGAGGCACAGGGTCAAGACTGATTTGCATATGGCCATGTCTGAACTGGGGTGGCGTAGTGGGCAAAAGAACGATGGATTTAACCCAGATCTCTTGACTGGGGGAGAATGTCTGCATTGTCAGCATTCCGTCCATCATTTGTTTGTTGCAACGCTTTTCGCCCTAAGTGGGATGGGTATTCCCAGACGTGGGACCCGTGCTCACTACGCCACTGGAGTCAAGCTATCCTGGCTGATGACGGCTGATAGCCAGAAACCGGTCCTAGGATGCTTGATTCCGGTCCAGGGAAGACATGGCTTGGCAGTTCGGGCTGGACTGTTCCCATGAGGCACAGGGTCAAGACTGATTTGCATATGGCCATGTCTGAACTGGGGTGGCGTAGTGGGCAAAAGAACGATGGATTTAACCCAGATCTCTTGACTGGGGGAGAATTTCTGCATTGTCAGCATTCCGTCCATCATTTGTTTGTTGTAACGCTTTTTGCCCTAAGTGGGATGGGTATTCCCAGACGTGGGACCCGTGCTCACTACGCCACTGGAGTCAAGCTATCCTGGCTGATGACGGCTGATAGCCAGAAACCGGTCCTAGGATGCTTGATTCCGGTCCAGGGAAGACATGGCTTGGCAGTTCGGGCTGGACTGTTCCCATGAGGCACAGGGTCAAGACTGATTTGCATATGGCCATGTCTGAACTGGGGTGGCGTAGTGGGCAAAAGAACGATGGATTTAACCCAGATCTCTTGACTGGGGGAGAATGTCTGCATTGTCAGCATTCCGTCCATCATTTGTTTGTTGTAACGCTTTTCGCCCTAAGTGGGATGGGTATTCCCAGACGTGGGACCCGTGCTCACTACGCCACTGGAGTCAAGCTATCCTGGCTGATGACGGCTGATAGCCAGAAACCGGTCCTAGGATGCTTGATTCCGGTCCAGGGAAGACATGGCTTGGCAGTTCGGGCTGGACTGTTCCCATGAGGCACAGGGTCAAGACTGATTTGCATATGGCCATGTCTGAACTGGGGTGGCGTAGTGGGCAAAAGAACGATGGATTTAACCCAGATCTCTTGACTGGGGGAGAATGTCTGCATTGTCAGCATTCCGTCCATCATTTGTTTGTTGTAACGCTTTTCGCCCTAAGTGGGATGGGTATTCCCAGACGTGGGACCCGTGCTCACTACGCCACTGGAGTCAAGCTATCCTGGCTGATGACGGCTGATAGCCAGAAACCGGTCCTAGGATGCTTGATTCCGGTCCAGGGAAGACATGGCTTGGCAGTTCGGGCTGGACTGTTCCCATGAGGCACAGGGTCAAGACTGATTTGCATATGGCCATGTCTGAACTGGGGTGGCGTAGTGGGCAAAAGAACGATGGATTTAACCCAGATCTCTTGACTGGGGGAGAATGTCTGCATTGTCAGCATTCCGTCCATCATTTGTTTGTTGTAACGCTTTTCGCCCTAAGTGGGATGGGTATTCCCAGACGTGGGACCCGTGCTCACTACGCCACTGGAGTCAAGCTATCCTGGCTGATGACGGCTGATAGCCAGAAACCGGTCCTAGGATGCTTGATTCCGGTCCAGGGAAGACATGGCTTGGCAGTTCGGGCTGGACTGTTCCCATGAGGCACAGGGTCAAGACTGATTTGCATATGGCCATGTCTGAACTGGGGTGGCGTAGTTGGCAAAAGAACGATGGATTTAACCCAGATCTCTTGACTGGGGGAGAATGTCTGCATTGTCAGCATTCCGTCCATCATTTGTTTGTTGTAACGCTTTTCGCCCTAAGTGGGATGGGTATTCCCAGACGTGGGACCCGTGCTCACTACGCCACTGGAGTCAAGCTATCCTGGCTGATGACGGCTGATAGCCAGAAACTGGTCCTAGGATGCTTGATTCCGGTCCAGGGAAGACATGGCTTGGCAGTTCGGGCTGGACTGTTCCCATGAGGCACAGGGTCAAGACTGATTTGCATATGGCCATGTCTGAACTGGGGTGGCGTAGTGGGCAAAAGAACGATGGATTTAACCCAGATCTCTTGACTGGGGGAGAATGTCTGCATTGTCAGCATTCCGTCCATCATTTGTTTGTTGTAACGCTCAGAGGAATGTAAAGCAGCTTGTTTTACCTTATAATCTCTTGAATTACCAAATGAAAGGACACCACACAGGTATATATATCAAATATATATGTATTTATTTCTAGACACACTCTACTAATCTCTTTATAAGATTAGAAGTCAGGAACACATTCAAATATCAACGTTTCACAATAAGTTAAGCACAAATATGGCTGGGGCCCTAGGGGCGTACCAGACCATATACTAAAAAAGAGGTTTAGAAAAGCCGACTTGCAAGGGGACAAGGCCTAGGGCCTGTAGAAACGCTGGGGCTTCACTAATCCACCCAAGGCAGGTAAGTAAAAAACCCACAGGAGACGCGTGCAGTGTGAGAACACAGCCGCGGGTTCCCTATTGATTTCAATGGAGCAAGTTGCGTTTGGATTTTTTAAGTTTTAGGGTACTTCGAGGAAGTCTACAAGTAAGCCACTTACAAGGTAAGTAATTCGAGGGCCAACAAACAGTAGGGCACCGGAGTGCACGAGTTACCTCACCCAGGGAAGCCAGGTGCATAGGTGTCTTTTGGTGTCCGGTCGCGTCGCTGTTTTCTATGGAAGCCAATGAAGATTTGCTGATTGTGAAGACTGAAGAAGTGTCCGGTGGAATCCAAGGTTGGATTCAAGATGAAGAAGACCTGAAAGCAGAAGGGACAGTGTTCACAGTCACTTGCCAGTGACCCGGGGCCAGGAAGATGGATGCCCACCGATGTCGGGTGATTTCAGGTGATCAAGGGTGTTTTAACTCTTCGCTCACGAGGTCCAGGAGAGATCGACGATGGCCAGCAGCTGGATTCGGAGTGTCGCACAATGTCTGCTGCTGACTGAAGTATCAGCAGCCGGATTGGAGCCAACAAGCTTTGGCAGCATCAAGTCTCATGAAAAGTGAATAAAGTCAATGGTGCAAACCAGCAAAGTCTGAGGGACTAACCCAGCAAGAGTGATTGAGGGCATGCCTGGAGCAACTAGGGGAGCCCTTTGGTTTGATAAGAAAGTCTTCAGGGGACCCACAAGTCAACAGGCAACGGATCGCAAAGATGCCTCATGAGGAAATGCTTTACAGGAGCCCACGATCACTCAGGAAGGGGTAGGCCTCTGATTTTCGGTGCACAACCTGCTGGTGGCTGGGGCCACAAACGATCCAAAGCACAAGTTCATAGAACATTGTGAAGGGGTTGCACTTGACAATAGTACATGGTACCCAGGTATTGCTGTTCCTCATCACTCGTGGGGTCCACTCGCCACAGTTTTGCTGGGGACTCGCAATGTCCGTCGACCAGTCAGGAAATCTACTTCTGGGGCTGCAGGGACTTCGGACTCTGGCGGGAGCAGGAAAGTTTGCGACTGTTGATTAGAGTTTCTGGTGCCTGCCAAGCAGGGGAGTCACTCCTTGACTCCAAGGGAGATTCTTCTGTCTTCCAAAGGTAGTGGAACATCGAAGGGCCAGAATTCGTCTTGTAAAGTGTCATCCAGGGATATCTGATTTTCAATGGCAAGGTTTCCCTAACTTATACTAAAAGGAAGGGAGGGACTAGCTTTATGACCACTCCTCTGGGAGGGTCAGGGAAGTGGGTGGTTACACCCACTTTCCTTTGTCCAGTTGCATGCCAGAGCAGGGGCAGATAGCCCCTGAACCGGTTTGAGCTGGCATATGCACAGAGGAGCCTACTGCTCCCCCAGTGCAGGCCTTCAAAGCACTCTAGGAGTGCACCCACCCAGCCCCAATACACTAAATCCTGTCTGGAAGGTGGTGACACCTCCCTGTAACAGGATGCCTATTGTTGGGCCTCCTCCACTGCGAGTTTCAGTCAGCAGCAGGAGGGCAGCCCAGTGTCTGTGCTGGTGGCATCCATTTTGTGATGCCAGGACTCTTTCAGATTTCTACAGTGTTTCCACAGTAGGTACCTGTCGTCCCCTCTAGAAGGGTGGGATCATACTCCCACGCCAGTTACTGGTGTGGGGGTATGATTCCAAGTTGTTTGACACCAAACACGACATGTTTTGATGCAGTCATTCCAAAGTTAGCATTTAACGGTAGGTTATAATGCACTTAAGAGTATATGGTTTAACTGCATCCACAAACAGCCACAGAGAATAGACTCTGCCAGCTGCAGAGGGGCCCTGCTCAGGCAGAGGCACCCCCTCTCAATATAAACCAAGCACCCTGACCCCAGGATTGATAGGGCCTGCCTTAGGGGTAACTGAGAGGTTTATGTGTGTGTGTGTATAGTGAGATATAGGAACCTATACCTCAGTGAGGAGTGCTAACACTACCTCACCCAGGCTGCAGTAGAAGACCTGTGATGTCAGATTTAATCTACTTCCCAGGGATGGCATAATACATGCTTCAGCCCCTGGTAGGCCTGTGGAGTACCTATGCCCTTGGTACCTAGGGTACCATATACTAGGGGCTCATAAGGTACCACAGTATCCAATCACTAGTGCATCTAATATGCACTCCAAGTTGTTTAGAAAGAACAGAGAGGCTGGGGCCCTGATTAGCAGGGTCCCAGCCAGACTATAGCCAGAAACCATTGTTAACATCAGAAAAAAAGTGGGGGCAACATAAGTGCAGATCCTACTCTCCTACAGTCGTGTAGGCAGAACAGTGTTGTTCTGGACTCTACAATGTGGACACATGTCAATGTGTTGAGGTGCAGTGACAATCACAGCGATGCTCGTCTCAATGAATGATGATCTCTTTTGCATTGCCTCTCATGACTGCTCATGCACACATTCGTCATTCCTGCGCCGACTGTGGTCATTGTGTGGTGGATGTGTGCCAGGTTGAAATGAAGCATTAAGGTGTGACAGGTACAGCAGCTAGGTAGGAGAGAGAGGGGTTGATTTTTTACACATATGCTGGATGCTATACTTCCAGGCGTGCCCATGTGAAATGTGGCCATATCCCTTTGTGCATTCACATTGACCAAGGTGGTGTTTGAGGTACTTGTCTTGTGTAAGTTGACAGGTGTGCCCTTTGTTTAGCTGAAGGTGTCCCTACATGTAAGCTGGTCTGTTACTCAATAATGATGTCAGTCATTGTTGTCGATGTGTCATCCAGAACGTGATATGCTGTGCCCATCTCATGATGTATTGCATTGACGTGTGTCCACTTTCATCTCAAACAGGAGGAGGCCAAATTTGATTTGTCACTTGACGGTGCTGGAGGACATCAAGGATGTGGCGATCATCTGGAAATGCCATCTGGATAGAGCCACCCTGAAAACCCTGTGTGATCTGTTGGAGCCCCACCTGCAGCCTCGCCGGACATATCCAACAGCTTTCACCCCTACTTATAAGGTGATGGCAGCCCTGCATTTTTTCGCCACTGGATCGTTCCAAGAGACAGTGGCCATCACTGGTGGGATGTCACAACCGATGTTCAGCATGATGCTGCGTGATGTACTGTCCGCCATGATGATATACAAGGACAGATACATCCATTTCCCCAGGTGTGCTGAATTGCCAGCTGTGAAGGGAGACTTTTATCCCCTTGGACACATCCCCAATGTTGTTGGTGCCATTGATTGCACCCATGTCGGGCTTGTGGCACCACAGGCAAGTGAGCACATTTACAGGAATCGCAAGCATTACCACTCCATAAATGTGCAAGTGGTGTGCCTGGCAGATATGATCATCTCCCACGTGTGTGCTAAATTCACAGGCTCGGCCCAAGACTCCTACATCCTGTGAAACAGCATTGTGCTCCAGCTAATGGCTAATCTGCTTCCCGAGAGTGCATGGATTGTGGGTGAGTATGCCTAGTTGTATGGCGTGCTGGGTGTGTGACCTGCTGCCCTCTGCCTCAGCGACATTGCAAAGTCTATTTGTGTTTGTCATACATAAGTGACTCTGTATATCCCAACCGTCCCTGGTTGCTGAGCCCACTGAGGAATCCCAGGACCCCAGCTGACGTCTGCTACAATGAGGGCCATGGGAGGACACGATGTGTGGTGGAGCGTACTTTTGGTCTGCTCAATTCACTTTTCCGCTGCCTGGACAAGACCGGAGGTACACTGGCATACTCGTCCGGGAAGGTGTATCAGATTGTAGTGGCATGCTGCATGCTCCACAACCTAGCCATTCGTAAGGAGATTCCCCTGCTCCTGGATGATGGTGAGGACCCAAGGCCCCAGCCTGCAAACCAACCCTTGTCCAGTGATGAGGACAGCGGAGAAGAGGAAGGTGTTGACCTGCGTGAACAGTTCATCACACGCTACTTCACTTGAAGGTGGGTGACAATGTATAGCATACCCATTGTCTGCTGATATTGCTGTTGTCGTGAAGGGGCATGTGAGAATTGTAACAGCAGCCAGTTGTAGACTCAGCAGTGGTTGGCAATGTGTCGAGGACAGGTCATTTGGTAACATCTATAGGACGTGTATGTTGACATTTGTTGCCCATGGTGACGTGTGCATGTTGGGTTATCCTGATGGTAGGTGTTGTGTGATGTCTGTGATGCCAGACCAGTGAATGTTGTTCTGTTGTGTTTCCCTAGGTGCCTTCAACTTCTCCCTGCCTACATACAGCCCATACTCCTGGTACATTGTGATCATGTTGAAGACTGTACATCCTGCAATAAAGACAGAGCAGACACGACAACATGTGTGTAAGGATATTTTATTTGCAATGGTGAGATCTGAGGGGGGTGTACATTTCCATTGGGGTGGTGGTGGAGCAGTGAGTTGACAGTTATGGTAAATGAGATAATCGAGTAGTCACCACATTGATGTGGTGACCCAGTCCAACAGACAGATGCCATTCACAAGGCAGTGTGGGGAAGGACAGTCCAAAAAGTCAATGCAGTGGTGAAGAGGGTTGTCATCATGGCTGGCTCCGTGACTAGCGTCTGGCAGGTGCTTTGCCTCCAGATACTTCCAGGGTCTTCTTAGGACGGCCCCTTCGTCGTTTGGCAGGGGGGCCCTGCTGCAGGGCCAGTAGGGTCTGAGGACTCACCCCTCTATGTGGGCACAGGGGAAGATGGAGAACTGTCATCCTGCGGCCTACCAGAGGGAGGTGGAGGTGTTGTTTGTGGTGCAGGCCTGTCCCTCAGTACACCACTTGCTGGCCCAAGAGGTCCATGATTTGTCCCATGCAGGTGTCGATGGACCTCATTAGCAGGATGAGCTCATGCAACAATTCGTCCGACCGGCCCGTTCGTCCCTGGGCCTGTTCGTATGCACCAAGGACTCTGGCGATGTGTTCTGGGGATTGTGTCCCGGCCTCCTGGTGTCTGTTGGTGACCCTGCCCCTCCCACCTTCCCTGCTGCCATGGACCTGTTGCCTCACCACTGTGGGCACCCGTATCCTCTCCCTGCCCTCCTCTGTCGGTGGTGTGGGGTGGTCATCCTCTGGGACAGGGAGGGTGTTGCAGGCAGCACTGGTGGTGGCGGTGGTGGTGGTGGCGTTGGCCGCACAGGCCGTGACAGCAAGGGTCTGTTGTGAAGTTGTTATTGCCGCAAATGTGGTGGGGGGGACGATGGGGTCCTGGGAACTGTTGCTCCCTGGCACACCAGATGGGCTGGCGTCGAGCTCATCGTCCATGGAATACTGGGAGTCAACATCCGAGAGTCCATGTACCGGGGGGGGACTGGTTCTGTAGGTTGCTGGGGTTGTCCTCTGCAGTGAGTGCTTGGTCACCTTTGGGTCAGATGGGAAATGGCAATTGTAGTGAACCCTGCAAGCTTTGTGTTAGCTGTGTGTCATTCACTTTTTGTACACTGCACAATTGACTGATCATCACATTGTTTACTATGTGCACTACTGTGCTTCCTGACATGATGCAGTGGTACATGCATTACTTGTCCATGGTGTGAGGTGTCAATACATACCATGCGCCACATGCATAATTTATGATTACAGGGACCTGTTGACATCTAGGGACTGGCACAACATGTTATTTTATTGAGGACTCTTTGTTGATTTGTCTGACCTGGCAGGCGTCACATCTGGCAATGCACTGACCATTGTCATCTCCTGCATACCTATGTCCTGTCATGTGCATATCTTGATTTGTACCACCACACATGCTTTTGTATTTTTCGAATGGTCCTTGTTGCACTTGCCCCATGGCGATGCACATGTAACTAGGTGCTGTGCATGATTGTGCCCTGACTTTCTTCCACATGTGCATTGGTGTGTCACACTTTGGTAGCTGTGACAGTTTCCTTAGCTTACCTGTGTGCACACTGTGCTTGGCAGTGGGGTAGGTGTGCCTCTTTGTGCAATTAGAGGGCTGGTGTTGTCATATGGCACCATTTATTTTGTGACGAATGTTGGGTGCACGCACTGGCTACTTACCTGTAATGTGCCCACATTTGGGTTTGGTATGTGACACATCTGTGTGTGCATGGTGGAGGCTTACATCCTGCTCAGTGGGGTCACAGGACAGAATAATATGTCTACCTACCTGTAAGTTTGTTTGGTGTACTGCAATGGCTTCCATATGCTTCTAGGTGGGGTGGGGGAGGGCTCCATCCTGCTGAGGTGGGGCAGGGGGCATGGTGGGAGTGGTAGTGCAGGCCTCCCACCCACAGACACCCTCACAGGGAAGATGGCTACCTACATGTAAGTTTGATGAGTGTAATGTAATGGCTTCCAACTGCTTCTGGGTGGGGGAGTGCTCCATCCTGCTGAGGTAGGAGGCAGGGGGCATGGTGGGAGTGGTAGTGCAGGCCTCCCACCCACACACACCCTCCCAGGGAAGATGGCTACCTACCTGTAAGTTTGATGAGGGTAATGTAATGGCTGACACATGCTTTTGGGTGGGGTGGTGGGAGGGCTCCATCCTGCTGAGGTAGGGGCAGGGGGCATGGTGGGGGTAGTGGTACAGGCACCTCATTGTGGAGATGGCTACCTACCCGCAAGTTTGATGAGGGTAATGTAATGGCTGACAGCTTTGTAGTTGTGCAAGACAATACATAGCAGTGTGGTGGTAGTAATGTGTTTGTACTTACCAGCCTCCACTCCCCTGGCTACTTCTGTTGGACTCTCTGGATGCAGTATGGCAAGCACCTTTTAATCCCATGGTGTGAATGGTTTTTGTGGAATGGGAGGGCCACCGCCAGTCCTCCGAGCCAACTCACGGTTCTTGCTTCTCCTCTCCTTGACAACCCTCTTCAGATCATGCCACCGCTTGATGATCTCCTTTTTTGATCTTGGGGTAGTCCCTACTGCATTGACCCTTTGGACTATCCTTGCCCACATTTGTGTCCTTGTGGCTAATGGTGTCTGGTGGACCAGGCTACCAAACAGCTGTGGTTCCACTCTGACTATCTCATCTACCATGACTGTCCACTCACACTCTGTGAATTTGGGCATTTTCTGTGTGGCCATGGTGTGTGGTGTTCAAAGTGGTTGTGGGTGCAGGAGTGTGAGTGGTGGGTGTGGTTGTGATGTGTATGGTGTGTGATGTGCAGGGGGGTTAGTTTTGCAGGTGTGGAGGTGGTGGTGGTGCTGTGTGTGGTGTGGCGAGTGATGTTGTGTTGTTTGTCTCTCCTTTGAGCTGGGGTGTGTGTCCCTTCTCTCCTGGAGTACTGCTAAGGTTGTGGTCAGGGAAGGGGCTCGTTTTATACTCAGCTATGTGGGTGTGTCCAAATGGGGTATTGCTGTCAGGTGTGTTGTCCTGGGAAATGTATTTTTCTTTTTGCCATGTTTGTTGTGTCATTGGGGTGTGTTTTGTATATTTGGGGGCCATGGCTAGTTTTCTGTGTGCACTTTTTGGCCTTATTGTGGGTTTTTTGTTTCGTCTGCCATATTTTTCACAGATCGTCCGCAGCGGTGGCCATGCTGCAGCTCTTCCACTGGCTCTCCCATTCATCTCATTGTGCAACTGCAGCGGTCGGAAACAGCGGTACGTACCACGGGACCGTCAGGGATATCCATATTTCCCGTGCGGTGTCTCCACTGTACCTGTGGCGGGTTGGTGTTTTTCCACTGCGTATCCGACCGCCACGGATGGAGTTTGGCCATCTCCGCCCGCTACGGGTGGGTTTTCTTGGCCCCGTTCCGCCGTGGTCGGTGTTTTTTGGCAGATAATCCTAATTTGGCCACCCGTTTTTCCACGGTGCCGGCGGGCGGTTGTTTTCCGCTTCCATGGCGGTCGGGGTGCTTTTCCGACCACCATCCTAATAGGCCCCTAAGTGTCAAAAAGTAACGAGTAACTACTACATTTTTGGACAGTATTTTTGGGAGGAAAGGGCTACTCAACTATGTCATTAATGATAAAGGCCACACAATTTGTTTCGGAGTTGGTACCAATTTGTTTGAAAAAAGAATGATATTAAACATAAGACAACTTCGGACTTTCTGTACTTTACCCTCTCTTAAAGTGCTTGTGCTCTCATCTCTAAACATGTTAAAATAGGTATACACCTGACTGGCACATTTAATTTACTTGTAGTTCCTATCATGTGGTTCTACATGTAACCAGGTCCTGTAAATTAAATACTGCTAGTGGGATGCAGCACTCATTATGCCACCCACTAAAGTAGCACTTTAAACATGCCCCAAGGCCTGCCCCTGCAGCTAGAATATGCAGTTTTTAACTGCCATTTTGACCTGGCAAAATAAAACTACTTATTAGTCACCCCGATAGGCCTAATGCCATCAGGCAGGGTGCATGGTACTGATATTCACACTTCTTTAATTTTTGGAAGGGTCTTCAATCACAGCGTATGATCAATATGAAACTGCTTTTATAAGTTGAATATCCCAAAATAAACATATAATATAAAAATACATATTGGGAAACATCAAATAGTTTCCTATATTGGCATCCCGGGTTTCCATAGGAAGATCATTTTTTTGACAAATCTTTATAAATCTTTACAAAATAAAGTATCAACCTCAGCTCCTTCATGGAAAATGTCAGACTGATCCATCAAGTAGGGACCAATGAAAATGGGGTCCTAGAACATTGATTTTCAGTATTAATTTTCCTACTAATTTTAGGAAGTGGTGAAGAAAAACATCTGAACGGAATTACACAAAATCTGGGAAAAAGGTTGAATTTTACACAGACAGAGTGATTTTGTATTTAAAGAGGTGTTCATCTTCATCATAACGGGGTTCAAAATATTTGTAGATATGGACTGCTGGTATTCAGTTATGCTTTGATTGATAACTTTAGAGGGGACTAACCAATCCTCATAGGATAGCCACCACCTAAACAATATGTTGTGGCAGCAATTATAGCACTTTAACATGGTCCTTGCATCAGGATAGTGAATAAGAAAATATATGCCGGGGGCATTTGAGGGGGTCCCAAAAGGACCCTCACCCTTGATTGGCTGGCCACACCATGAACAACATGGTGTGGCAGCCATTACAGGACTCAGGAACATGGTCCCCATTGAAATGCATTGCAGTGAAAGCATGTTTTTGAGGGTCACAAAAAGTAGCTCACATAAAGCATGATAACAGATTTTAGTCACCCAAATCGTTTCTTGGTGGTACGATACCAGTTTTAGGAATTGTGGTGTGTTATAAGCTGAGCTTACCCTTTGAATAACGCTGATCCTCTGTTGGTATTTGACAACCATGTTAGAGAGAAAATGTTTTTTTCTCATGATTTTCTCCAAGGTTATTTAAGGTGCTTCAGAAGCTGAAATTAAAGCACATTCTCTGTAAACTCACACTATCTTCCTCAGTCATATGAGAATAAAGTCAGACATTCTGAGTAAAAAATACTTGCAAGAGCAGCCTGTAAGTTGATTCCAGAGTTCTACTGCAGCCCTCAACAGTGTTCTAATGAAAAGAGTACTAAAATTCTGTATTCATGACAAAACATAGGCACACCTGACCTTTTAGAAAGAAGAAAATTAGTGGATTTGCTTTATCATAGAAATTACGGTTAGTGTTGTAGAAAGCTAAAATAGGGACACATACTCTGAGTTCTCAAGTATCTTTCTCATCGATGTCAGTAAAATATGCTGATATGCAGAGTCAAACACAATTCCAATACCAGAAGCAGTCTGTCAGTTCACTCCCTGGTGATCATCTGCAGCTTCCGACAGGGTTCTAATGAACAACCAGAGCGCTAACATTCTGTATTAATGACAAAATCAACTGTGGCACACCTTAAGACATCTTGAAGTATTTCCTTTGGTAATTAATGAAATTATGGGATTGGATTTTGTCACAGAAATGATCGTTAGTGTTGTAGGAAACTAAACAGAAGAAACACTTTCTATGAGTTCTCAAATATCTTTCTCATCCATGTCAGTAAAATATTCTGACATGCAGACTGAAAAATATACTTTTAATGCCAGCAACAGTCTGTCAGTTAACTCCCCAGGGCCTCATTTATGAAAAGTGACGCATCACTGCGTGAAAACAGTGATGCGCCACTTTTCACTGCGCCCTCCCTGCGACTCCAGTGATGCGTCATATTTACAGTATGACGCATCATGTCGCAAGGAGTGACAGATACGTCAGTATTTCTGACGCATCTGTAGGCGCAAAAGTGACGCATCGCTGGAGTGTGTCACAAAAGTGACGCAACTCCAGCAATGTGTCCTTTCACATGGGGCAAGCCCCATGTGAAAGGGCCTGCGTCAGTCTTACGCCTGCTGTGAGGCAGGCGCAAGAAATTGACGCATTTGCACACTAGAAGTGGCGCAGTGAAATCTCGTAGATTTCACTGCGTCACTTCTACGACCCTTTGTTGCGTCAAAACGCCCCCCTTGCATACATTATACCTGGCGCAGGAATAATGTGGCGCAGGGGTTTACAAAGTGACGCATCTACCTAGATGTGTCACTTTGTAAATATGGCGCAAAATGGCGCATATTTTCTGCCACTGGTGCGTCACAAAAAGTGACGCACCGGCGGCGCAAAAGTGACGCAGGGGCTCATAAATGAGCCCCCCAGTGTTTATCTGCAGCTTCCCACAATGTTCTAATGAACAATGAGTGTTCTAGCATTCTGTAAGTAAGACAAATGTACTTTTCTCGAGTCATAGTGAAAGTCATAAATACATTGCGTGACAACATGGTCTATACGATAAAAATAAAAATAATGAAAACATGCCAGTGATACACCAAGTGCCCATCACCAAGATGAAAACTTCGCACTTATACTTACAAATGAACACTGATGTTTTCATTATTTTTATTTTTATCGTATAGACCATGTTGTCATGCAATGTATTTATGACTTTCACCACGACTCGAGAAAAGTCAGTTCATGTATTTCCCTGTATGAATAGATGCCCACGTATTTGCTGTTTGTTTAAAAAGGAAATTAATTGTTAAAAATTCTAAAATCACTTTATCTGTATTTACTTATAGAGAATCAAGGCCCCTAAAGAAGGGCCAATTCAGTCCCGAAATGCATTGGGCAATTTTTGAAACGTTTTGAATGCATTTCTGGATTCGTCACAGTTCTTGAAGAAATTTATGTTCATGGAAAAAAATGAATGATTTTATGTTATAAATTTTTTTTTCAGTTATTGAAAAAGGACATTTCAGTGTGATGTTCATTGGGTATTAATTATTTATGTTTCTTTTTGCATAAAATTTTGAATGTTTTGTTAAAAATTGAGCATTAAGGGTGAAATAAGTTTGGTGGTAACCTACCACAGCAACAGTGCGCAGAGGTTGAATCCAAGATGTAATCAATTAAGCCATCATTGATATAATTGAAGCTGTCATGAGTGATGTAATTTATGAGGACATAAGCAATGCATGTTGGGGCCGCAAGTTAAAATTATCTCAGTAAACTACAGCCTTTTATGGGTTTCATTAGCCTGATTTTTAGGTCTCGCCTGAGCCAGCGCTTTAGCGCTGCTCTGGTGAGAGCTATAGAAAACGGGGATTTGGAAGTGCAAACGAGTGCTTTTCAGGCCCCCAACTACAGTGCATGTGCGCCGGGCGCGCGCACCATTTGGCAGCCTGCGTGTACATTTCGGGGGCGCTTTGATGTTCTCTGTGAGCCGCGCGGCCACTGCGAACATCAAAGCGCCCACGAAATGATCATTTTCACTTTAGCAGCCGCACAAGTGAAAAATACCCTCTAATTCTTCTTTGGGCCACACCTAACCAACCCTTTCATCCTTACAATCTAACGTTCGCACCTACTTGGCAGACTGGTTCTCTGTTGCTCTTTCCTCCTCTGCTCTCTCTCCTCAGACTCCGTCCCTCCCCCTGTTGCAGCAGCTGTCATTACACGGGGGAGGGTGGCTCTTCGTGCCTACCAAAAAATTAATGTGTACGTGTATAACGTAACTGGTGCTCATGTAAAGCGCTCCAATACAGAGTTCGCGCTATATAAGTTTGCAATAAATAAATATAATGTGGTCTATGGAGCTTTTCGCTTTCAATGTGCCTGCCTGTTCGTCTGATTTGACCTGCCAGAGTGATTGACCACGTCTGAGATCGCTCCCACACTCTGCTAAAAAAACCTCTGATTCCTTCCAGCTCACATCACCCCACACACACTTATCCCTCGGAGGTGCACGAGATTATCTCTGTGCCCCCTTTTCTCTAACCCCTCTGTGGATGTGCAGTCAAGGGAAAGAACCCCCCTACGAAGAATCCCAGGCACCGTGACCTTTAACCCCCCCCAGCCCCAGCCTGGCTATCATTTACCCCCCTCACCCACCTCACAAAGGGATGTCATTACTCACTACAGAGAATCAATTACAGAGGTGAGCCCTCATCACCCATCATCCCATTCTGCGCAGGAGCGCTGAATGGAACAAGCATTGGCATAGCCAATAGGTCTCGCTTTTGGGACCTTATAAGTATTTAGTTATGCAACTGTTGCATGGCTAAACACTTATAAGGTCCCAAAAGCGAGACCTATTGGCTATGCCAATGCTTGTTGATTTCAAGGAATCTATAACTGATCCATTAGCGGCACATTAGGCTTGCCATGGGTACACAGTCATTTGCCTTTGAAGCTTTGCTGGGCATACAAACCTCCAGCCCAGATTACCAGATCTCAGTAAGCTGAGCGGGGTGGATGAGGGAGGGGGAGGGGTGCTTTCAGCTCCGGAATCCACAAACTCTGTGGCAAAATTAGGACTTGTACTTTTCACTAACAGGGGGCTCATTTGGGACAAATTGATAGGCCTGGGAACTGAGTGTGGTCACCGTGCCCCTTCAATATCCTTTCTTTCTTTTTTTAAGTACACAGTTAATTTTCTTTTCTTCTGCAAGTGGCGGCCAGCAAATCTGTTCTTTCCATGTTCTCAGACCCAACATGGATGATGGGAGAAAAAAGTCCCTCATCAAAACATATATTAATTCCACATCGGCAGTGACACATGAAATAGCGAACTCGCCCACTGTGTATCAGTGAAAAAGGTCTACCGCTTTCCACCTCGGAGGGAGCACGTGACCAGGCTGTCCTCCACTTAAGTATAGTGCCTGCAGCCTCCATTTAGTCTCAAAAGCCAGTTGGTATGTCTAAATATTACTCGCCTACCACTTGATAGCTAAGAAAGCTCACAGTCTCTCATACCAGCATGTGAGTGGAAGGCAGTTTGATTTCTTCCAGTACTAGGCTATGGTCATTTTACCTATACTCAAACATCGAAGGCACATGCACCACTCATCCTTTGATATGTGGCCAGTAACAATCTCTCCAGTGTCACTTTTTATCCCAAAAGCCCTTTCCAATTCTGGATTGTGTCTCCATGATTGTGGGGCATCGTGTGTCAGTAGGAGTTTGGACAGTGTGGAGATGATGCCTCATGTGCCCACTAGTTTAGGGAATTGTAATTCAAACTGGGTTTTGTCTCTTGTGGCTCTTGAGTTAGTGAGGGAATGGCTTACCCACTGGCTGATTTGGACATAATAAAGGCACTCAGTTTCATGAAGACTATATCCACTTTTGCACTGCTGAAATGTCCTTGGTTTTCTGGGTCTCAAACATCCTCAGTCACCCTCTCTCTCTCCAATGCTAAAAGGCCTGGCCGTCTATTGTAGGTCATAATGCTGGCTTGTGATGAATGGGAGTATATAGGGATGAATAGGATGTCAAACCTCAGGCTCTCACATATTTATACCATACTCATAGGGTCATGGCCACTGGTGTGCTAAGAAAGGAGTTAAGGGGCCTGGGATGTTTCTCCAACCACACCAAGTACCAAAGAGTTCAACAGACTAAGTTGTGATCCATCTGCCTCCCGTTATATGTGGCATATATATATCTGTGAGCATGGTAGATTAGTCCACCATTAATCTGATTTAAACCACAGTAGAACAATGTGGAATGCTAGGGACTTCACCATTTGCCCTCATTTGGATCATCAGTGTCAGTGGTAGTCTTGCAGCTTTGTACTGCCATATAAAAGCCATTAGTGTGCATTGAATGTGTTTCAAGAATGAGGATTCAATGCAAATCAAAAGAGCATAGAAAAGGTACAGTAGGCGTGGGAGTACATTCATCTTGAGTGCATTAATGCGAACAAACCAAGAGAGCATCAAATTTCCCCATACATGAAGATCATTTGTGATGGCTGTGAGCAATGGGGGAACATTGGCTGGGACAAGTCCTCTCACCCACCGTGTAAGATGGACTCCTAAGTATTTAATTGAGGCTTTAGCCCATGTAAATTGGGCACACAATGTCAAATTCACCACTTTCTCATGTGTAAGTGTCAGATGAAGAATTTTACACTTGTTGTAATTATTCTTATAGCCCGAAACTTTCTCAAAAGCCTCTAGCAAGGCTACCACTACCACACTGGGTGTAACTAAAGTACCCAAGGCCAGAAGCAGATCATCTGGCATCACTGTTGTATAAAGCATGCCAGAGTCTCCATGAAAAGAACATAAAGGAGTGGTGATGGGGGTAGCTCTGTCTGGTGCCTCTAGTTAGGTGAAAGGTTCTAGAAAGGTAGCCATTCAGAGTAACTCTGACAACCGTATTAGAATATTTGGCAAAATTTGGCAATTTTGGCAAAAATCGATCTTAGGAATGTGGGCCCTATGCCCATTTTTTTAAGCGTGAGACATTAGATGTTAATTCCACCTTATTGAAGGCCTACTCTGCATTCAATGACAGCAATATTGCTGGTATATTCTTGAGAGAGGCCTTCTCTATTAAGTGGATGGCAATTCAAATATTATCATGGGTATTGCATCCCTGAGTAAAGTCACACTGGTCAGGGAGTATTAACATGTGGGGTACTGTCTTTAGGCAGGTCATCTGACTTTTCATATACAGTTTGGCATCAATATTTAGCAGCGCTACAGGGCGATATGACATGCAGAATTTAGTGATCCTTATTGGGTTTTGAGAGGACCATCACTACTGCCTCTCCCATTGTCTGGACTACCGTCTCCTTCAGAGCACAATGATCGTGTAGGTCTGTGTCATCAATGGTCTTTTTCAACATCTTGGAGAAGGCCCGTATGGATGAGTCATGTCTCCCTTCTCTGTGTGAGCCCCGTACCAAATCAAGATCACCGGTTAGAAATATGTCTTCTTCGGCCACTTCAACCAACCTCCCCAGAAAATCAAGTAGAAACATGTTCTGACCACTGTTTGGAGCATAGATTTTTGAGACAGTAGGCATTTGGCTCTGTAGCACCTCTATCAGAATGAGTTACCTCCCTTCCTTGTCACTGTCAGTATGTGAGATAAACATCGGAATATTTTACATCTTGTGTATATTGCCACCCCTCTTTGTTCAGGACTAGCTGACGAGTGATAGGATATGAGGAAGGCGTGTGTTGCATTTTGCCCTGGTATTAGCACAGCAGGTATGTTTCCTGCAAATAGATAGTGTACGGGTTGTAAGCTTTTAATGCCAGCCATATACACCATTATTTATTCAGCAGGTTCAAACTGTTTGCATTCAGTGAGATAAGTTGAACCATTCTAGCAACTGGACCAGTACTGTTAGGACAGAGGTGAACTCAGCGACTCTCAAGAGCAGTTGGTAAAGTAGACACTGTATAGTTTCTTCTCCCTCTAAAACCCAGTTCACTAGAAAACATTCAGAAAAAAACCGAGATACAACACATTTAGAAAACAAGAAACAAAGATGTTATTGGGTCCAGAGGTATCCCTATATGTATCAACCAGTCACCGGTCATGGGCCGATTTAGCCCTCATCTGAGGTAAACAGGGCAAGCAGGAATCCCTGAAGCCAGACACGCCCGCTCTGCTAGCGCCAGCCAGCCAGGAGAAGTCCTTGGGTTCCCCTCCTGCTCAGCAAAAACAGTTTTTATAGTCTGAGTGTCCATGTCTATCCTGTACTCAAGCACCACGCCTTACAAGCCATGATGCTTATCTGCTTCCCATGCAGAGCCAGAAGGGTCAGAGAGTATTCCGTTCTCTTTGGAAAGAGATCTCTCCTCTGGGACGGTTTTAGGACCTCCTTGAAGTGCTTCCCAAATGTCGTATTGAGAGGGGTGTCTGGAGCACAAACCAAGTTTCAGGAAATCTAATCAGAGCTTAATTTGATGGCAAGAAAGAATGATTTATTGTCAATATTCTTTTAGTTGTAAAACCTGACAAATTTAGTTTTCATAATCTATATGTACTATAAAGGCATTCAATAGGACACACACATAGATGATACATATATAATGATCCACTAAACAGTATAAAAAATTGATCTATCCCAAATACAGGGTAGCAATATCAGCATGCAATCATGAACATAGTTGTCCCGGTATATTCAATACAGCCAACACGTTTCATCTTGAATAAGACATTCTCATGGCTGTAGTTAAAGATATAAAAATGTACAAACATATACAGATATTAATAATAAGTCAAATGTAAACAATGCACATTATTCCTATCTAATGCAGAAGGAGGAAGAAAATAGGAAATAAATATATTTAGGCACAGTGTGCACCAAGTAACATCCACTACTGTGCTCAAGAGTCCAAACTACCATAATCAAACAAAGTATACAAAAGGATCATTGATTTGTTCAGAAATAATCATACAGAAGAAGGTTTAGCGACAGTGGTCATGAGAGTGGATAATGTGGGGACTTTGCGCTTTCACCCACATTATCCACTCTCATGATCGCTGTGACTGTCTGAGATACGCCCCCGAGCACCGATGCAGGGAAAATAAAATGAGCTTATTGGCTCATTACACTTTCATTTTCAATGTAATGACGTCAGCATGCCATTCCCGCCATTTGCCATTACATTGAAAAAGAAAATGCCTTGGACTGCTGGAGAAGCTCTTCCCCAACTCCTGTGGCTAAAATAAATCTTGTGTTTGTGATGGGTTCACAACACACACAGCTTTCTACTTTTTTAATTTCACACATGTATTGGGTGCTACAGGTTTGTGAGTGATTTTTGTTGATATTCAGTATTTGGTAGACTGAATATATATGCATATAGATTTAATCTGTCTTTGGAAATATGTTTTCCTTGTGACATGCAGTCTATACATATCCCTTATCAGCAGGGACATTCCTTGAGTAACTTTTCTCTTTTTAAAAAAAAATAAACCTTTGTGTTCAATACCTTTTGGTTTCTTCTTTCCGTAGCCCGGCGTGCTGTTGAAGCACACTGGATACTGTTTTCATCTATTTCCTGGCTACACTTGACATGTTAAATATGTGCTGGTAATATGCTTTCTCCATATTGGTGGTATGATGAAGTTCCTTAGGGAATTAATATTCATTGTACATAATTCTCATAAGTTTAGTGGGAAATTGGCTTGCGTCATACTGGCCAATAGCAACACCTCTCTCAGAGGTTTTTGAGCCATGATTTTCTAAATAATTGGCACACATAATCGTGGCATAATAGTGTTAACTCAGGCCACATATTCATTTGTCCCTTTTTTCTTTTCAACCATGGGTAATTGTTTTAAACCACTTGGTTTATTACACGCCATAGTTTGGCAACCACAATTAAATGTGAGTATCATATATGTAGAAGAGGTACAATTCTATCCCTCACTTGTATGGGACATGTTTTCTAAATTCTCCTGTGTTTTTAGTTATCCTGCATCAACAACAAAAAACATTGCTATATCCCTTAAACTCGTGAATTTATTTTGGGTGAGACCGCCTTCAGAGATAGGTGAATTTTAACTACCATTATCTCTCTCCTTTTGACTCACCAAGATGGTGACTTTTTCTGATTTCCAAAATTCACACATTGGGTGTGTCGTTGCTACTTCTCTCTCCCTTTCTCCCTTCCCTCTTTCCTTATTCTCTCTTTTGTCTCTCGTTTTTCTATTCCTTTTTCTTTTCCTTTCTATTTGAAACTTGATTGTTTGTAAGTACTGTGTGTACATGTAATGATATCTTGAACCTTTGTTACGATTAAGTAAAATAAATAAAAGGCTCGCACTGGTGGGATTTCCTTCCTCAGGTGCAGGGACGGCACAGAGCTGTCCTTGGCACACAAGGGCTTGTGCAGAGGACGGTGGTTAAGTAGGACAAAAAGTAAGCATTGACTCATATTTGGAATGCAGTTGATCTCATTTACTGGAGGTGGGCAGGATTATGGCATCCACCACATTTTGGAAGATGGTCTGTCTGCCTGCCTTATTGTTTCCCTGCTTCGTTCAATGCTGGAGGAACCCCTACATGTCAAGCCTCAGGTAGTTCTGCCATTAGAAACACCTTGTCAGCAGGCCAGCTTCCGGAGAGCTGCCGGTTTCTCTGCATTGTTTAGCCAGGCCTACTTGGGGCTGTACTCCCAGTGCTTGTATTCAACCTTCCAGGGACTGCCATGCATGGCTTGGTGGTCCCAGGCGGGACATTCAGAATGATGTTCCTAGCCTTTGATTATGGTCAGAGTTGACCGCCCTGCTGTTGACAGACAATATTGTGAGAATCACTAGAGGGGCTTTCACTCCCCCCACATGTTGGAAGCCAGGGCTACATGTTTTGATTGGGCATGGGTTGTGTACTTCCACAAAAAAAGGGCTTGCTCTCTACTCAGTTGTGATCATTTTGTTTTTTATCCAGATGGCTAAGCTTGAACGTCAAGGGCACACACATGCTATTGGAATGCTATTAAAGTGTCTCAGGTATCTACATCGTTATGTTGGTTTCCTCTGGCTGCAGCACATATGGGAGTTGGACAGTCCTTCACCTGCATGAATTGTTAGGTCTGGCTTAACAGTGCAACTGTCACTGGACCTTTTCACCTACACCAATATTATTATTCTACAGTTCGTTGCCGCCACACAAATACACACATGCTATTTACATGCAATGCTTCGTATTACCATACAATACTGCTTTAAAGCTAGACCTGTTGGCATTGCCAATGCTTTTTAATGTTTGTTGTTTATAGGAAAAATAACGCCAGCTGTCCTGACTTGTCACCAGGTGCAGAATGGCGTATACTTTACGTAGGCGGGTCTCTATCTCTGCCACGGTCGAAACGAGGACCACAATTATTTAAAATATATATATATTCATATGCCAATGTTAATACCACTGACAGGTCAGACGCTAAAGTTTATGGGGCAGATTTATGTGGGACTTGCGCCGCTTTTACACCGCCGTTGCGTGACGCAGCGGCGGCGTAAACCCTGCGCCACGTTGCGCCCCATTTACATCGTGAAGCATCTATGGAGATGCGTCACGGTGTAAAGCCCTGCGCCACGTGAAACCTGCGTCAGGTTTCATGTGGGCGTTTCTACGCAGGCGGGGCGTTCCGTCGCAGGAACGCCCCTGAAAAATGACTCAGTGAAATCTATAAGATTTCACTGAGTCACTTTCCCAACGCTGATGCGTCAAAACCCTGCGCCTGCTTGAAGCAGGCGTAAGGCTTGACGCACCATGTTAGGGATAGGGTAGGTTGGAACAGTGCTGGAGTTGCGTCGCGCTTGCGACGCAACTTCAGCACTGCGCCAACCTTACGCCGGCAGATGTGTCACGTATCTGCTTGTCCTTGCGCCACGATGCACCGCATTGTAAATGCGGCGCATCTGCGGTGGCGCAAGGGCAAACTTGCGTGACGCATCTTCCCTGGCGCATCCCTGCTGATTTGCAGGGATGCGCCAGGGAACATAAATCTGCCCCTATATGTTTTACAGCACAAATAGTTACTTGCGCTTCATCCTTACATATTTAAAAAATATACACAACACTTTTATTTGAATTGAGGCAATGCTCTATATTTTAGTAATGTTTCTTTTTCATGCAGGAGGTTATGCTCCAGACCACAGTTTAAGTGCCTCTCTCTGATGTGGTGGCTGTGAGGAAATACTCATATATTTTAAATAAAACTGAAAAGGGGCTGCTGTGTCACAAACGGCCTGTGCCTGCTGCTAGAGTGCTGAGAACAAGTCTTAGAAATGAAACGTTTCCTAGATAAGATTCAACATTTGTTGAAGATGTCATAAATTATGACAAGCTGTTTGACACTCTTTGAGTTTTTACTGCAATCCGTAAATATAAATGGCATCTGGAACATTAAAGCTGCCAAAGTGAACGCTGTCTGACACTGGATGGAGACATTATGCAATCATTTTATAAAGAGATGTCTGGAATGAAATGGCAAGCCACAATCTTTTAGGTGATGGAGAAAGATGATGCTTTAAAGTCAACAACATTCTGGCCTAGCTTCAGATGCAGAAACAGATCTACGGTGCAAACCTTAATAAAACTGCAAATCTTCAACAACTGAATGTCACCAGAAATCTGCTAGCAAGTATTAATTTGAATATAAAGTTTTAAAACACGGCTCAAATATCCAAAAGCTGCTTTACCAAATACATCTTGGGGAAGAAAAAAAGAGGCTGAAAGGCGCGAGCTAATTGTGTCACCAAATTACCTTACTCAAGTGGTAAAAACGTTGTACGTTTCCTGCATATGGACAGAACACCCCTGAGGATCGAACAGAGTTGGTATGCACCCAGGCCCTTTCAAAGCCTATTACATTCATGGCAGGGGATGTGAAGAGGCAGCAGCAATTCGTGGGGAATGATACTAGAGTTGAGGGGGGGGTTCACATCCGGTCAAAGCAGCAAGGCGCATACATTAGCGTTAAAGCCAAGGATTCGTGGCCAGAGGAAAGTCCGAAATTACATAATGAGAATGTATAGAGTGAAGGTGGTAATCCCCGTGTAGAGGTGGTGCAGAAGATACAGGACCATCCACATCATTCCATTGGATACCCTTAAGAAATCAAGTTCAGGAAGTAATGTAGGAGCATCTCATTATGTTGGCAAGGGAGATGTGCAGAGTGAGGCTTACCTTGACTACAAAAGAGTCAAGCCCCAACATCTGCAGACATGGCAAGAGGTTACTGACACATATGTATTTACCAAGAACATGGAGGACTATCTCAAAACGCTTTTTGCACACCGAAGTAAACATTAGGTTCACACACGTTTCTATTACTCTGAATAATTTACCTATGTTGTTTGGAACAATTCAAGATTTGTAGATTTTCGGTTTTTTTCAGTTGAAAAATCCAGCAGTGGTAAATCAGCTTGCATAGGGGGTGTTCTTCACGGATAATTATGGTAAATACATAAAGGTTTAATCAGTTTGTTGGTATTCAAAAATATTCCCAGAGACTTTTCTGTACACCAAGGTGCAGCCACCTGGTCCTCGGCCATCGACTACAAGATGGGGCTGTGCCGTGGACACGACAAGCATAGGCTGATGTTGTTAATACAGTGAGAGAACTCCCTCTTCCCGACACTCTCTGGTAATGCAATTCATCACAGAAAATGGAAAAGAAAAATGAGGAAGTGAAAGAGAGAACACAGGAGCGCTTGCCATAAAAGGTTGGTAATGGCAACATTTGGAGTGAAATGTAAGTGACAAGCAAGCCAAAAATCACCCTTGCATGTGAGCTGAATAAGTATGAACAAGGCAAAGGCGGCTCGCCATCTTTGGCGGAGGAGCATAGCCCCACTGCTGAAAGGGAGCAGACCGCAGAAAAATAAAATGGCAATAAAACTATTTGATTATCATTTTATTTTTCACTTGCAGTTGTGGAGTCTTGGGCGGGGCATGCCATATCGCAGCGTCACACATCAGGGAGAGGAGTAGTAAGCACTCAAAGTGGCGTTGTTGGTTTGGCCGGATATCTTAGGACGGCCAAATCGGCATGCGCACTTTGTTTTCTCCAGGCTGTATCCTGGAGATATCAACTGTGCTCAGGGGCACAAGCTTGAAAGTCTTTTTTCACACCCACTACTAAATATTGCACACAAAATAGTTGTTGGGAATAACAATGGTGCCATCTTCTAAAGGGGCTCACATCTGGTGTGCACATAAAAGAAAAGGCACAGAGGTCTAGTAATCGCCTAAATGTTTCATGGAGAGTGTGTGGTGATATATCCTAACAATCTGCAAGCCCAAACTTCTAAAACCCATCCCATATGTCTAACATACAATGAAGAAATGCATTAGTATAAAACAGGTCTACTTAGTATAGCGCCATAACATTTAGAAAGAAAATATCTGCTCCAATGCAATGAGCCAGCAGTAGAAATCGCTCATGATGGTACTACCTTTACATGACACACAATTATGTATACAGTAAATAAACATCACTATACAAGCTTTTAATTTTCAAAACAATGTAGTAAAGTCCTACGTGTACCGTTAGAACTGTATCAAACAACTAGAGGACTCATGAAAAACTATCCATGAAGCACCTCTGTGAGAATATAGAGACTCTGCAATTCCTCGATTCTCTAAGAGAACTCTCCCCAGGTCTCTCTTCCCAAAACGTGGAAGACTTATTGTTGTATATTTGGAATCATTGTGAGAATCATTGTGGAGGGTCTAGCCACTCTCCTGCCAGTCCGCCAAACACAGAACAGATCCTTCATGTCCCTCTTTGGGCAGCATCAAAGCAAATTCAAATTTAATACGCTTTTAGTCACTTATCTGGCATGCTGTGCCTTTAGGCACACTCTTTCATTCGTCTGTGCTAGCCAAACAATTAGCCTGCTTGCACAGGAGTACTTATAAGAATCAGAGCTGATGTGTGTTTTCAATCATCCTCCATCTCTTCTCTTCCTTGGCAAGCGAGCTGGGGCCTGATGGTGTACCAAGCAGCCTCTTTGTAGGGGGCTTGGCATAAACAGGGGCTCCTCACAGTACTCTTCTCTTTGCCCTCCTCACATGGGAATAAATATGGATAAAATGTACATGTGTGCTAGAGGACTGGACAACCAGGGTACTGGCCCTTCCTTGCCAATTGAAATGTATAAATAACATGAAGTGGTCCAGCACTTTTTTTAGTCTGGTGAGGCATCTCCCCTGCATGGTAAAGCAACAACAGAGGATTTCTCTGGCCCCATTAAGCCAAACTGAAGTGGTAAATTTGACTTTTGCATTTGTTGCTCTTGACAGTCACCAGGGGGGTTAATTAAAGGCCTCCTGACATCTAAAGTTTAGAAATTATGGGTGGAGCCTATTTTCCTCCAATGAAGAGAAGCAGAGGGACCTGTCCTCTTTCGCTCAGCTCCTGGCTATGAGGCCTGGGATTTCTCATCTGCAAAACCCTGGGTCCTTCAAGTCAGACTAGAACACCTCCCTGAGCACCAAGAGTCCAACAGAGCCCTACAAAGCGCAAATCCACAGTGTCCCTCCATTCAAGATATTGGTTGTCCACACAGCGCCTATCCTTCTTCTGCAGTTCCTTCTTCTCCTCAGGGCTTTTTGCTTGTGCAGAGGTTTAAATGTGAAGATGGATTGTTCAGGATGGTGGCATCTCTCCTCAATTCAGAGATGCCACATCCTCCCTCCACCCCTGAAAGACAGTTTCTAAGAGCAGCCCGCTGGCTTATCCACCTCCTTGCACAGCATGATGGAATGTTTAAAGATGGCAGAATCATCTCTTGGTTTGATCATCTAAAGTTATTGTCCCATCACCATATTTCCATCAGTATCTAAGTTGCTCGTATCATTTTTAGCCCAGTAACTATGCTCTTTTCTGGAAACCAGTGAGATATTAGATGTTGTAGAAGTAGTTTTTGATCCAATTGCAGCCCTGAAATTTCCACCCTGGTGGTATGAGATAATCACTGTATGGCACTAGATGTTGGGAGTGTCAATGCTTTAATTTTGTTAGCTCTTTTAGTGGCATTTTACAATGTTGACCATTGTGGCAAAATGCTAGATTGGCTCATTTCCTTTAAATCAGGAAGTATTCAGCAGATGTCCCTGAACTCTTTCCTCTCCATGCTAAATAAAGACGTTTTGGGGGAGACAGGTACCACAGGGGTCAGGCATTACACCCTATCTGTTTAATATTGATCCAGATGTGAGGCTACTTTTTATACCCTACCAATATTATGCAGATGACATTCAACTCCTTAGACCGAAAATTCACTCTAATAACTCCAGAACTGCCTTTCAACTGTACAAATATGGATGGATTCCTATTGGCTCAAGCTTAACTCAGATAAAACTAAGGTTTTGATGTCTGATGGGGCTCAAAGCTGTCGGCACCATGCTACTTGACCCATAGATTTTAATTCCAGCCCTATACCATCCAAATGAGTAAAACGCTGAAGTGTAAAACTTGGCTCTGAACTACACATGGACTGCCAGATAGTGGTAGTTGCATCTTCATGCACTTCCTATGTGTTAACATGTGCACTCTGCTTCCTTTCTTCTCTATATAAAGTAAACATGCTACAGGGATATGCCTCATTGTGTCTCAATTATATTATCGAAACAGCCTACATTTGGGTAGATTGGGTAGAATGATCATTTTAAAGTACGATGCAAAGTTTTATCTCCAAACATTGACAAGATTTTGACCTTCAAGTGTTAAATACGTAGGTAATATTCTTCTTTTACTTTTACAAGCTCTAAGATATTGCAATGTTCACTTGGGACGTTTATGCCTCTTTGCCCTGTAGAACATCCTGCCTATATAGGGGTGGGTGTAACTCACCAAATTCCATGTAGCATGGTCATGTGGAGTTACCTATCTCTCATAATTCCACTTGAATTATGTGAGAAGAGAAATTCAGCATTTATCACTATTTATTAGTGCAAAAAAGCCTCCTGGGGTCCATAATGGACATAAGGATGCATTTTTCACTAGGAAATAGCTAAATGCAACAGACCACAAATACCAAGCGTAAGCAGCCACTCATGCTCGCTAAATGTGCTCTCAGGGTAAGATTTTCCCCCAACCTACTATTAGCATTCAGTGCTGTTTTCTTAGCACGAAATGCACCTTTGTGTCCAACATGGGCATGAAAATGCATTTTGCTCTTAGAAACAGTGCTAAATGCAGCAGAACGTGAATAGCAAGTGGCCTCTCATGCTCAGTAAATGTGCTCTTGCAGTAGACTTTTTCCCTCAAATTAATCTTAATTACACAAGCAGGAGTAATTGAGTAATTATCGGTAATTTCATGTTAAAGACTAAAGCTGAACTACTGAAATTACCCTGGTGTAATCAAAGTTCCAATGTGCAAGTTCCACCTGGACAACCCTAGCAACCACAACACCGCCTCCCTCCTGGAGAACCTCACCAACATCGGACTCAAGCAGCTCGTCCTTGCACCTGACCACACAGCCAGACACACGCTCAACCCCATCTTCTTTGGCAGCAGGAACATCAGCTACAGCCACACCATGAACTCTCCTAGACCGACAATCAGTGTGTGCACCTTGCCTTTGACACGCCCACCGCAAACCACCGTCATCACCGCTCCCCCTGCTGCAGCTGGATCAAGGCAACTGAAGAACTCCTCAGTAACTCCCTCAAGAGAAGAAAATGCAAACAACGATCCAAGGTGACCAGCTGGCCCACCCCCACCCTCCATAAGTCCAAATGCACACTCAGATTACTTGAGAAGAAATGGAGGATCATCAAAACCCCAGAAACTCACACCACCTTAAAGCCCACCATCAACACACACCACCTCCTCCTCAAAACTACTAAGAAAGTGACCATCTAAGACAGAATCAATGCCAACGCACACAATAGCAAAGAACTCTTCACCATCATCAAGGAGTTTGCCAGGCCCAACAGCGAGACCGCAGACATTCCCCCTCCCAAGATCTCTGCATCAAATTAGCAATTTCTTCCACCACAAGATCAGGAAGATCTATGACAGCTTCGACACCCTAGACCCGGCCACCACACCCACCTCCATCGCAGACAACCAAACTACCCCTCAACAGAGCGTGTTCTGCTGGACCTTGCTCACTACAGAGGACACGCTCAAGACCATGAAGAGTATCCACTCAGGGATCCCAATGGACCCATGCCAGTATCACATCTTCCACAGATCAGCCACTGCCATTGCCCCCAGCTCTTCCACACCATCAACTGTTCCATTGAAACTGCCACCTTCCCCTATGACTGCAAACATGCCGAGATCAACCGCCTGCTGAAAAAGCCATCCTTAGACCCAACAAACTTCAAGAACTTTATACCGATCTCCCTCCTCCCCTTCCCAGCCAAGGTCATAGAGAAGGCCATCAACACCCAACTCTCCGTGTTCATTGAAGCACACCATGTCCTGGACACCTTCCAATCCAGCTTCTGAAGCAACCACCGCACAAAGACTGCACTCTTCACCACCACAGATGACATTCGCTCCTTCCTTGACTGGGGCGAGACAGCAACTCTCATCCTACTAGACCACTCGGCCACCTTCAACACCATATCCCACTGCACCCCAATCACTGGACTCCATGATGCCGGCATCCGTGATCGGGCTCTGGACTGGATCCATTCCTTCTTCACAGGCTGGACCCAACGAGTCAGACTACCATCATTCCACCCAGAACCCCTGGAGATCAGCTGTGAAGTCCCACAGGGCTCCTCACTGAGCCCCACCCTATTCAATGACTACATGGCCCCACTTGCTGCCATTGTCAGAAGCCATGGACTCAGCTTTGTCTCTTACGCTGGCGACACCCAGATGGTCCTCTCCTGAACCAATGAGCTCTCAAGTGCCAAAACCAGCTTCCACAGTGACATGGTTGAAAGACAGCTGCCTCAAGCTCAACTCAGACAAGACCGAAGTTCTCATCCTGGGACCCACCGTGTCAGCCTGAGACGACTCCTGGTGGCCAGTAGCTTTGGGTGTCCAGCCACCCCAACAGACCACGCACACAACCTTAGCATCATATTGGACTCTTTGCTCATGACAAACCGCCAAATCAATGCAGTTTCCTTGGCCTGCTTCCACACGCCCCACCTACTCTGAAAGACTTTCAGATGGATTCCCCCAGAATCCAGAAAGACGGTCACCCACGCACTCATCACCAGCAGACTCATCTACGGCAATGCACTCTACACCGGCATCACCCAGAAACAGCTCAATAAACAGTATGTCTAAAATGCCACCACCAGACTGGTCTCAGCATCCCCCACCACAACCACATCATGAAACACCTTGTACTCCCATGGATCCAAGTCAATAGGAGAGTCACTTTCAAGCTTCTCACTCACACCTACAAAGCCCTACACAACGATGGACCAGCGTACCCGAACCACTGCCTCACATTCCAAATACCCACAAGACAACTTTGATCCCCCCAACTCGCCCTTGTCTCCATACCCAGGATCCACAAGACCGGAACCAGAGGAAGATTGTTCTCCTACCTCACCGCCGAGACATGGAACACCCTGCCCCTGCTCCTCAGGCAATTAGCGTCACTGACCCAATTCAGGAAGGACCTCAAGACCTCCCAATGAGCTTCCACTCAGTTGAACCAGCAGCCCCTCTCCTCCCCCAGCACCTTGAGACCCTCACGGTTAAGTAGCCCCCCTTTACAAGCCCCAGATTGAATGATTGAAAGTTCTGTCCAGGCATACGATTAAGTTAAAAACCTTGCTTTTCAACATCTGTAATAATCATACTTCACTTTTTTTCTCCTTGAGTATAAGTGCCAAGAGATTATTTGATTGACAGTGAGAGGGGGTGGATGGGAAGAAGGGTAGGAACCTCCAGAACCTTCTCCTACTTCAATGTCGGCAGCAGGTATAAATAATGGACCCTCAGATCCAACTCTTCACTATGCTTCTGGACCTGTGGAAGACTCAGAAGGATTGCTGTGCTGCTCTGCAAGAAGACTGCTACTCTGCTGCCCTGATACCCTGCTACATGCTGCCCTGCTATGTGAGCAAACAGACTGGACCTGCATCCTGAACCCAGGACCACCAGAGTGACTCCAAAGGCTAGTTTTCTGGCCTCCTGACCAAAGCCTCAGAAACAGAAAAGACTCAAACCATCTTCAACCCAGCACCTGGACTCTCTCTGCTGTGAGTCGTACACCCTAAGTGGTGCCACCACAGCCCCTGACCGTTGGAAGTGAGGATGAATGTGTTTGCCATCCCAGCTGTGGTCATGTGGGCGGAACCAATGCATTGTGATCATCTCCTCACAGATCTATTTTCTAACTGCCACAGCATGATGCATCCCTGATGGCAAACGTTCCATTGAAGCCTGAAGTATTCTTGAACTGCCGCTGTGCGACACTTCCTCAATACAGGCCATCACATCTCAGCCCCTCATAGACCGCATCCTCAATGACGATGCAGGATTTCAGATCACAGCACTGCAGCGTTTTTGGAATCACTGGTTCATTACATATCTTCGACACAGCACTTGGCATCTCAAGTTCCTCTTCGATGGCGAAATGGGTCTCCACATTGCAGCTCCTCAGAACCAACACTGCATGATGCACCTTTGACACAGGATCATGCAACGATCCACAAACCAAGATTTAAGGTAATTTGTTGAGCAAGTCTAACTTGGTCCTTGTATCCGTCTGTCCTCCACCTCTTTATGCCTGAACTTGTGACTTTGTCCCGATCTTGCATGACCACAAAACCACAGTTGCTGCTTCGTGATTCTAGGCAGTAGTTTTACTTTAAACTTTGAAATTGCATATCTCTGGTTCTACTGCTTAGACTTCTGTTCTTTTGATCTCGAATAATGTATTATATTTTACTCTATTTTTCTAAATTGGTGGAGGGTTTTTGTGTTGTGTTGTCACTTTAGTACGGTTTTAAGTGCTGCATAAATACTTTATAACTGCTAGATGGTTAAGCACAGGTTAATTTGGGGTTTGTTTGTGTTTCACCTTGACAAAGAGTGTGGTTGCTTCTTGAGCTGGGATTCACCCTTCTCAACTAGTAAACCAATTTCCAACATGGATTAATTTCGCTGACCCAGCCTTAATGGAACTCAAGCTTTTAGATACCATGCTGGAATAAATTGAGTGCCCTGCTGCCAAGCCTGCAGTTTAAAGCTCCCCTTAAACAATAAACTCATTCTGTGTGATTGGACTTCTCTTGGGAGAGGAGAGGAATGGGGATGAAATATCTATCAGACAAATAGAAGTACTGATAAGATGACACAGGACAAACACAAGTTACCAGAAGCTTGTAGAGGAGAAACCAGATCTGATTGTATGAAGTTTGATTCCCAGAGATCGATGTTTTCTAATTTTGTACCAAGCTTCCATTTTGAGTCTTCCGAGAGGCGATACAGGAGTGTTGGGCAGTGGGTGCATGGGTCCTGTTGCTATCTGTTAGGGATGGAGAGGGGAAGTGACATCTCAGTACAAGATTTGGAATCCCACCTTCTGAAACTCTCCACCTATATTTTTAAATCCATGCCTTTGAGAAGCAGAGGAGAAACAAAAGAGGAAGCACATACCCAATTAATGGCTGAACAATTTCTGGAGTTGAGGGACCGTTTAGACATGTAGGTCTTGGACCTTTGTTTAACTCTGTCTGCAGAGTCAGTAGCACTAGCTCCCCACCCTGCTCCTGTCGGAAACTAGTACCTGTACTTGGCCTCTACAGGAACAGAAGGGCTGAATCACTGTACGGACGATATTTTACCAACTCACCAACCCCACTGCGCACTAGATTTTACTCTGTCCACAAAAAGGAGGGGGAAAGGGGAATGGGAAGATAGAGAGACTGCCACAGCGATGCCACCTGGAGTTCTTCCTCAACTGGTCGCCTAGCACCTGTAATTACAAGCACACTATTACTTTGTATATTACTCTTGCAAATACATTACACAACAAATATTCGCTCATACATTTGATTACTATACCTATGTTACTCTGTGGACTAGCTTCTCTCTTGATATTGTATTGGTCACTTAAATGTTGATATATGACAGCACTGAGCCACTAACCATTACTTCTCTTTCTTTTCTCAATAGATGAATGCATTAGAAGAGCTGCTCCAGAAAATGGTTGGTAAGTAGAAATATATATATTTTTACATACTTGAAGACAAGCAGAGAGAATTCAGCTGGTTAGTGAGAGTTGATAGTAGTGGCCAGTAAGTGAGTCTTTAGTGCATGCTTTGTACTGCCAGTAAAATGTCCTGCGCTATCTGCCCTTTCAACAATCTCTTTAATACTGCTCCAAAATTAGAAGTTAGTCATTTATAGACTTCAATTAGTAGAAGAAAAAAAAAACGAAAATTGTTTTCCTCGTGGAAAAAACAAGAGGAATTGTCACTTGAAGGTTCACAATCTTTAGTCTGAACTCCAGAGGAGTAAGGGTTAATCCTGTCTAGTGAACCAGTAAGAGAATCTCAATCTGGAAATTCACTTTTAAATCCGGAAAGGAAAAATACCTATCTTTCTCCCATGAAGGTAGCTATGGAAATGCTACTGACCTCAGACCTCTCCGCAAATTGGAGATTACAGGAAATGCGTGTGTCAAAATACTTGCCAAATCCTGTCAGAAAGAACTACTCGACGAGCACAGGAAAAACGCTGCTTCAGGAGAGGAACGACGGTTGAAGTGCAACGCGCTTCAGCTGCGCAAGCACTATCATCAACAAAGCATTCAGAAATGCGGAACACTAGAATGCTAACTGAGCAAGTGTTGTCCGCCATTTTGGAGATCTTGCTTCTTCTTCAAGCGGAACCAGCGCTGTGGAAAGATTTGATAAGCAGCTGTCTCCAGCTCAATGGAGTCTGCCTGACCAGTAGAGAACCCTTTTTTACCAGAAACAGGTAAAAAGACGCTTTTGCCTAACTTGGAAATGACCAGCCTTGACAGTACCCCCCACCAAGAAGCCTCCTCCTCCTCTCTTAGGTTTCTGTGGAGGAGTCTTAGGGAATTCTCTAATCAACCTAGGGGCATGAACATCTGAACTGGGTTCCCAGGACCTCTCCTCTGGGCCATAACCTTTCCAATCAATCAAGTAAAACAACCTACCCCTTCTGATCATGGAATCTATTATTCTTTTCACCTCAAACTCTTCTTCTGAGTTCACTAAAACTGGAGCTGGAGGCAAAACTTTCTTTAGATTGAGGGGATTTTTTTTTAACCAGAGAGGCATGGAAAACAGGGTGAATCTTCTTTTGGGAAGTTTGACCTTTACACTAACTGGATTTACCATTCTTTCAACCACAAATGGGCCCACAAATCGGGGTTGAAACTTTCTGTTCCTCTTAAGCCGCTTGTTTCGAGTAGAGACCCACACCTGATCTCCAGGATCAAAACTTGGACCTTCCCTTCTACTCTTGTCTGCCTGTTCTTATAGTGAATTTTTTGCTCTTACTAAATTTTCAGTAGCAGCTTGATAGCACTGTTGTAAATCCTGCATTACCTTCTCAACTGCTGGAACATCGCTCTCAACCTTATCAATCAATATTTTTGGGTTCCTGCCAGTATTCAAAAAGAAAGGAGTAAAACCAGTGGAAGAGTGCACATAATTATTATAAGCAAATTCGGCTGACCAGAGCAAAGAGGGCCCATCCCCCTCCTGATTCATGAGGTACAGTCGCAGGTATTGCTCCAAATCCTGATTCACACTTTCTGTCTGTCCATCAGTCTCTGGATGGAAACTAGTAGACAAACGGGAGTCTACTCCTAAACACTTCAGAAATGATCTCCAAAAGTGAGACACAAATTGTGATCCCTGATTGGAAACCACCACCTTAGGAATTCCATGCAATTTTACTATGTGCTGAGTGAACAAGTTTACTAACTGAGTAGCGCTTGGGAGAGCTGCTAAAGAAATATAATGGCTCATCTTGGTAAAATGATCAACCTCTACCCAAAAGGTGGAATAACCTTGGCTTGAGGGCAAATCTACAATGAAATCCATTGAAATGGAATGCCAAGGATATGGAGCTACAGGAAGGGGCATCAAGAGTCCCTGAGGTGCCTGTCTACTAGCCTTTCCTTTCACACACTGCTCGCAAGAAGCAACATACTGCCTCAACTGAGTTTACATGCCAGGCCACCAAAATGATCGTTTCAAAAGTTCCAAGGTCTTCTTCACTCCCTTGTGACCGGCTAATAGATTGTCATGAAACAATTGGATGACTTCATTCTGCAAATTATCATCTGGTACATAAAGCTTCCCTTGAATATATGGCTTCCCTTCTTTGATTTCTCTCTCTGGACCTTCTAAAAGCCAACTCTGGATTTCAGCTTGCGGAATACTTGCTCTTATTTTATCTTCCAGCTCCGGATACAAAACTGTTCCTACAATCTTTTCCTCTGGAATTATATGACCTTCTAATGGGCTCTCTTTTTCTTCTCCAGTATGCAAACGACATAGAGCATCCTCCTTACCGTTTACTGAGCCAGGCTTATAGGTCAGAACAAAGTCATAGTCTGCAAAAAACAGAGACCATCTGAGTTGTCGTGGGGTGAGAGTTCTAGCTTATTTGAGGAATTGCAAATTTCGATGATCCGTAAAATCAGTGATCACATGTTTTGCCCCTAACAGATAATGCCTCCATTCTTGGAACGCATCCTTGACTGATAACAATTATGTAGTAATCTGTAGAGTTGATGAGATAGCTGTGATGCAATGGAACTACAGCGGAAGCAGAATTCTAAAGTGAACCAGTATTGAAGTGTATTGCTGAAGAAGGCTGTTTGTGGATTTGCTCTTGAATAAACCAACTTTAATCTAACTTTGAAGAGAGTAAATTATTACAAATTTGGCAACGAGCTTTCTCGTGCGGAGGACAAGAGGCCTATCTTCACCTCTGGAACGCCACTAATTGAATATTAGTGCTACTAAGGAAATTGGTTGGTTCATCTCATCAACTGTAAGTTTGCTACTTTTCTAAGAATAAGGACATTCTACATGTATAAATCAAATTAATCACAGCGCATCCTGAAGATTTACATTCAAAGGAAGATGACGCTTATCCTTATGCTTATATAAGAATCATCTCTATCTGTTGATGTGGAATACTAATTAATATTGTTGGACTTTGATGCAGATAGTAGATAAACTATGGAACGCATTTGCTTCAGTGTGCTTCAGTGTTTTATGCGTACTGAAATGCAATACTGACAAAAGCGAAGCAAGTTGTCTGTAAAGGTATGCGTGTCAAGTTTTTAAACGAAAATAGACGCGTTGGTGATTTGAAAATACATGCACCAAGTTATTCAATGTCCGTGTGTGATTCGATGCAGCGTTGATAAAGGAGTTCATTATTAACGGTTGAAGGAGCTGGCCGTGTACATACGCGCATTCAAAGTAAACGAGTTGGTGATTTGAATGCAGCGTTGATAAAAAGTTAAGGAGCTGGCCGTGTGCATACGCGCATTCAAAGCAAGCATGTTGGTGATTTGAAAATGACCCTGCAATGAGTTATTCAATATCCGTGAATGCGAAGCGAAGAAGCTGTTTGTATACATATGCGCATTCAAATTTTGAATAAAAATAGACGCGCGTGTGTGTTACAGTGCGCGCCTGGATACGGAGAGGAACAAAGGCGTCGATGGTGGCAAGCGCGAGAGAAGTTATACACGCGCACATACGCATCTGGAAATAAATAAATATAAATGCGCGTGTGTATTTCGATTAACGAAGCACTTATGTTATTAAGTTTACACGAGGGGAACGTGCAGCATGGAAAAGAAATACCTGTAAAAGAAGACTTGATTGCCGGTGAACAGTGAATTACAGGAGGAATCTTGGGAAATCTCATAAAAGCTAAAAGAAAAGAAGGACTATTACTTTATGAGTCATTGGAGGAATTGTGGGAAATCCAACAAACCTGAAAGAAAAGAAGGACTATTACTTTCTTTGTCAAAGAAGGGAAGGAATACCCTGTATCCTGTATCTAGTAGTATCCTGCATTTGAAGAAAAGAAAAAAAAGGGTTATAACACACTATTACAACTAGGATAGATGAATGTATATTAATTATTTTAGTCAATTATTTTAATTGGTTATTTTAATTAATTATATTAGTTAATTATTTTAGTTTGTTGTGTTATATTATTATTTTAAATCACTTCAAGTGTAAGAATGTCAGACGAATCTATGTCTGCACCTCCAAAATTCTTACCTGTTCCAGGAGAACCCACCATACCATGGAAAAGGTGGAAAAATATTTTCTTTACATACTTATTAGCGATTGGGGGTGACAAATACGGACCTGTAAGGAGGAAAGCAATACTTTTACATCATTTGGGAGTGGAAGGTAGGAGAATATATGACGACTTACCTGAAATATCTCTAGGCATGGGAGATGGCCAACCTGTAAACATATATGAGATGTCGCTACAGATGTTGGAAAAACACTTCACGCCAAAGATCAATGTTGTTTTTGAAAGACACAAATTCTTTTGCAGAGTGCAAAAAGTAGATAAAGGTATTGTATCTTACGTAGCATCTTTACGAGGTTTGGCTGTCACGTGCGAGTTCCAAACTCTTTGTGATTCTTTGATAAGAGACCAAATAGTTAGATGTACGAATAACAAAAGGGTAAGAGAAAAATTATTGTCGAAAGATCCTACTTTGGAACAAGCTATACAAATTGCTAGGAGTATGGAAGATACAGATCATTGGGTAAAGGTAATTGATAAGGGGAGGAATAGTGTTGAGAATACAGTTGCTGTGCATAAAAAAGAAGAGTCCTCAGAAGTAAATGATATAAAAAAGGAATTTAAAAAAATGACAAATAAGAGCTATGGGAATGTTCCCGTTAAAGCAGGGGAAAGAAGACCCATAATTTGTTACAGGTGTGGGTGTCCAGGGCATGTGAGCTCGAGCTTTGCATGTGGGGCAAGGAATGCCACGTGTAGGTCCTGTGGAAAAAGGGGTCATTTAGCGAAGGTGTGCAGGTCAAAAGGGGGAATGCAAATGACTAGTGTAAAGGAAATAGAGAAGAAGGAAGATGAAACTGAGGAAATATTTTTAACCATTGATGGAATAGAATTGGATAAACATCAAAAGACAGAAGCAATCGCTGAAAGCAGTCTAGAGATCATCTCTAACATTGATAACAGTTGTACGATTTAAAAAAAAGAAAGTACTGAGCAATTGGAAAAACCACACTGTGAAATCAACTTAGGGAACAGTACAGTAAGACTGTTAGCTGATTCAGGTAGACTTTTCACCCTCATTTCGAGAAGAAGTATTTCAAGAAAAATTAAATGGGAAAATGAATGAACTTTTACCTTCTGATGTAAAGGCCGTGGGGTATGGAGGTTCAAAGATAAATATTGTGGGAATGCAATGGATGAGTATCGTCTTCAAGAAGAATGGTGTTTATGGAAGAGTTTATGTGACTGAAGAAGGCTCAAATTTGTTGGGGTGGAGACATCAAAGAGACTTAAACATCACTCTTAATCCGAATGCTGTAGAACCTGTAATGACCATTGAAACTAATGTGGAGAATGTGCTTACAGGAGTGGACACAAGTAATGAATGGAGTGGAATGTTAATGGAGAAGTATTCCCATGTATTTTCGGATAACTTAGGTGTCTTGAAGGGGTTCACACGTCGTATTATATTGAAGAGTAATGCAAAACCGGTCGTGCATAAGGTGAGGACGATACCTCACATGATGAAGGAATCACTTCAGAAAGAATTAGAGAAACTGTTGGAAGCTAAGGTCATCGAACCTATAGAATCATCTGAATGGTTGTCTCCGATAGTTGTCGCACCCAAAGATGGCAACAAAATTAGGTTATGCACTGACTTGAGAGATCTCAATAGGAACATTTGGGTGGATAGACAACCTCTGCCAAACATCGGGGAAATGTTAAGTATGATGGGTGGAGGACGTGTCTTTAGTGTGTTAGACATGTCCCCAGCTTATCATCAAGTGAATTTACATCCTGAGTCATGTCCTTTAACTTAGTTTGTGACACCTTTAGGAGCATTACGATATTGCAGGATGCCGTTTGGTTTGGCATCAGCTTCTGCTGTTTTTCAGCGAATAATGCAAAACATTTTTAAAGGTATGGAAAGGGTGCTATGTTTTCAGGACTACATAATGATTGTGGGAAGGTCATTCAGTGAACATGATGAACTTATGGAAGAGGTGTTACAAATAATATCCAAGTGTGGGTTAACGATAAAGAAAGAAAAGTGTCAGATAAGGCTGGGAGTGGTCAATTACCTTGGGCATCAAATTTCTGCTGAAGGGATCAAGCCGAAAAGTAGTATTGTAAAGGCTGTCAAGGAAGCTCCTTATCCCATTAATAAGGAGAAGTTGAAGTCCTTTCTGGGCCTTGCCGAATACTGCTCAAAATTCATTCCAAAGTTTACGGATTTGGTGGAACCTATGAGGCTTTTGTTGAAGAAAGGAGTTATGTTTGAATGGAATTTGGAGTGTGTGAAGGCATTTGATAATGTGAAAATGTATCTTTCTAATGCACCATCATTGGGACATTTTGATCCTAAGAGTAGATCAATTCTGATAAGTGATGCAAGTAATGTAGGAATTGGAGCTGTTTTGTTGCAGATATCAGATGGGGTTGAAAAAATTATAGGTTTTGCTTCTCGTAGGTTGCAAGGTGCAGAGAGATTTTATTCAACCATTGAAAAGGAGGCACTTGCCTGTTGTTGGGGAATAGCACACTGCAGATATTACTTATGGGGGATACCTTTTGTAGTGAAGACAGATCACAAGCCTTTAATTCACATATTCAAGGGTGGGCGTGGATTAGATGGTAGTGTAACTCCTCGAATATCGAGATGGTTGTTATCTGTTTTAGATTACAATTTTGTTGTTGAGTATGTGCGGGGAAATAAAAATGTTATTGCTGATTGCCTCTCCAGGCTGCCAGTTGAGGATGATTTGTGTATGGAGATTTTGGATGATGTAGTTGTGGATGTAGATCCTGAATTTGCCATAAGTCGAGAAGAATGGAAAGAGGCGATGGAAGCAGATAATGAGGACAAGAAATTGAAGGAGTTCATTATTAATTGTTGGAGGAATTCTGATGAGACTTTGCATAAACAATATTTATCAGTAAAAGAAAAACTGAGTTTACAAGGAGATAACGTTTTGAGGAGGAATACAAATGTTCCGCCTGTGGTGTTGAGACCAAGGTTGTTAAAATTTGTGCATGAGGGGCATTTGGGTAGGAGCTTGACTAAGCCGAGATTGAGAGAATCTTTTTGGTGGCCTGAGATGGACAAGGATGTAGTGGATTTGGTCAAAGAGTGTCAGGCATGCAATAATAGTGATAAAATAAAGAATACTAGAAAACCACCTTTAATGTGTACAGGATTACCAAAAAAACAGTGGGAAAAATTAGCGTTGGATGTATTAGGTCCAATTGAGAAGTTAGGAAGTGGAAATCGATTTCTGGTTGTGCTGGTAGATTACCATAGTAAATGGTTTACGTGCAAGTCTATGAGTGATGTCACTACTGCCAGTGTAATAAGGTTTCTCAAAGAAGTTTTCTTGGAGGAAGGTGTGCCTAAGATATTGGTGACAGATAATGGCGTTCAAATGGTATCATCAGAAATGTCTAGTTTTTTGGGTAGTCTTGGAATTTCTCATAACAGAGTTGCATTGTTCCATTCACAGGCCAATGGCCTTGTGGAAAGAGTGAACCGTATGGTGATGGAATGTATCCAACTTGCTCTAGCGAATGGATTGTCTTGGAAAGATGAGTTGAGGAGGATGATGTGGGGTCACAGAATTACGCCTCATTCGGTGACCGGTATTTCTCCTTTCATTGCCTTGAAGGGAAGGGAACCAGGTACTAAGGAGTCCCCGATGTGGTTATGTGAGAAAAGACAGCTTTGGGTTGATAGAGAAGGAATGGTGTCTAGGGTACAGGATAGTCAATTGCGGGGCAAGTTAGGGTTTGACCAAAGGAAAGCTGTGAAGGAAATAGAGTTTCAAAAGGGTGATTGGGTCGTCATAAGGAAGTTTGGATTTGTAAGGAAATCAGAGAGTACATTTTCTCAACCCCACAAAGTGATATCTGTAATGGGATCCGTGGCTCTTCTGGATGATGCTAAACGGTGGAGTGCTGGTTATTTAAGTTAAAGTATCTCATTTATAAAAGTTGTGATGTAGTGTGAATTATTTATGTGATTCAATTGATTGTAAAGTTATGATGGTGTTGGGGGAAGGATCATTTGGGGTTAATGATATCTGTTGTTTCTTAGTTTGCTTTGTAAAAATGTTTCTTCTCAAATGTTTTATTTATTCTGTAAGGGGGAAGATATGTAGTAATCTGTAGAGTTGATGAGATAGCTGTGATGCAATGGAACTACAGCGGAAGCAGAATTCTAAAGTGAACCAGTATTGAAGTGTTTTGCTGAAGAAGGCTGTTTGTGGATTAGCTCTTGAATAAACCAACTTTAATCTAACTTTGAAGAGAGTAAATTATTACAAATTCCTTGTCCGCAATGGAGTAATTGATCTTAGCAGCAGAGAGTTTACGGGAGCGATAAGTCACAGGATGCAGTTGACCGGTATCTTTATGCCTTTGTGAGAGGATTCCTCCAATGGCCAAATTGGAAGCATCTGCCTCAACAATGAAAGGCTCCTCAGGGCTTGGATGAGCCAATATCGGGGCTGTCATGAACGTCTTCTTCAGAAGTTGAAAGGCAATCTCCATTTCATCATTCCAGATAAACTTTTCCTTCTTTTTGAGTAAACGGGTGATAAGACTGCCCTTCTCTGAGAAGTTTGGAATGAATCGCCTGTAAAAATTGGCAAAGCCTAAGAAGCTTTGTATTTCCTTGACGGTTCGGGGAGCTGGCCAATACTTTATTGCTCTTACCTTCCAGTCATCCATTGATACTCCTTCAGCAGAGAGAATAAAACCCAAAAATCCACTCGACGAGAATGAAAAACACATTTCTCCAGTTTCACAAATAATTGATTCTCCAATAATCGTTCCATTTTTGCTCGAACATGCCTAACATGTTCCTCCAAATTAGAAGAGAATATAAGAATGTCATCGATGTACAGGATGGCAAAACGATCCAGATACACATGAAGAATGTCATTAACACAATTCTGAAAAGCGGCGGGTGCATTACACAGGCCAAATGGCAGGACAGTCCCAATCGAGTCCAAAATGTGGTCTTCCACTCATCACCTTCAGCCACACAGACAAGATGGTAAGCCCCCCTAAGATCCAACTTAGTGTAAATCTGGGAATCCTTGACTTGGTCAAAAAGCTCCGAAATCAAAGGTAATGGGTAGGGAGTTTTCTTTGTGACTTAGTTCAGGGCACAATAGTCTATGCAGGTTCTCAAACTGCCATCCTTCTTTGGAATAAAGAGCAGAGGAGAGGAGACAGGGGACTGCGAAGGTCGAATGAACCCATTGGCTAAATATCAGTCCAAATAGTCTTTCAAATGTTGGTTTTCCTTTTCAGATAAAGCATAAATACGACCACAGGGAAAAGATGCACCTGGTTCTAGTTCGATTGTGCAGTCATAGGCTCGATGTGGAGGTAGTTTCTCAGCCTCCTTTTCATCAAAAATGGCTGCCAAATCTTGGTATTCCTCGGGAATGTTAGGTGTCTCAACTGCACAAATCATCCGGGCCTGGTTTGCCAAAATAACTGCTGGAGAGTGCTGTGAAACTGCAACTTGGGAGTTGAAACAGTGTTTCTGACAATACTTTGAATCCAATTCAACGGTTCTCTTTCCCCAATCAATCTTCAGATTGTGTTCCATCAACCAAGGCAAACCCAAGATCAGTTGAAATTGAGGGGCGTCTATGAGGCTAAACCTTAAAATGCTCAGATGTTTTCCTGGTCCAATCAAGGTTAACTCTTCAGTGTCATGGATGATTGGACCTGAGGATAGATTGGTACCATCCACTGCACGAACAGGCTCTGGCTTTTCTTTCCTTACAAATAGAATCCCTAACGCCTTTGCAAACTTGATGTCATAAAAGTTTCCGGTGGCCCTAGAATCCACCATGACCGATACTCCATCAACCTCGACGTCACGAAATCTTATCAAGCTAGAAAGTATTAAGTGGGGTGCGGCTGATTGCATGGTATTAGCTAAAGACTTAGCAATCTGAGTTGTCTCTTCAGCAGCTCCCACCAGAGCAACTCCATCTACTGGTGGGGCTTGACTTTTACCCAAGTTTTCATTTTTGGCCTCCTGGGACATTCTTTGACAAAATGACCCTCACTTCCACAATACATACACAATTTTCAATTTCTTCTCTTCTCTATCTCTTCCTTCGTTAAAGGACCCCGTACTGATCCAATCTGCATTGGCTCCTCTCCAGTACCTACCTCGACTGACCTTGAAGCTTCAGTCTTGACCCGATCAAAACAGGGTGGAATATGTCATACTTCTTTTCAATACTCATTTCTTCTCTTAAATTGTCGCTGATCTATTTGGAGAACCAAATCAATTAATTCGGTCAACTCAGTGGGTCTCTTTGGAATTTGAGCTAAGCCATCTTTCAACTCATCTTTTAGACCTCTGTTGAATATGGCAGCTCTCTTTGCCTCTGGCCAATTAGTTTCCACTATTAACTTGTTGAAATGCGCCAAGTAAGCTACCAATTCCCCATTTCCCTGTTTTAGGTCTAACAGTTCATTATCAGTGGTCTGTGATATAGCTCTTTGGTCGAATATGGGCATAATCTCCAACTTGAACTCCTCCAGATTATATAGAATGGGATCATTAGTGTTCACTAAAGGCATGGACCAAGCAGCGTGAGGAACTTCGATTTTTGATCGCGATCGAAGTGACCCGCCATTTTGTGCTCCGCCGCCATTTTGTGTTGCCATCACTCAGGCAGTACGGCGAACAAAGTCTATTCTGCTTTTTCTGTAGCCTGGTGTCGAAATACGCCTTCTGCCTCTATTTGCGAAGCTGGTGTTAGACCTAACTGAGTACACTAATCCCTGTCTGGCTTTTCTAATCCCTGTCTCAACTATCTGTTGATTCACACTATTCTTCCCTAACCTTATCTTATCGTCTGGCCTTCACTGTCTTCTGCTAGCATTCTCTCGTTTCACAACTGTCCTCCAACACACACAAACGTATCTCGCCACCTGCAAGTTAGTTACGAATCTGTTAATAAATTAGCTTGAGGGAGGGATGACAAACATAGACGGAGGAGAGGTCCCTTCGAGTCATCTGACACTTTTGTTTTCCAACCTCTCCTATTGGTTCTACCCTGTTTTCCAACTTTCCTTATTGGCTCTTTCTTGTATACTCTGGGAGTAAACTTATTTTATGTTTCTGTTTCCATATGGTCTATAAGTCTGTGCGCCACAGAGTGAAGTGGCAGTCTCCTGAGAACCTACTTTGTGTACTTCTAGGATAACTGTACTAGCTGCAGCTAAATAAACCTGATCTTCTAACGCCGACAGAGTGTCCCGTGTCTCTGTGTAGCGCAGCAGGAGAACTCCGAAGACATTGGGCATACCCTGCGCCGCCAGGTCCAAAAGGTTCTGGTTCTTCAAGCGGCATCTCCGCTCAGGTAAGACAGTATGAAAGCTACCTTGGATTGGTCTTCTTTAAAGATGAGGGGTCTACACAAGAAATTCAAAGAACACTGTGTGAAGAAAATCTGTGCTTTGTGTGGGTCCCCATGAAACCTCTCTGGCGGGGCTAGTGGGATCGTAAGGGAGATGGCATGGATAACTTAAGTAGGTAACTCAGCAGCCGAAGGAGATGGAGAAAATGGTTGAGATTTTTGTTCTCTGGCACTAGAAATAGTACCTGCTGAAAACTCCTCAAACCTTTGTTGTAGAAAACTAGCTTCCTGACTAGATTTCCTAACCTCCTCTCTAGTTTCGCTCAACTGCTTCTGTAAACCTTCTAAAACTGACGCCAAGGCCTTAACGTCTATTTCTTCAGCCATTCTGCCCAGGTAAAGGAATATTTTTTGTTTCGGCACTTCAATCTGTCGGAAACTAGCACCTGTAGTTGGCGTCTACAGGAGCAGAAGGGCTGAATCACTGTACGGACGATATTTTCCCAAATCTCCAACCCCACTGCGCACTAGCTTTTACTCTGTCCACAGAAAGTAGGGGGAAAGGGGAATGGGAAGATAGAGAGACTGCCAGAGGGATGCCAACTGGAGTTCTTCCTCAACTGGTCTCCTAGCACCTGTAATTACAAGCACACTATTACTCTGTATATTACTCTTGCAAATACATTACACAACAAATATTCGCTCATACATTTGATTCCTATACCTGTGTTACACTGTGGACTAGCTTCTCTCTTGATATTGTATTGGTCAATTAAATGTTGGTATATGACAGCACTGAGCCACTAACGATTACTTCTCTTTCTTTTTTCACTAGATGAATGCAGTAGAAGAGCTGCTCCAGAAAATGGTTGGTAAGTAGAAATATATATATTTTCACATACTTGAAGACAAGCAGAGAGAATGCAGCTGGTTAGTGAGAGTTGATATTAGTGGCCAGTAAGTGAGTCTTTAGCGCATGCTTTGTGCTGCCAGTAAAATGTCCTGCGCTATCTGCTCTTTCAATAGTCTCTTCAATACTGCTCCAAAATTAGAAGTTAGTCATTTATAGACTTCAATTAGTAGGAGAAACAAAAAACGAAAATTCTATTCCTCGTGGAAAAAACAAGAGGAATTGTCACTTGAAGGTTCACACTCTTTAGTCTGAACTCCAGAGGAGTAAGGGTTAATCCTGTCTAGAGAACCAGTAAGAGAATCTCAGTCTGGAAATTCACTTATAAATCCGGAAAGGAAAAATACCTGTCTTTCTCCCACAAAGGGAAACGCTACTGACCTCAGACCTCTCTGCGAATTGGCGATTACAGGAAATGCATGTGAAAAAATACTCGCCAAATCCTGTCAGAAAGAACTATTCAACGAGCACAGGAAAAACGCTGCTTCAGGAGAGGAACGACGGTTGAAGTGCAACGCGCTTCAGCTGTGCAAGCACTATCATCAACAAAGCATTCAGAAATGCGGAACACTAGAATGCTAACTGAGCAAGTGTTGTCCACCATGTTGGAGATCTTGCTTCTTCTTCAAGCGAAACCAGCGAATGGAAATATTTGATAAGCAGCTGTCTCCAGCTCAATGGAGTCTGCCTGACCAGAAGAGAACCCTTTTTTCCAGAAACAGGTAAAAAAAAAACGCTTTTGACTAACTTGGAAGCGGCCAGCCTTGACAGCTCCCGGGCTAGCAGAGGGTGTAATTACTGGACCCCGAAGGAAGGACAGACCATGTACTTTTTGTTACTGCTTTTGGCTGTGGGTGTCCTATGAATAGATTATGCTAGTGCCTGATGAATACACAGGCAAACTGCATGTGACTAAACACTGTTACCTGTGTATTGCAGGTATGGAGAGTGTCATCTACTGTCTCATTCCTGTCATTGTTAGCTTGAGGGCTCATGGCAGTCAGAAGGAGAAGAGGCATCTGGCTACTCTGCTAGCACCAGGATGAGAATGCTGGGTATGTGCGGAGTAGGCCTGGATCACTTCAATGTGACATCTGGTGAACACTGCATGTGTTCTACGGAAGGGCAAAGACACCCATGTGCAACTTTGCAATACTGGTTGGTGCACCAAATTTGCAAAACGATTACTTGTAGAAACTACCACCGGCTGCATCTTCCCTAGAATAGGAGGGGAAGCACCCTAAAAGGCCCTTGGAGGCATACGAAAAGGTGCATATCCTAATTAGTGGGGACCCAGAAGGGCAAAGGCGCCCCCAAAAAGGATTTGTGTGTGCTTGATGAGATGCCAGAAGTAGCCGACTCCTCAAATTTGTCCACAGTGGATTGTATAAAAGATATCACTCTAAGTCACTTGAGTTAAAGAGTTAGACACCCAAGTACATTTCTGGTGTAATCTATGAAATCTTAGAGTTTCATAGTGATTGCTAGGCACCCTGTTTTATTGTTAGAAACAGGACTGTTCACTGTTTTGTATTAGTTGTTTCTGCAAATCGAATCCTGGTCAAACTCAGATTGACCAAGGTGTTGATTATGTGATATGAGAGAAGACGTTGTCCACCTTTCACCGTTCTTATATGAATGTAACTACCTTTGCACACTGTTTATATGTCTCTGGGTGCTCTGCCAGCAAAAGATACTGTAAAATGCTTCTATACTGGCACAAAATCAATATATGTGGCAAATTTAGTAGGTCCTCTTAAACAATGACTGCTCATCTGGAGTGTACAAAATTAGAATAATTTGCTTTTCTATGATTATGCAACATTTCAGCAAAATTATGCAAATTTGCACATATTTAAACAAAATATAAAACCATTATTTGGAGCTATATTTTTGCATGAAATTCGTCCATGTATCAATTTTTTAAGCAAGGATGCATTTCCCCCTAAAAAGTAGTGCAGAAAATTCCCAAAGCACTGTGAAGAGTAGCTGCTCATGTTTGTGTTAAATGTATTCTGTTCCTTAAATGTTTTTACCCCAAATTGTAAATAAGTGCCCAAAGTTGTGCAATGACATCATTTCTGGAATTCTGAGATTACACGAGTTACGCTGGCGTAATATTAATTTTGCTCATGCCTATGTACCAGCCGAAGAGCATGAATAGTGAGGACAAGACTATTAAGATTTCTTTTTGACCAAAATAGTGGGTAGTCCTCTTTTTTGGTTGATGTCTGTTTAAGTTCATAACGTTCATGAGCCACGGTTGCCGCGTGCTCATGACGGAGTGGTTCCGTCATGCCGCGACCGTTGGCGGCCGCTCCGCCCATGCGGCGCTGTTTCCCCGCCTGTGCTGGGGGACAATGCAACTGGGCGGAGTCATGACGGAACCACTCCGTCAAGAGCACAGCTCAACCGTGGCTCATGACGGAGTGGCTCCGTCATGAGCACAGCGCCACCGCGCTGCCCCCCAACCCCGCCCAGCGCTGCGGCGGAATTCCCGCCGCAGCGAAGGGGTTAAGTAGTCAATCAATATACTGTTTTTTACTGTTACTCTTAAATAGGTACTTTTGGAAAGGGTTGTGAGCAACATGGTGGATTTAATACCCACTGACTACCCATCAAAGGTGAAGAATTAATAGTCATGGTCAAAATAGTATCCTCATATTCAACTATTGAGTATTTATTTATTTACTTATTCATATATTTATTTACATATTTATTTATTTTCTTATTTACTTATGAAATCTTATGTAGCTCACTCAATCCTGAGATATCAGTTCACTGTACGTGGCACAAGAATCATGCTTCAATTTACATCAAACTGAATGTAAGAAAATAATTTAGCAAGTGAAAACAAAACAAGCATTTGCAATGCAAATGGTCTCGCCTTTGGGACCTTATATGTATTTAGCTATTCAGCACCTTAGCCTGGGTGTTGAAACATCTACTGTTCTTCAACATGTATACAGCATGCTTCTCTCATGACAGATCGTGTCGGCTGCCTGTTATCAATATGAGCAGGAACCCAGCAAGTACAATCTAAATAATTTTAATGATACTGAAAGTGAACATGGTCTCCATTCCTCTCCAAAAACCTTTGGAAGACTCCTTATGTAGATATAATAGGATCTTCTAGAATGCCCTGCAGACTGCTTCTGTATAACCTGAAAAAGGAAATCGGCTGCATTCTGATACCTGAAAATGTGACACCTTATTAAACCTTGTTGCTTTAAACAATATTTGTGTAAATGTACCCAATGCAAGCACTGAGAGACACTGAGAATGAATTTGGCGTCCAAAGAAAGATAGGAGACACAAGTGAAAATAATGTAACGTTTTCTGAACCACGTCACATAGTGATGGATTTCAAAATCAGGTTACCTGCCGGCTGAGGCTGTTTTGCCTGATATTTACCTGATTGTATTATTCACAAGACTGATATCAAAATTACAAAACGTGCATGTAATAATCACCAGTATTGGCCTGGGAATAAATGTAATAGTATTTCCTGTTCTGGTCAGATGGCAACTTAAATAAAGACAAAAGAGCAGCAGGCGGTGTACTGTTGAAATCAATATGGGAAAGTAAATGAAACGCACCAGCTGCTCGAAATACTTTGCATTCCACGCGTGAAGTGAATGTAGTCCGGTGCAATGGTATGTGCACATAATTACAGCATGGCACACATAGATGAAATAACAGTAAAAAGCGGAAATGCAACTTATTTAAAAAGAAAGGTGTGGCGGTATGCTGGCCGAAATAAATAATTAAATACCGCTCAGTTGTATCTATCATGTGAATGAATTGTTATGTCATCAGTGCGCATTGCATCTACAGATGCTTGCCATGCTGTTAACTATGTGCACATAGCATGGCACCTAATTCCATTCACTTCACAGTGGAATGCAAAGCTTTTAGAGCACCTCGTGAGTTTCATTTACTTTCCTGTTTGGGTTGCAACAGTACACCGCCTGCTTCTGCCCGTGCTACACGCCCAGAGGCCATATAGGTAGAACCCGTGTAATTTGTTGTTGCAGTACGCATGCACACGTCAAGCAAACAGGAAACAAGGCACCCACTAAGAGAACACATTCCCGGCGGGCCGGACTGCTCTACCAAGGTCCTGGTCATCGTAAAATTGTCATCCAAGTGTATGTATGTTTGCCTTTCCCAAGTGAAGAATGTCATTTGATGCCGCAGCACGCCTACATAAACAGAGCATGACGTGTACCCACAGCAGCAATTCACACGTAGAAACTAATACAAACAAGCATTGGCATAGCCAATAGGTCTTCCCTTTGGGACCTTATAAGTGTTTAGCCATGCAACAGTTGCATAACTAAATAATTATAAGGACCCAAAAGCGAGACCTATTGGCTATGCAAAGCGGCCACGAAAGTGAAAGTAATTGCGGTAAAGCGCGGCGCGCGCGCCCGCCCACATGCACTATAGCTCTAAGCTGGCCTGGTAGCACTTTTTGAAGCCCTCTCAATAAATCTCGCCAGACCAGCGCATGCGCTGGGTCAGGCGAGACCTAAAAAAGGACAGCATACTCACAGCAGCAATTCACACGCAGAAACGAATACAAAAAAAGGACAGCATACTCACAGCAGCAATTCACACGCAGAAACAAATACAAAAAAAGGACACCATACTCACAGCAGCAATTCACACGCAGAAACGAATACAAAACAAGCATTTGCAATGCAATAGGTCTCACATTTACGCGAGTTTAAGCTATTGGCATTGGAAATGGCAATTCCTATTTTTCTTTGTTAAAACATAAATAAAAGGCATTGTCATTTACAATGCCAATAGCTTAAACTCGTATAAATGCGAGACCTAGTGCATTGCAGATGCTTGTTAACTGATGTAACAAAAAAAGCACAAAAATGCTGTTCAATTACGGAGTACAGCTCATTTTTGGTTCTCCCATGCTTCAGTCAGAAACTGCTTTGCAGAGTAGAGTGAGCGCGCCAATGAAACGCCCGCACTCTGGGCACATATTGTTTAAAGGAGACCCAGCACTTCTAGTCCTGAAACATAAGGTTTTTCATTTACCAGATTCGCAATGTTAGAAGTCGTTTACACGAAAAAAAGTGGCTTATAATAAAGAGAGACGCATCAGCTTTTCACAAGTAAGTTTCCTTGAAGCTTGCAGTGGTGTAGAAATCATGAATCCACATGAAGTGGAGCAAAGTCTGCTCTCTTCTGCCCCGGTAACACAAGGACCAAGTCCGGGATTAAATAGGGCTGCTCTTCAGGGTAACTCGGTTCAAAGATGCAATACTAGCGGCTCCGCTATGGATCCACAATGGATTTTGCTCTAGCAGACAATTCAAAGTGAACCTTGCTATCTTTTGCCAACAACCGGGTGTATAAATTTATTTTTCATGTTTGGGCAGATTATCCATTAAACAACCTTTTGCACAAAATGTGTTATCCAGGGACGATTCCAAAGCCTAGGGTGCGGTTGGAGTTGCAGGAGTTGCAGGAGTTCTCCCACAAGAGGGCACAATCGGTTTACACCGAAGAAAAACTCGTTGTGCTATCTGTAGATTCCCATAAAGATTACAAATACAAATTCGGTCATCTGTTTTACCTTTCTAAATTATAAAACAGTTCCGTATTTTGTTAAATGTCTTTATAGTTTCACTGCTATTGCTGTTCACAAGGCCAACTCATTTATTAGCAGGATGTAATTTCAGGGACACGGCAACAGGAACACGCATTGAGAAAGGTGGAGAGTGTGGCACTTGTGGTGTACATAGCGCACAGTTGCCACTGACGGGGCCTCGCTGCACTCTTGCCGTACACGAAGGGCGCGTGTGGCATTTTGACTCTGTTAAATGTGGAAAAAGTAGGGTGCTTGTGCATCAGGGCCAGGGATGAGCTCCTCAGGGACTGCGGCAGATCATGTGCTAATGGTGCAGGTGTCACAAAAAGGCCAAAGAGTCGCTCTTCCGGTCTTCATTCAGTGGACCGCTTGTGCTGAGCTCAGTCCCCTCCTGCTTTGCCAGACCCGTCCAGATGAGGATGATGCAATAGGCTAGGACCCCAGAGGTTTTTTGGGAATACCCATGTGTGAGAAACCGAAGGGCAGCTGTACATTTCACACACAGAAATACTCACAGGCAAGCATGCAGACAGCGCAACATACCTAGGGAGTGTCCGTGCATACACGGACAAACAAATATGCAGCTCAAGGCAGAGGCTGACAACAAACACAAAACATGCGTCGTCTCAGCCAACAAACATACATGCAGTGAATGAAGGTGCACGAATGTGTGAGCAGATGGATCCGTGATAGACGGTGCATGTATGGATAAACTGCTGATAAATTTACGGGTGTATGATTGAAAAATAAAGAAATATATTTTGTATTCACGGCGTTGCCATTTTAATTCCATCCCTGCTTTCAATGAGCGTTGATAGATAGGTTTCCAGTGTTTTCATTCTGCAGCACTATCTGTGGTTACAACGTTCGAGTAAACTTCTGTTCCTTTTGCACAAAAAAGTTTCTCTGAAAAGACTAATGGTAATGGATATGCACAATGTTCGCCCTGCTATGATAACACCCAGCAGCGAATCATGCAACAAATGGTTTTAATGTGACAGCAGAAACACGAACCAGCGTATGAATAAGTGAAACCGACCTGGCAAGAAAAAAATGTTTACTAGCACGTGAGTGGTGCGGGCGCGTATGCCAGAGCGAGACATCTGGTTTCAATTATCGCGCCCGTGTCTGGACACGATAATTGAAACCACATGCCGGCCATGCGGGAAACCGACACCAATAGGCCATGGGCAGAGCAATGGGCCCGCCTTTGGCCAATTGCGTGCTGTCTTTGTTAAAAAGACGCACGCAAAGGCCAATAGCGTGGGCCAAAACAAAAAGCACAAGCACAAGCGTGTGCAATTCTTAGATTAGTTTTTGAAATCCCCTACATGAAGTCTTCGCCATAACAGCGCATGCGCGCTGTTACAGGATCGACCTAAAAAGAACAGCATACTCAACCCGGCGCGCTTCTGTTTGTCCAGTTTTTTTCATAGATTCTAACTAACATCCCAGAAACTACCTGAGAGGGGTAATGGAACTACAACACAAAAGCGTGGAACACTCACACAGTTATATTTTACAAGGCATTTGCCATACTTCTCTACACAGCTCATGTATTCTGATAACCAGGCCACACGTCTCAGAACAGGTAAAAATTGTTTTCATCTCCTCTCACTTATTAAGGATTTAGGGTAGAAAGGGGAACCATTTCTTGTAAAACATTTATATAGAAAGAAAACAAAAGTTAAGGAAAACAAAAGTTAAGGGAAAAGACATATATGAAATGTTCAAAAGCGAACCATTGGCCATCTATACACCGAGTAAATTATGCGCATGAAGGATTAGAAAAACATGTCCCAATAGAAAAAGTAAAAGTACAGCAAGTTCTTGAACACGGCACAGGCAGTAACTCAGCACGCGTAGGTCAGAAATGCTGAAATGTTGTTGGTGGACCAGACATAGGTGTAAATGACACACTCAGCTGCTTTTTTGCATGCTTAATCCCCAATGTTTTCATAAAAGTACAGCACGTGAGCCCTGTTACGCCCTTAGTCATGTGCAGCATTATGTAAAACCGGTCAGTGTCTCCCATTTGTATCTTTACTTGTGTCCTTGTGATCTGCATCAAAGATCATACAAAATACTACAAGAGGGCATGGATGTGTATTGCGTTAGTGCCTGGGGTTGCCATTTGTGTACAAAGCAGGTGTACTTGCAAAATGACAACTCTCCCTTAATTAGTAGGGCGGATTCCTCCTTTGTAAGCAAAACTTTGGGGCGAGAGTCGAGAGGGTGGGGGGAAGGAGGGATTACGAGAGCGACAAATTTAAACAAAATATGTTAACGACTGGTGGGAACGGCATTTAGTGAAATGTTGTCAAACTACTGTGCTAAACCAATAGTTCTCTTAGTAATGGCAAGTGGACACACGTAATGATGAGTGGGCACACGTAATGATGAGTGGACACAATATGTTTAACTTATAGTGCGAGTATCTACAATGAAGTAATCTGAATAAAAAAACAAATGTAATAGTACTTTTCCTGCCCCACCCACCCTCCCCCTAGGAGATGTTTCAAATGTTGACAGTGGGTGAGATGGGGAACAGATGTACTGCTGATCACGGGCTAGGGAGTGCTGCCCAGGGCGCAGCCCGGTAGTGCCCGGCGGAGCTTCGGCGGCACCTGGAGGGGTGCGCACTGCAGCCCGGGAGTTTCCAGGGGTATCTTCGGTGGTACTATGAGTGCCACTGAGGGGGTGTCCAGTGGGGCTGTGCACACTGCGATCCGGGGATTCCCAGAGGAGCTTCAGTTGGACTGTGTGCACTGGTGCACACTCCAGCTCGGGAGTGACAAGGGGAGCGTATGCGAGCGATGTGCGCAGCTGGAGGAGTGAGTTCCCTGGTGCACACTGTCTGCCACCCAGAGTACGGATGAGTTTCTGGAGGTGGGAGGCCCAGGCACAGCGAAGCCTGCTCAAGGTTCTTCAACAGTTCAACAGAATGTATACAGGAAGTTCACTCTGGAGTCGCCCATCGCACTAGTGCATGCTTCCGCCAAAGGAAGTGCCCCGCTCTCCCCATCATGCCACAAAGAGAGGTGAGCTGTCCCATACCTAGAATGCGTGCAGCCCTCTGCCCCGCACTGGTGCCCCACAATTGGGAAGAGAGTGTTAGCGGCATGTTTGTCCTGTTTCGTTTCCCTGCTTGTGCTGTCTCTGCCTTCCGCCGTGAATTGGCCCGTGTTGCAAACATAAACGTAACTCCTTCAGCATGAAAAATGTTGTATGCGCATGTGTTGTGGACAGGTCAGGCAAAATAGAGTGCAAACTCTCCCAGCCAAACCCAGCACAAAACAAGCATTTATAAATGCAATAGGACTCGTGTTTACGCGAGACATATTGCATTGTAAATAAAGGTGCATGCCTCGAAGAAGGAATGAATGGGAGTAGGGGTGGTGGTGGTGGGCTGAGAAGCCATGGACTGTGGGAGGGAACAGGGGGAGACAGGGGAACAAAAACTTTTTGAAAGTAAAGGGGCCGATAGCGATGGAAGGAGAAAAATGACGACATTGCCATCAAGAGGCGGGATTAAGTTGCTGAAAACCAATTAGATTGCAGCATTTAGGATTTCAGCCAAACACAAAGATAGGCGAAAAGTAGGCGGAGCTTCCCCCACCAAACTGTATATAGCGTCTCTTGATGAAATAGTGCACGCGCTGCCTAGCCGAGACCTAAAGAAGGGTTGGTTCCTGAATGAGGCATGAAGCTGAGAAAGGGAAAGGTTAGTGTCCAGGAAAAAGTGTACTTCAAAAGTAAAGAATTGGGTTAAATTTAAGACTTTAAATGAAGAATACACCCAGTAAGTAAGCTCTGCACAAGTTATTTGCAAATGACTTCAAATCTAGTGTGTCAATGCCAAGAAAAACAACAAGCAGAGAACTTAAAAAAGATTGAGAAGCATTATTTTGTGGCATGTTTTGTTGTGTTACATAAGAAAGAAACAGGGTTTAATAGGTCACAGGAAGCAAATATGGGATTCAATGTTCAGTTCAGAACAGAGAAGTCACAAGTGCAGAGCTGGCTTTAGTGTACGTTTAATCCAATGTCACAATCGTTGTGGTTCCCACACCCTAACCCCAAGACATCCTTTACCTTGGCCCTTCACTGGTGCCAATCCTCTGTCTACAGCCCCTCTCTCTCACACATTTTTTTCATAGTTCTACTCATTTCAAAGTATGGTGTCAAGACGCCTTACAGCACACATTACCATCAAATAAAGACAATGGATCACACAAAGATAATGGACGACGGTCAGTGTATAGGAATAAGAAATAAGGCAACGAAGGTTTCAAGTTGCAGGTGTCAGGTATCCTCCATACTGGTAGGGCCTGTATATTAAGAGTGCTTGGTCAGGCGAAACACAAATCAAGATTTAAAACGTAATGCACTGGATGGGCTTGTTTGCATGAATAAAAATGTATTTCTATGCATAGGAACCATTTATAGCAAACTTCAAAAAATGAAAGAATGGAGAAAAAAATGAAGTTCTAAATCTCTTTGATTCTAATTCACAGCTCACTGTGCCAAATAAGAAGAATTGTAATTTATGAGCTTCAAGTAACAAAATGATATCTGTGACAAAAGCAGCAACCCACTGAGCTATCTACATAAATTACAATCTGTGAGCTCCATGTTACATTGTTCGCAGCAGGCACATTAACTCTTTGTGCTGTGTTAGTATGAATCGAATCTGTGACTAGACAAAAACAGATTTAACCAGCAATTTAATTAATCACCACAGCTATCTTGACAATTTAATTATTCCCTAAAGATTTCTAGACACACCAAATCTCTGCAGCAGGTGCCTTTAGCCCCTGAGATATTTTTTAATGCAGTGCATGCAGTTGGCAGCATCAGTTGTATCACCCTAAAACCAGCACTGCATAAGTGATCATTTGCAAGATATGAAGACTAATGAGGGTTGTGGTAACTGTTTTATTGCTCAGCATGTATTGAGACAGAGTGCAGATGTCCTTGCAGTTTCAATTGATTGAAAGATACATAAGACTGCTTTGCAAGATGAAGCCAATAGTTAATAGGTTTGAGCTGTACACACTCTGCTTTTGGAATTAATTTAAAATGGAAATGGTTAAATTAATGCCAGATGTAAAAGCTTCAGTTGAAGCACAATCTTAAAATCGCTGAACTGCATTCCTGGTCTGAGATATTACAGCATAAGTTTGAGAACTTTTTTTTTTTTATAAAGTCTACCTACAAATCATAATAATTCAATAACGCTATGGCACTTTCCAATGTGGCATTAATCTTTTTGTAGAGTTACCGTGCTCTTTGAGTCTGGTAAGAGCCAGACATTATATCATGCAAGACCACTGACTCATGGTCAGTGAAATTGCTCCCCCTTCCCCGCAGCACCACCATTAAGTGAAGCCCGCCCCTGCACTTGCACTTGCACTCTTGTGTGTGCTGGTGTTCGAGGCCCTCCTCCACCTGCAGGATCACCTGCGCCTCATCCCTGGTGGTCCAGTGGACCCCTGTTCGCCTTTGCCTCGCTCCACTCTCCTTTCTATTTTTTCCCTCGTTTTTGCTTCTCCCTCTGTCTTTTTCTGTTCTGCACTTTTTCCGCCTTCTCTCATTTTTCCACTTATTTCCTTATTTCCCTTAGCCTCCCTGGTGGTCCAGTGGACTTCTGTTCTCCTTTGTCTCGCTCCGCTGTCCAGTCCATTTTTCACTCGTTTTTCACCCTTTTTCAAATCGTTTCTGCACTTTTCTGCTTTCTGTGCTTTCCCTGCTCTCTGCCTTATTTCACTCTTTTTCTCCTTTTTCCCCTCTTATTACTCCTTTCCTCCCCGTTTTTCCCCACAGCTGTTGCCCTTGCGGCCCCTCCCCCCAGCACGACCAGCGCGACCAATCTTGCTCCCCTCCCCGCTCCCGCCTCCCTGCTGTCCAGCCCTCCCTGACCCCTACTTAATGGCAGCCGCTGCGCGCCCACACAGCGTATGCGCCAAAGGTGCGCCAAAGGCAAGCCCGTCTGCGCCCATTCACGACCCGACTGCGACCAGCGCCAGGAACCCAGGATCTCCGCACTGCCAATGCTACGACCTGGCGGCACTCCACGCCCTCAACCCAGGCAGCAACAACATCTGCAAGCTAGCGTCACAGTCCGACACCCACGGACCCTTCAGCTGTCACCGCTGCCGGCACACCTGCAGCACCGCCAAGACCATAGATCCATCACAACCCACCCGCAAGAACACAACCAAACCGAAGACCCTGCAATCTATCCTCCTCAATGTCCGATCCCTCCACAAACACGCCACCGAAATCTGGGACCTCCTCGACAGCACAGGCAGGCGTTCCTCACCAAAACATGGACCAACACCTTATTGGGAACGGACAATGCCATCACCATCCCCCAAGGATACAAGATCTCCAGTAAGGAATGCACCAACCGCCCGGAAGGAAGAATCGCCATTGTCCACAAATCCCCTCCTGACCTTGAGCACACTCCCTGACGAGCCCACAGACCTGATGGAACACCTTCACTTCAAGAAACTGGCCAGCCCCACCACCACCCTCCGAGGAACCCTCATCTACCGACCCCCTGGACCCCGCGGACCTTTTGCTGAATCAAAAACGAACATCCTCTCCCCACAGGCCATCGCATCCACCAACTACACCCTGCTGGAGACCTCAACCTCCACCTCGACAACCAACGGGACCACAGCACCACATCCCTCCTGGACAACCTCCACAACATTGAACTCTGCCAGATCGTGACCGAACCCACGCACTCAGCAGGACACACCCTCCACCCCCTCTTCACAACAGGAAACTCCATCACCTTCAGCCACATGACAAAACTCCCATGGACCGACCATCGATGCCTCCACTTCACCTTCAGAACACCCACCATCCACAGATACCAGCACCTGCTCCCACGAAGAAATTGAACCAGAATCACCGACGACCAGCTAACCTCATCAGTCAGCATCTCCACCCCAACCGTCGCGGAAAACGACTATCCCAACGCCACAGCCCGAACCCTGCACAGATGGATCACCGACAGCGCCAACACCTTAGCTCCCCTCAAGAAAAACAACAACACCCACGCCAAGAAAGCTAGATGGTTTCCCACTGAACTTTGAGAGTCCAGACGCACTTGCTGCTGCCTCGAAAAGGACTGGAGGAACACCAAATCCATAGAAGCCCACAACAACTTTAGAGCCGCCACCAAAGTCCACCACCAACTCATCAGAAAAACGAGGAAAAAAGCGATCGAAGACAGAATCTCCACCCACGCACACAACAGTAAAGAACTCTTCAACATCATCAAGGAATTCGCCCAACCTACCAGTGAGTCCACCAACATCCCAACCTCACAAGACCTCTGTGACAAACTCAGCACCTTTTTCCACCACAAAATCAAGAGCATCTATGACAACATAGATGAAGACAACCAACACACTGAACCCTCACCAACCACCCCCAACACCATGAAGCCAACGATCGACAACTGGACAGCCCTCACCACCGAAGACACACGGAAGATGATGAACTCTATCCACTCTGGGGCCCCCACGGACCCCTGCCCCCACCACATTTTCAACAGAGCCGCCAAAACCATCGCACCCATGCTCCGCAACACCATCAACCGCTCCCTGGCAACCGGATCGTCCCCCGATGAATGGAAACAGGCCAAGATCAACCCCCTCCTTAAGAGACCCTCGGCAGACCCCACCGACCTCAAAAACTACAGACCCATTGCTCAGCTCCCATTCCCAGCGAAAGTAATCGAGAAAGCCATCAACAGCCAATTCGCTACATTCATCGAAGAGCACAACATCCTCAACTCTTCCCAATCCGCCTTCAGAAAAAACCACAGCACTGAAACCGCCCTCCTCGCCGCAACAGACAACATCCGCACCCTACTGGACAAAGGAGAAATAGCAGCCCTCATCCTCCACGACCTCTCAGCTGCATTCGACACAGTCTCTCACCGCACCCTAATACACAGACTCCACGAAGCAGGGATTCAAGACAAGGCCGTCGATTGGATCCGCACCTTTCTCTCTGGCAGAACGCAGCGGGTCAGATTCCCCCCTTTTCTCTCGGACCCTACACCAACCACCTGCGGATTCCCCCAGGGGTCATCCCTCAGCCCTACGCTCTTCAACGTCTACATGGCTCCGCTCGCCCCCATCGTCAGAACGTATGGACTCAACATTGTGTCATACGCAGACAACACCCAACTCATCCTCTCCCTATCCAACAAACCCAACACTGCCAGACACAATTTTCGAGAAGGCATGGAAGCCGTCGCAAAATGGATGAAAAACAGCTGTCTTCAACTAAACACCAAAAAAACAGAAGTACACATCATGGGCCCACACCCCGATGCCTGGAACGGCACTTGGTGGCCCCCCACCCTCGGAAGTCCGCCCACCCCCACGGACCACGCACGCAACCTGGGAATCATCCTGGACTCCAAACTCAAAATTGACCGCCAGATCAATGCCGTCTCATCCTCCTGCTTCCACACCCTCTGCCTCCTACACAAGACCTTTAAATGGATCCCCCTCGAACACACAAAGACCGTCACTCATGCCCTGGTCACCAGCAGAATGGACTACGGCAACACACTCTATGCCGGAATAAACAAAAACCTCACACGCAAGCTACAGAACATCCAGAACGCCGCCGCAAGACTAGTCCTCAACCTGCCAAGACACTGCCACATCTCCCAGCACCTGCGCACACTCCACTGGCTCCCTATCGAAGCTAGAGACACCTTCAAGATGCTCACCCAAGCTCACAAGGCCCTCCACGACACCTGACCAGCATACCTGAGCAGCCGACTCAAATACCACGCACCCCAAAGGACCCTATGATCAGCCCAGCTCTCCTGCGCCGTGGTCCCCCGCACCAGATCAGGAGGCCGCTCCTTCTCCTTGCTCGCGGCCAGTGCCTGGAACGCCCTCCCTCTCCACCTCACACAGACAACATCTCTCCCCATCTTCACAAGAAACCTCAAAACATGGCTCTTCGACAGACCCCCTCCTTGATGGACTGGAACCTGTGAAACCCCCCTCCCCCAGCGCCTTGAGACCATTGCGGTGAGTAGTAGCGCTTAACAAACGGGTGATTGATTGATTGATCATGAACACAAAGAAAAAACACACACACATAGAGAGGGGCGTTGGGTCAGAATAAATTGGTTAGTTTGAGTGAGCCTACTTCAGCCATTGCTTAAAGAAAGAGTGATAGGGATTAACCCAGACGAATATTTTGTGCACATTTTCACTTTGGCTACCAGGTGTGTTATTTTGCCTAGAAGTTTACAGTCTTGGCTGGTAAGACGCTGATGGCAAGTTGTACATTTGTTGTGGAAAGACACCACATTATAATTGACAAGATACACATGTAATGGCATCCACAGTACAGTCAAGCACATTATTGCCAACTTGTAAGATGTTTCCAAATTATGTTGTGTATGGTTTCTAATTCAGTACACTATGATAATATACTTCATTCCTTATCCCCAGTTTACTACGTAGATAGAGCTTTACCCAACAGACATCAACAATGCTTCTATGTCTTAATTAAAATAACACAGTTCGTAAATATTCCTATTAGTATATTTTGTTGATCTAGTCTTTCATTTCATCCACATTCTATCTGTCTAATGATGGATGGATTGGTATCATCCGACTGCTAGGTACAAAAGTCAAATGTCTGCTCTACCTTTGTTCCTTATAGCGCCACAATCCGTGAGGAACCTAAAGGTGCAACCACCCACCTACCATCACCACTGGATCAAATGTGTGTGATGTGCTGAGCACCAGGACATCGAAATACTGAGATAGGAGTTCCACAAGCTTCAGAAAAGGTACACTGAGCTGAGCCATGGCTTTGAGGGCACTCAGGCTACAGGAGGTAGGCTTTGTTTTCTTCTTGCTCAGGGACACACATGGATTTAGTTGAATATCTGCTCCTCACTAGGATAGGTGCATCCATGTGAGAACAAAGCAAAACCAAACGGGATGATGGACGGAGTGTTGAACATTGCAAGCACTCACCCCCAGTCAACTGATCTGGGTTTAATCCATCATCATTCTTTAGCTCACTCCGCCACCCCAGCTCAGACATGGCCATATGCAAATCAGTCTGACCCTGTGCCTCATGGGAACAGTCCAGCCCAAACTGCCAAGCCATGTCTTTCCTGGAACGGAAACAAGCATCCTGGGACCGGCTTCTGGCTAATCAGCCAGGCTAGCCTGAATCCAGTGGCAAAGTGAGCAAGGGACCCACGTCTGGGCATAACCTGCCAACTTAGGGCAAACAAAGCAAAACCGAAGGGAATGATGGACGGAGTGTTGAACACAGTTCGGCCATGCTCTAGATTAGTAGGTAGAGGGTATGGTGAAATGGTTGCTTTCCCTGGACCAGGGCTGGACTGAGAACGCAAACCGGCCCTGGCAATTGAGTCGGGCTGGCAGGGCGGGGGGGAGGGGTGTAAAACCCTGCAACTGCTTTTGTAACAGGGAGCAGGAATTGCAGCTATGCTGCAAAAAAGGCCCCCCGGTAACAAAAACAGCCCCCACCCTGGCAGCCCACTGAGGAAATGTCCGGGGCCCGCTACAGCCAGTTTGGCCCTGCCCTGGGCAGTGCAATGGCCCTGGCCACTCCATACCAGTGACCAGATATACAGTCTCTTCTCTCGATATGATGGAAAGCTGGTGCTAGGGATGACTCCATTCTTCAGTTTCCTGCATGCAAAGTGGACATGGTTTGCAGGCTCGGGGAGTACCTCCCTTGCTTTTCCAGGTGAAAAGCCAAAACTCCCTTAATGTCCCTTAAAGATATACTTCCCTGAAACCCAAAAACCTTTATTACCCTATTAATGCAACCCTTTGTAAAACCCTAATAACCCAAACCATCTCTTAATGCTACCCTTCCCTCAACTCTAAAAACCCTTACTACACCTTAACACTAGCTATCCCAGGACCCTAAAATCCCCTATCTAGCCCTTAATGCTACCAATCTCCAAACAATCCCAACCCCTTAATTCCCAGTAATGCTTCTCTTTCCTGAATCCTAAAAAGCCCCTAACCAGTTCCTCGTTCTTTACCCCACCACGGGGGGTTTCCGTGGGGTTTTGGGAACAAAGTACAACTGCCTTTGGGCAGCAATCTTGAAACCATAATGCCCTGGGAGTCGTTTGGCTACTCATGCAGGCTGTGAGATTCGTTTGTGAGAGTGGAATTGTGTTTCCTTCGCGAAAAATTGTTTTAGTCACATTTTAGTTGTAAACGTGAAACCGTATTAATGTGTTAGCTTGCGCATTATTGGAGCATAATATGTAAATGAGCTTTAACATTTCGCAACAGAATTTGAGTTGTACATTTTGAAAAACAAGCCTTCACGCCATTTATATATGTTTATTTTTCTAAATAACAGTGTGCCAGGTCTTTATTTTCACTGCTATGAACTGGTTAATGCAGCATCGTTTGATAGATCTAGATTTGAACAGTTAATATTATTGTGTTTTTTCAAGGCATTACGCAAATAGATTGCAGCCTTGAAATGAGGATATAAAAAAACCCTGTGGGGTTTACGAAAAAAAATCATCATGCCGAAAAAGAAAATAACACATTAACAAAGGCATGGTAATCAAAATTTTAGGAACAAATAGCACTTAAAAGCAGAACATTTAAAAGAAATAAACAGTGCAAGATAAAAGCTAATTGCAAATCTGCTAGGATAGTTTTGCCCATTTACAAGTCAGCAGGCAAGCGGCTAGGCACTGGGGAGGCCCATGCCGTGGGTTGCTGCAGAAGCAATAGAGCTCCAGCGACAACAATTAGTAACACGTTTTTAGATCCGCGCGCCTTCTATTGAGAACAAAACGGCGGTCTCTGGAGACGAGGAAGCAGAAAACAAATAGAAACAATTTCTCACCATTAGGCTGTTGTATGTAACTGGATTAATTGAGAGTGCCAGCAGGGCTGGGCTGGGAGTGTTCTCAGCAGGGCTGCAACATCACGCGCTGGCTGCGATGGCGGGAGGCTCCACGCGGGATGAGAGCTGGGAATTTTTCAACAATGGGGCATTCAAGCACTAATGGCGGCATCTCATCTCCAAACACTGTGAAAAAGTGTGTCAACTGTGAACGCTCCCCGCATGCTGGTTTACCTCAATTCCTGCTTAGAAAAAGCAACATCAGAACATGGCATATTAAAATAGGCGTAATTTTAGACCTTTCGAGGGGGTGTCACTTCCTGCGTTTTTGGCTCACCAAAATAATACACTAAACAGCAGGTGGCCATAACACTCTTCAGTCTCTGTAAACGAGGAATATTTTATATTTGAAAAAATATTTATGAAACTTTTTAAGATTCGTGTTTCAGCATGTAGCATTGTAATTTTGAACTGTGGAATAATTTATAAAAAAAAAAAAATCAACTATAACGCAGCTCAACACTGCGCCATCTTTGAAATCAACGCAGGCTTCTGGCTGTAGTGATCCTTAAATTTTCCCAATTTACAGAGATCAAATTGCAAAAGCCAGAAATATATCCCATACAACTACTCCTATGAGTGGACCTGGTTACAGAATGTAATATGCTTAGCAAGGAAACCCCAAAGTAGTCCCTGAAATCTTCAACAGCAATAGATGTTTGCAACTCCCACGCACAAATGTTCCTCAAGTGGCATTTTCACCAGGCGGATAATTACATGTGTATTTTCTCTTTGTTTTGACCACATGGAATATATTGCCCTGTGGAAAGATCCTTCCACTATAACCCCATTAACCGTTTCACTCACTTAGTGTTTGTGAAGTACTGTGCCGGAACATATTTAAAAACGTGGCATGGATTGTTTAAGCATGTGAGAAAGTGGATTATTGTTTGTTAAGGTTCACGAGTAGTAAGTCCACAACAATATGTCTACCGGGAACTAAATACCTCGTAGCAACACCTGACTCTCTCAGGGTAGCAAAGTAGAGCACTCGAAGTTCTACTCGGGGGAGGTGGTGTTGTTATATTCCCCGGGTTAGTACCATGTAGCGAAACAGCTAATTTCTTACATTGTCCTTACAATAACATTTCAGGCGTGAGCATTTGGACATATTTGCATGCACAGCAATGGTGGATTAGTTTCTCTGAAACTACTTTGCTTACACATCTAACATAGCACAACATTATCAGGATGCCTCGGACATCATGTCCTAGGTCTCTGTGCGCACCATGTACAAATGTCCTATCTTCATCCACAGAGCGACAGGGCTATCTACATATCCATAACATCGTTAATCTACACGTACGTCGCAAGGCTGCTTTCTATTATAAATAATGAGCATCCCAATAGATAGCAGAGGAGGCACTTCAGATGACACTGAGGATTCCTGCCTGCGGAGACTTCACCATGCAGCGGTCTGACTTCTCCATGAGGTGGTGCCCAGTTCATGACCAAGAAGGGCTACTAACATCTCTCTCTCCAGGTAATGGGGTTGGCTCATCCCTTGGGGGGATTCTTGGCTTCACACCGACACACACTCTAGGTACACTTTTAAATTAGGGTTTTGCATAGTAGGAGTACACCAGATTACTGCCTTGTTTATTTGTCCACATACATAGCATATATTAAGCACCATTGTAGAACTATATCTACTATTTACGTTCTTGGTGTTTGTAATCACTTTCACCTGCTTCTGTCTACTGATTATTGCAGCACATGTATTCCATACAAGCATAATGTTGGTTCAATAAATGTATTGAAAACATCCCACTGTGTATTCTGTATATGTCTCTAAGCACAAGTAAGCACAAGTGACCGAGCGAAAGGTTCTGATCTGTTTCCACGATCACCGAGGGGTCAGGGTTGTCATGTTCAGTGATTGGCAGAAACCATTCGCTCCCTGAGAAGGGGGGCTTATGGTGGCACTGTGAGCTAGCTGATCTCTAGGCCAACATATCCTGCTGGAGTGATTGGAATCAGTACAGGCACCAAGCCCCTAGTATATATTGTCCAACAAAACGTGTAGATACTACGGATTAGTAGGAGCTACACAATATGGCACCCAACGTTGGTTGGGCTCTTATTTAACAAGTCTATCTTTGTAGTTCAGTCGTGCCTTTTCTCAGAGAGCCTTACTCACCTCCAAACCGGAGATGCCCGTGGTGGGAACGAAAAATCCATCTCAGCTGACTAGGTATACCCTATGTATTGGCTGCAGGTTAGTCAAGCTTGTAGGATAAATATTCTCCCACATTGAGCTAACCCTATCTCCATACATTCATTTAATAAAATCCCTTTTCTCTTCACACAATGTCTGTAAACAGAGAAGCAAGTGAGGACATAGGAGAACAAGTAGTTATGCTAAATATTACAGAAAATTGCAGTCATGCAGTTACTATGAAATTAGTCCTTTACACCCTCCCAGCAACTGGTGGAGACGTAACCTTCATGGTTGAGGCACACAAAGCAGTAAGAACAGAGGTATTCCATTCCTGGGTTAAGTTCTCATCTGCCAATACATGTACACAATTGTTTCACACTTACATTGAAGATGAAACACCAGAGGAATACTTTCCATACGTGGATATAGAAATTCTGTTAACTTACCAAGAGCACATAAATTGGTTTAAAGGCGCCCTCCCCCATACCATAGAAAATGTGAGACTCGGTCTGCTCAGTAAAGAAGGAGTGACCTGACTGGTCCAAGCTGCTTACACACTGCATCCTACTCTCACAAATATAAACGCAGCAGAAATAAGTGAATTATATAAAGATGTAGTACAACTTTACAGAAACCTCATGCTGTCCACTATGCAAACACTATGCAAACACTCACAGTTAACCCTGCATGGAGAGCTCAGGCTGCACAATCACAATTAGCTACTACAGGTGTCAGCCATCAAACACTGAATGCCCTTCTGGGGAAATTCCCTAGCACTCGGGAGCAAATTCCTTTCTGGATGGCACAGAAAATTGGTCCACTTGAAGCAGTTTTTCCCCATATGGTCCCGCAGAAGAAACACAAGATATTGAAAGTTTGCATGCTGATGGGGGTGAATCCTGCAAAAATAACTATTGATGGACAGAATGCAGAACAATGTCATACATTCACCCCAGTACAGAGAACTGAGCCTAAATCCATAGTTTTTTTGCTCACCAGGCCATTCCAGTTAGGACCCAGCCATATGCAAATCAGTCTTGACCCTGCGCCCAATGGGGACAGTCCAGCCCGAAATGCCAGGCCAGGTCCTCCCTGGACTGGAAACAAGCATCCTAGGACTAGGGGTGGGCGGAATTTGCAGAATTAACCTTCGCAAATTATCGCGAGAATGTTTAAAATTATCGCAAACAAGCAGAAATATCGCGAAGATGCGGAAGTTTTTTTCCGGCATGTTCGCGAGATTTTCTGCATGGTTGCGGGTCGCCAACTTACCCATGTGGTTGCTTGCGGGCGCAGCCATCTTGTTTTGAGTTGTTCTCGCGGTGCATGATCGCGAGAAGAAAGACGTGATCGCGCGACGCATGACGTCACTGCGGGCGCGAACTGTCGCGAGACAGCGCAAATGGCTAAAAACAATACAACATCTCATGGAGAACGCGACCGGATCAAGAAAACTTGTCGGCGAACGCAGGGATTCAGGTAAGGCGATCGCGCGCGCGCGAGAATGTATTATTTTACAGCGCGAGCAAGAAACAAATTATCGCCAAGCTGCGGAAACCGGAATTTTTGACATTTTCGCGCTCTCCGCGGAACGCAAAAATGTCAAATTATCGCAATTTCCGCGAACGGAACGAAATTTTTGCCCAGGCCTACCTAGGACCAGTTTCGGGGTTTCACCCCTCTTCAGCCAGGATAGCTTGATTCCAGTGGCATGGAGAGCATGGGACCCAGGTCTGAGCATACCCGTCCCACCCGGGGTGACAAATGCAAAAAGAACTATTGATGGACAGAATGCAGAACAATGTCATACATTCACCCCAGTACAGAGATCTGGGCTTAAATCCATCGTTTTTTTGCTCACCATGCCACTCCAGTTTGGACCCAGCCATATGCAAATCGGTCTTAACCCTGCGCCCAATGGGAACAGTCCAGCCCGAACGGCCAGGCCAGGTCCTCCCTGGACTGGAAAAAGGCATCCTAGGACCGGTTTCAGTGTTTCACCCCTCTTCAGCCAGGATAGCTTGATTCCAGTGACATAGAGAGCACGGGACCCACGTCTGAGCATACCTGTCCCACTCGGGCTGACAATTGCAAAAAGAACTGTTGATGGACAGAATGCAGAACAATGTCATACATTCACCACAGTACAGAGATCTGGGCCTAAATCCATAGTATTTTTGCTCACCATGCCACTCCAGTTTGGACCCAGTCATATGCAAATCAGTCTTGACCCTGCGCCCAATGGGAACAGTCCAGCCCGAACTGCCAGGCCAGGTCCTGCCTGGACTGGAAACAAGCATCCTAGGACCGGTTTCAGGGTTTCAACCCTCTTCAGCCAGGATAGCCTGATTCCAGTGGCATGGAGAGCACGGGACCCACGTCTGAGAATACCCGTCCCACTCGGACTCAAGACTAATTTGCATATGGCCAGGTCTAAACAGGGGTGAAATGGTGAGCAAAAGAATGATGGATTTAACCCAGATCTCTTGACTGGGGGTGAATGTTTTGATTTGTTCTGCATTCCGTCCATCAACTGTGTGTTTTTTGCTTTCTCGCCCTAAGTGCACCAGGTATGCCCAGACATGGGTCCTGGGCTCACTGCGCCACTGAAATCAAGATATCCTGGATGAAGAGGGGTGGAGTCCCGAAACCGGTCCTAGGATGCTTGTTTCCAGTCCAGGGAGGACCTGGCTTGGCAGTTCGGGCTGGACTGTCCCCATGAGGCACAGGGGAAAGACTGATTTGCATATGGCCAGGTCTAAACTCGGGTGGCATGGTGAGCAAAAGAATGATGGATTTAACCCAGATCTCTTGACTGGGGGTGAATGTTTTGATTTGCTCTGCATTCCGTCCATCAACTTTGTGTTTTTTGCTTTCTCGCCCTAAGTGCGCCAGGTATGCCCAGACGTGTGTCCTGGACTCACTGCGCCACTGGAATCAAGCTATCCTGGCTGAAGGGCGGTGAAACCCCGAAACCGGTCCTAGGATGCTTGTTTCCGGTCCAGGGAGGACCTGGCTTGGCAGTTCGGGCTGGACTGTTCCCATGAGGCACAGGGTCAAGACTGATTTGTATATGGCCAGGTCTAAACTGGGGTGGCATGGTGAGCAGAAGAATGATGGATTTAACCCAGATCTCTTGAGTGGGGGTGAATGTTTTGATTTGTTCTGCATTCCATCTATCAACTTTGTGTTTTTTGCTTTCTCGCCCTATGTGCGCCAGGTATGCCCAGACATGGGTCCTGGGCTCACTGTGCCACTGGAATAAAGCTATCCTGGATGAAGAGAGGTGAAACCCCGAAACCGGTCCTAGGATGCTTGTTTCCAGTCCAGGGAGGACCTGACTTGGCAGTTCAGGCTGGACTGTTCACATGAGGCACAGGGTCAAGACTAATTTGCATATGGCCAGGTCTAAACTGGGGTGGCATGGTGAGCAAAAGAATGATGGATTTAACCCAGATCTTTTGACTGGGGGTGAATGTTTTGATTTGCTCTGCATTCCGCCCATCAACTTTGTGTTTTTTGCTTTCTCGCTCTAAGTGCGCCAGGTATGCCCTGACGTGGGTCCTGGGCTCACTGCGCCACTGGAATCAAGCTATCCTGGCTGAAGAGGGGTGAAACCCCGAAACCAGTCCTAGGATGCTTGTTTCCGGTCCAGGGAGGACCTAGCTTGGCAGTTCGGGCTGGACTGTTCCCATGAGGCACAGGGTCAAGACTGATTTGCATATGGCCAGGTCTAAACTGGGGTGGCATGGTGAGCAAAATAATGATGGATTTAACACAGATCTCTTGACTGGGGATGAATGTTTTGATTTGTTCTGCATTCCGTCCATCAACTGTGTGTCTTTTGATGGAGGTGAATCCAGTGGTGGAAGATTGTGCCACTTGGGGTCCAGTCTTTGCTGCCGTTTATACCAGAACACATGGTACCCCCTTCAATATCAGTTGTACCTGAAGTACTAAAACAAGTACAAAATGAGTTTGAGGCAGCACCTGACCTTGACTTAGGGGTGAAACTGGTAGGGAACTTTGACACAGTATCCTCAATATTGTTAGGTAACATAAAAGGGGAGGCAGCAGCATTGGCTATACACCATCGCCGACAGGAACTCACTCCTGCACAGCAGGAGTGGGAATTGCCTGAAATTATTGAAGAAACCTCTGCTACACTGGGTAGAGATAATTTAGGAGCCAGACATGGGAACAGGTAGGGATGACTCTAAGCAAGTTCCTGATTCTTCCAAGAAGAAGTGGGATAATAAACAAAAAAATAAACAAAATAAAACAAAACCACAGGGTGGGTCTCCTCAACAAGAACCCACTGATAAAAAAAATATAACCTGAGAAACCATGAGAATATTAAGCCTAACAGGTATAGGATACTGATACACGTTCCTCTTGTTCCTTTGAGGATTCATCTGTTAAGCGTTCAGAGAGAGGTTGACGGTCAGAGCTCAGATCTGAAGAGCAAGTGAAGCCGAAAAGGGAAACAAATCGTGTTAGAAATGGGGGTCTCTGGTTGGCAGTGGATGGCCACTGTCCAAGCAGGGACACTCCTTTCTAAGTCAGAGTGAAGGGCTGCACCCCCTTGACAACCCCTGCTCCACCCTGTGGTAACGTAGCACGAGCAGTTAGAGGCAGTGTGTAAAGCGTTGATGATCATACACAGTAAATACAGTGAGGGACACTCCAAAGGGACACAACACAGGTAGTTATCAAAGAGAATAGTTATATTTATGGGCAGAGGTCCTGGGTGAGGCTGCCCTCTCCCCACCCCCTTTACTGGGGCCCTGCACCCTCCCACCTAGAGAGGTGCCCCCATAACACAAACCGGTAGGGGCACTGTTAGCAGTTTCCCCTTCCTCCAGGTCAGGGGCGGCACCCTGGACCTGGCCCTCCAACCCAGGGTCTGCACCCTTAGGCTGGACCTGTGTCGGGCAACCCAGGACTTCTGGGGGAGTACACCAATTCCCCCCATGGACAACACACTCCTCTAGAGTTGGGCAACAGACTGCCTGGCACACCAGGACTTCTTGGAGAGCACACAGGCCCCCCTTGAGGGAAACATACCCCTCCACCAGTTCAGGGCCTTGACCCTGCAAATGATCTACCAACCTGGAAAACCCCATCAGGTGGCACCGGGGTCAGAGGTGAGGACTTCCTCCCTCTGCACCCACTTCCAGCATACTGCACCCTCTCACCTGGAGTGGTGCTCTTAGAAAAAAAAATGGTCGGGACACTGGTTACAGTTGTCCCTCCCACCAGGTCAGACAACACCTGGACCTGACTTCCCAACTCAGGGACCAACCCCCACGGTTGAACAACTGCCTGGCGAACCAGGACTTCCTGAGGAATACAAACACCCTCCCCGAGGGTAAGACAGAACTCCTGTGTTGCGTGACAGTCTGCCTGGCGCAGATCTCCCTGTCCCTGTCCACCTGACAGGGTGCGAAGATCTCCCAGGACAGAAGTGGTGTCACCATGGTCATTCTTCTGGAGCTCAGCCCTCCTGACTGGCCCCTGACCCACTGGTTCTCCCACTGGGGGCTCCTTTCCCCTCTCACCCCTCAAACTGGACTTCTGCACCCTCCCCCTAGGAGTGGCATGGCCAGACACAAGATCTAATGGATGCCTGACTACGGGCACTCCCAGCTCACCTAACACGGAGATACTCCCCACAACTGACGGTCCATCCAGACAGACTATCTTCTCTACCTGGTGTTCCCTCATGGAACCATCCAGTACTGGAGACTGAGGTGGGGGCACTTCGGGACCTATCCCAGTCTCACTCCTGCTCTCTCGAGATGGGATGTGAGGCCCTACAACCTCCTCACAACAAGGGGACCTAGCTCCGTCACTCCGGACCTCTCCCACCCCTCTGGGTTGGAAGACCTCTGAACCACTTCTATTAGGGTCATTCCCTAATGGTTCTACAGAGCCTCTGGTACTCACCCAGAGGTCTGCCTCCTGTGCCATCTCCCTAGGATCAGGGAAATCGCGCTCTAACAGGTGTTGGTTTAGTTCTGGAAAACAGGAACTCACAATATGCTCTCCCACAATTGGATTACACAGTTCCACGCAGGTGCTAACCTTCACCTCACAATCCAGTGCCTCACATACGTACCCCACACCACTCTCCTCAAATAGGCTAGGCATTACATGACAGTCTCGATCACTCAACCCACACTCTTCTGGGCGTTCTTACACTCATACACCAGGACTTCAACCACGGGGGAACCCCTCTCCCTGCACCTCACATCTAGAGTCGGTAGGGTATCCTTCCCCTCACTAGGACTATGAGCCCATGCGCTAGTTCCCCAATCCACCTCAGGGACACAGCACACCAATGGAGCTACCTCATATCCCTCAATGCTCTCTCATGCTCAAGCTTCATTTTCATCATTTCAAGCTCTATCTTCCTGATCTCACGGTCTCCTTCTGACCTTCTATTTGCATCTTAGCCATCTCCCTATTATGGCGTCTCTCTCTTTCCCTGTCCTCCACCTCCTCTGGGGACAGACCCCACGCCGACACACTTGTGTCCGGGCTGGAAAGCGCTTTACTACCTACTGCATCAATCCCTTCATGCACATTTCCCCTCTCCTCCACAGGCTCTTCCATATTCCTAGGGGCATCCCTGGCTGCTAGCCAGGCCTTTAGTGCCTCGAAGAAGTGTTCTTTCCTGGTGAACCCTATGGTAGGGACTGTAAATTTCTCACAAAATAATTTTAGCTCCTTGGACGTGTAGGTATCTATCTTCTCCTCTTCCCAGGAGAACTCTTCTGGGTCAACAACTCTGGGCTTGGCCATTGTGTCAACAACTGGCACTCTTAATCAAAAATAGACTCTAAAAAAATATCTTCAAATACGTATGTGGCACGTTATGGTCTGCACTCACTAGTAGTGTACACTATAATTACTGTATGCGGTCACCAACGCAAGTCCTGATCCCCACCGCTGACCACCAATGTTAGAAATGGGGGTCTCTGGTTGGCAGTGGATGGCCACTGTCCAAGCAGGGACCCTTCTTTCTAAGTCAGAGTGAAGGGCTGCACCCCCTTGACAACCCCTGCTCCACCCTGTGGTAACAGAGCACGAGCAGTTAGGCTAACCTCAGAGGCAGTGTGTAAAGCGTTGATAATCATACACAGTAAATACAGTGAGGAACACTACAAAGGGACACAGCACAGGTAGTTATCAAAGAAAATAGTTATATTTATAGAGACTTATCACAAGACCAAATAACCAGGAAATCACAATACTGTACAAAAATAGTTCTCTCTGGATGCTGCAAAAATAGTTCCAATGGGTAAGGTAAAGTTCAGTTCAGGACAGTGGTCTCTGCGACCCCTCTTACTCACAGTTCTGAGATGTTGGCAAATAATCCACAAGAAATGTCGCTCCGGCGGGTTAGCGATGTTTTTCCTCACACTCTGGTCACGGCCGCTCGCTAACGCGGGTTAGCGACGATTTTCCGGACGCTCAGCAGCTGTAGCGATGATTTTAGGGCCGCAAACGTGTGGGGCGATGATCAGGCCAGCGGGCCCTCAGCAGCAGCGATGCAACGATTTTCTTTACTCTTAGCAGCTGTAGCGATGATTTTCTGGCCGCAAACGTGCGGGGCGATGAACAGGCCAACGAGCCTTCAGCATCAGCGATGTTATAATTTTCTTTACGCTTTGTAGGTGTAGCGATGATTTTCGGGCCGCAAACGTGCGGGGCGATGATCAGGCCAGCGAGCCTTCAGCGTCAGCGATGTGATGATTTTCTTTACGCTCTGTAGGTGTAGCGACGATTTTCTTGACACTCCGTAGGTGTAGCGATAATTTTTTATGCTTTAGCGATCATTTTGAGGCTTTAGCGACGAAATGAAGTTTACTGGTCCTCAGACTTCAGTCAGGGGGCTAGCTCTCTCTCTAGCCCTTGGGTGATTGCAGGTTCAAGATTAAAAAGTTCTCGTACAGCTCCTTTTCCCTCCTTTTTCCAGTCCAATGAAAACTACTGCAGGCCAATCCAGGGAACAGCACAGAACACCAGGACAGTCCTCTCCTGCAGCTTTCTTTAGTTCCACGGACAGAGGTTGGTCTTGAAATCCAGGGGTAATACAGATTGTAGGGGTTTCAGCACAGATATTTATACCCCAAAAGTCTTTTTTCTAAAGAGTCACACGTCACTGAACCCAGCCAGAACCAGTTCTGCTCAGTCCTGGAGCACTTTGTTTACCAGGCTGCTTCTTTCCTTTCAGGGTGCAGGGCAGAGACATCAGATGCACCATAGAAGGTGGAGCCAGCATTGTGGAGGGAAGGCACAGCCCTATTCAGGTCCCAGGTGCAACTCCTCCCACCCATCTAGTTGCAGATCTCTCTATTCACCACTGGGACACCTCACCCTGTCTCCTGGAATTCCCCAGCCCTGTCACTCCAAACCCAGACAGACAATACACATAAGAGCAGAGCACACTGGAAGGCTTAGGCAAGAAAATACCTACTTTCTAAAAGTGGTATTTTCAAACACAGAATATAAAAATAAACTTCACTTAAAGATGTATTTTAATATTCTGAGCTCAGGCATTCTAAATTCGTTTTTCTACCATGTTATATGGGTCAGTTAGGACTATAGAATGTAATAGCCAAACCTCCCATTCTGGCCTATGGAAAACAGGTAGCCTTACAGTAGTGAAAAACAAATTGGGTGTAATTCACTACCAGGACATGCTACACACATCAGAGCATGTCCTACCTTACACATACCATGCACCCTACTATAGGGGTGGCTTACATGATGCCAAGGGAACGTTCAGGGGCTGGGAAGTGAGTGCACTTCACAGCCAAGATGGCAGTTCTAAACTGCACACAGACACTGCAGTGGCAGGTCTGAGATACACTTTACAAGCTGCTTCTGTGGGTGGCGCAAACCAGCGCTGCTGGCCCACCAGCAGCATTTGGTTTACCAGCCCTGGGCACACACAGGCCACACTACTAGGGACTAACAGGTAAACCAAATAAGCCAATCATGGATATACCATTTCACATATCATATTTACAAAGGGAGAGCATATGCACTTTCGCACTGATCAGCAGTGGTAAAGTGCCCAGAGTCATAAAATCAACACAAACAGGTCAGAAAAAATACAGGAGGAAGGCAAAAAGTTTAGGGATGACCCTGCAAAAAGGGCCATTTCCAACACATTGCACTTGAGACTACATAATCAAAGCAGACAAACAAAAGACTCCTGAATCTCAATTCAAAAAGAAGAAGTGAGCCGGGATCAAAATAAGACACTCCCAGGCTGCTGAGAACTCTTCTTCTGAACAGGAAATGGCAGGTGACGATGCTGGACAGTGCAGCAGAAGTGCCAATAGCTCACCAGAACCTGATGGATTTTCTGGTGGTAGTAGTGCTAATTGAGCATATCACGGTGGGAACACCTGACACAAGGGTAAGTGTCCCTCATAGTTTATACAAAATTACACTCCAAATGGAGATGGACAAACCCAAGCTGGTTAAGGGTCTCTTTTGGGAGAACCTGACTTATGGTTATGACATTCTTTTGACTGAAAAGTATTGGCCACCTGAGTTCATAATGGAGTGCCCAATGGGAGAAACAGTAATTTTCCCAGCTTTCTCCAAACTCATTCAAGAATCACTTAAACATTCATACGCGCAGGAGTGGGCGCTAGCGCTAGCTCCTGCACTTTACTGAAACCATGATGGGTGGGATGGTGAGTCTCCTAACCACGACATTCCATTATAATCAGTTCCTCAATGCTAGAGATAATACTCAATAAAAAATGAAGCTAAAAACAAGTTCAGGAAATACTAGAACAATTTGAGTACCAGGATGTGATAAAAAATTGCACCTCTCTCAATCCTTTGCTTCCCACAATGAAACAGGACAATTCCTACCCTCTTCTCTTAGACTATAGACATTTAAACACTACCACATGCACATTTGCAGTACAAAATCCACATGGTGCTGCACTAATGAATAACATTGTGCAGAAGAAATACAAAACAACACTAGATATCTCAAATTGATTCTTTTGCCAAAATATAGCACTTGGAAGCTGATACTTGACAGCATTCACGGCACTAGGGTCTCAGCGATTTTTTTGTCATTAACCACAGGGGTATAAGAATAGCCCCATGCTGTTATCAGCAAGAGTGACTAGGGGGCATATGTATCAACATCACCATTTGCGATTCTCAAATAGCGATTTTTAAGGAATCGCTATTTGAGAATTGCAAAACGGGATGTATTTAAAAAATTGCAAAATTTTTGTGATTTCTTAAAATTCCTTAATTGCGATTAGCAAATTGCGAAATCGCAATTAAGGAATACCTGCCCATTCATTCCTATAGGCCAGGAGACCCATAGGAATGTATGGGAAGTAATTCTCAAATTGCGAATCGCAATTTGCTAATCGCAATTTGAGAATAATTTCAAAGGTGCAAGGGTGTCAAGATGACACCCTGATACACCCCTGAAATTAGCATGTGTGGTCATATTGCGTACATACATGCCCTAAGGGCATGTATGTGCATCACGTGGCACTTTGTAAAATTACAAAACGTGCATTTTTAAAAGAATTCGCAAATTAACACCAACTAGTAGTTGGTGGTAATTTGCGATTTCTTAAGGATTAATCGCAATCCTTTGGTGAGTGTTACATTTCATTTAAGAAATCGCAATTTGCAATTTCTTAAATGCTTACGCAAACTTAAGAAATCGCTAAATTAGCGATTCCTTAATTTGCGTTGGGAATTTGCCTAATACATCCCGTTCGGCGAATTTTTAATCGCAAACGCTGTATTTTGCGAATCACAGCGTTTGCGACTAAACATTTGCTTGATACATATGCCCCATAGTTACTTCAAAAGTTTGATGTGGGGGCATTGTCCTAAATAGATGATATTTATCTGACGGACGATGAGTTAATGGAACAATTGACTAGATTGAACCACATAATTCTAGAGTTTTCTTATCTGGGTTACAAATTCAATTTTAAAAATTTGAAAATTGCCCACCTCAATGTCCTATTTCTAGGATATGGGTTGTCAAGTGAAGGCAAAAGCCTGGCACTGCTCCAACCTCCAACGACTCAGAAAAGACTAAGATACATATTAGGATTTTATTATTTTGGCAGAACATATATTTTGGATTATGCAGAATGAGTAAAGATGTTCTTCCTACTTAACCAGATAAGATTTTTCAATCAACCATTGGACATAGGAACATACAAACATTTACGTTCATTACAAGCTGACATGATAGCTTCCAAACATTTGCACACACGTGTAAATTCGACTAACCTAGTAATCCACGTAGTCACTGGTCCAACTGGGTATACCTATATCACTTTCAATGAGGGTGATATGGTACCCATTGCATACAAATTACATTTGTACACAAAACGTGTTTTGCACCCACTGAGAAATTCTCACAGTGGTACAGATTGCTGCAGTGAGAGAGAGAGCACTGGCTTAGGGTAGGTGAATAATTGTCATTACCCCAGTACTGACCTTAGAGGCCATTATCAAAACACGCGTTCCAAACACTAAAGCCGTGCATCCACAATGGATTTAATGGGCTAACTCTCTCACTGCAACAAATGTAGACTACAGATTTGATTTTACACTACAAACTCCTGCAATGCGAACAAGAATATCCTCTGCCAAATTAAATATTAAGTCTCTAGATCGATATGAATAAATTATTTATACAGATGCATCTGCTCAACCTGACATAGGGACACGTTAACAATATTACGTGGCATGCACAATCGTAAAGGGGTGCATGCATGATGGAAAGTTTCATCCTGAAAAAACACATGAAGGGACTGTACAACACAGCTGGCAGAACTGAAAGTCCTAGTAATGGCACTACAAAGTACGGATCACGAATTACTTACACTCATAGTGTGTGATCCATACAATTGTGTCCAGTCCTATAATGAATCTCTTCACTTTGGGCCAAAATGGATTATCGAGATTCAAAGGGTTGCACAACCAAACACAAGATGCTTTGGGAACAAGTGGCAAAGCTGAAAGAAGGCGTACCAAGGGTTCATGTTCTCCATACATTGAGTCATCAGCATGTAGGCATTCACGTTGAAGGGAATTCTATAGCCGATGAAGAGGCAAAGGCAACAGCCCGCACTGCTGCCGTGCGGCAATCACTCGTTCAAGTACAAGATTAGACAGAGGCATCATGGTGGCTGTCAATGCAGCCTGCAACAACAACCACCTGCCAAAAGAATAATACCAAACACTGATCGCAGATTGGGATTGATACTAGCTGTACATGAGGGTCTGGGGTAGCTCAGGCAGGGATTGCGGCTACAGTATCATTAATGAAACATCGGTATTGGTGGCCAGGACTTAACAAACAGATCAAGGACTTGATCCTTAAATTAAACATCTGCCAGCAGATGAAAGGTTCCACCATAGCACGTCCAGCACAGACACCTCTATTGATCTCAAACAAGCCTTTGGCTTATGTTTATTTGGACAGCTGCGGTCCCTTACACGTAGATGGGGCTTACAAGTACATCTTGGTAGCAGTGGATTCATGCTCCAGATACCTGTGGGTTTGGCCACAGTGCTCGGCTGACGCTTGAACTGTTATACAGGATTTGAAAGTCTTCATCGGGACATAAGCAATTGGCACACTACATTCCAACCAAGGACCGGAATTTAGCTCCTTGGCTTACAAATAAGCATGGGAAGTTTGGGTGTGGCCTTGCGGTACTCCTCCCCCTATCAACCCAAAGGTAATTTGGTAATCAAGAGGAAAAAACGTGATTTAAAGCAGTCCTTAATAGCAAGGGTACTAGGCTGGGGTGGCAGTTGGGCCAATCACCTATATGGGGTCCCGAGAGCACTTAATAACATGCCAAGAAAATCTCTGGTGGGGAGCATACTCCATTTGAAGTCCTGTTTGTTATGAGAATGTGGGTGCCAGACCTTGATAGTGTCGTTCCAGTGGAGGCGGAAACATCATTTGACATCAATGAACATTTGGCTGTTTTACAGGAAGTCAATGAATTTTGGGCTTTACAAAGCAACATTCAAGTAAAATGCACCACCACTCTGGAAATGAAGGTAGTCTGGCAAGACCTGACTGAGTACAGTAGATTGGGGACCTGGTAAGAGAGAAAATAGTGGAGAAGAAAGAATTTGGGCCATCTTACATAGCGCCTGTACCTGTCCTGCTTGTCGAAGGCACAGAACTGCACTTCTTCCACCCCTTACCGGTCAGAGAGACAAGAGGTTTGTCTCTATTGATCTGCTCAAACCACACTATGTGGCCGATTCTCAACAGTAGGCCACGTGGGCTCCTGGGTAGCTGCCGCACTCCTCTCGCTACCGTACAGGAAGTTCAGAAGGAAGCTTTAATAACCCCGGAAGATTCCACTCTCCAATGAGAAGCTGTAAACAACAATGAAATGATAGTTCTCCCTGTTAAAACAACTATAGTTGTACAATCAACAAATACAGAAATCTCTATTTAAAAAATTGACGACGTCTATGTGAATATGCCACAGATCGAGTCAACTCCCAGTTCTACAAAACCTGCTGAACTGCTAAGAATAGACCGGATGGCATCTGGCTACTTTGTGCATTATTATGACTTCTCATCAGATTTAAGTGAACCTTAACTGCCAGCACCACCTCTTCATTTCAAGCTATGAGTGTATGCTCTCTATCTTTGGCTGAAAAAGTCATAGGGGCCAATTAAGATGGCGGACGGACTGGAGTACGTCCGCCTTCGTGGTGGTGACCGAGACCGTCCACAATACATGCGGCGGTTCCGCACACCAAATTATGATGTGACCGCCACTATGGCGGTCGCATCTTGCATGTTCACATTGCAGCGGATGCTGCTAACAGCAGCCCCTGCCGCAATGCCAAAAGAGCATGTTGTGCATTTTACTGCACTATGTGGCAGGCACCACACAGTGCCTGCCACTTGGTGCAGTGAAATGTAGGGGGGTACCATGGGTACCCACACCTCCCCCAATACAAGGGGGCCTGCAACGGGCCCCCAAAATCAATCTCCACCAGCCATTCAATAGTGGTCTACCTACCACGGATAGGCCCCATACTTTGTTGTTCCATGGATACATCTCTGGATTACAATTGGATTCCTTTTCCTAGTCATCTGGATTGATTTGGTTACTGTCTTTTCCAACTTCTGAATGGACACTGTCTTCCAGAATGCTCCGCAGTACATCTTGTGAACTTGGTTCTTTAACCACATGCATCATCACATTCTAAACTAAGGAACCTGTCTCTGTTGAACATTTCAGCAGTTCCAGTTCCTGAAGGAATAGTGGGGGACAGGGTATCATATGATGTGTATGGTCCTACTAAACATTTGCAAATACCTTATTTGTTTAAAATTTCCCTAAATCATATCATCACCTTTAGTACTTTCTCTGATGATTGGGACATTGAAACTGTGCCCAATTTGTTTGCAGATCTAGAGCAATCAGCTGCATTTTCTAATGATGAATTTTATGATGGTACATCTAAATTTGGAGACGTTCTCTTATCAAGAGATCCACAAAAAAGAGAGGGAGGATTGATTGGAGCTCGTCCTTACTCCTGGATAATTGGTTTATAGCAAACAGGATGGTTCCTAACAAAGTTTACCTCATCCAAAAGGCATTTGTAATTAGAAAACTATTGAGTTTCTTAAAAGAACCCTCACCCACCAACCAAGTTGGTGGCATGCTTTGTCATCGGGTTCCCACCTAGGTTGCCGATTGCATCCTAGATGTGCTTTGACATCTATTACAACAGAACAGGTGTTGTTGTGCAAGCCAGTGAAAGGTGAATTTTCTAAAAATTGTCTCAAGGATCCCCCTCCAAACCAGGAGATTTTGTTTTCTAATAACGGGGTCCTGGGACAAGGTTAAAAAGAGCCAGGGTGGATTTTATGGGATTATATTGATCCTAAACATACATGGTTTGTTCTACATGTCTCAGACAATATCAAGTAGATAAACATCCTTACTTCAGTACCAGAAGTGAGAGGGCCATGGAAAAAAGGCCCTGTGGGGGTGAAAGAACACACTCTAAGGTATACCTATTATTTACCAGGTATGCTGTATATAATTCCAAGTTTAGTAAAATGACATGGATCCCAGCAAGGGCAGTGCCTGTGCTCACACATTCGTCAAGGTCAACCGTCCGTGTCGGTTACCTATTGCAGTCCGAACACGAGATCAATTTTGTAGTGTAGTTAGATATTCCGTGTCCTAATGGATCCCATTGGTCTTACATTGGCAAGAAACATGTTGACCATATTCTAGATTACACATTGATCAGTCTTATTAGGACCATTGTATCCTGTATAACCATCATATTTTTTTAACTAGGGTAGTGAGTTCAATCAATAAAGCTAATTGACAATGAGCGGCACTATACCTATTTTAAACCTCTTTCACACACTATAAAAATCACCACCCTCTCACCTCCACTTCATCATACGGCATATACAAAAAGATCTCCGGCATAGAGCCCCCTTGTGGGTGCCCGTCGGGCATTGCAGCACCAGCCCAACAAGAAGCTTGCTGAATGATGAATCATGACACCCCCTGGGGTGTGTGAGGGCACTTGCTCCTAATGGAGCAATCCCCCTTACTTGAACACTAACATCACTTTATCTACCCCCTCTCCTTGTCTTTATAGGAACAGCACAAACCCCATTCTTGGGAACAGTTTACTCCTGGTTACTTTAGGTAGAGAGTTAATCTCAAACATAATATGCCTCAAGCTCTTGATCATTGTCACACATGTAATACTGACAGGAAGTTGTTTTTTATCACCTGCTTTAATTTGAATCTTTTCTTTAAGTCATAGGCATGTGTGCATACCTGACTTAAGGAACATCTCATTCCCTTGGGTACAAACAGGGGGCAGAGTCTCTCCCCAACAGGCACATTGTGTCACGTGGTTACTGGAAACATTGAAGACATCTTTAAGTTATCATGAGCCCAGTAGCCATGATGCTGCTATTGCGCACAACACTGCATGTCTTTATTTTGTACAACTTTGTTTATGACTTTGACATGAGAATTCTATGCTGTGCTTGTTCTCTGCCTGTTCCTGGAATTTATTCTGAACATAGTGAGAAAGGGCGATAAACACTGACTCTTGGTATTCTGGTCTGGTCAGGCCCTAGCACTTAGATATAACATACCAATGCAGCTGCTTCTGCTGGAGAATCGTACTTTGATATTATGATGATGCATGTTTATATAACAGACACTTGGAGAGGGACCTTTCCAGGAAGAAGAGCAACACGCACCTGTGATGTAGAAATATGATCTATGTACTGAGGTATGGGGTCTGCTGACAAAGCCCAGAGATCTACTATTATATAATAATACTTCTGCTTGACAAGGGGAGGGTGGTTAGGCTTTATAGTCTTTTATCCACTGTATTTAAAAATGATATCTCCCTATATGATATATGGCCTTACTACAATGCTAACTGTATTGATATTATGAATTTTGCTGCTCGTGGTGGCTCGTGTACTGCATTTTAGAGCATGATAGTTAAAATAAATATTCTCAACTATTTTTGTGTTTCTGTCAGATCCTACTGTGGACATGTACGAGAATGTGAGCGAAAAGGTGTGTCTTGTTACCGCGATTACTGAGAGATCCAGGAGTGTTTTGTTCTGGGGTGTCTAATCATTGGTTTCCTTATTTGTGAGTAGGAGACCGAGTGAGACACTATAGCTAGTCGGTCCTGGGTTTGTGGGCACTAAGGTGGTGGGAAGGCTTAGCCCCTATACACCGAGGTCCCATTTTCCTGCGCATAGTTCTGTGTATGTGCAGAATTCCTGCAATAATAGGTGGGATTCACAGACCTATTGAAAAGTGCACCCACTGTAATCTCAACGTAGATTCCCAATACACATAATAATTATAAAGTAAATCAGCAACATTATTTTAAAACAAGACCTCAAACACAATATGTGATTTTAATAAACAAAAACAAGGAAACCTCACCTGCCTGCAGGAATTTGGGATGGAAAACCAAGCTCACAAATGAAGGGGGATAGCACCTTGCTTCTAGGCACACCCAAATAGGCTATTGACCAGTGGTAGCCTACCCTTAGAGTCAGTGTGTGTTTCCTTGTGCATAGAATAAACACCACTTCTCAAGATTAATTCTCACACACAGCTAGTTACTTTTAAGGATTTCATAAGACTTTAACATATAACTTGGCTTGATGCCACATGGCTTTATTGAGCAGGCAACATTATAATATTATTTCATGATCTTATACTTTAATAAACCTGTAACCCTTACACATAAATCCAAAACATTTACACAGACATTGCATCAATTTAAAATATCTCTTCAGCAAAAACACAATATAAATAGCTTTAGCAATTCACGTAACACACTGCCATGGAATTTGATTTTGAAGCATGCATAAAATCACAATGAACATGAAACACTGTGGACTTGCACAACACAAATGGGCTCACTCATTCACTTAATCTCACACCATAAGACAACTATCTCCTGTCTAGCTCAGAATGTTAAACACTACTCATGCCTCAAGGCCCTTTTAATAATCACATAATTCAGATCCTGGTGACACCAACAAGCACACTTGCAAAAATCCAAAGATCTTAAGATTCTCTAACTTCTGACAATTTTTGGGGCCAAACATTTTCACTAATTATAAAAATCATGCAAATCAATTGGTATCTTCATCACAATTCTGTTGAAAAAGTTGGGATGCAGGATTGGGGCCATGTGAGTCTCAATAGATGGTGGTCCTATGCCATCTATAAAAACATTACAAGGACACAATATGATGTCAAAACTATAAAGTTTTATTGAAATTTAAGAATCTATGTAGAAGGTCCAAAGTAGTTAGTAAGTTAAATTCAGATCAGCATCATTATCTCATCAAATACCACAAATGCAAGATAAATCAACATGAGGCAAGTAAATAGCCAGTAAGTATAGTCCAGCAAAGAATCAGCATCAATCTGCTCAGTTCAAAGTGGAGAAAGTATAAGAATTAGCAGATTGACATAGAGACTGCTCAGTTTAATGGGCAAGAAATGTCCACATTTAATTCATATAACAGACTAGTGCACAGTGTACACATTTCAAATGGCCGTAAAAGTCTGGCACACATTCCAAAACACGCACAGTTTAGAGGATTCAGGCATCGAAAACTACATTCTCAATATGATACCATCTGACATCACAAGCCTGCACTAATAAACTATCTTTTGTCTCCCCCCAGCACCTTGAGACCCTTACGGGTGATTAGCTTCGCTCTACAAAAACCCTCATTGATTGATTAATTGAAGTAAACCACTGGGCTTTAAGGAAAATATGCAACATCAAAAAAGAAACATTTATGAATACCTTCTTTCTTTCATGATAATAATGAGTCATACATGTAAATTAAAGAAAGAACATGACTTTTGGGAACAAAGACAAACAATAGACACTACAGCTGCTTAGAGCCTAGACAAGAAAGGAGCCTTGAATTTATTGTAGATGCAGTTACATTTAGCAACTGAATATCTTCTCAATGAGCATAAATAAATCTATGTAAACTTATAAAATAAAGAGCACCATAAAATGAATTCTAATATGCCTATACACAGGAAACAAACATTGAATGTAGGACACTCACTCATGTAATTTAAAAGCAAATTTTTCTTTCTTTCACTGTACAACAAATGCCAGTGTAGGCTGACTTCAGACTAGTAAGGTCAACTGAAGCCTTTTTGTGCTAACTTGCACACACCTATATGGAGCATTATTTTCTACTAATCAAAAAGTTCTGAAAAGCCCTTAAAATTCTGGATATTTGAGAAATTTGTCTGGTGAGTATGAATATATTTATGTTAAACTGTTATTGTAATACCATACATAAAACTATATTTAACCCTTCAAGAATTCCTGTCAATAGACAATGTTCAATAGCTTCTAATACTTTGTTGTGGGGACTTGTTGTGTATGATTCTGAACATTCTAGTGTATGTAAGTTTGGGTTAATCTGGCCATATTAATTTCATATAAAAGAAGATCTCCGCTATCTTTTACATATATAGGTATTTTAGTAATGATCTGCTGCAGGGAATACTGAATGTAAGTATACAGTGAATTTCATGTTAAGATTATGCTGGAATCAATAGTGTATTAGACCTGTCATCCTTAGGGCGATTGTTCCCCCAACATTTGCCTTTGCCTCCCATTTGTTTGCTGTATCATTTTGTTGGCGTTAGGACTTTGCACACCACTGCTAACCAGTGCTAAAGTGCATGTACTTCTCCCCTAAACTTTGTAACATTGGTATATACACAATTGGCATATTTAGCTTACTTGTAAGTCCCATACAAAGTGCTATACCATATACCTAGGGCACTTATTTGCAACCCACACGTGTAGCCTTTTCCAACTTATCGTTGGCCTGCCACTGCACGGCCTTTGTGTACAATTTACTGCCAGTGCAACTTTGCATTTAAAACCACTTGCTAAGCTTTAACCTCCTGTTTTAGTGCACCTCAGTCACCCCTAGAGTAGGCCCTGATTGACCCTATGGGCAGGGTGCTGTGTAACTAAAAGACAGGACATGTACTTTTATGCTTTACATGTTCTGGCAGTGGCAAACAGCTAAATTAGGTTTTCACTGCTGTGAGGCCTATGCCTCTCAAATGCAAGCATTGGGAATTCCCTTGTAGATCCTTTAGTGGTAATTCCTGATAAGAGAGGAGTAGCTTTTTTACGTTTGGTATGGTTTGGATAGTAACGATAAATCCTCTTCAATGGTAAAGTTGGAATTATCACTACTATTTTAGAAATGTCACTTTTGGAAAGTTACCTTTTCTCTGCTCTTAACTTTGTTCTGTGTGCCTGCAACCTGTCTCCAATCCACATCTGGCCTGGGTAACAGCTACACTTTGTGCATATCTAAACAGCCATAACACAGTAAGGGCCAGATTTGACAGGGGATACATCACCATACTGATAGCCGGGCAGGGAGCAGGAGAGGTGGTTCACACTTACATCTGAATAGGCTGTGTCCTGCCCTCACATAAATGGCTGATTTACCCCCTATGGGTAGTCTGGAGCCAGGGCTGAGCTGAAAGGGACCCTTGTGCACTTTCAGAATGCTCTTTTTCCGGGGTATAATGTTATTATAGCCACCTCACAAACATCTAAAACACGAGGAGTCGCTATTCTTGTAAAATCTATAATAGGCGATCCTACTCGTACATTGGCCGATAAACATGGCAGATGGGCTATAGCTCAACTGAAATCCGGTCTTATAATCTGCGCAATTTATGGTTCAAATCTGGATGATCCCCAACTTTTTAGTGATCTAGAGCTAGAATTGGCCTCTTGGCCTGGCCCTCTTATTCTATGCGGAGACTTTAATATTGCCGTAGGGAGGTGTTTTGATACTCAATCACCCTCAAACTATAAAGGACGTGAGCCTAGGGTATATAGGGCCCTGTGTCAATTAATGGATAGTTATAATCTACTTGATGTCTGGGGACTGAGGAAGAAAAATGAAAAATGATGACGGATTTACTTATTTCTCATACACACACAACAAGTATGTTCGAATTGATTATGTTATGTCATCATTAGAGGATCTGCTTTTGATCGATATAATCAAGTCTCCAAAAACTATTTCGGACCATAATGCACTTACCCTTACTTTTGACTTACCAAGATGTGAGAAGCCGAAAGCGCAATGGTCCTTTGACAGAAAGCTTCTCGTTAACCCCCAATATATAGCCCATATAACATCATGGGCCCAGGAGTTTTTCGACTGCAATCAGTTTAGTGCTCCTAGACTGATTGTATGGGACTGTTTTAAAGCAGCATTAAGGGGGGAGACTATTGCGTTCGTGGCTAGGCGTAAAAAGATAGAGGACAACATCAATATGAATCTAATGCGCGAATTGTCTAATCTTGAGACTCACCATGCTGCCCAGATACAACAGGGAGTTCCAATCCTTGATACTCTCCAAAAAATATTAGTATTAAAAGCTGAAATTAACAGCACTTTAACCCGAAAAGCCGTTGAAATATACGAAGTTAATAAAAGCAGATTATATGAATCTGGAGAGAATGTAGGCAGATATTTAGCCCTTCGAACACGACAAAAACTATCTCAAAATAAGATCAAGCGGATTGAGTATGAGGGCCAGGTATATTCCTCTTCACATGATATCGTTGAGGTATTCCGAAAATATTATCAGAAGTTATATCATAGCGATAACTCATATCCTGATGGCGTCATAAAAACCTTTCTTAATAACTGGTTATCGGACCAAGATTTCAATCCCTCGGTCGACGAATTAGTCAAAGAAGATCTTGAAAGAGAAATTTCAATTTCGGAGTTGGAGATTGCACTCTCTGATCTTGCAAATGGTAAAGCAGCAGGCCCGGACAAAATTCCGCTTGATCTGTATAAGGTGTTAGGTAAACAAATACTCCCCTATTTATTGGATCTGTTTCTGGGGGTTCAGTATCATTCAACCCCACCTGAATCCTGGAAAAATACCAATATAGTAATTTTTGCGAAAAAAGGTAAACCCCCGCATCTCCCATCCTCTTATAGACCTATATCTCTTATAAACTCCGACTCTAAACTTTATGCCAAGATCCTAGCTAATCGGTTGAGTGGGATCGTCGAGCATCTTGTCTCCCCGTGGCAGCATGGGTTTATCCCCGGTAGGGGCACTACGGATCCCACCCGGAGAGTTATCACCCTATTTGACATCATGGGCACCACGGGGGGTGGGATGTCGATGATCCTTCTCGATGCCGAGAAGGCATTTGATCGTGTTTCATGGAGCTTTCTGTGGAGTGTCTTGGAATCTAATAACTTTGGGAATAAGTTTATTAGCGCCATAAAGACTTTATATATAGATCCTAAGGCAAAAGTTTCCATTTGTGGTACGGAGTCGGAGTTTATTGAGATACAGAGGGGGACGCGGCAGGGCTGTCCCTGCTCCCCGATATTATTTGCCCTTTATATTAATCCCCTAATTGTAAAATTGCTCTCTTCACCCGGTATCCGACCTGTTGATATAGGTGTGTTCTCAACGAAAGTTTTGGCGTATGCCGATGATCTGGCTGTTTTAACAACAAATCCTGCTGACGCAGTTCAGGAAATTGAACTAATCACCCAGGCCTTTGGCACCTTCTCAGGTTATTCCCTTAACAGGGACAAAACAATGGTTCTCTGTACAAATAACACGGTTTTGGATAGTCCCTTTAAAGTGAAGCAAGCCACATACCTAGGTGTCTGCCTGTTTTCTGATATGAGGGAAATTGACCATCTTAACTATACTCCCTTGATTAACAAAATAAAGACTGACCTAAGGAGAGTAGATAATTTACATCTTTCTATAATTGGCAGGGCTAATTATCTAAAAATGAATATCTTTCCAAGGATACTCTACCTGTTCCGAGCAATCCCGATCTTGCCAGGAGGTAGTTTTATTAAGATCATGGACTCCTCCATGTCTAAGTTTATGTGGAGCTTTGGAAAGATTAGAAGGGCCCTACCATTTTTGACTTTACCCCAGGAGAGGGGCGGGCTAGGTATTCCTAGCTTAACATTATACTTATGGGCAACACTTCTTCAACATATGGGCCCATTACTGAGTTTTAAAACACCTACTTCGTTTACTATGGAACCCTCTATCCCTTCCATTTATGAGCTGAGTCTCGGGACTAAATGCCAAGACCTATTTTTAAGGCAGGTTGAACCATTATATTATAAAAAAAATTAAGTTAAAGGTAGTCACAGATGCCTGGAAGGTATGGAAATCTGTATCTAAACATTTAGCTATTCCAAAATTTACAAAATATACCCCCTTATGGCGTAGCTCTATTATCTCTATTAGCCTTAACGACTCTACCTCCCGGAGGTGGGAGTCCTTAGGTATTAATACAGTGGGTGACTTTCTTGGTCACGAAATTACTCCGTCATTTGGATGGCTGCAGCAGAAATTTACTATTCCAACCACCGATTTTCTGAAATACCTTCAGGTGTTTACAAGCATTCGCAACTGTATCCCCAGAATTAAATTGGATAATATCAATCTCTTTTCTATCATTGGAAAACGCTCTACTAGAATTGGCACTCTCTATCAATTGCTGATCCAAAACACTGTAGATGACATAGAGCGGGTAGAGCAGGCTTGGGCCACAAGGTTAACTAATCCAAATGTTGACATTGACCTATGCTTGGCCCTCTCATCTAAACTTTTTATTGCCCCCAATCTTAAAGCCCAATACTACAGAGTTCTCTATAATCTTTATTTTACGCCTGCAAAGTTATTCTCCTGGGGTTTACGGGCTGATGATAGCTGCCCTAGATGTAGCCAACTCCAAGCGAATTTAATTCACATGTTCGCGGATTGCCCCAAATTAGGTTTATTAAAGGCTACGATTATGGGATTCTGGGCTCAGGTATTTGGACATGACATCCGAGAATCAGTAACTCTTTATTTAATGGGACATGATGATTCTCTCGGTCATAGTATTGAAGAACAACGGATACTTTTTTTGGGCACTGCTATTTTTCGTATTATTCTTGCTGCGCGGTGGAAGGACCCTGAACTACCCACTTTTCAGATGTGGCTTAGCCGCTTCTTGGCAACCTATAAACAGGAGCTTTCAATATATAGTTCCAGAGGTAAAAAAACCAGGCTTCTTGGGGCCCAGATTTGGGCTCCTATCTCCAAATGGTATTCAAATCAGAGGTTTAATGATATACCTCCCTCGACTTAATTCATGTATTTTCTTATGTATTTTCTTCTTCTCTTTTTTTTTTTTTTTTTTTCTTCTTCTTCTTATTTTTGTATAATTAATTTAACCTAAGTTTCCCTACTGGATCTTTGGATCCTATTCCTATGTAAACCATTTGTATGATTTTCTGTATCAAATTTGTTGCTGCTTTCTGTACCTGATGGCATATTAGGTTTTTTGACTGAATATGCATTGTTGAACCTTTTTGTTTGAATTTTGCTCAATAAAAAAAAACAAAAAAAAAAACCAGAATGCTCTTTTTGAAATCACCCCCTATATCAAAGGCACTTTTGTGTTTAAGTATGAGGGCTCTGACCCTATCAATTCAGTACACTACTAAATTACGCAGGAGTAAAGAGTGCTGTACTGAAGGATTGCCATCTTGCTGTATTTGATAGTTCCAAGGGACTACTACTCTGCCTTATTGAACTGCACTGCTGTCTGCTGACCTCTGCCCTGCTGACAAAGACCCAAGAACACCCCCAGAGTGACTCCAAGGGCTTGCTGACTTGCCCCTTGTTTACCCCTGAGGTCTCAGGGACATCCTAGACCTCGCGTCACTGAAGTGCTGCATCTGTAAAGCTGGCTTGCCTACCTGACTGTGGTGGACTCTGAGCCTGCTTCGGCACCCTGTGAGGTCTCTAAGGACCTGTGCTCTTCCCTATACACAGCGCGGTGCACCCTGATTCTGCCACTGTTTTCTGTGACTGCTCAGACAGTGAAAGAAGCGGCTCTGTTTTTTTTTTCTTGCACCCTACCGTCAGACTTGTCTAGATTTGGGAGATACATGTGCGAGCTGCGTCTCCGACTTATTGAAGTAGTTGGTCCTGGCAACATTGAAGGTCTTTTGACTGACAAAAAGTCAGCCTCCAGTAATTAGTCTTGTTGTCACCTGCTCTAAATGTTCACCTTTATAAGACATATACATTTTGCTACAGTGAAGTACTGGTAACCTTTCTCCTTTTAAATGTAAATAGTATATTACCTTGTTTCTTTACTATTGGGATTAGATAAGTCCCAAGTGATTTCCATTTTGTATGGATTTTAAACAATTGCAATTTTGTTAATAACACATTTTTATGAATGTAAGTTATATTACAAATGGTTTTAAGTAACTGGGCAATGAAAAATAAATTCATTCAGATTGTTCCAAGGCACTAATACTCTGCCTGATTGAACTGCTCTGCTGTCTGCTGACCTCTGACCTGCTGAAAAAGAGCCAAGAACACCCCTAGCGTGACTCCAAGGGCTTTCTGACTTGCCCCTTGTTTACCCCCGAGGTCTCAGGGACATTATAGACCTCGCATCACCCAAGAGCTGCATCTGTAAAGCTCGCTTGCCTACCTGACTGTGGTTGACTCTGAGCCTGCTTCGGCACCCTGTGAGGTCTTTAAGGACTTGTGCTCTTCCCTATACACAGCGCGGTGCACACTGATTCTGCCACTGTTTTCTGTGAGTGCTCTGGAGGTTTGCACATTTCACCATAACTGGTGCGGTACACTCTGAGGTTTATCTTTTGAGATGTGCCTCATTTCTGCATGGGGGCTTGAGATTTGTACCACGATCTGCACTGCGAGCCCTGCCTCTGTCAGAGCCATGAGCGCTCGATGAGCCTGCACTCTGGATCATTGTGTGCCGGTGCATGCGCCTTGGCCCAAGGAGCCTGCCTGTGACTCCCGCCTGCTGAAGAAACACAAGCATGAACAACACAGGCCCCAGGGATGAAACCCACCAACTGCTGAAGCAAACTATCACCAGGTATTCTCTCTGCATCCCAAATGCGAATGGGCTCTGAATGGGTAGCGGCTTGCTCCTGCCCCGCAACTGAAGTTACCAATAATTGATGAGTTCTCCACAATGACCATACCAGAACAGTCTTGGGGGATCGTGCTGCACGCAGCTGATTGGGGATACTTGATATTTGTTTAAGCAACTCAGGCCTGAGCAGTTTTCTTTTGTTTACCCACCTGGATAGACCTTCTTTGTTTACTCATGTGGATTGTACCTGAGCGGTGCCAGCAGTTCTGCACTGCACTCCTCACAGTAATTCCCAGTGATACCCTAATTACAATAAAGCACTCTCGCTTCTAGAATTACCATAGTATACATGCATTAGAATGCTCATGCATTGTAAAGCACTGTTTTAACCTAAAAAGTGAATATCTCTGAATCTACTGATTGTATTTTTGTTGTTTGAGTCTTATTTTATACAGAAATATATTTATTATTTTCAAAACGCGTGGAGACTCTTGGTGGTGTGTTCATTCGGGTTACTCTGTGTGTGTGTGTGTGTGTTGTGCAAATACTTTTCACATTGCCTCTGATGATAAGCCTGCCTGCTCTGCACCAAGCTACTAAAGGGTGAGCACAGATCATCTTTGGTGTGTAACTTTCTTGCCCTGACTAGAGTGGTGGTTTCTGCCTGGCTTCGGTGCATACATTGGCCAACCAGAAGCCCCATTTCAAACAACAGATCTGAATGATCAATCTAGCAAACCATGTAGGTAAATAGCATTATAGATTATACATCACATTGTACATATGTAGAATATTTGCATTTAGCTACAAGGTAGATAAAATATAGGGATAGACAAATATATTTTGAATAGTTCAAAACTGACAATTATTATTGAAAGTCACGCTTTTTACTTCACAGAAATCATAAAAAAATGAGAGATTTGAAGAAAGTGGTGATCTTTGCAGGTGATAATCGAGACATAGATCACATAGGCCAGTAGATGGACTTACCACCTAATTTGAAGTTGGAACCACCAGTGACAACACAGGGAATGTGGGGTGTGCCTGGTGAAGTTGCTTGGAACACACCCTTTGTCCACTCATCAGAACACTGGGTTTCTCTGACAGCATTCCTCCCAAGCAGACATGCAGTTTGGCAAGAGGCAGTGGGTTACTTGAGATATTCAGTACCCAATTAGGGAGTAAGTTCCAAAAGCTAAAGAGAAGTAGTTCACCTATGGCCATCGCCACCCATAGCTGTGATTTATAATTTGTTTCCTCCATTTTGTTTACTACTAGTGGAAGGAGATGACCTGGAAAGAGGGTGGAATTCAACTTAGAAACTGCCTCCATGGGCAAAGCATTAGGCTCACTAGCTAATGCCTCCTACCAGCAAAGTCTTCGGACATTAGTTAGCCAAACGCACAATGAAAAAATAGAACTACACTCTTGTATGCTTAAACCTATAATTGACTTAAATTCTTGATTTTTTTACAAATTATCAAAGAGTATCAGAAGTTCCCAAAAGATGTTAGGACTACCATACATTTCTAGAAGGATTCATAAGTGTAACTGTTTCTGCATATACAAATGTAAATGGCATAACATTTGATAAGTAAAATGGAATGCAACAGCAAATTGTAAAAAAAAAATTCTGGAGGACCAGAAAGAGTAAGATGGCATCTGCGTAGCATTCCAGTCAAAAACCACTCCTCCCCTCACCTCGCTAGCCCGAAGGTCGACTGCAACACTTCAGCTCCACAAGGCCCTGTGAGAGCCCGGTGAGATGGTGGACATTCGAGGGAATATTAGTGACGCTCTAGAATACACAAGTCTCTTAAGTCATCATGTTCTAAACCAGAGTTAGCGGAAAGTGTATTTTTTATCTAACATTGGCAGTGTCTCTTAACCTGATTCGAAAGCTTTTGCGGGTACTTTCGGAAGCCTTTGCTCGGAGAGGAGGCCCCATTGAGGAGATGGCAGAAAGAGGGCCGAAATCGCTCAAGACGACCCCCAGCGGCCGTGGTTGCACTAACATCCTGCGCTTCCAGGACGGCTATGCCTGCTACGGCACAGCCAGCGACCAGTCGGGAAATGAGCAGTGAAGGAAAAGGCGAAGGAAAAGGTGGCAAGACAAGAGAGGAACCGACCGGTAGAGGGATACCGGAACCCGACACAGGAAAGAAATCTTTTCAACGACCTATCCTGGGGAGCAATGTTACAGCGCTCATTGAAGGGCACACCCTCAATATCCGAGTTGTTTTCTCCCACCAGAAGTAAGGGGATAAAAAAAGCATGGTTCAATTGGCAGCCCCGTCAGCCCCATCTGCTCCGTCAGCCCTGGACTTCGCTGAGCCTGCTTTTACATGGTCGTTGCCTGTAATGCAGATAGAAGTGAGTGGTGACTCTGTTAAAACTGTTATATTGCCGGTGGATTCAGAAGTGACTTCCTTTGTGACACCAGATGGGATAGCGATTGTAGAACAAGCAGTGTGTAATTCTGTATGCAGGGAGCAGCCCAAATCTTGGAGGGGGGCTAATCTCTCCGGGCCCTTAGGAGATTCAAGCTACACTCTATTAGAGCATGGTCCACTGGGAGGCCCACAAGAGGCAGCACCCCCGGAGCAAAAAAGGGAAATGTATTTCTCCCTGACTGATGAGTCAGACACTTCTATAGTAGAAAATGAAACCTCGAGTCCCACTCTTTCAGACTTGAGCAACAGCAGTTGCCTGGAAGAATCTGTGTTTACAACATGAAGAACATGAAGAAAGAACAGGTCTGGCGGAGGTGAGGGGGAAAAAATCCTCACGTCAAAGAAACAAACAAACAGGGAATAGCAAAAACTTGAGCTCCCGACAGGATGGATAGGTCCAGAAAAATACTCCCAAATTAAGATGGGACTACTCTGCAATTCATCTGATTTGATTAGTGAGGAGGAAGAATGGAGGAAGTCGTCATCGAAGATTGGGCAGAATTGACAGGCACTACAGTAGGACCAGAATACCCCAACTTGGTAGAACCCTTCCCGTCAGTCACTTTGGCTTCTATAAAACAGATGCAGGAAGAGGCCAGAAATGAGAGCCGTCAGGCTACAGGGGGAGGTTAGGAAGATAAATAAAACCTACTTGGTGATATCAGAAAGAATGACTGTGGTGGAAGCTTATACAGAGACTCTTTAAATGGATTTGAAAACTCAGAGGATATCCCAAGACCCTAAGTTAACTGATATCCTGTGGAAACTAGAAGAGCAGGAAAATAGGCAGAGGAGAAATACCTTGAAACTTTTGGGGATTCCTGAAGGCAGCGAAGGAGGGAACTCCAGAGGATATATAGTAAATCTCCTAAATGGTGCTTTCCCCGAGCTCGTAGATTGGGACTGGGAAAAAAGTTCAAAGAGCACATTGATTCCCCCTAATGTTCAAGAATCAGCAAGCTGATAACACTGTATGTCCTCAGGCAGTACTGGTATATTTTCCCAACTTTTTGTTGAGGCAAAATATCTATGATTTGGCTTGCCCTAATACAAAAAGAGAGTTTGCAAGACCAGACTTTGCCCACACCACAGTTGAGCGGAGGAGGCGTTTAAGGCAAATGATTACACCATTTCAGAAATTAGGGCCCGAAGTAGATCTACAAAAGCCAGCCAAATTGAAAGTTGTTTTTAAGGGACATATGAAAAGGATTTTTAGTAAGATTCAGGCCCAGGAGTATATAGATGAATTGCGGGGGGCTCCGATGCATGAGCTAAGGTTAAAGGCAATAACCTTCAAAGAGGGAAGGAAAACTTGAAGCCTAGCTATAGGACAAGGAATTAGCTCTAGGATGGGGGGGGGGGGGAGCGGCTCTGGATCAGTCAAAAAGCCAGGTCTTGAGGTTTTTCCTGAACATGTGCAGGGTCGGGGAGCATCTGATGTTCACAGGGAGCTTGTTCCAGGTCTTTGCTGCGATGTGGGAGAAGGCTCTCCCTCCGGTTTTGTTTCTGCGGATGCGGGGGACCTCGGCCAGGGTAAGGTCGGTGGAGCGGAGTTCTTTCTTGGGTATGTGGAAGGATAGTCTCTCGTTGAGGTATTTGGGTCTGATGATGTTGAGGGATTTCTAGGCGTGGGTGAGGAGTTTGAAGGTGACCTTCTTCTCGGCGGAAAGCTAGTGGAGGTCGCGTAGATGTTGGGGCATGTGCTTGTGACGTGGAGTCCTGAGGACGAGTCTGGCTGCGGCGTTCTGGATGGTTTGGAGTTTGTGTAGGAGAGTTCTGTTTATTCCGGCATAGAGGGTGTTACCGTAGTCAAGTCTGCTGGTTATGAGTGTGTGGGTGACGGTACTTTTGCAGTCAGAGGGGATCCATTTGAAGATGTTACGGAAGATGCGAAGGTAGTTGAAACTGGTGAAGGCGACGGCGTTGATCTGGTGGTTCATGGAGAGGGAGGAGTCTAGGATGATGCTGAGGTTCTGGGCATGGTCTGTAGGGGTGGGTGGGCTCCCAAGGGCAGAGGAGGAGGAAAGTGATATATTTGAAAAAGTTGCCTTACAAAAAATGTATAAGTATTCATTTTAGGATATTGATAGGCAGTTATAAAGGCAATAACAGCAGTGATTATGGAGATGGGGGGTGGGTTGGCGAGTTTGGTATCACAGACAGGCCAGGCCTGGTTGCTCACATGTTGGGAGAAGGTAGTGGGATGGGGGTTGACCATGAGGGGTTGGGGGGTTTCTTTTTTGGTATGGGGTGGGCTGGGGTTGGGATGGCAGAGGAAGGGGGAGACGGATGTGGGGGTCCTACTTGCTCATAAGAGAAGAATTTTAGAGATAAAATCTGTTAAGAGGGGATAATGTCTTGCTGTTGTACCCAAAAAATCTCAGCAATTAAGAGACAAGGCCCAGTAAAGTGAGTTGATGGAAGGATAATGGAAGGTGCGCAATACCGCTATTAATATTTTCAGATTGAATGATGCTAAGAAAAGAGCAAGAATTTCAATAGGTCTACAGGTGTTGAAAGCAGATATTGTATGCCTGCAAGAGACACATATTGAAGGCTCACAGAGTGGTGTGTTAAATATACATGGTTATAGACTAATAGGTGGGATGTCACAAGGGGCGCATACTGGGGGGGTTGCAATATTAGCCTGAGGCAATTGGTTAAAGTTTTTGCAAGTTGGACTGATATTCATGGCAGATGGGCTATTGTAGTGTGCCACCTTATCAGTGGAGATTCCTGATGACCCCTATGTTTTTGAGCTGATATCTAATGAATTGACTTACCGACCTTTACCAATTGTGTTATATGGTGATATGAATATTAATATGCCCAGTAACTGGGATATGGGAGCACATCAAAAATATATAGGTCAAAAACTCAGAGTATTTCAAGCCCTAGAAGGTGTCTGTAAGGATCATGGGCTTACTGATGTGTGGAGAAGGAGATTTCTTGAGCACAGGTATAAGAATTGTTTAGCCCCACATCACTCACATGCCTAATTGGAGAACTTATTCGCGTCAAATGTATTTATATCTGATGGTAAAGAGCGGTACCCGCGGTTCTTCTTGCACCATCATTCTTTCATTTTTGAAATTCTGTGAATCGGGGGGAAAACACAAACCATGGAGTTTTGAGCATGCCCTGATTGCAAATGAAGATTACTATGGACATATTAGAAAGTGGATTCCGATATTCTTTAACGAGAATATTTCCAATGCATCAATTAGCATGGTTTGAGACACGTTTAAGGCATGGCTACGGGGGTAGACATTGAGGTTTTCTTTGAACCGAGGGAAGGAAGAGAAACAACACATACAGGCCAAACAAGACATCTTAGTGGCTGCAGAAGAAAATCTGGTTAAACCAATGCAACAGGGAGGAGAAATAGAGGAGGCCCAACTAGGGATAATCTCAGCTAGGCCAGCAATTAATGCGATTTTTCCTAACAGTGGAGCAGAGAAGTCCATGGTTTGGAAGGAAAGAACATATGAATGTAGTGAGCAAGTAGGGCATCATTTGGCTGTCAGAGCAAGACAGAAGCATGACCAGCTATGTGCGAGAAATTCGAGATCCTAGTCTCGGGTTAGTCTCTGACCTCAGTAAGATTAGAGACGCATTTAGAATATATTATCAATCTCTATATACCAAAAATATTAAAAACAGCTTGATGCAGGCAGAAGAGATTTTGAATGCAGCATCTTTAAAGAAACTGTCTACAGATAAGAGGGAGTTTCTGGAAGAGGTGTTACACTGGGAGGAGATCTATTGTGCGTTATCTAGTCTTCCCCCTGGCAAAGCTGCAAGGGCCAATTCAATTCCTTCTGAATTTTATAGAACATTTGCGCCCCAATTGAACGACCATATGACTGCATTATTTAATCAAATCTATGGCGGAGTTTCTCCCCCAGAATCATGGTCCTTTGCCAAAATTATTGTTGTTTTGAAAAAGAACAAACCTTTGGTAGAACTGGTTTCATAGCACCCAATAATGCTAATGAATGGAAATTCAAAAATGTACTCCAAATTCTACCTGCAGGACTAGCGCAAGTGATAACAAAGCTAGAGTCTATACGACAGTGTGGTTTTATTTTGGGGAGGGAAACCACAGACCATATCAGGAGAGGAATCTTGCTTTTTGATGCAGCGCAGCTGTCAGAAGACCCTATGGCCTTGATATTGCTAGATGCGGAAAAGGCATTCAATAGGGTCTCCTGGCACTTTCTCTGGCAGACAATGTAGGCAATGGCAATTGGACTAGGGTTTATACAGGGAATCAAAGCCCTATATTATAAACATGTAGCAAATATCTGCGTTTCCGGGGATATGCCTGAACCTGTTGTGATTTACCGGGGGGATATGACCGCGTTGTCCTTGCTCTCCGCTTTTGTTTGCACTATACATCAACCCCATTTATATGAAAATTATAATTATAGCAAAACTCTGTAATTCCACCTATACTAGTGCAAGGGTATGAAAGTAAAATTCATATGCTGATGATACAGCTTTAGTGACCCTGAAACCAGAAATCGCTACTCTTTAAATAAAAACAAGACCCGAATTCTTAATAATGATAAGATCTTGATGGTAGATAAACAAGTGGTCAAAAAGGCGGTATATCTGGTTGTCAGCATTTCATCCTAAATTGATTAAATTGTAAAGGAGAATTTAGAGCCTCTTATAGGGAGGACCAAAACAGAGCTTTTCAGATTGAATCATTTACATCTTACAATGATCGGAAATTGTCATGTGATTAAGATGATTTTTTTCCTAAAATACCATTTTTTTTAAGTCTTTTCCCCTGGAAGTTTCTAATGATTGGTTGAAGGTATTTGATGCCATTTTTACGAGTTTTTGAGGGGCTTATTCCAAACCTAGAAGGGCTCTGAAATATCTTTAATTTCCAAGAGAGAGAGGCAGCTGGGCATTACCATATCTTAAATGGTATTATTGGGCGACCACGCTGAAATACAACTCTGTCCTACTAATTGAGCCACCATCGAACGAACCTCCAAAACACATTTGAGTTGTTAATCGGTAGGGAAGCATGAAGCTGCCTGTGGAGACTATTGGAGCTTAGTTAGTATAAAAAAGTATGTTTCAAGTGTCTCCTGGGAGTCTATAAGGTATGGTCATCACTTTGTAAACTTATGGGTTTAGGAAGACTGAATTGTTATACTCCTCTTCAGGATAACCTGATTCTGCCAGAAATTATTAGGGATGGGTATATCTAAAAATGGGTTCAAGCAGGCATAGATATATTAGATACATTTTTCTATTCTTCTGCCATTGTAACATTCAATGACCTTAAGTTAGAGTTTGGTATTAATCATAGGAATTTCTTTAAGTATCTACAAATAAGAGACAATCTACAGTGTAAGGGTGGTGGTCCTAATGCCTTTCATAGAAAGGAACAGGTAGAGATTTTAATAGCACAGACTAAAATACATATCAGGACAATATATCATATTTTAAATACCAAAATGAAAGACGATCTTGATAAGTATTCTCTTAAGTGGCAAGTAAAGTTGACTATATCTGAAGGTGAGATATCTAAAGCTCTCACTTTATCCCAAACTGTTTTAATGTAGGCTAATTTGCAAGCTAAGTTTATTTAAGACCTGTTTCTTGCTATATTACACACCAGCTAGAATTGCGAAATGGGTGAAATGTAGGGGGACGAGCTGCCCCCCCTGTGCTACATCTTGTGCAGGTATAGTTCATATGTTTGCTACATGTTCATGTTCAATCCCTTTAAAGAATGAAATCACAAACTGTTTTCTTTCTAAACTCGAGACAGAAGTATTTTTGACTCCAAGTCTGATTTGATTAGGAGTGCAAAAAGAAGTGACTCAGAATATAGAATATTTTCTCGCTGTCTCGATGGCTATTTTAAGACTAACAATTGCCTTAGCATGGTTGGACTTGCATGCCCTATTGTTCCAAAAATGGCTGGCTCGCTTACTTGCAGCTTTCAGTTTGTAGAAAGCAGTTTATGCTAGAAAAGGCAGCCAGGCCAGGAGGAAAGGATTATTAATATAGGCGCCCTTATCCAGATGGGTAAATTAATGTATTATAATACACTCTTGGCTTCACTGTTGGGGGCTCACAGATATTCTTTACTCTACTGCACTTTGAATCATGTGATTTATCTGGGAAAGTGTTAAATTGAAGCTTTTGGTTGTAGGCTTAACGAATTAACTTTAATTATCTTGAATGTTAAATATCAGCCAGTTTCGTTCATGAATTGGGGGCTTAACTGCTGTGTTTTTTGGAGCGTGGGGGAGGGGAGAGTGTGTGGATCGTGTGGGTTGTATTTATGGAAAATGTGCAATAATTTTTTCTTCTGTTTCTGGACTCATTGCTCAAAATTCATATCCCAGAAATCCATCTACTCTTGTCCTTCAAAGTAGTAAATCGGGTAACGTATGTGTAGTAGGAAACTAAGTACAATTTTACAGTATACTATAATAAATATCTGCACATTTGTGAATGTGTATGTTCCTTAACTTTTAGTGTGTGGCCTTCCAAGAAATGCTCACAAACCCGTCTTTGGGAGTAAATTTGCTCCATAGTCTTTGAATTTTCTTATTAACATGTGTCTCTGCCACTTACATACACCTCCCAAGGCCCAACAGAGTGACAGCTTTGACCATTTGACCGCCCACCCGATTTAGGGGTGGTCAAATGGCTAGTTTTCATTGTCTGGGGCAGTAAAGACTGCAAAATGACCCCAACAACATGGGAGACAATTCCCATGGTGCATGGGTCACAATTCCCATGGTGCATGGGTCATTCATTTTTATTGAATTTATTTTCCAAAACAAAATCCCACTTTTGAATTTTGTTTTTCATAATAAAATAACACGTTAAATGTTTGATGGACGGTAGCATTGTGTTGTCTGAACTGTCCGTCAAACTGTTAATACATTGACAGGTACCGCTGTGACACTAGTTTCTGCCAATGAAAGAGATGTCTGATGGGATGGCGGACATCACTAGACTTGGAGGATCGATAGTCAGTCAGGGCGTATGAGTATTTTACTCTGCTGCCCCTGACAGAGTATAGACCATTCTCCAGGGTCTAGTTCAGCCCCAGAGTTTGCATATATTCAAAACATGCAGACATATTAGGGCCTATTATGATGTCAGGCGTACGCAGACTGCATCCCGGAAACGGGACCGACCGACCTCCGGTCCTGTCCACCTCATTATGTTGTGACCGCACAAGGTGAGGTCACATTCCGTCATTTCCTTTAGGGAGCACGTGTTACAGCCATAAACCGGTCATAGTACATGCTTACATAGGGAAATGTGAGGTGGTGTTAATCCCTGCACCACACGGCAGGCAGCTGAAGGTCCCTTGGCCACCAACAGGAGGCTGTAAAGGAAAGGGGCCCTGCTAGGGGCCCCCAAACATGCTTTCCGATAGGATTTCCATGTCAGAAAGGACGGAATGGAAACCCTGCCAGAAACCGTGAATTGTAAACCAAGCACCGTAAACCACCGTCTATTTAGATTACAGGCCGGTTCCGACTGGCCAACAGGCTCAGATACCAGCCGGAATGACCGCCCGGTTTCAATTCTGTCGGAATTGAAACTGATGATGACAGTCGTGAGGCGTCTTACCTGAGTTCATCGTACTAGGCCCCATTGTGTGAACCACTTTATTTCTATTAAATTGTAATTAATTTCAATAACTGAATATAATCTGCTTTTAATATGTTTCTTGATTATACCTAAGCACATGTAGTCGATTGCTCTTTCTGTAAATTTCGCAGGAGACATGCCCAGACAAACCGGGCTAATGAAAACAGCAGAGTTAAGGACATTGCCAGATTTCTACTGGAATAAACCTACCTCGCTCATAATATACATTTAATTAATTTATATGTAAGACGATCCTTATCTCAGCAGCCAAGTGGGATAAATATGCATTTGGAATTCTCTAAGGTATAACGTTTAAATTCAATTATACATAATTTCTCTACATTTCACTAACAGTAGGGTATATCTCTCCTTTTACCTTAAGTAGCTGATACCTTTCAGAAAGCCCGATCTCATTCGTAAGAAAAGTCTGTGTATTTCAAGGTGATAAAAAGTGAAGAAAATTAGGTCAGTCCCCTGACATTTTCCAACGCATAATACATGATTAATTATCAGTATCATTTCAGGGGTTTGGTGAGAGGAAGCTCTCGGCAGGATGGCAATCATAACCTCTGGCTGTCAGAAATAATAAAGCCCTTAAAATGAGGAAACTAGAATATATAAAAAGGAATGCAGCACATAAATGGAATTAAATATAGTTCACTTTCAGGCATATTAATCAGTGAATATAGTTCTTCAGAATGTACTTTGCTTTTGGCCTGGCATAGGAAAATATTACCTTACGCAGTGCTGAAGTTTCTGTGTTTTTTTAACAGCAAAAACAATCTTCTCAGCTTCTGTTACTGTAGTCATGGCAACTGCATTGAGGTTACTTGGTTTTGAAAAACAGTGCAATAACGCTGATGTATCGAGAATAAGTAGCAATAGTTCGAAATACAAGACAAACGCTGCTTTCTGCGTTCTACATAAATCTGCACCAGCTAAAACAATCTTAGTGAGAATGTTTCTTGAATTACCGTAATTGACTTAAAGGGCACTACCTTATTTTATCATACTGGGCTCGATTCACTCAGCAGGGCTAACAGTCTCCTTTCATAGACTTACTACTGCGTTTGGAGAACATTTCCAGCTTTAGGAGGATTCATTAAGAATCACAGGAGTACATTTTGGTGAATTACCCCAGCCGTAGATTTCCTGGTGCCAGATTTTTTATGGTTTATTTATTCCACAGTGAAACAATTTGTATGTCTCCTTCAAAGATTTTGTGGGCATATTATCAAGGACGGCGTTAAAATTATCGCCGCTTTAGCGGCAGCTAAGCAGCGATAATGGGCTTGATAATATGCCGCAGAGAATTCCAATAGAAGCCCATGTTCACACCAAGTTATCAAGCCCATTATCGCCGCTTTTAGCGGCAGTTTCCTAAGTACCCTGGGTAACGGACGACCTGCCTTCCCCAACCAATTAGCCCATTGGCTAACTGCCTGACAAATATCATTAGAGATCCTGCCAAGTTAGAGAAAAGATCTTTTTGCCAAAAGTGCTCTGGCCGGCACTGCGGATGCTCTGTAGGTGAGAATGTGATGCCGGGCAGGAGTCTTAAAATGCCTGCTGGCTGACACTTTTACTTTTAATTTTCAAACACAAGAAACAAATCCTCGAATCGGGTTTTTTATTCTAAAAATCAAATAAAACAGTGACCTTGATAAGCTGGGATCTGTCACTAACAGCAACAACATCGTGAACTACTCCACGGAATGTGGTCTTGTAGCAGACGGGCTTCTATCTTCCAGTGGCATCACTGAAGCAGAAGTATTCTAAAAGCGGCAGATGCGGCATCCGCCAATTTCGGAAGTTAAACCACATGTGCCAATCCCTAAAGGAGGCCTTTACTCATGCATGAGGCCCGAACCACCTAATGATTTCCTCAGTGCCAATCCATTGCAGTATACTCTTTCTCATCATAACATTACATTTACAATTCTGGAACATCTATCATAAAGATTTATTTTACATTGTCATCACTCTCTTTACCTTCGAAAAATTCCTTTAACCCCTTCGCTGCCAGGCCTTTTCCCCCTCCAGTGCCAGGCCTTTTTTTGGCTATTTGGGGTAGTGCGCGCTTAGGCCCCTGTAACTTTTTGACCGCATTAGGTAGCCACGCCAAATTTGCATCCTTTTCTTCCAACATCATGGGGATTCTAAAGGTACTCAGGGTTTGTGGATTCCCCTGGAGGGGTCACAGAAAAGAGCCAAAATACAGCAAAATTTTGGTTTTTTTTGGAAAAATTGGAAAAACGGGCTGCAAATGAAAGCATCTGGGTTTTTCCCTGCAAATGTTATCAAAAAAGGGTTTGTGGGGTTGAAATCACAATTTTCCCAGCTTTTCGGGGATACTTGACTTTTGACAGAAACCCAACATTTTTTACACAGTTTTGGCATTTTTCTGGGACATAGCTTATTTTTGCAATTTTTTGTGCTTTTGACCGCCTTCCAGTTAGTGGCTGAAATGGGTACAAAAGCAATAGTGGATCCTGGAAAGCTATACATTTTCGAAAAGAAGACAACATTCTGAATTCAGCAAGGGGTCATTTGTGTAGATCCATCAAGGTTTTTTTATAGAAACAAACAGTTAAATGTAGGATAAATTGAAATTTAGTTGAAAAAAACAGCCTTTTGTGTCAACGTTTTCACCTGTAACTTCTTCTAATTATGACAGCTCTTTGAAAGCAATATACCGTTGCATCCGCTGGACATTACTGGTTGTGGGGATATATAGGACTTGTAGGTTCACCAAGAACCCGACGAACCCAGAGCCAAAAACTGAGTAGTAACTTGCAATGGTTTTTTATTATGTACCGGGTATATAGTAATTATTCTGTAAAAAAGTGTACATGGAAAAATCGGTATGAAAGACACCTATGTATTTCTGAAATGGGAACAAAATATAGAGTTTAGAAACAGTAGATATTTGCACATTTCTGAAATTGGGAATACTCATACTAGCATGAGAATTATCAGTCATTTTTTAGAATGACTTCTTTTTTACACAATATCTTTCATTTGGAAAGCAGAAATGCATGGAAAGTCAATAGATAATAACAGTTCCTTTACAAATCTGAATTACCCTAAGTCTCCCGATAAAAATGGTACCTCACTTGTGTGGGTAGGCATAGTGCCCACGACAGGAAACGGCGCAAAACGCAACGTGGTCACACCACATTTTCACAATGCAAAATTACCCTTTTTTTGCAAAGTGCCTAGCTCTAGTTTTTGAACCCTAGCTCTGTGGGCACCTTAGGAAAACTAGCAAACCTATACATTTTTGAAAACTAGACAACCAGGGGAATCCAGGATGGGGTGACTTGACTGCCTCCCACCAGGGTCTGTTACCCAGAATCCCTTGCAAACCTAAAAAATTGTAAAAAAAACCCACATTTTCCACACATTTCTGTCGTGGAAAGTTCCGGAATCTGCGTGGAACCACAAATTTCCACCCACCCCACGTTCCCCAAAGTCTTACGAGAAAAACGGTACCTCACTTGTGTGGATCGGCCTAGTGCCCGCGACAGGAAACGGCGCAAAACGCAACCTGGTCACACCTCAATTTCGCAGTGAAAAATGACCCTTTTTTGGAAAAATGACTAGCTGTAGTTTTTGAACCCTAGCTCTGCGGGCACCTTGGGAAACCTAGCAAACCTATACATTTTTTAAAACTAGACACCCAGGGGAATCCAGGATGGGGTGACTTGACTGCCTCCCACCAGGGTCTGTTACCCAGAATCCCTTGCAAAAATAAAAAATTGGCAAAAAAAACACATTTTCCCCACATTTCTGTCATGGAAAGTTCCGGAATCTGCGTGGATCCACAAATTTCCACCCCCCCCACTTTCCCCAAAGTCTTATGAGAAAAACGGTACCTCACTTGTGTGGATCGGCCTAGTGCCCGCGACAGGAAACGGCGCAAAACGCAACCTGGTCATACCTCAATTTCGCAGTGAAAAATGACCCTTTTTTGGAAAAATGACTAGCTGTAGTTTTTGAACCCTAGCTCTGCGGGCACCTTGGGAAACCTAGCAAACCTATACATTTTTGAAAACTAGACACCCAGGGGAATCCAGGATGGGGTGACTTGACTGCCTCCCACCAGGGTCTGTTACCCAGAATCCCTTGCAAACCTAAAAAATTGTCAAAAAAAACACATTTTCCACACATTTCTGTCATGGAAAGTTCCGGAATCTGCGTGGATCCACAAATTTCCACCCACCCCGCGTTCCCCAAAGTCTTACGAGAAAAACAGTACCTCACTTGTGTGGGTCGGCCTAGTGCCCGCAACAGGAAACGGCGCAAAACGCAACCTGGTCACACCTCAATTTCGCAGTGAAAAAAGACCCTTTTTTGGAAAAATGACTAGCTGTAGTTTTTGAACCCTAGCTCTGCGGGCACCTTGGGAAACCTAGCAAACCTATACATTTTTAAAAACTAGACACCCAGGGGAATCCAGGATGGGGTGACTTGACTGCCTCCCAACAGGGTCTGTTACCCAGAATCCCTTGCAAACCTAAAAAATTGGCAAAAAAAACACATTTTCCACACATTTCTGTCGTGGAAAGTTCCGGAATCTGCGTGGATCCACAAATTTCCACCCACCCCGTGTTTCCCAAAGTCTTACGAGAAAAACGGTACCTCACTTGTGTGGGTCGGCCTTGTGCCCGCGACAGGAAACGGCGCAAAACGCAACCTGGTCACACCTCAATTTCGCAGTGAAAAATGACCCTTTTTTGGAAAAATGACTAGCTGTAGTTTTTGAACCCTAGCTCTGCGGGCACCTTGGGAAACCTAGCAAACCTATACATTTTTTAAAACTAGACACCCAGGGGAATCCAGGATGGGGTGACTTGACTGCCTCCCACCAGGGTATGTTACCCAGAATCCCTTGCAAACCTAAAAAATTGTCAAAAAAAACACATTATCCACACATTTCTGTCGTGGAAAGTTCCGGAATCTGCATGGATCCACAAATTTTCACCCACCCCGCGTTCCCCAAAGTCTTACGAGAAAAACGGTACCTCACTTGTGTGGGTCGGCCTAGTGCCCGCGACAGGAAACGGCGCAAAACGCAACCTGGTCACACCTCAATTTCGCAGTGAAAAAAGACCCTTTTTTGGAAAAATGACTAGCTGTAGGTTTTGAACCCTAGCTCTGCGGGCACCTTGGGAAACCTAGCAAACCTATACATTTTTAAAAACTAGACACCCAGGGGAATCCAGGATGGGGTGACTTGACTGCCTCCCACCAGGGTCTGTTACCCAGAAACCCTTGCAAACCTAAAAAATTGGCCAAAAAAACTGATTTTCTCCACATTTCTGTCGTGAAAAGTTCCGGAATCTGCGTGGATCCACAAAATTCCACCCACCCCGCGTTCCCCAAAATCTTTCGAGAAAAACGGTACCTCACTTGTGTGGATCGGCCTAGTGCCCGCGACAGGAAACGGCGCAAAACGCAACCTGGTCACACCTCAATTTCGCAGTGAAAAATGACCCTTTTTTGGAAAAATGACTAGCTGTAGTTTTTGAACCCTAGCTCTGCGGGCACCTGGGGAAACCTAGCAAACCTATACATTTTTTAAAACTAGACACCCAGGGGAATCCAGGATGGGGTGACTTGACTGCCTCCCACCAGGGTCTGTTACCCAGAATCCCTTGCAAACCTAAAAAATTGGCAAAAAAAAAACATTTTCCCCACATTTCTGTCGTGGAAAGTTCCGGAATCTGCGTGGATCCACAAATTTCCACCCACCCCACGTTCCCCAAAGTCTTACAAGAAAAGTGGTACCTCACTTGTGTGGATCGGCCTAGTGCCCGCGACAGGAAACGGCGCAAAACGCAACCTGGTCACACCTCAATTTCGCAGTGAAAAATGACCCTTTTTTGGAAAAATGACTAGCTGTAGTTTTTGAACCCTAGCTCTGCGGGCACCTTGGGAAACCTAGCAAACCTATACATTTTTGAAAACTAGACACCCAGGGGAATCCAGGATGGGGTGACTTGACTGCCTCCCACCAGGGTCTGTTACCCAGAATCCCTTGCAAACCTAAAAAATTGTCAAAAAAAACACATTTTCCACACATTTCTGTCGTGGAAAGTTCCGGAATCTGCGTGGATCCACAAATTTCCACCCACCCCGCGTTCCCCAAAGTCTTACAAGAAAAACGGTACCTCACTTGTGTGGGTCGGCCTAGTGCCCGCGACAGGAAACGGCGCAAAACGCAACCTGGTCACACCTCAATTTCGCAGTGAAAAAAGACCCTTTTTTGGAAAAATGACTAGCTGTAGTTTTTGAACCCTAGCTCTGCGGGCACCTTGGGAAACCTAGCAAACCTATACATTTTTGAAAACTAGACACCCAGGGGAATCCAGGATGGGGTGACTTGACTGCCTCCCACCAGGGTCTGTTACCCAGAATCCCTTGCAAACCTAAAAAATTGGCAAAAAAAACACATTTTCCACACATTTCTGTCGTGGAAAGTTCCTGAATCTGCGTGGATCCACAAATTTCCACCCACCCCGTGTTTCCCAAAGTCTTACGAGAAAAACGGTACCTCACTTGTGTGGGTCAGCCTAGTGCCCGCGACAGGAAACGGCGCAAAACGCAACCTGGTCACACCTCAATTTCGCAGTGAAAAATGACCCTTTTTTGGAAAAATGACTAGCTGTAGTTTTTGAACCCTAGCTCTGCGGGCACCTTGGGAAACCTAGCAAACCTATACATTTTTGAAAACTAGACACCCAGGGGAATCCAGGATGGGGTGACTTGACTGCCTCCCACCAGGGTCTGTTACCCAGAATCCCTTGCAAACCTAAAAAATTGTCAAAAAAAACACATTTTCCACACATTTCTGTCGTGGAAAGTTCCGGAATCTGCGTGGATCCACAAATTTCCACCCACCCCGCGTTCCCCAAAGTCTTACGAGAAAAACGGTACCTCACTTGTGTGGGTCGGCCTAGTGCCCGCGACAGGAAACGGCGCAAAACGCAACCTGGTCACACCTCAATTTCGCAGTGAAAAAAGACCCTTTTTTGGAAAAATGACTAGCTGTAGGTTTTGAACCCTAGCTCTGCGGGCACCTTGGGAAACCTAGCAAACCTATACATTTTTGAAAACTAGACACCCAGGGGAATCCAGGATGGGGTGACTTGACTGCCTCCCACCAGGGTCTGTTACCCAGAAACCCTTGCAAACCTAACAAATTGGCAAAAAAAACAGATTTTCTCCACATTTCTGTCGTGGAAAGTTCCGGAATCTGCGTGGATCCACAAATTTCCACCCACCCCGCGTCCCCCAAAATCTTTCGAGAAAAACGGTACCTCACTTGTGTGGATCGGCCTAGTGCCCGCGACAGGAAACGGCGCAAAACGCAACCTGGTCACACCTCAATTTCGCAGTGAAAAATGACCCTTTTTTGGAAAAATGACTAGCTGTAGTTTTTGAACCCTAGCTCTGTGGGCACCTGGGGAAACCTAGCAAACCTATACATTTTTTAAAACTAGACACCCAGGGGAATCCAGGATGGGGTGACTTGACTGCCTCCCACCAGGGTCTGTTACCCAGAATCCCTTGCAAACCTAAAAAATTTTTTAAAAAAACACATTTTCCCCACATTTCTGTCGTGGAAAGTTCCGGAATCTACGTGGATCCACAAATTTCCATCCACCCCGCGTTCCCCAAAGTCTTACGAGAAAAACGGTACCTCACCTGTGTGGGTAGGCCTAGTGCCCGCGACAGGAAACGGCGCAAAACGCAACCTGGTCACACCTCAATTTCGCAGTGAAAAAAGACCCTTTTTTGGAAAAATGACTAGCTGTAGTTTTTGAACCCTAGCTCTGCGGGCACCTTGGGAAACCTAGCAAACCTATACATTTTTGAAAAATAGACACCCAGGGGAATCCAGGATGGGGTGACTTGACTGCCTCCCACCAGGGTCTGTTACCCAGAATCCCTTGTAAACCTAAAAAATTGGCAAAAAAACTATATTTTCCACACATTTCTGTCGTGGAAAGTTCCGGAATCTGCGTGGATCCACAAACTTCCACCTACCCCGTGTTCCCCAAAGTCTTACGAGAAAAACGGTACCTCACTTGTGTGGGTCGGCCTAGTGCCCGCGACAGGAAACGGCGCAAAACGCAACCTGGTCACACCTCAATTTCGCAGTGAAAAATGACCCTTTTTTGGAAAAATGACTAGCTGTAGTTTTTTAACCCTAGCTCTGCGGGCACCTTGGGAAACCTAGCAAACCTATACATTTTTGAAAACTAGACACCCAGGGGAATCCAGGATGGGGTGACTTGACTGCTTCCCACCAGGGTCTGTTACCCAGAATCCCTTGCAAACCTAAAAAATTGACAAAAAAAACACATTTTCCACACATTTCTGTCGTGGAAAGTTCCGGAATCTGCGTGGATCCACAAATTTCCACCCACCCCGCGTTCCCCAAAGTCTTACGAGAAAAACGGTACCTCACTTGTGTGGGTCGGCCTAGTGCCCGCGACAGGAAACGGCGCAAAACGCAACCTGGTCACACCTCAATTTCGCAGTGAAAAATGACCCTTTTTTGGAAAAATGACTAGCTGTAGTTTTTGAACCCTAGCTCTGCGGGCACCTTGGGAAACCTAGCAAACCTATACATTTTTGAAAACTAGACACCCAGGGGAATCCAGGATGGGGTGACTTGACTGCCTCCCACCAGGGTCTGTTACCCAGAATCCCTTGCAAACCTAAAAAATTGGCAAAAAAAACACATTTTCCCCACATTTCTGTCGTGGAAAGTTCCGGAATCTGCGTGGATCCACAAATTTCCACCCACCCCGCGTCCCCCAAAGTCTTTCGAGAAAAACGGTACCTCACTTGTGTGGGTCGGCCTAGTGCCCGCGACAGGAAACGGTGCAAAACGCAACCTGGTCACACCTCAATTTCGCAGTGAAAAATGACCCTTTTTTGGAAAAATGACTAGCTGAAGTTTTTGAACCCTAGCTCTGCGGGCACCTTGGGAAACCTAGCAAACCTATACATTTTTGAAAACTAGACACCCAGGGGAATCCAGGATCGGGTGACTTGACTGCCTCCCACCAGGGTCTGTTACCCAGAAACCCTTGCAAACCTAAAAAATTGGCAAAAAAAACACATTTTCTCCACATTTCTGTCGTGGAAAGTTCCGGAATCTGCGTGGATCCACAAATTTCCACCCACCCCGCGTTCCCCAAAGTCTTTCGAGAAAAATGGTACCTCACTTGTGTGGATCGGCCTAGTGCCCGCGACAGGAAACGGCGCAAAACGCAACCTGGTCACACCTCAATTTCGCAGTAAAAAATGACCCTTTTTTGGAAAAATGACTAGCTGTAGTTTTTGAACCCTAGCTCTGCGGGCACCTGGGGAAACCTAGCAAACCTATACATTTTTGAAAACTAGACACCCAGGGGAATCCAGGATGGGGTGACTTGACTGCCTCCCACCAGGGTCTATTACCCAGAATCCCTTGCAAACCTAAACAATTCGCAAAAAAAACACATTTTCCCCACATTTCTGTCGTGGAAAGTTCCGGAATCTGCGTGGATCCACAATTTTCCACCCACCCCGCGTTCCCCAAAGTCTTCCGAGAAAAACGGTACCTCACTTGTGTGGGTCGGCCTAGTGCCCGCGACAGGAAACGGCGCAAAACATAGTGAGGTGACATCAAAATTGCCTATCTCAAAACCACCTGGTTTTGCAAGGGGGGTCTCTTGGCTTTTTGGCCCGGGGCACGGCGGCCATCTAGGGAAACCTACCAAACCCATACATTTCTGAAAACTAGACACCCGGGGGCTTCCAGGGAGGTATGGCTTGCGTGGATCCCCCAACGTTTCCTTACCCAGAATCCCCTGCAAACCTCAATTTTTGCTGAAAAAATCACTTTTTTCACACATTTTGGGGTGGGAAAGTAGTGGCATCACCGGGCTCACACAAATTTACCACCACCCAGCATTCCCCCGGGTCTCCCAGTAAAAATGGTGCCTCACTTGTGTGGGAGGCCCAAGTACCCGCGGCAGGCAAGGGCCCAAAACGCAGTGAGGCGACATCAAAATGGCCTGTCGCAAAACCACCTGGTTTTGCAAGGGATGTCACTTAGGTTTTTTGCCCGGTGCTCGGCGGCCATCTAGGGAAACCTACCAAACCCATGCATTTCTGAAAACTAGACACACGTCGGCTTCCATGGAGGTATGGCTTGCGTGGATCCCTCAAAGTTTCCTTACCCAGAATCCCCTGCAACCCTCAATTTTAGCTGAAAAAATCACTATTTTCACACATTTTGGGGTGGGAAAGTAGTGGCATCACTGGGCTCACACAAATTTACCACCACCCAGCATTCCCCCAGGTCTCCCGGTAAAAATGGTGCCTCACTTGTGTGGGAGGCCCAAGTACCCGCGGCAGGCAAGGGCCCAAAACGCAGTGAGGCGACATCAAAATGGCCTGTCGCAAAACCACCTGGTTTTGCAAGGGGGGTCACTTAGGTTTTTGGCCCGGTGCTCGGTGGCCATCTAGGGAAACCTACCAAACCCATGCATTTCTGAAAACTAGACACCAGGCGGCTTCCAGGGAGGTATGGCTTGCGTGGATCCCCCAACGTTTCCTTACCCAGAATCCCCTGCAAACCTCAATTTTTGCTGAAAAAATCACTTTTTTCACACATTTTGGGGTGGGAAAGTAGTGGCATCACTGGGCTCACACAAATTTACCACCACCCAGCGTTCCCCCAGGTCTCCCGGTAAAAATGGTGCCTCACTTGTGTGGGAGGCCCAAGTACCCGCGGCAGGCAAGGGCCCAAAACGCAGTGAGGCGACATCAAAATGGCCTGTCGCAAAACCACCTGGTTTTGCAAGGGGGTCACTTAGGTTTTTGGCCCGGTGCTCGGCGGCCATCTAGGGAAACCTACCAAACCCACGCATTTCTGAAAACTAGACACCCGGCGGCTTCCAGGGAGGTATGGCTTGCGTGGATCCCCCAACGTTTCCTTACCCAGAATCCCCTGCAAACCTCAATTTTTGCTGAAAAAATCACTTTTTTCACACATTTTGGGGTGGGAAAGTAGTGGCATCACTGGGCTCACACAAATTTACCACCACCCAGCATTCCCCCAGGTCTCCCGGTAAAAATGGTGCCTCACTTGTGTGGGAGGCCCAAGTACCCGCGGCAGGCAAGGGCCCAAAACGCAGTGAGGCGACATCAAAATGGCCTGTCGCAAAACCACCTGGTTTTGCAAGGGGGGTCACTTAGGTTTTTGGCCCGGTGCTCGGTGGCCATCTAGGGAAACCTACCAAACCCATGCATTTCTGAAAACTAGACACCCGGGGGCTTCCAGGGAGGTATGGCTTGCGTGGATCCCCCAACGTTTCCTTACCCAGAATCCCCTGCAAACCTCAATTTTTGCTGAAAAAATCACTTTTTTCACACATTTTGGGGTGGGAAAGTAGTGGCATCACTGGGCTCACACAAATTTACCACCACCCAGCGTTCCCCCAGGTCTCCCGGTAAAAATGGTGCCTCACTTGTGTGGGAGGCCCAAGTACCCGCGGCAGGCAAGGGCCCAAAACGCAGTGAGGCGACATCAAAATGGCCTGTCGCAAAACCACCTGGTTTTGCAAGGGGGTCACTTAGGTTTTTGGCCCGGTGCTCGGCGGCCATCTAGGGAAACCTACCAAACCCACGCATTTCTGAAAACTAGACACCCGGCGGCTTCCAGGGAGGTATGGCTTGCGTGGATCCCCCAACGTTTCCTTACCCAGAATCCCCTGCAAACCTCAATTTTTGCTGAAAAAATCACTTTTTTTACACATTTTGGGGTGGGAAAGTAGTGGCATCACCGGGCTCACACAAATTTCACACCTCCCAGCGTTCCCCTGGGCCTCCCGGTAAAAATGGTGCCTCACTTGTGTGGGAGGCCCAAGTTCCCGCGGCAGGCAAGGGCCCAAAACGTAGTGATGCGACATCAACATTGCCTATCCCAAATGTCGCATCACTACGTTTTGTGCCCTTGCCTGTCGCGGGTACTTGGGCCTCCCACACAAGTGAGGCACCATTTTTACCGGGAGGCCCAGGGGAACGCTGGGAGGTGTGAAATTTGTGTGAGCCCGGTGATGCCACTACTTTCCCACCCCAAAATGTGTGAAAAAAGTGATTTTTTTCAGCAAAAATTGAGGTTTGCAGGGGATTCTGGGTAAGGAAACGTTGGGGGATCCACGCAAGCCATACCTCCCTGGAAGCCGCCGGGTGTCTAGTTTTCAGAAATGCATGGGTTTGGTAGGTTTCCCTAGATGGCCGCCGAGCACCGGGCCAAAAACCTAAGTGACCCCCCTTGCAAAACCAGGTGGTTTTGCGACAGGCCATTTTGATGTCGCCTCACTGCGTTTTGGGCCCTTGCCTGCCGCGGGTACTTGGGCCTCCCACACAAGTGAGGCACCATTTTTACCGGGAGACCTGGGGGAACGCTGGGTGGTGGTAAATTTGTGTGAGCCCGGTGATGCCACTACTTTCCCACCCCAAAATGTGTGAAAATAGTGATTGTTTCAGCAAAAATTGAGGTTTGCAGGGGATTCTGGGTAAGGAAACGTTGGGGGATCCACGCAAGCCATACCTCTCTGGAAGCCGCCTGGGGTCTAGTTTTCAGAAATGCGTGAGTTTGGTAGGTTTCCCTAGATGGCCGCCGAGCACCGGGCCAAAAACCTAAGTGACCCCCTTGCAAAACCAGGTGGTTTTGCGACAGGCCATTTTGATGTCGCCTCACTGCGTTTTGGGCCCTTGCCTGCCGCGGGTACTTGGGCCTCCCACACAAGTGAGGCACCATTTTTACCGGGAGACCTGGGGGAATGCTGGGTGGTGGTAAATTTGTGTGAGCCCGGTGATGCCACTACTTTCCCACCCCAAAATGTGTGAAAATAGTGATTTTTTCAGCAAAAATTGAGGTTTGCAGGGGATTCTGGGTAAGGAAACGTTGGGGGATCCACGGAAGCCATACCTCCCTGAAAGCCACCGGGTGTCTAGTTTTCAGAAATGCATGGGTTTGGTAGGTTTCCTGTTGGACTTGGCCCTTCTGGCAGGTTCACCCCTGAACTTTTTGCTTTTTATTGGTGACTTGGTGTGGTGATTTTTGGTTTCTGCGCACTTTCCCTGTGTCCCAGGGTAAAGTGCGTGCGCGCTCTGAGTGTATGTGGTGAGATAGGCCTGCCCTCCCATAGGAATGCATGGGGAATGTATGTGTCCCTAGTAGTTCCTGATGCGTGGGGTGTGCAGGCCCGAGTTTCGTATGTGCGGACTCGTGGGATTGAATGCTGCGCGATGATGTGTGCGGCGTGCATGTACCTAGTGTGGAAGTGCCACTTCTAGAAGTGGGCACTTCTGTGTGCAGTGTTTTCTGGCGTGTAACTTCCTTGCCCTGACTAGAGTGGTGGTTTCTGTCTGGCTTTGGCGCAAGCCCTAGCCAACCAGAAATCCCATTTCTAACATTTCCCTAGATGGCCGCCGAGCACGGGGCCAAAAACCTAAGTGACCCCCCTTGCAAAACCAGGTGGTTTTGCGACAGGCCATTTTGATGTCGCCTCACTGCGTTTTGGACCCTTGCCTGCCGCGGGTACTTGGGCCTCCCACACAAGTGAGGCACCATTTTTACCGGGAGACCTGGGGGACCGCTGGGTGGTGATAAATTTGTGTGAGCCCGGTGATGCCACTACTTTCCCACCCCAAAATGTGTGAAAATAGTGATTTGTTCAGCAAAAATTGAGGTTTGCAGGGGATTCTGGGTAAGGAAACGTTGGGGGATCCACGCAAGCCATACCTCCCTGGAAGCCCCCGGGTGTCTAGTTTTCAGAAATGCGTGGGTTTGGTAGGTTTCCCTAGATGGCCGCCGAGCACCGGGCCAAAAACCTAAGTGACCCCCTTGCAAAACCAGGTGGTTTTGCGACAGGCCATTTTGATGTCGCCTCACTGCGTTTTGGGCCCTTGCCTGCCGCGGGTACTTGGGCCTCCCACACAAGTGAGGCACCATTTTTACCGGGAGACCTGGGGGAACGCTGGGTGGTGGTAAATTTGTGTGAGCCCAGTGATGCCACTACTTTCCCACCCCAAAATGTGTGAAAAAAGTGATTTTTTCAGCAAAAATTGAGGTTTGCAGGGGATTCTGGGTAAGGAAACGTTGGGGGATCCACGCAAGCCATACCTCCCTGGAAGCCGCCGGGTGTCTAGTTTTCAGAAATGCATGGGTTTGGTAGGTTTCCCTAGATGGCCGCCGAGCACCGGGCCAAAAACCTAAGTGACCCCCCTTGCAAAACCAGGTGGTTTTGCGACAGGCCATTTTGATGTCGCCTCACTGCGTTTTGGGCCCTTGCCTGCCGCGGGTACTTGGGCCTCCCACACAAGTGAGGCACCATTTTTACCGGGAGACCTGGGGGAACGCTGGGTGGTGGTAAATTTGTGTGAGCCCGGTGATGCCACTACTTTCCCACCCCAAAATGTGTGAAAATAGTGATTGTTTCAGCAAAAATTGAGGTTTGCAGGGGATTCTGGGTAAGGAAACGTTGGGGGATCCACGCAAGCCATACCTCTCTGGAAGCCGCCTGGGGTCTAGTTTTCAGAAATGCGTGAGTTTGGTAGGTTTCCCTAGATGGCCGCCGAGCACCGGGCCAAAAACCTAAGTGACCCCCCTTGCAAAACCAGGTGGTTTTGCGACAGGCCATTTTGATGTCGCCTCACTGCGTTTTGGGCCCTTGCCTGCCGCGGGTACTTGGGCCTCCCACACAAGTGAGGCACCATTTTTACCGGGAGACCTGGGGGAACGCTGGGTGGTGGTAAATTTGTGTGAGCCCGGTGATGCCACTACTTTCCCACCCCAAAATGTGTGAAAATAGTGATTGTTTCAGCAAAAATTGAGGTTTGCAGGGGATTCTGGGTAAGGAAACGTTGGGGGATCCACGCAAGCCATACCTCTCTGGAAGCCGCCTGGGGTCTAGTTTTCAGAAATGCGTGAGTTTGGTAGGTTTCCCTAGATGGCCGCCGAGCACCGGGCCAAAAACCTAAGTGACCCCCCTTGCAAAACCAGGTGGTTTTGCGACAGGCCATTTTGATGTCGCCTCACTGCGTTTTGGGCCCTTGCCTGCCGCGGGTACTTGGGCCTCCCACACAAGTGAGGCACCATTTTTACCGGGAGACCTGGGGGAATGCTGGGTGGTGGTAAATTTGTGTGAGCCCGGTGATGCCACTACTTTCCCACCCCAAAATGTGTGAAAATAGTGATTTTTTCAGCAAAAATTGAGGTTTGCAGGGGATTCTGGGTAAGGAAACGTTGGGGGATCCACGGAAGCCATACCTCCCTGAAAGCCACCGGGTGTCTAGTTTTCAGAAATGCATGGGTTTGGTAGGTTTCCTGTTGGACTTGGCCCTTCTGGCAGGTTCACCCCTGAACTTTTTGCTTTTTATTGGTGACTTGGTGTGGTGATTTTTGGTTTCTGCGCACTTTCCCTGTGTCCCAGGGTAAAGTGCGTGCGCGCTCTGAGTGTATGTGGTGAGATAGGCCTGCCCTCCCATAGGAATGCATGGGGAATGTATGTGTCCCTAGTAGTTCCTGATGCGTGGGGTGTGCAGGCCCGAGTTTCGTATGTGCGGACTCGTGGGATTGAATGCTGCGCGATGATGTGTGCGGCGTGCATGTACCTAGTGTGGAAGTGCCACTTCTAGAAGTGGGCACTTCTGTGTGCAGTGTTTTCTGGCGTGTAACTTCCTTGCCCTGACTAGAGTGGTGGTTTCTGTCTGGCTTTGGCGCAAGCCCTAGCCAACCAGAAATCCCATTTCTAACATTTCCCTAGATGGCCGCCGAGCACCGGGCCAAAAACCTAAGTGACCCCCCTTGCAAAACCAGGTGGTTTTGCGACAGGCCATTTTGATGTCGCCTCACTGCGTTTTGGACCCTTGCCTGCCGCGGGTACTTGGGCCTCCCACACAAGTGAGGCACCATTTTTACCGGGAGACCTGGGGGACCACTGGGTGGTGATAAATTTGTGTGAGCCCGGTGATGCCACTACTTTCCCACCCCAAAATGTGTGAAAATAGTGATTTGTTCAGCAAAAATTGAGGTTTGCAGGGGATTCTGGGTAAGGAAACGTTGGGGGATCCACGCAAGCCATACCTCCCTGGAAGCCGCCGGGTGTCTAGTTTTCAGAAATGCAAGGGTTTGGTAGTTTCCCCTAGATGGCCGCCGAGCACCGGGCCAAAAACCTAAGTGACCCCCCTTGCAAAACCAGGTGGTTTTGCGACAGGCCATTTTTATGTCGCCTCACTGCGTTTTGGGCCCTTGCCTGCCGCGGGTACTTGGGCCTCCCACACAAGTGAGGCACCATTTTTACCGGGAGACCTGGGGGAACGCTGGGTGGTGGTAAATTTGTGTGAGCCCGGTGATGCCACTACTTTCCCACCCCAAAATGTGTGAAAAAAGTGATTTTTTCAGCAAAAATTGAGGTTTGCAGGGGATTCTGGGTAAGGAAACGTTGGGGGATCCACGCAAGCCATACCTCCCTGGAAGCCGCCGGGTGTCTAGTTTTCAGAAATGCATGGGTTTGGTAGGTTTCCCTAGATGGCCGGCGAGCACCGGGCCAAAAACCTAAGTGACCCCCCTTGCAAAACCAGGTGGTTTTGCGACAGGCCATTTAATGTCGCCTCACTGCGTTTTGGGCCCTTGCCTGCCGCGGGTACTTGGGCCTCCCACACAAGTGAGGCACCATTTTTACCGGGAGACCTGGGGGAACGCTGGGTGGTGGTAAATTTGTGTGAGCCCGGTGATGCCACTACTTTCCCACCCCAAAATGTGTGAAAATAGTGATTATTTCAGCAAAAATTGAGGTTTGCAGGGGATTCTGGGTAAGGAAACGTTGGGGGATCCACGCAAACCATACCTCCCTGGAAGCCGCCGGGTGTCTAGTTTTCAGAAATGCATGGGTTTGGTAGGTTTCCCTAGATGGCCGCCGAGCACCGGGCCAAAAACCTAAGTGACCCCCCTTGCAAAACCAGGTGGTTTTGCGACAGGCCATTTTGATGTCGCCTCACTGCGTTTTGGGCCCTTGCCTGCCGCGGGTACTTGGGCCTCCCACACAAGTGAGGCACCATTTTTACCGGGATACCTGGGGGAATGCTGGGTGGTGGTAAATTTGTGTGAGCCCGGTGATGCCACTACTTTCCCACCCCAAAATGTGTGAAAAAAGTGATTTTGTCAGCAAAAATTGAGGTTTGCAGGGGATTCTGGGTAAGGAAACTTTGGGGGATCCACGCAAGCCATACCTCCCTGGAAGCCGCCGGGTGTATAGTTTTCAGAAATGCGTGGGTTTGGTAGGTTTCCCTAGATGGCCGGCGAGCACCGGGCCAAAAACCTAAGTGACCCCCCTTGCAAAACCAGGTGGTTTTGCGACAGGCCATTTTGATGTCGCCTCACTGCGTTTTGGGCCCTTGCCTGCCGCGGGTACTTGGGCCTCCCACACAAGTGAGGCACCATTTTTACCGGGAGACCTGGGGGAACGCTGGGTGGTGGTAAATTTGTGTGAGCCCGGTGATGCCACTACTTTCCCACCCCAAAATGTGTGAAAATAGTGATTTTTTCAGCAAAAACTGAGGTTTGCAGGGGATTCTGGGTAAGGAAACGTTGGGGGATCCACGCAAGCCATACCTCCCTAGAAGCCGCCGGGTGTCTAGTTTTCAGAAATGCGTGGGTTTGGTAGGTTTCCCTAGATGGCCGCCGAGCACGGGCCAAAAAGACAGTTGACCCCCTTGCAAAACCAGAACGTTTCGACATTGTTTCTACAACGTGAGAATTTTGGAACAATATTGCATGGACAATGTGATCGATATTTTGAGGTTTGCAGGACATTGAGGATAAAAAACCTGTTTGAAATTCACAAGAGAGACATCACCATGAACTCCCATGGGTTTACGACAATATCTACAGTCGGTGGGTTATTTTTACATGGAACATACACCTTGGCAGAGAAACTAAAAAGACAAAGAATCCTGCACAGCCACCTATTCCTCAAACGCACACACATACTGGTTGGATTTGGCACGAGGGCGAGTGATGGTTCAGTATAATAAATTTTATTAACAAGAGATTTCACAAAAAATGAAATGCACTGTCAATAATTCAATGGAGAAAAAACTGAACCAATGACTCACAGCTCGTGAGCTGTAAAGCCACGGCAAGGCACCAACCGCTTTACAGGCCATTCACACACCTTTCATACGTGATACACACAAGACCATTCGCACCACCAGGCACAAAAACAACACATTACAAAATTCACAAAAGGGACAAGGTACACCCTGCTTCAGAAAGGCAAATATTACTGCACAGCCATCTAATCCTCAAGCACACACACATACTGGTTGGATTTGGCACGAGAGTGAGTGATGGTTCAGAATATACAATTGTATTAGCAAGTGATTTCACAAAAATGAAATGCACTGTTAATAATTGAAAGGGCGAGAAACTGAACCATTGACTCACAGCTCGTGAGCTGTAAAGCCACGACAATGCACCAACCTCTTTACAGGCCATTCATACACCTTTCATACGCGTGAGACATACAAAACCATTCATACCGCCAGCCGCGGGCCCATCACATAACAAAACTCACACCAGCACACAGCGCCATTTAAGGGCCCATCACTTTCACACGCCCACATTCCTGACACAGCAACTACACAAGCAGATGGATTGCGTGGAGTGGCACTCAGCTAGCAGTGTGTGTAGTGACCAGCAGCAAGTCACTACTCACACAGCCAGCCGAGCGCCAGTCCACGCACACCGCTAGCCGAGCACCAGTTCACGCACACCGCTAGCAAAACACCAGTCCACGCACACCGCTAGCCAAGCACTAGTCCACACACACCGCCAGCCAAGCACCAGTCCACGCACACCGCCAGCCAAGCACCAGTCCACGCACACCGCCAGCCAAGCACCAGTCCACGCACACCGCCAGCCAAGCACCAGTCCACGCACACCGCCAGCCAAGCACCAGTCCAAGCACACCGCCAGCCAAGCACCAGTCCACACACACCGCCAGCCAAGCACCAGGCCACGCACGCCAACAGCCAAGCACCAGTCCATGCACACCGCCAGCCAAGCACCATTCCACGTACACCGCCAAAGAAGTGCCAGTCCACACACACTGCCAACACATTTAGGATTTTTTTAGACAAAAATAAAAACACAAACAAATCACAAATAGATAAAAATCTACAAACACAAAATCAGAAACTAAACACATTGCACTAAAGCCAACCTTGAAACAGAATCAAATTTTTCAAAGAAAACAAACCAATCAGTTAACTTTACCACTCATGATTGCTCCCAAAAATTCTTTTGGGTATGGTACGCTCTAAAACAAGCAGGGACACACAGCCCAGGTTTAGATGGACAGTCGGAGCAGTACATACGAGTCTCCTTCCGCTTATCTCTTCGCCAACAGACTCTACATCTCCTAGTGGGAAAATCTTTTGCCGGTGTGGGAGGGATGAAATCAGGAAAGTGGCGATCTTTCAATCGAACCACATCCTCCACCACTCCAAATCTAGGAACACTTGCCTGTTCCACAACAACAAGGCTAGCTATCACAGAGTGCTGAAACTGAAGAAATGTCAACTTTGACGCAGGAGAACACTCCTTGAACACAATAAAAGCATTGAACATTGCTAATTCGAAGAAATGGATGGCCAACTTCTTATACCAAACATAAGCCTTCCGAATAGCAGAGTAAGGTTCCAACCTCTGATCTACTCTGTCAACACCACCCATGTGCTTATTGTAGTCTAGAATGCACACAGGTTTGCGCACTTCAGCAACCTGACCCCAAACAGCCACAGGTGAAGTACTCTCATCATGGATGGTAGTCAGCATGTACACATCCCTCCTGTCCACAAATTTCACAGCTAGTAGTTCATCACTACGCAAGGAACTGCACTGCCCCCTCTGAAGTTTTTTGCAAACAAGCTCTTTCGGATAAGCTTTACGGTTAGAGCAGATTGTGCCACATGCAAAAGTGTCCACTTTATACAATTCCTTAAATAATTGCACAGCAGTATAGAAGTTATCAAGGTACAAATGGTGGCCTCTGTTAAACAGTCTCCTAGCAAGATCCCACACAATTTTCTCTGCAACTCCAAAAGCGGACGGACATCCTGGGGGGTCAATAGCAGAATCTCTACCAGTGTACACATGAAAATTAAATACATATCCTGTCCTACTCTCAGACAACATATACAGCTTAATTCCATAGCGTGCCCTCTTGCTAGGGATGTACTGCCTAAAAACCAAACGGCCCTTGAACAAGACCAAAGACTCATCAATAGATATTTCTTTCCCTGGAGTATAGATCTCAGAAAATCGATCCACAAAGTGATCAAGAACGGGCCGAATCTTAAAAAGACGGTCACAGTCAGGGTGATCTCGTGGCAACGCCATTGAATTATCAACAAAATGCAGCATACGTAGCAAAAGTAAATACCGATTACGAGTCATAACTGCAGGAAATATGGCAGTTGCCAACAAGGGGCTAGTAGACCAATATGAAGACAAGGTTGGCTTCCTTACCACACCCATCAATAAAGTCAAACCCAAAAACTTCTTAATCTCTTCCAGATATGTGGGAGTCCACCGGGTAGCTCTAGACTGGGGCCTAAGTTTGTCGCTGTTGTTCCTCAAAAACTGTTCAGCATACAAATTCGTCTGCTCAACAATCTCACCCAAAAATACATCATCCATAAACAACTGAAAAAACTATATAGGCAAAAAGTTTTCACAATTCACTGTACACCCTGCAACACCGCTAACGGCAGGCAACACCGGCTGCACCATGTTTGGATCAACCCAAAGTCCAGCACTTCCAGTAGGAAGCCTAGCAGCCTCGGACTGCAATCCAGATGCCTCTTGCACCATCGGCACAGCAGTTTCCTCCTCTAAGACAGGCACTTCATCTGCACTGAGAGTTGCTTCATCCACACCAAGAGTACCTTCATCTGCACTGAGAGTACCTTCATCATCCGATGATTCCATGTTGAGTGAAAACTCACTGCCAGAATCTTCCCCTCCCTCCTCTCCCTCAGACGCACTGTCAGTCTCATAATCATGATCAGAGGAAGATTCAAGAAGCATACCGGCCACCTGTTGAGCAGTCATTCTACGGCTAGCCATATTGCTTACTAATAAATGTAACTTGTCAACAACAACAAACTCTTTGTAAAATAAGTAATAAGCAAAAAGCACCTTTATCAAAAACTCAAATATACTCCAAAACAATACCACTCACTTGCCAGAGGCAGCAAAACTACTCACCACCACCAACTCTGTACAGACACAGTATGGATCAACAATATCCCACTCAAAAAGAAAGAGAAAAGCAATTACACATAAGACTATGCAAAACACATCACAAAGAATTTCATGCTCAAACCACTAACTAAATATGCCGCCATTATGACATCACTTACAAAAAAAATTCATTCGGACATTGTATTATTACTCATTTGGTGTAAATACAACAACAAAAAATTTCTTACCAACACAATGCAACTACACAAAACTGCAGAACAGCCACCGTCGAAAAGCTTTAGACTAGAATAAAAAGAAGAAAAAAACCTTTATTGTAACATATGCATATAATGCTCTAGACCATCACGTACTGCGCAAAATGTATTGTTTGACCCTCCCACTTTCAAAAAGGAAAGATTGATGGCCCAATCCTTTACAAGCAACGCGGCGAGAATCTGGAACTGAGCCTCAGCTCCGGACCACCCCCTCCCTCTTCCCAGTCCTTCAAAACTAACCTCAAATTTCTCCTCCTGCAAAGACACTTCCAAACTTAATTCACACCCTCTCTATTGTGTGAAGGAAATCTTTACATTATAGGAAATTCTGTTCTCCATGCCCGTAGAAGTGCCTACCCAGTGTGTTCCTGTGTTTTGCGTGTCTGCCATTTAGTGCAGTATTATACCTCTACTTGTACTTTGTACTCTTTTGTAAGTTGACACCACTACAGTACACCTGTTTGTGCTAAGACATCAAGCCTTCTAAGGTCCAGTGGGGCCTTCTACGGTGTAGCATGGGAATGTGCTCCCTCAGTACAGTGGTGTGGTGGACTGGTCATGAATGCTGAACCCGGTTCCCCATTTCCAAATTCAACAGCTCCGGCCATAGTGCCACATCCCAACTGAACGCCATACTTGCCCACTGAGAGAAACTCGCACTGCCTTCAGCTATAACCTAATTGTGCCCGCTATAAACACTTGGATGTGGCTCAATTCAAATTATGCACTTGATAAGAGTAATACGCTGACAAAAAAAAAAACTCCTAGGGAATGCCAAGCATGTGAAATGTAAGCAGAAACAACATGGTTACCTAAACGATCTCTCACTAACTATTCAGAAATCAGCGAGTGGTTTCACCGGAAAAGTTATGGACATGACTAGAGGGCCCTGAAGGGAAACGTTTCACTGTCCATTGCTTACATCCTTACAAAACATAAGCAGTATGGTAGACCACATCCATAAACACAGAACCATGGTGCACATTGTGTTTTCCAATTCACCCATCAACCAGGTATTGCAGTACCTACAGAAATGGTAAACTCTCCCACCCTAGAAACAACAATGCTGTTCAAAGGAAGACGAGAAAACGAAAGTAGCAATACACTGGCAAACTCTGATGCTGGTGTACTTGGATGCAAATGAAATCAATTTTGCCACTTTGCAACCCCTCTGTCTTACTTTATTTCGCCCCCCCTGGAAACAACAATGCTGTTCAAAGTTAGATGAGAAAACGAAAGTCGCAATACACTGGCAAACTCTGAAGCTGGTGTACTTGGATGCAAATAAAAACAATCTGGCCACTTGGCAACCCCTCTGTCTTACTTTATTTCGCCCCCCCCTGGGAACAACAATACTGTTCAAAGTTAGACGAGAAAACGAAAGTCGCACTGCACTGGCAAACTCTGATGCTGGTGTACTTGGATGCAAATGAAATCAATCTGGCCACTTTGCAATCCCTCTGTCTAACTTTATTTTGCCCCCGGGGAACAACAATGCTGTTCAAAGGAAGACCAGAAAACGAAAGTAGCACTTCACTGGAAAACTATGTGATGCTGGTGTACTTGGATACACATAAAATCAATCTGGCCACTTTGCAACCCCTATGGCTTACTTTATTTCGCCCCCCCTGGGAACAACAACACTGTTCAAAGGAAGACAAAAAAACGAAAGAAGCACATCACTGGCAAACTCTGATGCTGGTGTACTTGGAAGCAAATAAAATCAATCTGGCCACTTGGCAAACCCCTCTGTCTTACTTTCTTTCAACCCCCTTGGTACAACACTGCTGTTCAAAGTTACACGAGAAAACGAAAGTCACACTGCACTGGCAAACTCTGATGCTGGTGTATTTGGATGCAAATAAAATCAATCTGGCCACTTTGCAACCCCTCTGTCTTACTTTATTTCGCCCCCCCTGGGAACAACAATGCTGTTCAAAGTTAGATGAGAAAACGAAAGTAGCAATACACTGGCAAACTCTGATGCTGGTGTACTTGGATCCAAATAAAAACAATCTGGCCACTTGGCAACCCCTCTGTCTTACTTTATTTCGCCCCCCCTGGGAACAACAATACTGTTCAAGGTTAGGCGAGAAAACGAAAGTCGCACTGCACTGGCAAACTCTGATGCTGGTGTACTTGGATGCAAATGAAATCAATCTGGCCACTTTGCAATCCCTCTGTCTAACTTTATTTTGCCCCCGGGGAACAACAATGCTGTTCAAAGGAAGACCAGAAAACGAAAGTAGCACTTCACTGGAAAACTATGTGATGCTGGTGTACTTGGATGCACATAAAATCAATCTGGCCACTTTGCAACCCCTATGGCTTACTTTATTTCGCCCCCCCTGGGAACAACAACACTGTTCAAAGGAAGACAAAAAAACGAAAGAAGCACATCACTGGCAAACTCTGATGCTGGTGTACTTGGAAGCAAATAAAATCAATCTGGCCACTTTGCAACCCCTCTGTCTTACTTTCTTTCGCCCTCCCTTGGTACAACAATGCAGTTCAAAGTTACACGAGAAAACGAAAGTCACACTGCACTGGCAAACTCTGATGCTGGTGTTTTTGTAAGCAAATAAAATCAATCTGGCCACTTTGGAACCCCTAGGACTGACTTTATTTCGCCCCCCACCCCCATCCCACGCTAGCAGCACCCATGACGCAGAAAACGAGAGAAAAACGAAAACAAGCGTTTTTTTTTCGGATAAATAACATCAACAAGCGCCTGCACTTGGACGATCAAAGCATAATTGGCAAAGCAGAGCCAACAAAAATACATTTCTACCCCCCCAGCATTGTGCCCCCACCCTACCTAACCCACCGAAGCAACAATACCCCCTCCCCAGCCCCAAAACTGACCTTTACTCTCCGACGCGCAGGAAGCAAATGGCTTCCTGCGCCTCGGAGAGCAAAGGGGAAGCCTCCGGTGACGTCAGCGCGGCTTGCGCACTGACGTCATTGATGACGCGGGCGGGGGGGGCGGGGGGAGGAAGGGGAAGGTCTTCCCCAGCCTCCCCAGTAAAAAATAAATAAATTGCCGAATCACGGGGGGAGCGCCAGCGCTTCCCCCAAGGGTGGGTCCCAGGACGAGCTGGACTCGTCATGGGCACAGCGCGACTGTGCTCCATGACGAGTCCAGCTGGTCATGGGCACTGAAGGGGTTAACCCATACTATTTTAATCAGGATGTGGAATTTTGAAGCAGTATTTGATACTTCACAAACTACAATTACAATTAAATGTACAAAATATTAGTGAATTCAGCCCACAATGTCTTAGGGGCCTATTACGAGTCTGGCGGTCCGAAGACCGTCAGACTCGTGGTGGTGTGGCGGTGGTGGTCTTGCGACCGCCCCATTACGACCCTTGTGGTCATGCCGATTTGAGCCCACCGAGTCTGCGGAGGTGCAGCAATCCAAAAGCACCTAAATACTCGGCAGGACCGCTGTGGTCCTGCCAAGCATATTACGACTTTCATCACTGCCACTGTTTTCATGGAGCTCTTTCCTCCATGAAAAGAGTGGTGGTGAGGAAAGAAAGGGGGCCCTGCTGGCCCTATTGGGCCTCAGGCCTTGAGGATGCACACAGGGAGCACAACATGTTCAAGCATGGCATGAACTTTTCAGTCTTCTTTTGACGTTCCCAATGCAGTGACTATTTTATAGGCACCACCGTGGGAACGCCCCAAAAAAGCCTGCCAAGGACTTAAAAAGTCATAATACAGAGTGCGGCCGTCACACGGGTTCGACGGTGCGGTGGCAGGGCGGTCCTGCCGGCGCACTGTCAAACTCATAATGGGGCCCTTGGCGGCACATGCATCAACTTAAGGAATTGCGATTCCTTAATAGTGATTATTAAGGAATCGCTATTTAGGAATCGCATTCCTTATGTATGTAGGAATCGCAAAATAAATTGCGATTCCTACACATTCCTTATTAGCGAATTGCAAATTGCAATTCGCTAATAGCGAATGCCTTCCTATTCATTCCCATGAGCCTAAAGGCCCATGGGAATGAAAGGGAAAGCATTTGCAATTTGCAATTACCAAAAAGGTAATCGCAAATTGCGCATGCAATTTCAAGGGTGCTAGGGGGCCAAAAGGCCACCCTGATGCACCCTCAAAATTGGCATGTGTGCACATGTCGCGCACACACATCCCAAAAGGGCATGTGTGTGCGCCACATGGCACTTAGAAAAATGCAATTTTGTGCATTTTTCTAAGGAATTGCAAATCACCATCGACTTGAAGTTGATGGTAATTTGCGATTCCTTAATACAAAGTTGCATTCTGAGAATGCTTCTTGCATTGCATTTAGGGATTCACAAATTGCGATTCCATAACTGCATTCGCAAAATAGGTAATCGCAAAGTTTGCGATGACCTTTTTTGCGAATGGATTTGGTCTTGATGCATCCCAAAAGGCTGATAACCAGCCGCAAAGGGGTCGATTATGCGAATCAGCCCCTTTGCAACCGCTAATTAGGTTGATGCATGTGCTCTTGGTGTCTTAGCTGCTAATGTTGCATTTTCAATAATGGGGTCATAGTCAATGTGAATGTTAATAGCCAAGCATGTATTTTGTAGACTTGTCAGCCTTAGGGTGGTCTTTCCCAAACGTTTTGCCTTTACCCTCTTTTTTTTCTGAATTAGTTTTTGCTGGCATCAGGACTCTCTGCACTTCACCACTACTAACCAGTGCTAAAGGGCTTGCGCTTACTCCCCTTAAATATAGTTAGATTAGCTTATACCCAATTGTCATATTTAATTAAATTTTAAGTCCCTAGTAGAGTGGTGTACCATATACCCAGGGCATGTAGATTAAATACTACTAGTGGGCCTGCAGCACTTATTATGCCGTTTGGTGGATGGGATACTCTTTCACAAACGTGATGGATATCCTGTCCGCCATATCAGGAGTTCCACAGGATATAACGGAATTGAAATACGGCAGATGGGATATCCGTCACATTCATGATGGAGTAACCCTGCCCACCAAACTAATAATCAGGCCCTTGGTCTCTGAAATGAATGTCAAAAATCTCCAGTGGGACAAGGCAGAGGGCTGGAGCCTAAGACAGTTCCATGAGGTTGGATACCCCTTTGGCAAAGGAAGGCAAAAAAGGATTTCTGATAAGGAGAAGAACGTAGTGGGAGAAGCCGCAAAGTCTAATCAGCCATTTGGATGCATTCATCTTGATCATTAAGGTCCTCTTATGTCTGACAATGCTTTCAAATACATTTTGGTTGCAGTGGATTCTTGAACAAGTTACCTCTGGGTCTCGCTACAGCGCTTGTCTGATGTTCGCACTTTTATAAAACATTTGCATGTCTTGATCGGGACATATGCCTGTGGCACTTTTCATTCAAAACAGGGTCCAGCTTTTGCCTCTTAAATGTACCACGATTCTATGACGTCAATGAGATTGCAGATGTGTTTCTTGTCTCCATATACGCCTGAGGGCAATTCTTTTGCGGAGCAGAGGAACCATGACTTAAAGCAATCTTTACTAGCAAAGGTATTAGGTACGGGCCGTGGCTGGTTAACTTACTTTTATGGGGTTCAACTCTCTTGAAGATCTCTGGGTGGACGGACCCTGCACAAACTGCTCTTTGGCATCAAGATGTTTGATCCGGATGTGGATGGTCTAGATGTTGTAGCGGCTGCCACAATCTTTGACGTAGATAAGCACCGTGCTGTCTTGCATGATCTACAAAAGTTTTGTGACACACTGGCTAAGACCCATTTGCCTTCGACTCAGCCATCTGCTGCAGTGCTTCTGATTCCTGTTTTTGTCTGGCTTACTAAAGTTGGTAATCTGGTTGATGAAAAGGTGGCGATCAAGAAAGAATTCGGTCCCTTCACCTTGCTCCTGGTCCAGTACTTGGTCTTCAGGGTACCAGAACTGTGATTTTACCTCTGCTTCTTAGATACAAAGAATTGTTTTTGCCTTAATTGAACATGTCAAGTTACACCATTTGGCCAATACTCAAAGGCATGCCTCGAAGTGTCCGCATACTAGATATTCCTTCACAGCCTGTGGGCTCCATTCCTACTGATAATCTTTGGCTGCCGAGGGGGATGTCGTGTCTTCAGTTGCCCTGGTACCTGTTTTACCGTCTTCTTACTCAACTATGGAAATCGTTTATTCTGATCCACCTGTTGAGGCTCCTTCGGGAGTGCAAGCCTTTAGTTTATATCCAGCCTCCATTATTCCAGCTGGGATCACTGACACAATATAGACCCGTATTACATCAACCTACACAATTATCGAATCACTAATATCGTAGACAAAAATATCGACTACCAATACACACAATTATAATCACACAAATGTTAAGAAACAAATATTGTTAAAAAAAGTATTGACAACAAAAAGATCAACTACAAAATAATCGTACACAAAAATATCGGAAAATTCAAAATAACATATAATGCAACAAAAATATCGACATACAGAATATTGACAACACAAACATCGCTCAAATTACATATTATCTGAAAATAAAAATAACATTTAAACATTATAAAAAAATATTTTTAACCCTTTAAAAAAAGTAATAGAAACACATCTCAAACATCAACATATAAATTACAAAATTAATTAAACAACTATGAAAACCAAACTGCTTACTAAAAAACTTAAAAAATCAAATACAAATAAATACACAAATTCAAAATCATAAATTAATAATTGCCACTATCAAATATAAACAAACATATATACAACGTATTTAAAAAATACATATTACATATAGGAAAACATATTCAAATTATAATGTAACATAAAATAAAAAAGCACTTTTGTATAAATAAAGAAAACATTAAACATATTAAATTATAACTGCCAATATAATCACATGGACGCTATTCCAACCAATAAAAGTTAACTACAACAACAAAAAGCAATAGAAAGCTGCAACTAATTAAACTAACGCTAAAAAAATAACCAATTAATTAACCATAAAATTACTTGAAAACTCACAAACATTGAAGGACGAAACTTTGCCAGATAGGCAACACAATGAAAATGATCTACATATACTAATACACCCAAAAAGTCTCATGAAAGATAAGTACAAAACTTTAAAAATAAATAAATAACTCAACTAAAAAACAATTAAACAAATAAACCTACTAAACAAAATCATTTTTCTTTCCTGTTCATGTTTTATAGACTAAACTTCACCAAAACTTTACACTACATAGAAACTTCCAGTGCACAATTTCCTCCAAAACAAAAGAACAAAATCAACATTAATGAAATATATAAAATCAAGTAAGTATATCTCTTAAGTATTAGTAAAACCTAACTCAATAGACATAAAAACAATCCTAACAAATAAAATATACCTAATAAACACTTTTATTTTATTTACCTTCAACAGGCTACAAAGGTTACAATTCATAAACAAGATCAAAGAAATGAACTGAATCATCTAAAAATAGTTTTTAGAACATAAAAGTAACAGAATAAAAAGGTACTAACAAATAAATGTAACACTTAAATAAAACAAACACAATTGTCTTCAATCAAAAGAAAAAAGATTAAACCAGTAAACCACCAATAAACTTAAAAAAAGCATCAACAATTAAAAAAAGCAACATATATGTAAGTATGATTAAAAATGTAGACCAAAATGTTTGCCGTCATCAGTGCGGAAAAGCCGTCAATAAAAACATTCCCTCGCCTATCGCTGTTAGAACGAAGTGTACCGGACCTTGGGAGTACCATGAACTCCTTATTTTTGCTGTGTAATAAGTGGTTTCCACCACCACTTCCCGGTTGCACCCGCCGCGAGCTCGGATGGACCCAGGTGGAATACTGTGTTTTGGATTCAATTTGGGCTGCTGAACCGCCACTCACGGACTCTGTTGACCTATTCAGGTTGTGGCTTATACAAAGCTAGAGTGCTTCACCATATGTGGGACATTCACAGAGTTTTCGTTCTAACAGCGGCAGGCGAGGGGATGTTTTTATTGACAGCTTTTCCGCACTGATGACGGCAAGAGCCAGAAACGCGTCTGCGGATGTTTTATAGCCGACACATACCCCGTGAGTGCACCGGACCTTGGGAGTACCATGAACTCCTTGTTTTTGCTGTGTAATAAGTGGTTTCCACCACCACTTCCCGGTTGCACCCACCGCGAGTTCGGCTGCCCCAGGTGGAATACTGTGTTTTGGATTAAATTTGGGCTGCTGAACCGCCGCTTACGGACTCTGTTGACCTATTCAGGTTGTGGCTTATACAAAGCTAGAGTGCTTCACCATACTCAACTTCTGTGAGGGGTTGCGCTCGGTGGCCAATTGGATGAATCAGAACTGTCTCCAATTGAACACTAAGAAGACAGAGGTGATGGTGTTTGGTAAGCTTCCTGGATGTTGGAATGATAGTTGGTGGCCCCCCGAGTTAGGTATGATCCCTTCTCCTGCAATGGAGTTAAAGAACCTCGGGGTTTGGCTGGACCCTTCACTTAGTTTCACCTGCCATACGAAGAAGGTGGCTGCCTCTTGCTTCGGTATTATCAGGAGCATTAGGCCGGTGCTCAAATTCTTTGATGCCAGCACGAGACAGCTGGTGGTCCAGGCCTCGGTACTATCTAGGATAGACTATGCCAGTGCTCTGCTTGCAGGCACGAACAAGGCTGAACTTTTGCGGCTACAACGAGTGCAGAATGCCGCTGCAAGAGCAATATTTGGGTTGCCCAAACGTTGCTCAGTGTCCGGAGTACTGCATACTCTCCACTGGCTGCCTGTTGCGCGGCGCATTGAGTTTAAGGTGCTTTGCCTGGCCTTTAAAATTTTGAAAGGCTTGGCTCCTCCTATTCTCACGAATCTTCTCACTCCGTACATTCCTTCTCGCTCTTTGAGATCCTTGGGCCAGAACTTAGCTGTTGTTCCCCGTTTTCTGTTGAATAGGACAGGTGGCCACTCCTTTCGAGTAGTAGCTGCCAAGCTCTGGAACGCTCTTCCCTACGACATCCGTGCTGAGGAAGATTTAACCAGGTTCAGAGGTGTCATTAAAACGTTTCTTTTTAATAAAATTTAGTAACCCGTTGCATTTTGTGTTGTTGTGTTTACCTTTTCTGGCGCCAGGACGCCCCTTTGCTGGGGTAGCTGTGCGCGGTACAAAAATCAGTAACATAACATAACATAACATATGTGGGACACTCACAGAGTTTTCGTTCTAACAGCGGCAGGCGAGGGGATGTTTTTATTGATGGCTCTTCCGCACTGATGACGGCAAGAGCCAGAAACGCGTCTGCGGATATTTTATAGCCGAAACATACCCCGTGAGTGCACCGGACCTTGGGAGTACCATGAACTCCTTGTTTTTGCTGTGTAATAAGTGGTTTCCACCACCACTTCCCGGTTGCACCCGCCGCGAGTTCGGCTGGCCCCAGGTGGAATACTGTGTTTTGGATTCAATTTGGGCTGCTGAACCACCGCTTACAGACTCTGTTGACCTATTCAGGCTGTGGCTTATACAAAGCTAGAGTGCTTCACCATATGTGGGACACTCACAGAGTTTTCATTCTAACAGCGGCAGGCGAGGGGATGTTTTTATTGACGGCTTTTCTGCACTGATGACGGCAAGAGCCAGAAACGCGTCTGCGGATGTTTTATAGCCGACACATACCCCGTGAGTGCACCGGACCTTGGGAGTACCATGAACTCCTTGTTTTTGCTGTGTAATAAGTGGTTTCCACCACCACTTCCCGGTTGCACCCACCGCGAGTTCGGCTGGACCCAGGTGGAATACTGCATTTTGGATTCAATTTGGGTTGCTGAACCTCCGCTTACGGACTCTGTTGACCTATTCAGGTTGTGGCTTATACAAAGCTAGAGTGCTTCACCATATGTGGGACACTCACAGAGTTTTCGCTCTAACAGCGGCAGGCGAGGGGATGTTTTAATTGATGGCTTTTCCGCACTGATGACAGCAAGAACCAGAAACGCATCTGTGGATGTTTTATAGCCGACACATACCCCGTGAGTGCACCGGACCTTGGGAGTACCATGAACTCCTTGTTTTTGCTGTGTTATAAGTGGTTTCCACCACCACTTCCCGGTTGCACCCGCCACGAGTTCGGCTGACCCCAGGTGGAATACTGTGTTTTGGATTTAATTTGGGCTGCTGAACCGCCGCTCACGGACTCTGTTGACCTATTCAGGTTGTGGCTTATACAAAGCTAGAGTGCTTCACCATATGTGGGACACTCACAGAGTTTTCGTTCCAACAGCGGCAGGCGAGGGGATGTTTTTATTGACGGCTTTTCCGCACTGATGACGGCAAGAGCCAGAAACGCGTCTGCGGATGTTTTATAGCCGACACATACCCCGTGAGTGCACCGGACCTTGGGAGTACCATGAACTCCTTGTTTTTGCTTTACATATATATATATATATATATATATATATATATATATATATTCACTGAAAAAACCATAGGTTTCAGGGGCGTTATAGTTAGCTGGACATTTCCCTCGTACAAAACCCTAGAAATTCCCCTGTTATAGTTAGTTCAGCTAACTATAACTCGCGCCCCCGCAATGCACTGCTGATGAAGTCACATATTACATCACTCATGACATGGTCAGTGACATCACTGATGACATCACTGATGACATCTCAAATGACATCATTGATGACATCACTGATGACATCATCCATTGGGTATGTGTTTCTGAACAGTTTTATTATGTTTAATATATATAGGGAAAGGCCTGTTGAAGAATAAGTGGGTGTACAAGTGTGTGAATGGATGATTTTCTAGGTGCATAACTGACTCTATAAGTGAGTCATTAAATGAATGTTACTGCAGACTAATGACTAAACTGTGTGAATGTCTGTATGTGTCTGTGTGTTGGTGTATAAGTGGCTGCATGGTTTTGTGAATAGCTATATGAGTGTCTATATGGGTTATTGATTGGTTGTCTGAGTATCTGTATGGGTGCCTGAGTGTTTGTGTGGGTAGGGTGTGTGTGACTCTGTGACTAGATGTGTGAGTGGGTGATTCAGTGGGTGCATGGTTTTAAGAGTGCATCTGTGATGGACTGTATAGTTGGGTGAGTGTACATATGGGTGTGTTAGTGATTGAATGTATATCTCAGTTGTACATGTGTCAGTAACTACATATGTGAAACGCAGTGTATATGTGTGTAAGAGTATATAACTATCTATATGTGAGAGTGTGTGATTTTGGGAGTGGCTGTATGCACCATAGTGCAATGATATCTGTGTCATGTGCTGTTTATTTTTCTGCAGGAAGACACAGAATTTGTTAGTATTTTTATGAGTAAGTGAACTTGAGTGTGTGTAACTGTATAGGTGAGTAAATTGGACTGTGATTAATTATTTGCATGACTAACTAGATGTGTCAGTACCTCAATGGATGATTGGCGGTGTGTGAGTGTCTATATAGGTATATAAATGCACAGAGTGACTGTAAGTATGAGTGACTGTACAGGTGAGTGAGTGGACATGTATGTATGTAGACCTAAAAGTAAATGAGTGGGTGTGTAGTTATTGGTATTGGAGTATCTATGGTTGTCAAAATGGCCGTCTGAAATTTTGAGTCGGTGTATCAAAGGTTATATTAGGGTGTGAGAAGATGTACTAATTTATCACATGGAGGACGTCATCAGTGATGTCATCAGTGATGCCATTTGAGATGTCATCAGTGATGTCATCAGTGATGTCACTGACCATGTCATGAGTGATGTAATATGTGATGTCATCAGCAGTGCATTGCGAGGGCGCGAGTTATAGTTAGCTGAACTAACTATAACAGGGGAATTTCTAGGGTTTTGTACGAGGGAAATGTCCAGCTAACTATAACGCCCCTGAAACCTATGGTTTTTTCAGTGAATTTCTAAGGTTTTTAAAATGCTAATTCCTAAATATAACGTGCCTGAAACCTATGGTTTTTTCAGTGAATATATATATATATATATATATATATATATATATATATATATATATATATATATATATATATATATTCACTGAAAAAACCATAGGTTTCACACATGTTATAGTTAGCGGAAATTTTACTGATAAAAAACCAGTGAAATTCCCCCGTTATAGTTAGTGCAGGCAAGTATAACTCACGCGACCGCAATCCTCTGCTGATGCTAATACTGTATTTAGACACTTATTTGCCCATGTCTTCTTCCATTCATTTTTAGCTATACATATATTACAAATATTTTTTTTTCATAAAGACACATATGTCATCAGCAGAAGATTGCGGTCGCGTGAGTTATAGTTGCCTGCACTAACTATAACGGGGGAATTTCACTGGTTTTTTATCAGTAAAATTTCCGCTAACTATAACATGTGTGAAACCTATGGTTTTTTCAGTGAATTTGCAAGGTTTTTAAAATGCTAATTCCTAACTATAACGTGTGTGAAACCTATGGTTTTTTCAGTGAATTTGTACGGTTTTTTAAATGCTAAGTTACTTTACGCCATTCGTGGCGTGCGCGCCCACTTAACGCAGTTCGTTCCGTGCGCGCACGGTGCGCTTCGCGCACTGTGCTTACGGTGCTTATAAGCCATGCACAAATGGTGCCCTTCGGGCACCATTTGCACACGGGGTGGAGAGAGTGTGGATAATTTTTTCTTTTATTATTTTTGTTAAAAATATTGTGGTTTTTCACACCACTAATAAGCCCTGCACATTTGGTGGCCTGCGGCCACCTAAAGCACAGGGGGGGGGGAGAGTGTGGATAGTGTTTTTTTTTTTACATTTTTTACCGTACGCGTACGGTAAGCGTAATCGGCGAAATTAGCGAAAAAATAAAAATGGCATTTTTGGCCTTGGGGGGTCTTGGGGGACTCCCTCAACATGGCTATGTGTGTGTGAGCTGTCAAAACAGCTCCTTTACATGTGTATTGGTTTTATTTAACAACCTAACTCTCAGTGCGAGAGAGAAAATGGCGGCCGCTGCTTCCTGGTTTCGGCCGATTCGAATGTTTACTAAGATCTAAGAGCCAATCAGAATCGCGCTCGCGCACGCCACCGTACGCGTACGGTAAGCTTACGGTAAGCGTACCGTAAGCTGGCTCAGATATATATATTGATTTAAAGGCTATTTTCTCAGAATCTACTGAACAGATTTACACCAAACCTACAAAAGGCACTTCCTTGACCTGAGGACTACCTCTCTGCCAAATTTCAAGTAATTCTGTTCAGCCGTTCGGGCTGTAGCCCTGTCTAAAGGTCCTATGGAAAAATGCATGGGAAAAACGCGTTTTGGGACCCCCCTTTTATCTCAGCCCCCGCTTGACGAATCCTCCCGAGACTTTCAGGGTAGGAGCGGAGCGTAGCGCCCCACCTATTTTGAGAAATTTGCGAGGATTCGTCGACCGGCGCCAAAGTTATTCAAAATAGAATGTTGCGGATTTCCTATGGAAAAGGGGTCCTAACTATAACTACCTACTGGCGACCGCCAGTAGGTAATATATATATATATACATATATATATATATATATATTCAATGAAAAAACCAAAGGTTTCACACATGTTATAGTTAGCTGGACATTTCACTCGTAAAAAACCAATGAAATTCCCCCGTTATAGTTAGTTCAGCTAACTATAACTCGCGCGCCCGCAATGCACTACTGATGACGTCACATATTACATCACTCATGACATGGTCACTGACATCACTCATGACATCACTGATGACATCTCAAATGACATCACTGATGACATCACTGATGACATCATCCAGTGAATGTGTGTTTTTCTGAAAATTAAAAAAGTTTATTATATATATATCTCAAGGTCAATGGAAGAATAAATGGGTATATAAGTGTCTAAATGGATGCTTTGTTTTTGAAAAATTTATTGTGTAACTGACTGATTAAGTGTATCATAGTGAATACATGGCTTACTGAGTAATGTTTAAATATGAAAATATCTGTATCAGTCTCTCACTTTGTGTATAAGTGGCTGCATGGGTTGGTGATTAGCTTCATGGGTGTCTATATAGGTTATTAGTTGTTTTTTTGAGTATCAGTCTGAGTGTCTGTATGGTTCGGTGGGGGGTATTACGTAGTGCATAGGTGCATTAATGAGTGATTCACTCTTTGTATGTGTTGAAGACAGCATGTGTGCAGGACTGTATGGGTGGATGAGTGTGTGTATGGGTGTGTTAGTGAGTGAATGACTGTCTCAATAGTGTCTTTATGAGTAACTACATATCTATTAAACTAGTATATGTGACTATTGGTGTATATAAGTGAGTATATGTGAGAGTGAGAGATTGAAAGAGTTCCTGTATGAATAAGTATGTGTTTCTATAAGTGATTGTTTTAAAGACTAAGTATGTGTAAGTTTCTGTAGAAGTAAGTGTGGTGGTGTGTGTATAACTGTATATGCAAGTAAATGTATGTTTGATTCTTTATTAGCATCAGTGACTATGTGTGTGAGTAACTCTATGGATGAGTGGCATTGTGTAACAGGATGTATAGGTGTATGAGTACATATGATGAGTGAGTACATGTATGAGTGACTGTATAGGACTGTTGGTGAATGAGTGGATGTGTATGTGGATCTTAGAATTACTGAAGAGGTTGTTGTAACTGGTATTGGTATGTCCATTGTTTTGAAAATTTTAGTCTCTATTTTTGAATGTGTGTATCAAAGGTTATATTAGGGGAAGAGGAGGTCTGCCACTCTGTCACAAGGATGATGTCATCAGTGATGTCATCAGTGATGTCATTTGAGATGTCATCAGTGATGTCATGAGTGATGTCAGTGACCATGTCATAAGTGATGTAATATGTGACGTCATCAGTAGTGCATTGCGGGCGCGCGAGTTATAGTTAGCTGAACTAACTATAACGGGGGAATTTAATTGGTTTTTTACGAGTGAAATGTCCAGCTAACTATAACATGTGTGAAACCTTTGGTTTTTTCATTGAATTTCTAAGGTTTTTTAAATGCTAATTCCTAACTATAACGTGTGTGAAACCCATGGTTTTTTCAGTGAATTTGCAAGGTTTTTTAAATGCTAATTATTTTTTTTTTTCAATTTTTTTAACATATTTTTATTTTAATTTTCTATCCTTTTTTAAAGACTATGGTTAAATTTTAAAAATTCTACAATATATTTTTTATTTTTTCCATTTTTTTAAACTAAACAGGTAAGATTTATTAGTATAACATAGTGGTTTTTTTCCCCTTTTTTTTTTTATTAGTTTTTTTAACTTGCGCGTACGGTAAGCGCACGTCTTGCTTTTATAACGTTAGATTTCTACGCTGTTTGCGTTCATTTACGCAATTTGCGTAGACGTACGTCACGCCCACGCAGCGCTTAACGCGTACGCTGCACGCGCATGTTACGCGGAAGTGAAGGGGCGTGCCTGTTTTGCGCATGCGCGCGTGCGCGTGTCTTTTTTACGCGCATGCGTACTTTTGCCGTAAGCGCTCCGTAAGCGTAACGTAAGCGTAACGTACGCGCACGGTGGGTCATGTGATCAAGAAACACAACTTTTGATTGGTTGAAACTACTTTCAGTTCTAGAACTCTCCTACACCACACCCATTCCCCCTCATTTCTGCTTGTGATCCCTTAGGAGAAGGAGCTGAGTTGTCTTTGTGATACGATGGCAGAACAGCAGAACTCTTCTGAGAGTGAGGCTAGCAGCACTACCTTGAGGCAGAGAAGGAGGAAACAAAAGAGCTCTTTCATATGGGAGTATTTTTCTTTTCCAGGGGGCAAGAAAAAGGTAAATGCACCCTTAGTGACTTGTAAGCTTTGTGGCCGTGTACTTTCAAGAGGGAATCCCAACAAGAAGTATTCCTTCGGGAATCACACCATGTTGAGACACCTTCAAGATGTACACGGTAGGACACATGCTCGACATACTGGAGGTAACACTTCAGTAAGTCAACCAAGCACATCCACAGCAGCTCAGCCTGGTCCATCATCTGCAGGGCCGAGTCCATCTTCGGTAGGTCAGCTGAGCCCTTCATCTGTGGGGGGAGCATCTCCTTTTTCTCGTCCTCTGGAAACCAACCATCGGTTTGCGAGGGTTTTAATTCGGTGCGCCACTTGTCATGATCTAATTTGTCATAGGGAGACCAGTGTTGCCCTAGTGAACAATTTAATAGATCAGCACATTTGTCGTACCGACTAATATTCCCATTCTTTCTTTCCTCTGTCCCTGCATGAACACAACAGCTCTTTTAAGAGCCAACCTTACCTTTTAACTTTTTTTTATATATTTTTTAAAACTTTTTTTTTTTTTTTTTTTTAAAAACACTAAAAATCAATTATCACATTACAAGGTCCTTGAGAGACTACAATGATAAACTGAAAATGTGATTGTGGAGAAGTGGAAAAAAGGGACCATGAAATTTTTGACTTACCATACCCACTCAAAAAATTATTTATTAATTAAAATTTAATTTGTATTGCTTTAAAATCACCAGAGCAATACCAAACAGCTTTCTGAGACCAGCAACATGTGTAACCTGGGTGACTGAGTACACTCCAGCAAGGGCAACCAGCCTTAGTGATGCTGAATGTATTTGCATTACTGACTGCAACCTCAAACCCCACTCGGTTGTGAATACTGGCATGATTCCACAGGATAAGCAGCTGGCTGTGTGCTAAGAGTCTGCTTCTGCACAAAAAAATAGCTCCCCCTTAACATCTAATGCAAATGTTAAATCACCAGAGCATAACGCAATAAATCTCTGCCTGTAATTCCTCTTTCCACACAGAGTCATGTTTTCATATTAGTCTGAAAACGTAATTTCTTTACCAATTTGAAACCACACTTACTACTCTTTTTTTTAGCAAGTGATAAATACTTTTACAGTCTGACGCATTTTAAATCCACTTTTCAGATTCTTAAAAAAGCACATGTCCAAACTGCTTTTTCAGACCAGCAACATGTGTAACCTGGGTGACTGACTACACTCCAGCAAGAGCAACCAGCCTTAGTGATGCTGAATGTATTTGCATTACTGACTGCAACCTCAAACCCCACTCGGTTGTGAATACTGTGCATGATTCCACAGGATAAGCAGCTGGCTGTGTGCTAAGAGTCTGCTTCTGCATAAAAAAATGGCTCCCCTTTTCCTACTAATGCAAATGTAAAATCACCAGAGCAATACGCAATAAATCTCTGCCTGTAATTCCTATTTGCACACAGAGTCATGTTTTCATATTAGTCAAAAAACGAAATTTCTTTGCCAATTTCAAAGCACACTTACTACTCTTTTTTTTGGCAAGTGATAAGTACTTTTACAGTCTGACACATTATGAATCCACTTTTCAGATTCTTAAAAAAACATTATGTCCAAACAACATTTTCAGACCAGCAACATGTGTAACCTGGGTGACTGACTACACTCCAGCAAGGGCAACCAGCCTTATTGATGCTGAATGTATTTGCATTACTGACTGAAACCTCAAACCCCACTCGGTTGTGAATACTGTGCATGATTCCACAGGATATGCAGCTGGCTGTGTGCTAAGAGTCTGCTTCTGCAGAAAAAAATACCTCCCCCTTTCCATCTAATGCAAATGTAAAATCACCAGAGCAATACCAAACAGCTTTCTGAGACCAACAACATGTGTAGCCTGGGTGACTGACTACACTCCAGCAAGGGCAACCAGCCTTACTGATGCTGAATGTATTTGCATTACTGAGTGCAACCTCAAACCCTTAAAGTATTCCTTATTTATACCAGTACACCTTAATTTATTGTGAAAACATAGTCCATATTATTTTACATGTTCCTCACATTTAAATTTCTCCCAAAACAGAAAATGATAAACACAACTTCAACAAAACGAATTCCAATTCTATTATTATTTTCTTAATTTACCATATACATCCCCTCTCAAACTCTAAACTCACCTTTAAAATTAGTTAGTTGTGAAAGAAATGTGGCACTCAAACAGCAGATTATCAGAGCCAGGATCTCTGTTCTGTACACCTCTCTCCTCTCAGCAGAACCAGATAATGGCAAACTTTCCCTCTCTTTTTCCACACATATACATGTTAATTTCAAATCTCAGTGCTTCCCCCTTTTTTTCAAATGTAATCACACATTTCTATTGGTTGAAAACCAACCCTTTTCCAAAAGTACCCTTCCCCCAACTTGACTTCTGCCTAGTACCCTTCCCCCAACTTGACTTCTGCCTGCTACCATAGCAACAGCTCTTGAAACACTGCTGTGCAGAGTTAGGTCAGAAGTTCACCAAACAATGTTTCATTTCCAAAGAGCAGGAGTGCTTGACTTTTCAAACCTAACAGCAAATCCATAGTACTGTTCTTTGGTAACACATTTTTCTGTACCAATACAAAACATGCTTCTATAAATTTACACATACAGCCTAGTTTTTATTCTAGAATGGTATGAAACAGCCAATCAGTTTAAAAAAAAAAAAAAATATGTATGCCTCCATTTCCAAACTGTCTTTCATTTCTTTTTACCATTCTACTGAATTACACCTCCTGAGTGCATCCAGTTCTCCTTTGAAGATGTTCACAGTGTGGATTGTAGGGCACAGCTATGTCTTCTGGAGTGAAAAGTATGCAGAGAAAACAGGTATGGTGAGAGACCTTGCTTTGCCAAATGTAGACATTAAATGGATTGGTCAGAGAGGGTTAAAGTGGCACCAATTGATGCCATTGGTGAAATCCTTCATGCAAATCCAACACCCTGACCTCATAATAGTGCACTGTGGTGGCAATGACCTAGGCACTTTGACTGGGGTAGGTCTGGAAATGCTTATGAAGGAGACCTTTGCACAACTGTTTTCACTTTTCCCTAAAACTGCCTTTGTGTTTTCAAACATATGCCAAAGGCAAAAATGGAACTGGTCCAATCATTTCTGTCCACAGATTGACAAAGCAAGAAAGCACGTCAACAAATCTGTTTCTGCTTTCCTCCGAGACTATGGTATGGGTTCCATTTACCACAACAACTTGCGTTACGACATGCAAGACATTTATAGAGGAGACGGTGTGCACTTCAATGATGAAGGGAACAGAGTCTTCCTCTTGAACCTTAGACTCTGCATCGGTACTTACTTGTAGGTACCAATAACAAATCACTTCATAAACACAACGGCTCTTTTTAGAGCCCCCTAATATCTAAACACTTAAATCTGCATTTCATTTCTTTTTTTTTTTTTTTTTACCGTACGCGTACGTTGAGCTTACCGTACGCGTACCCCGCGATTTTTTTTAAAATTAATAAATGTTTTTTTGGTACTTTTCTGTCCTTCTTTGACCCCCTTTTAAATGTTATGGGGTCTGTAACTCTATTCCTTGCCCCCTTTTCAAGTTATCACCCTTTTTTTCCTGAGTGAAACACACAAAATGGCGGCCGCCGCTTCCTGGTTTCGACCGATTCGAATGTTTACTAAGATCTAAGAGCCAATCAGAATCGCGCTCGCGCATGTCACCGTACGCGTACGGTAAGCGCACCGTAAGCGCACCGTAAGCTGGCTCAGATATATATATTGATTTAAAGGCTATTTTCTCAGAATCTACTGAACAGATTTACACCAAACCTACAAAAGGCACTTCCTTGACCTGAGGACTACCTCTTTGCCAAATTTCATTAAATTCTGTTCAGCCGTTCGGGCTGTAGCTCTGTCTAAAGATCCTATGGAAAAATGCATGGGAAAAACGCGTTTTGGGACCCCCCTTTTATCTCAGTCCCCGCTTGACGAATCCCCCCGAGATTTTCAGGGTAGGAGCGGAGCTCAACGCCCCACCTATTTTGAAAATTTCGCGAGGATTCGTCGACCGGCGCCAAAGTTATTCAAAATAGAATGTTGCGGATTTCCTATGGTAAGAGGGTCCTAACTATAACTATCTACTGGCGACCGCCAGTAGATAATATATAATACGATATATATATTATGATATATATATAAATATATATATATAATACGATATTACCTACTGGTGGTCGCCAGTAGGTAGATATAGTTAGGACCTATTTTCCATAGGAAATCCGCAACATTCTATTTGGAATAACTTAGGCGCCGCTTGACGAATCTTCGCAAAATTTTGCAAACTTTTGGCCGGCTCCGGTCCGCTCCTATCCGGAAAGTTACACGGTGGTTCATCAAGCGGGGGCCGCGAAAAAAGGGGGGTCCCACAACGCGTTCTCCCCATGCATTTTCCCATAGGAACTTTAGCCGCAGCTACAGCCCGAACTGCTGAACGGATTTCACTAAATTTGGCAAAGAGGTAGTCCTTAGTTCAGACTCGGGCCTTTTGCTTAAATGGTGTAAATTCATTCTGTAGTTCCTGAGAAAATGACATTTAAAAGTTCATATATATCTATGGCCTCGAAGGATCCGCGTACCCTAAGTGCACCCTGCCATGCACAAGCTGTATTCTAATTGGCTGTCAACACTCCAAATCAGGAAGTGTTTGCAGCTATCTTGTGCCTCGGTACAACCGAGCCACAAGAAATCAGCAAAAGAAATATGAAAAACACAAAAAGGGGGCAGGGTAGAAACACCCTAACCCCTAGGCTTGCTCAGGGGGTCATTTAAAAAAATAATTGGCGAGATTCGCGCACCCAGCTCGAATTTCGGCCAAATCCTGGGGGCATTTGAAAAAAATAGTGTGGGGGGTCCAAATCCCCCCACACTGCCCCGGGGACTGCCACCTCCTGGGGCTTATTAATATTGGGTGGGGGGGCTCTCAGCCCCCCCAGCCCTGGGGACAGCCACCCCCCGGGGCTTATTAATATTGGGATTGGGGGGGCACTCTCAGGCCCCCCAGCCCCGGGGACCGCCACCCCCGGGCTTATTAAAATTGGGTGGGGGGTCTCAGGTGCCCCCAGCCCTGGGGACCACCACCCCCTGGGCTTCTTCAAAATGTGGGAGGGGGGCCATGAAGCCCCCCTCCTGGAGCCTTGTCTAGGCCCTGGGGACCGCCACCCCCCAGGGCCGGATCCTGCTGTAGTTTGCAATGACAGGGCAGGAGCCTCACGGCTCCCACCCTGTCATTGCAAACTGCTTTCCTATTTGGAAGAGAGAGCAGGAAACCTGCTCTCTCTTCCAAATAGGAAAGCAGATTGCTTTTCCACAGGGGGAGCAGCATGTTAGCTGCTCCCCATGTGAAAAAGCAATGCCGGCTCCCGCAGGACACGGGGAGTCGGCTGGGACCGTGGGGGAATTGGGGACCCCCCACGGCCCACAACAAAGAGGGCCAGCCCTGGGGGATGGGGTCCCCGGGGCCATAAGTGGCCACAGGAGGGGGGCAAGGCAGCCCCCCTCCAAAATATATATTTTTTTAAAAAGGGCCATGCCCTGGGGTATGGGGTCCCCGGGGCAAATTATGGCCATGGAAGGGGGGCCACGCGGCCCCCTTCCCGATTTTTATATTTAAAAAAAAAAATATTGGGGGAGGCCCTGAGGGACGGGGTCCCCAGGGCCAATAAATTAGAAAAAGAAGGGGGGCCACACAGCCCCCCTTCTTAAAAAAAACAACAGGATCGGGCCGGAGGCCACGCCCCCTCCTTGCACCACTCTGCAAACGCACCCCCTGGTGCATTTGCAGAGGGGGAACTAATTCCCCTTGAATACTGGGGGTCCCTGGGGGCCAACTAGCCCACCAGGAACCTCCAGTACGCGCCAGGGGGCTGCGTTGCAGAGAGGTGTAATGAGGCCATGCCCCTTTTTACACCTCTCTGAAATGCAGCTTCGTGGCACTTACTGGAGGTGCCTGGTGGGCTAGTTGGCCACCAGGGGACCTCAGGATTCAAGGGGACTTAATCCCCCAACTTAAAATGCGCCATGGGGCGTGTTTGCCCAGTGGTGAAGGTAGGGGCCGGGCCTTAGGTGATATGTGTGCAAACTCACCCTGTGGCGTGTTTTAAGTTGGGGAATTCATTCCTCTTCAATCCAGAGGTCCCCGAGGGGCCAACTAGCCCACCAGGTATCTCCAGTAAGCACCACGGAGCTGTGTTGCAGAGTGTTGTTAAAAGGGGCATGGCCTCTCAACACCTCTCTGCAACGCAGCTCCCTGGCGCATACTGGAGGTACCTGGTGGGCTAGTTGGCCCCCAGGGGACCGCAGGATTGAAGAGAAATTAATTCCCCAACTTAAAACGCACCACAGGGCGTGTTTGCACACGTCACCTCAGGCCCCGCCCCCTTCCTTCACCATTGTACAAATATTCCTCTAAAATCAGCCGAACTACGAATTCCGATTTACTTACGCGTTATCAGGAGAGAACCCAGTGCTGCATCTTTTAGCTCAGCACTGACCCTGAAAATAATTCTAAGTGTACCTACCAGTAACTTGTATTTCCTTCTATAGGAATCCATTGTGTGGTTTTCAGCAGAAAAGTTTCTGAGTATCTATTTTCACAAACTAAAATATTCCTAAAAATGTGTCTTTATGACTTAAACACATTCTTTCAACTGTTTACAGGAGATGCACCAGTGCTGGATCCAGGATCCACCACTGAGTAAGAAAAACTAACGATAACACTACTTACCTGCTAAGTGAATTTTCTGCCATAGGATAACAATGGTGATTCTATGTGAAAAAATGACTAAGTGTCAACTTTTAAAATACAATAATATTCCTTAAAAATCACTACTGTAACCAAAACGCTTTCACTCAACTGTTTACAGGAGATGTCCAAGGACTGAATCTAGGATCCAGTCCTGTGGTTAGAAAAGTAATCCATAAAGTAACTAATTGCATTTAACTAGAAATTCACATTGAGCTCAAAGTTGCATTGTGTTTGAAATTTTGATACCCATTGCAACAACTGTAACTACTGTACTTAAAATTCTATTGCCTATTTGCAAAGTATTTAAACTAAAGTAATTTATTCTGAGAAAGTATATTTTGTATTGTAATGTATAATATAATTATAATGTAATAAAAAAAATATATAAAAAAAATAGTTAAATAATGTAGTAAATCAGTATAAAAAAAATCAGTATAACAATAAATTAAAAATTGTCATTTACAAAACCTTTGAAATTCACTGAAAAAACCATAGGTTGCAGGCCTGATATAGTTAGGAACTAGCATTTAAAAGCCTTTGAAATTCACTGAAAAAACCATAGGTTTCAGGCTTGATATAGTTAGGAATTAGCATTTGAAAAACCTTTGAAATCACTGATGACATCTCAAATGACATCACTGATGACATTGCGGGCGCGCAAGTTATAGTTAGCTGAACAAACTATAACGGGGGAATTTCAAGGGTTCTGTACGAGAGAAATGTCCAACTAAGTATAACGTCCCTGAAACCTATGGTTTTTTCAGTGAATTTCTAAGGTTTTATAAATGCTAATTCCTAACTATAACATGCCTGAAACCTGTGGTTTTTTCAGTGAATTTCAAAGGTTTTTTAAATGCTAATTCCTAACTATAACGTGCGTGTAATCTATGGTTTTCTCAGTGAATTTCAAAGGTGTTTTAAATGCTAATGTCTAATTTTAACGTAACTTAAACCTATTGTTTTTTAAGTGAATTTCAAAGGTTTTTTAAATGCTAGTTTAAAACCATGCCTACAGAGGTAGGACATGTGAAGAAAGAAGAAAAAACGAACAGAAAGAAAAAAAGAAATGCAGAAAGAAGCGACAGAAGTCCTCAAAGACGAAGAAAAGTGCAGGAAGAATCAAGACATGTGCAGAAAGAACAAACAGAGGAGCAGAAAGAGGCCTTGTTACAAAATCATCCTGTGCCCACAACTCTTTCAGACGGGTACTGGTATTAATTGACTCTGACTAACCAGGCCTAGAGCAAGTGGTATGCTAAGAGACACTTAGAATACAGTGAAAACATCTACATACAATAGGGAACACTATGCATTGGGGCACCCCTGTGATTAGCATGACCTCCTCTGTAAGCCCCTAGTACAGAATAGGGCAGGGGGATTAAAACTACTTCTTAAAACGCACCACGGGGTGCGTTTGCACACTGGTGAAGGGAGGGTTGGAGCCTGAGGTGACATGTGTGCAAACACGCCCTGTGGCGCGTTTTAAGTTTGGGAAATAATTCCCCTTCAATCCTAAGGGACCCTGGGGGCCAACTAGCCCACCAGGTGCTTCCAGTAAGCGCCACTGCGCTGCGTTGCAGAGAGGTGGTGCAGGCTGTGCCCCTTTTTACACCTTTCTGCAATGGTGCTTACTGGACGTACCTAGTGGGCTAATTTGATCCTAGGGACCCTCAGGATTCAAGGGGAGTTAATCTCCCAACTTAATACGGCCACAGGATGTGTTTACACAGTGGGGAAGGGAGGGGACGGGGCCTGAGGTGACGTGTGCAAACACACCCTATGGTGCCGCAGGTGAGGCAGCAGCAGGCAGAAGGGGTTAGAAACTAGTCAAAAAGTAGCACACAAAGACAAGGTCTGAAAGGCACAGTGCAACAGGTGTATGTAAAGGAAGGAGTGTCAGGTTACTCATGGGTCACTACGAGAAAATGTATGAACAATCACCATAAATTACAGCCACTGGATCAGGCAACAAAATGCGGAGATGCACAAAGGAGACACACCATCAGCAGGCGTTCACGTCCTGTTGTGGGGAGCAACCTGCACAAATACATACCCAACCAGGTACTTCATGCACAATAGAGATCATTAGCCATAAAGCACTGCATGCATGTTGCCAAAGTACACATACACACAGATGCTCAATCTTTGACAATTATGCCATAAATGACGCATGCAAACTGTCAAGAGAGCTGCAGTGACAGAGATAAGGAACTTTGGATTGTGCTGAACACCTTTATTCCACATACACACACAAAGGGATATGCATCCATATTAACAGACTCACAGGTCAGTTGACAGAACATGTGGGACATACGCTGGACACCCCCTTCACAACACGGATGATGTAAATCCCAATGAACTGGCACACAAGTAAAGGGGATGTGCCAAACACATCCTGCTGTACACGGAGAGGCTGCAATTGCCCATGGAGCCTGTTGTTGTGATGTCCCCCACTATGTCCACCCGTAGCATCTGCAATGTTTCAGAGGCAAGGTTTACACACATCGATGCCTTCATCAGACGCCACACTCCACTACAGATGACTGTCAAGAAGGGTGACTATCATGTCATGGGAGTGATGCTACATGTTATATGCTCCATGGTGAGAAGACATGTATGCATGGTACCACAACATGCACAGAAGCAGTCCCCACACATTCCAAACCCGTACCACCACAAAAAATCCTTGCTGCAAACCTTACCAAGACTGACCTTTCCACATGTCCGTGCATGGAACGCTGATTCAGCACACGTTGCAATCCTCATGAGCAATAGCAGGAGGACAACGATGACACGAGCAGACAACAGGCGCAAAATACCTGGGAATGACAGACACACAAGAAGTCACCTAAAACAATTCTCACCGCACACATGGACATTTACCAAACGTGAACAATGTTTGACACATATAAATTGCAAAGAAAGTCTCTCCGCAAAACTGTGTGGCATGACATCATCACTCGAGTGACACATCAGAACACACATCCAAGTCACTTTGCATTCAGGCAGCTGGACACACACATTGCAACACATGCCACTCAATGCTACAAGCTTGCACACTCATACCCAGTGACTCACCATTATGAGAAGAAGTTGCGTATGAGCTGACTCCGGATATCATCCTCCTCCTCCTCCTTATCGCTAGCCTCGTGAGCAAGCCCTTGATCCTCCATGGGTGGATGTTCCTGCTTATCCGGATCCAGGATGAGTGGCACTGCCTTCTCAACTGCCATGTTGTGCAGCATGCAGCACACGAGGAAGATTCGGCAGACCTTCTCCGGGGCATAAGGGAGGGACCCGCCTGTCTTGTCCAGGCCCCGGAATCGGCTCTTCAGGAGGCCAAACGTCCTCTCAATCACTCGCCTGGTCTGCCCGTGTGCATTGTTGTACCTGTGATCTGCAGCTGTTCTTGAGTTGCGGAGAGGTGTCATTAGCCATGGCATGTTGGGATATCCAGAGTCCCCTACATGTAAACATCATGTAAAAAAGTGGTTCAGGAGATGCCGTAAGAGCCAAAGATACCGCAACACACAGGACAAACAGAGTATACCCATTAACAAGACATGTTCATTCGTTGTGCAGCCGCAGCATCATTTGTGGCACCCTGCTATGCCTCATGATGTAGGCATCGTGTGCTGATCCTGGAAAACGTGCACAGACAAGGGAAATCAGCATGTTAGCAAGACACACCACAAGGGCATTTATCGAGTGGTAATGTTTTCTATTGCGATAGGCTTGTTCCTGTGCCTGTGGTGGTACCAAAGCCACATGTGTACCATCAATGGACCCAATGACATGGGGCATCCCTCCCAGGGCATAGAAATCACCCTTGACATCTGTCAACTCCTCAGGAGTAGGAAATGTGATGAATTCATCGAGGTGCTCCAACATGGCTGCTAAAACATCACGCAGGACACGGCTGAACATTGTCTGTGACATGCCGCCAACATCAGCTATGGTGAATTGAAACGTACCTGTGGCAAAAAAATGTAGGGCTGCCATCACCTTCATCTTTGGGGTCAGTGCAGTAGGATACCTGTGTTGTGGTTGGAGGTGTGGTGCCAGCCTGTCGGTCAAGTCCTCAATCAACTGTTGAGTGAATCTGTAACGTCGGATGCAGGCATGTTCCCTCATGGCACCCAAGTCTGGCATTGGTCTTGGGACAGGCGGTGCCCTGCAAGACATTGTTTGTAAGAATGAAGATTGAGAGTCTGCCAATATCAATGTCAATGAACATAGCACATGCTACACTGCTAATACACATCAGGTAACTATGAAGTCGGGTGTGTGCAAAACATCCAGGACACATATGCCAGCTTGCTGGCACTCCTACAAAAAGCCAGATACACCTGTTGATTGTCAAGTCTACATGACATGCCCTGAAATGAGTTGGTGGCCAGTCTGAGTGAAGAGCCACAGATATCACCGGAGTGACACACAACCACATAGCTGCATAGGAAGGATGTCATCTCATCCACACAGCTGACTGCAAAGCACACGCACAGGTCACAAGGAATGTCAAATGTACATATCAAACACATTGCGATGAAGGGGTACACGTGAAAAGAGAAAGACACTGCCATTGAAACAATGCAGACATGTATGAATGGGAAAATATGATGTCCGATGCACACAGACCCTACAGCGGTGGGAATCCACATGTGGCATGGTGTGCGTAGATGTGTCCCATGCCCATCTCCACACAGACCCATGTTGGATGCACCAACAGCAGATGCAGTTGACGGAACACTGACATCAAGCTCATGGGAAAACATGACACACACCTGACATAGTCACAAAGGGGCATGCAGATCGTGACATGTCAGTTGATTGAGTGTCCCTGTCCCTGGCATCAGGAGACAGGTGCGGGTGGTGATGACTGTGCCATCCCACTGCTGCTGTGCATGACACAGTTGAACTACAGACACACATGTGGCAAGTGTCAAGGTGATGTGTGCCACATAGTGCCCCATCATACATGACATGTGTACACAGATCATCACACATCAATTGTGCAACTAGATGAGATGACCTGTGCAATATCACTGGCTGCCACACCTAGGGCCTGCACATAACAGTATGCAATGACAAGTACTTGATGGACATCCTTGTGCGACTGGTAGCCCTCCATTCCTGGCATGTGTATGTCTGTATTCCCATTGTAAGCGTGTTAAATGCGTACCCGTATGTGTATGCACTAGTAGTACACGTACGTGTACTACTATTGCGATCCCCTTATGGGTACGCACTAGTAGTACACGTACGTGTACACACTAGAAGTACATGTACGTGTACTACTATTGCGATCCCCTTACCGGTACGCACTAGTAGTACACGTACGTGTACGCACTAGTACTACTAGTGCGTACCCATAAGGGGATCGCACAACTAGTCCACCAGGTGCTTCCAGTAAGCACCACTGTGGTGCACTGCAGAGAGGTGGTCCAGGCCATGCCCATTTTCTCTGCAACGCAGCTCTGTGGTGCTAACTAGAGATACCTGATGGGCTATTCGTACCCAAGGGACACTCAGGATTCAAGGGCACTTTATCCCCCAAATTAAAACGGCCACACGGTGTGTTTGCACATGTCAGCTCAGCCCCCCCCTCCCTTCACCAGTGTGCAAACGCGTCCTGTGGAGCGTTTTGAGAGGTAGTTTTAATCCCCCTGCCCTATTATATACTAGGGGCTTACAGAGGAGGTTGTGCTAATAACAGGGATACCCCAATGCATAGTGTTCCCTAGTGTATGTAGGTGTTTTAACTGTATTCTAAGTGTCTTTTAGCATAGCACTGGCTCTAGGACTGGTTAGTCAGAATCAGTTACCACCAGTACCCATCTGAAAAAGTTGAGGGTACAGGATGGTTTTGCAACAAAGACTCTTTCTGCTCCTCTGTTTGTTCTTTCAGCGCGTCTTCCTTCTTCCTGCACTTTTCTCCGTCTTTGAGGACTTCTGTTGCTTCTTTCTGCATTTCTTTTTCTCATTTCTGTGTGTTTTTACTTCTTTCTTCACATGTTCTACCTCTGCAGGCATAGTTAGAAACTAGCATCTAAAAACGCTTTGAAATTCACTGAAAAAAATATAGGTTTCAGTTACGTTAAAGTTAGAAATATGTATTTACAAAACCTTTGAAATTCACTTAAAAAACCATAGGTCTCAGGCACGTTATAGTTAGGAATTAGCATTTAAAAAAACTTTAGAAATTCACAGAAAAAACCATAGGTTTCAGGGGTGTTATAATTAGCTGGACATTTCACTCGTACAAAACCATTGAAATTCCACTGCTATAGCTAGTTCAGCTAACTATAACTCGTGCGCCCGCAATGCACTGCTGATGATGTCACATATTACATCACTCATGACATCGTCAGTGACATCACTCATGACATCACTGATGACATCTCAAATGACATCACTGATTACATCATCCAGTGAATGTGTGTCTTTCTCAGATACACAGTCACACACAAAGGGCCCGATTCCAATGCAGTTAGGAAGTCTTCCCGACCGAATGGGTTCGGGAAGGGTTTCCGACCCACTCGGATCGGGAGAGTCCGAGCGACTGAGTACGATGCATCCAGATGCTTCCAGATACGATTGGGTGGAACTCCCATTGACTTCAATGGGAGCCTATGTTCTGACCGAATGCATAGACTCTCATTGAAGAAAGGGGGGGCTGTGGAAAATCAGGCACACTGCGGTGGGCACTCCCTGGTGCCTGTCACACTGCATGGCTGGTAAGGGGAGACCCATGGGTACCCCCACTTGCCTGATTGGGAAGGCTCTGGGTGCAGGTGGGCCCGTTGCAGGCCTCCAAAGTCTGATTTTGAATGCCGATTCTAGTTGGACAGTACAAAAGAGGCTGGTGATGGACGGAGCATCAGAACCAATCAAACACTCACACCCAGTCAACAGATCTGGGTTTGATCCATCACCGTTCTTTAGCCCACTCTGCCACCCCAGTTCAGACATGGCCATATGCAAATCAGTCTGACCCTGTGCCTCATGGAACAGTCCAGCCCGAACTGCCAAGCCATGCCTTCCCTGGACTGGAAACAAGTTTCCTAGGACCGGTTTCTGGCATTTCAGCCGTCTTCAGCCAGGCTTGCTTGAATCCAGTGGCAAAGTGAGCAAGGGACTCATGTCTGAGCATTCCCTGCCAACTTATGGTGAACAAAGCAGTACAAAAGAGGCTGGTGATGGACGGAGCATCAGAACCAATCAAACACTCACACCCAGTCAACAGATCTGGGTTTGATCCATCACCGTTCTTTAGCCCACTCTGCCACCCCAGTTCAGACATGGCCATATGCAAATCAGTCTGACCCTGTGCCTCATGGGAACAGTCCAGCCCGAACTGCCAAGCCATGCCTTCCCTGGACCGGAAACAAGTTTCCTAGGACCGGTTTCTGGCATTTCAGCCGTCTTCAGCCAGGCTTGCTTGAATCCAGTGGCAATCGAGTTGGACAGCACGATTCGGAAAGGCTGTCCGAATCCAGCATCGTACTCGGTCTTTTGGAAACATGGCCTGTAGAGAGGTACGATTCTGCTCCGTATGGCTCGGTCATTCTGAATAGTGTCCGGTTTGGATATTCCTGATGCATAACTTGCATCGTACTCGGTCGGTCGGAAACTTTTCTGATTCAGTCGGAAAGATATGTTACCGATCCGATTCGGAAGGAGCAAATGCCGATAGGAGGCCTTCCTAACCGCATCGGAATTAGGCTCAAAGATGAAAAATTCATTCTTTATGACAACAATAGTCATGAAAAAAGAATTATCATCTTTTGCCACCAACACCAACATCCAATAATTAAAGCAATGTGAAACATGGATTATGTATGTCCTAAACCATTCTATCAACTTTACACTATCCATGGCGAATACCAAGAAACCAAAATCCCTTTCATATGCGCCCTACTTCCCAACAAACAAAGTGCGACCTATATAGAACTACTAACAATGATTAAACAAAAAAAGAACATTTCGTTCCTCAAAAAATAAAAATAGATTTCGAGCAAGCAATGATCCAAGCAATTTCAAAAATATTTCCACATTCTGCAATACAAGGATGCTATTACCATTTTAACCAAAGTATATGAAAGCATCTCCGAACATCGACACTAAGCATAGAATACTGCACAAACAGCAGCTTTGCATACCAAATAAAAAAACTTATAGCCCTGGCCTATGTACCCACAGCAGAAGTAGCAAACCACTATAATTTATTGATAGAAAGTCCCTTTTACCAATCCAACGAAGCCAAACTAGCAACCTTACCTGACTACTTTGAGGATACATGGGTAGGAAGACTACATAGATCAGGACAACAAAGACAACCCAAATTCCACATCCCCTGGTGGAATGTATATGAAAGAACCCTAGCACAAAAAAAGCTAAAACAAATAACGCAGTGGAAGGATGTCATAATGCCTTGAAAGACACAATAGAAAGAATACATCCACAAACTAATCAAATCCATCAAAAAAGAACAAAGGGGGTGATTATGATGGTGCATCAATGCGGGGACTGGGATCGCCCGCCTGTAATGCAGCGGTCTAGCACATCTGATTACAATGCGACCGCCACCATTGCAGTCGCATTGTGCATGGTTAACATTGCGGCAGGTGCATGTTGTGTGTTTCCCTGCACTATGTGGCAGGCACCATGCCGTGCTGCCACCTGGTGCAGGGAAATGTAGGGGCGTACTACCCCCACTGTGCACAACCATCTACCCCAACACAAGGGAGGGCCGCAACGGGCCCCCAAATGCAATGCCCGCCAGCCTTTCCATAGCTGACGGTGCCTGCTAGGTACCGCCACCATTTTGAAGATGCTTGGTGGGTTCTCCAGGCAATCGTAATGATTGCCTGTGGTGGACCCGTGGCAGATGGACTTTGCATCCCGCAGCACACCACCCACCATTATAATATGGGGGGCAGAGAAGTGCTTTGAGATGGTGGTCGCAATGACCACCTGCCACGCTTCCACCACAGGTAATCATGCCGATTGCCTGCCGGAGCGGTCAGCATGCCTAAAATGGTGGCGGTGCCTAGCAGGCACTGTCCACCAAATTACGATGCTAGCTGTAGCCAGCCTTTCCATGGAGGCGAAACCGCCATGGAAAGGCAGGTGGGGATTGGTTTTGGGGGCCTGTTGCCGACCCCCCTTGTGTTGGGGAGGTGGTGGTGCACTGGGGGGTACTGCATTTTCAGCATTGTGATGGGTGCTGCAGCCAGCAGCACCTGCCACAATGTTAAAATGCTGGATGCGACCGCCCTGGTGGCGGTTGCATTGTAATGTGGTGTGCGGGACCGCCGCATGAGAGCCAGGTGCTCCAAATCCCTGCTACAATGGCGGGTGGACTCAAGTCCACCCGCCATCATAATGATCCACTAAAATAGGTCCTAAACTTAGTAAAGAAACAAAAACAACGTACAAATACCTAGGGGGTCATTATGAAAGCGGGCGTTCCGCCTGCCAAAATCATCCGCCCCCATAACTTTTCCCCTGCCACCTTACGATAGCGGGGGGGGGACCCCGGCGGACAGGAAGACCGTCTGCCAGTTTTCCGCCGGTAGGCAATCCGCCTGATTGCCTAACAGGCGGAAAAGCCCAGGAATATGGTGGCGGTGCCTTGCAGGCACCGCCATCCATTTTATCATCATGGCGGTGAATTGCCTTTTGAAAGAAATCCGTTTTTTTCTTTGGGGGCCCATTGCGGGTCCCCAAGGTGTTCGGGGGTTGGGAGGTGTACATGGGAGTACCTATGGTACCCTCCTGCATTTGCGTGCACAAGGTAGCAGGCACTAAGTCTGCCCGCCATCGTAATAGGCCCCCTCTACAGTATAAAACTAGACTACGCAAACTAACAGAATATCTAGATACAATAGCCAAATCTATATTTTAAAAATCACAAAAATCCAAACACTATAAACTGTAAAAAATAACCAAAGCAGCAAAAAAATTATTACCTTTCCTTTTTACATTAATAATTATTATGGTCATTTTACCTATAAATATTTACACTGAAATATGACATATTATAATTGCTAAAATAAAAAATCAACCAGCAAACAAATCGGAACCAAAAACATTTCCCAACCATAATAATTAAAATAGCTCACAATTTTGTAGCAGTTGATCGTTCTCAAAAACGTAGAAATCCATCTGATCTCCAACGAAAAACCAATCTATCAAACTAGGAAAGCCCAAACAAAAATGTTTAAATACAACTGTGGAAAAAGTATCCAATGACGCAATCCTCTCAATAACAAAGCCCTCAAAAACCTGAAAAATAGTTAAAAAATAAACACTCCAACAAAACCGAAAAATAAAAGGAAATGTAAAAAAGTAAATAGTTTCAATAAAATTAAATACAATTTCCTTTCCGTAAAAAAAACCCACAAAAAAAAACCCTCCAACTTCATGGTAAATCGAAACCGGAAACCTGCAAATCTAGAAAAACAGCACCCTCCCACAAAAACACATACAACCCCACAAACATTCATTATAACATTCAATATAACATAAAACACTTCAATACCACTTGACTAACAGTCTACAGCCCTACACTTCTCTTAAAAACCAGGACAAACAAACCAAACACTGAACTACCAAAACTACATCAGTCTACACAACAAACCTACATTTAACACTCTACCTACTCTAACTACACTCCTACTAGCTCGCCCAACCCTAAAATGACCTTAAAAATAATATAAAACAAAGTTGCCTTGAATGACAAAATGCAGCTCCCAACCACGAGGTTCCCTCTTCCAAAATGACCTATAAAACAAATTAGAAAAAAAAGCGAGAAAACCTGAAAACAATGGCTGCATAATGAAAAGGAAATCATACAATTCCCCCATAAACAAGAATGGAGATTTACAAAAAATAATTCAAACAACTTAAATATATATTTTTATATTATAAAAAAAAATATAGGAAATATATAAATACAAAAAGCTGTCTTAAAATGTATTACTTTTATAAATTAAATTGAAAAGATTAAGCACAAAACGTTTATTTGTTTATAAAAATGTCAAAAATATAATTATATTTCTATTTCCTGAATTTCTTTTGAAAACAATGTTAAAATTTCAAACAAAAAATGAAAAATTATGAATGTATTAAACATTATAATTGTAATATTATAAATCTGTATGCAAAACATATTTGTTAAAATTATCATTTATTATAATTTACATAAAAAATTGTAAACACTGATTTTTATTATTTACAATATATGGAAAATATAACTGAGTCGAAAACATTATTAAAGTCATCTTCCGACATAAATACATTTTATTTTTCATATTAATCAGCACATTACAACCTTATATAAATCTTATGTTTTATATTTAGTTTACATTTCACAATACTTAAAAACATTATAATATAACATTGTGATAAATATTCACAAATAACAAAAAAAAATTCAATATAAATATAACCCCACAAAATATAAAACCCTACAAACAATATTACACAGTTACAAATATTAAACTATAAAACTACTAAAAATTGCAAACCCTAAAACATTAACTAACCAAATACCCAAATAAATCAATACAAAATAATATATTACAATAGCCCATCAAAAAAAACTATTCCAACTCCAAACTAACTAAATTCAGGGAAAGTGCTGAATAATAAAGCATAAGCCATTACTTATCCAACTCCAAAATAACTAAATTCAGGGACTGTGCTGGATAGTAAAACATAACAAATTACTATTCTAACTCCAAACTAACTAAATTCAGGGAAAGTGCTGGATAATAAAACATAAAGAAATAACTACGCTCAACTCATAACTAACTAAATTCAGGAAAATTATTGGATAATAAATCGCTAAAAAATAATATTTCCAAATCCAAGCTCCCAAAAATCATGAAAAATACCACACCCTAAACCAGAAAGAAAATAACTAATCAGTTTCACAATACAAAAGCCATAAAAACATATAATAAACACTAAACAAAAACACAGTTACTATACTCAACCAAATTAATTAAATAAACAATAAATATATAATTAATAAAATGCTAAAATTACTCTTACCCAAGAACAAGGTAATAAATGATTATAAAATGAAAAGCTTTAAAAAACATTTCATTGAATACTCCCCAAAAACAAAATATATATATATATAGACATAAACTTTTACATTGACAAATTAAAATATTAAAACCTCACAATTTTTTTAAAAAAATGTTTTAAAAAGAATATTAAAACATTTTCAAAAATCGTTTTATATATTAATAGATTTTTCAAAAATAATTTATTTTAATTGATAACATTTGTTTATTATTTTTTTAAAATTACTCAATTTCTCCCAAAATTTAAACTTATAAAATCTTATTCAAGATAATATAATTTACCAAATGATTTGAAATTAACATATTTCATTAACATTTTCAAATCACAACAATTACAACTCCTAAACATATTTTATATATATGAGTCTTAATATACTTAAATAAATTCAAATGTTTAATATAAAAACATTATTTAAATTAAATTACTTGAGAGTTAGAAATGTTATTTTACACAAAGAATTAAAATACTCGTGAAATCATTTGTATTGACTTTTTGTTATTTATTACACTTTTAATAAAAAAATATTTATTTTATATTTATAAAAAAATATTTTGGTAACACAAAAGAAAAAATAACAAGTTTACATAATTATAATTAACTGTGTCTCACATGTTTCCATTCAGTTCAATGGGTGAAATAGTCCTTTTTCTATTTTCGTAGATGACGCAGATGTGCGCCGTGGTACGTGTCTTTTGCCAGTCGGTGGATTGTTGCGTTTAAGCGCGGATGGATGAAGATCTGCGATTGGGTGAGTTTGATTTCATTTATATTTTTAAGTTATATGGTGGCTATCTCTAGGGTAAATGCAGTTGGTAGGGTTGTGTAGATGGTATAGTGTACTGTAGGTAATGTATGGTATTCTATTAACCCAATTTTAATTCCAGGTTAGCTTCACTTTTCTCCGCAAGGATGATTATCTTTTCAAAAAAATTTGAAGCCTGTTTGCATCTGCAATTTTTTCTTTTTAAATCGGTGTAGATGGATCTCAGGTCTTCAAAAAAATGGAGTTTGGCAATAAGGGACTTGAGCTATTTTGGTGTTGAGGAAGACGTTTGACATTTTTAAAAGTCAGTAGTTGCTCATGAGGATTAAGGCTAATGCAGTTGCCTTTCATAGATGGATTTATGTATTGTGAAGAGAAGTGTGGATCTTTAGAAAAGAAGACATTGTTATGGAGGAGTAAGGCTAATGTACTTGCCTTGTTGAAAAAAAAAGAGTTTTTATGGGAAAAGAATTTTGAAGTACCTTCCATTAAAGCTAATAAAGTAGCCTGGAGAAATGTTTTTCAATTTTTTTTTAAACTCGTGGGGTACTTCACATTTCAAGACTTTTGGTGTTTTATGGCTAAAGTAGTTGCCTAAGAATATGTTTCATTTTTGGGGGGAATAACTGGTGATTTTATTCATTTATAGAAAGCAATGTTCTTGATGTGGTATAAGGTTAATGTACTTGCCTTTTTGGAAATGTTTTTTTCTGGGAAGAGGTTTATTTTTAAGCTTTCATTTTGGATTGGATTTTCCGGGAAAAACATGGATGAATGAGTGGAGAAACAATTGTTTTTGCATGTTTTGGAGACTCATGGTGAAAACTGGCTCATATAATAGTCACCATGAGTTGAAACAAAGAAGACTTTAAAAGGTAGGAACCTGAAACTTTCCTTACATTTTAGAGATTTTTCTTTCAAAAATTCCAATAGAATTATGGAAAAGTTGTTAGATAGTGTTAGAATTGTAGTATGTATGCAACACTGTCAAGGTAGTCGGAAGCCACCATCATCAAACGTTGTTGTAGTTTTTCCAATAGTCTATCAGTCATTTTATAACTTTTTTTAGAAATCCTTGGATTGAGGCAACCTGAATGTGAATGCTCAAGTCTCATTTCCTTGAAACTTTGGGGTCAATTAGGGTGGCGGTCGAAAAACCATTCTGACCGCTGTGGTAGCAGAAATTAACCGTCCACATATACCATGGGAAAACCGTCAGGCAGAGTAGGATGAACCGCCAGAAAAATCAAACCGTTGCGGACGGATTCCACGAAACTCTGCCGGGACCATCCAGAGCAGGTGAAAATCCATCCACGGCAGTCGGATTTGCTACGAAAAGACCCAAATCGACGTTTGACCAGCGGATTGACCGCACGTGAAATTAGGATATGATTGCAGTGCCAGCAGAATGATCAGTTGTTTCCGACCGCCGCAATCGCAACAATTGATGAATGGGAGAGCCGGCTGAAATGACGGTCAAAATCACCCACACAACAAGGCTACCAAATGTGGATATAAATCTGGCTCAGCCTCAAAAAACGCTTAACACACCCCAATGACACATCCCCATTGCAAGTAAAAAATACAATTGCCAGGTCAACCGACACAACACTCCTGACATGAGTTTGAGTTTGAGTTTGAGTTTAAGGGATTTATAAAGCGCTCATACACCAAGCGGTTTCTTGGCGCTAGATGACTACTACTGCTCAGGGGGCAGGAAAGTATGGGAAGGTGATCGTTCAAGAGGAAAAGGCTTGGGTGAAGAGAAAGGTCTTGAGGCCCCTACGGAACAGAGGGTACTGGGAGCAGGTTCTCAAGTAGATAGGAAGGGAGTTCCAAAAAGCTGGAGCCGCGGTCGAAAATTTGGAGCCCCCCCACTTCTTACGCTTGAAACGAGGGACCACAAGGAGGTGATGAGAGGAAGAACGAAGTTCTCTCGAGGGAATATAGTCTTGAATGGCTGTGTTAATAAAAGCAGGGGCAGAGCCTGTCCGGGCTTTGAAGATGGTACATGCAAGCTTAAATAAGGTGCGATGCCGGACAGGGAGCCAGTGCAGGGAGACCAGGAGGGGAGTGACGTGGTGTGATTTTGGTAAGTTGAAGACCAGTCGAGCGGCTTGGTTTTGGACCAATTGAAGACGTCTCATGAGATATGCAGGCATGCCGTAAAAAAGGGCATTGCCGTAATCTAGGCGAGATATTACCATGGCCAGAAGTATTAGCTTAAGCGCGTCAGGGTAAAAAAAACGTGAGACTTTACGAATTGTCCTGAGGGAGAGGAAGGCTGAGGATACAACGGCAGAAACTTGAGAGTGTAGGGAGAGTTGATTGTTAATTTTGAACCCAAGAGTTTTGACAGAAGGGACCGGAATAGGTGGGGAACCTAAGGAGGAGGGCCAAAAGGAAGAGGACCAGGGACTGGCGCAACCACCTGTCAACACCAATTCCGTTTTATCGGGATTGAGTTTCAGGTGGTTGAAGTTCATCCAGTCCTGGATAAAGGTCATGATGAACTGGAAATTGGATATTGACTCGGGAGAGGAAGAGAGAGGAAAGATGAGCTGGAGATCGTCTGCGTAGTTATACACAGAGACCTCCAGCTGCTGTAGGGCAAAAATGAGGGGGGCAATGTAAAGATTAAATAAAATGGGAGACAAAGAGGATCCTTGGGGGACCCCGCACTGGACAGGCCGAAAATCAGCTGAGTAATCACCCAGACGAACCGCCTGAGTCCGACCATTCATGAAGGAGGATAGCCATAACAAGGCCGTCCCTCCGATTCCTGCCGCCTCGACACGTGAGAGTAAGATGGTATGGTCCACCGTGTCGAAAGCGGCGGAAAGATCCAAAAGGACCAGGGCCTGTGGTTGATTAGAATCCATTCCCTGACGTAGGTCATCCAGGACAGATATAATTACAGACTCAGTTGAGTGAGCTGGACGGAAACCGGCCTGTCTCGGAGCCAGGACACTATTTCTTTCCACAAACTCACTTAGGGTTTTGACTACATGACGTTCCAATACCTTAGCCAGGAAAGGTAAAAGAGAGATGGGGCGGTAGTTGGCTGGATCCGAAGGGTCCGCCCCGGGTTTTTTTAAGATCGGAACGATCACTGCCGATTTGAGTACAGGAGTAACAAAGCCCTGAGATAGCGAGCTGTTAAGAAAGGTAAGGGGCGGTGAGGGGCAGTGAAAGTAGATCCGCTTCAGAATATGAGCAGGGCAGGGGTCCAACGGGGAGCCAGATTTAACTAACGGAAGAATTGAGGAAAGTGAATCATTCGTGAGGGGGGGAATTGAGTCAAGGCGTGCTGTAGTTGGAGGACAGCAAGGATCAGAAAAGGCCGGGGAAGGGAGGGGGATCTTAGCTTTAATTTTACTAATTTTATCGAGAAAGAAGGAGTTGAGGGAATCGCATAGTGGTTGTGATGGGGAAGGTTTGAGTGAGGCTCTATCGGAGTAAGCGAGATCTTGAACGATGGAGAATATTTCTCTTGGCCGATTCTCCGCAAGCTGGATTTTAGATGAAAAGTAATTTTTTTTGGTTTCCAGTATGGATTTCTTGTATTGTACTAGAAGGGCAGTGTAGCGGGTTTTAGCCGCAGGACAGTAGTTCCGCCTCCATTGGCGTTCCGCTTGACGGAGCTGAAGTTTTTGGATCTTCAGATCGTCAGAAAACCATCGGTTAGCATCTTTAAGGCGTTTAGATGAGATGCGCTTTAGAGGAGCGATGGTATCGCAGCCAGCCCGCAGCCAGCTGTTGATGGCTTCTGCTTTTCCAGAAGAGGGCAGCCCGGTAAGGTCGGGGCTTGAAGAAAGAAGGATGGTAGATAAAGCCTCGGCATCGACGCGGTTCCATGATCACGCCCAGATGTTTCTTGCGGGAGTGAGCTTAGGTAAAGAGGGAAGGGATAAAGAAAAGGTGATCAGAGAGTGGTCTGACCAAAGACAAGGGGAAATAGAAAGTGAGGTGACCGGGCACTCATGATGCCAGATTTGGTCAAGGATGTGTCCCCACCTATGCGTGGGGGCATTGACAACTGAAGTGAAGTTGAGCGACTGAAGGGAGTCTGAGAACTCTTTGGAAGTTGCGCATTCCGCAGGGTCAGAAGGCCAGAAGTTAAAGTCTCCCAAGACTATAATGGAAGAGTGGTTGACAACCAGAGTCGCCATTAGGTCTTGGAAGTTGGGGAGAAACGTTTGAGAGGGGGACGGAGGTCGGTAGATAAGGACGCACGTGAGTGGGGGAGTAAGAGAAAGTGAGCGGGCAACTAGACAGTCTGATGTTCCCAGAGAAGGGGAGACTAGGGTTTGAAACGGGAATTCTTTGCGGGCGATCAGGGCAACCCCTCCACCAGGCCTACCGGAAGAGCGGTCGGCTCGGATAGCATAGTAAGATGGGGGGAGTATTGCCAGCAGGGAAGGAAGAGAGCTGTCCGAAAACCAGGTTTCAGTGAGGAATAGTAGGTCCGGTTTGTGTGATTCGAGTAGGGTGAAGAGATCGAGCTGATGTTTAACTGCCGATCTAGTGTTGAGATACATTGCAGTTACCACTGTGGGGAGGGGGCCAATAGGAGGCGGGGTTGAAGGGTGGTTAGGCGAAGACAAGGACTCAGTGTTGGTGTGACCTAGGTCATGAGAAGTCACTAGTCCCAGACTGGTGATTCGGGCTATGGTGACATCAGCCAGTAGTGGCCGCTTACCCTGCAGATCGATCAGTTGCAGGCGGGAGTATTGAATAGGGGAGGCAGCGTGACTGGCCTCTGGCCTCGGTCGGTCGCGGACGGGCGCAGACGGGCTTTCCTTTGGCGCGCCTTTGGCGCGCAAACGGCGCGCCCGCTGCGCTCGTCCGCTGCGCTTCCAGGGGAAGCACATTTGTAATGGGGGATGGGGCGGTGGGCGTGGCCTCTAAAGGGGGCGTGGCCTGAAGCTCGAGCGAGGCGCTGAAACAGCGTCCCACGCCTGCAAGTGGCGAGAAATCGTCCCGTAGATAGAGCCCAGTGACTGGGGGTAAGTGAAGTTTAAAATACACAAACAATTTATCACTTTTTTTAAAAACGAAGCAGTCTCCCGGCTTTCCGCCTCAGGAGCAGCGTGTGGTCAAGTGAAGGCGCTCGCAATCAGCGTCACACTTATACTGGAGGGCGGTGGGCGTGGCCTCTAAAGGGGGCGTGGCCTGAAGCTCGAGCGAGGCGCTGAAACAGCGTCCCACGCCTGCAAGTGGCGAGAAATCGTCCCGTAGATAGAGCCCAGTGACTGGGGGTAAGTGAAGTTTAAAATACACAAACAATTTATCACTTTTTTTAAAAACGAAGCAGTCTCCCGGCTTTCCGCCTCAGGAGCAGCGTGTGGTCAAGTGAAGGCGCTCGCAATCAGCGTCACACTTATACTGGAGGGCGGTGGGCGTGGCCTCTAAAGGGGGCATGGCCTGAAGCTCGAGCGAGGCGCTGAAACAGCATCCCACGCCTGCAAGTGGCGAGAAATCGTCCCGTAGATAGAGCCCAGTGACTGGGGGTAAGTGAAGTTTAAAATACACAAACAATTTATCACTTTTTTTAAAAACGAAGCAGTCTCCCGGCTTTCCGCCTCAGGAGCAGCGTGTGGTCAAGTGAAGGCGCTCGCAATCAGCGTCACACTTATACTGGAGGGCGGTGGGCGTGGCCTCTAAAGGGGGCGTGGCCTGAAGCTCGAGCGAGGCGCTGAAACAGCGTCCCACGCCTGCAAGTGGCGAGAAATCGTCCCGTAGATAGAGCCCAGTGACTGGGGGTAAGTGAAGTTTAAAATACACAAACAATTTATCACTTTTTTTAAAAACGAAGCAGTCTCCCGGCTTTCCGCCTCAGGAGCAGCGTGTGGTCAAGTGAAGGCGCTCGCAATCAGCTTCACACTTATACTGGAGGGCGGTGGGCGGGGCCTCTAAAGGGGGCGTGGCCTGAAGCTCGAGCGAGGCGCTGAAACAGCGTCCCACGCCTGCAAGTGGCGAGAAATCGTCCCGTAGATAGAGCCCAGTGACTGGGGGTAAGTGAAGTTTAAAATACACAAACAATTTATCACTTTTTTTAAAAACGAAGCAGTCTCCCGGCTTTCCGCCTCAGGAGCAGCGTGTGTTCAAGTGAAGGCGCTCGCAATCAGCGTCACACTTATACTGGAGGGCGGTGGGCGTGGCCTCTAAAGGGGGCATGGCCTGAAGCTCGAGCGAGGCGCTGAAACAGCGTCCCACGCCTGCAAGTGGCGTGAAATCGTCCCGTAGATAGAGCCCAGTGACTGGGGGTAAGTGAAGTTTAAAATACACAAACAATTTATCACTTTTTTTAAAAACGAAGCAGTCTCCCGGCTTTCCGCCTCAGGAGCAGCGTGTGGTCAAGTGAAGGCGCTCGCAATCAGCGTCACACTTATACTGGAGGGCGGTGGGCGTGGCCTCTAAAGGGGGCGTGGCATGAATACTCCATTTAGACCCACCCACATAGCTGAGAATAAAACCAGCCCCTTCCCTGCCCAGAATCCTTTACACAACTCCACAACTGAAGGGCCCAACCCCACAGCACAAAGGAGAGGCAAATCAGCACACATCACACCGTCACAAGCACACACACAGCACACACATCACCACCACCACCTTCACACCTGCACTGTTCCCCCATTTGCACATCACACACCATGTCAGAGAAGAAGATGCCCAAATTCACTGACAATCAGTAGTCAGTGATGTTAAATAAGTTATGTATTGGTGTGCTATGTTTTTTCATGCTCCTGTACTGACACACAATGGTACATAACACAATGTCTCTGAATCTTCCTCTTCTTGTCTCCCATGCCTGCAGCTTAAGGTCCACCAGCTTAAGGCTTTCTGGAGGGCCATTGCACGCAAAGTGCGGGCTCTGGGTGTCTCAAACCAACGGCACACACACTGTCTCAAGAGATAGGATGACATCTGATGGCTGAGTAAAAACGTGGCAGAGATGATGCTGGGGGGCTCCCTCGGAGTGGGAGGTTGGCAAGCAGGAGCATGACACAACAAATGGCCTGCATCTTGGCAGTGACACAGCCAGAGCTGGATGGATGCTTGAGGGCCCATCAGCAGCAAGTTGGGGGGAGTATTCTGCGAAGTGTGACTTTGGGTGTGACGGACTGCATGAATCCCAACCGTGAGCCAGTGTGGAGCTCTGTGATGCCTCTAGTGTGATGCAATGGCTTCTAAGTGGCCTCAGTGTTAAGTGCAGCTGTTATGCATTTTTACAACATGTGGTTTTTCATGTGTTTAATACAATAACCCTTGACATTGACAGATGAGATGTGGCCTTGTTACATATGCTGCAGTATGAGTGTCATAGACATCATCTGGCAGTGAACAGCAGTGAGCATCATGTTAGTGTCCATTTATAGATGTGTGTTGTGCACAACTTAACATTTGTGACAACTACACAGCTGACACCAATGTGCAACTGTAGGTTTGCTTCAAAGCACAACATGGTGGATAGCAGGAGCTTGTGGCCATTGCAAATGGACATTTGGGAGTCTGTATCTGTGACAGTGTGACAGAGACAACATGTTTAGATGTATATCTATCTCACCTACAGGCACGCAGGTATGCTTACAGAGAATAGTATGTTAAGTTACAAGGAGGCACGGGCCAGCTATTTGGCTGTGTCAGCGTCACATGGGGCATTAATATCAACTATGCATGTTTCCATGCATCTTCTAAAGACTGCATAAAGGTTGCACATACTGACTGCACATGGAGGAGGGCAACATGGGAGTATCTTTTTCAAGTTTTGTGCTTTGCTTGCATATGATGTTTGTGAGTATAGCCCTATACTGAACCTATATCTCTGTCTCTAGCAGCATCTACTGAGGACACGGAAGGAGAGGGGACCGAAACCAGTGGGGAAGCTTCTGGCACGACTGCTACACATGAGCTCACTGACACTGACACTGATGTGACCAGCGCCTTGGAGGGGGGCAGGAGTGCCCTGGATGAATCACACCCGGAAACACCATCCTCCACTACATCAGACTCCAGTGGTGACTCCTCGATGCTGGCGGGCACAGGAAGTTCGAAATATGCCTCTTCTTCCACCACACATCGTCCAGTGCCCACCCTCCCAGTTGCTACCACAAGTGCTGTCCGTGCTCGCTGCCCTAGGAAGGGTAGAGTCTCCTTCCCCTTAGGCTCCGCTACTCTTGCCCCTGTCCCCCATGATGCCCTCAGTGTGGAGGCGGTGGACCTTTTGTGCCAGCTGTGTGAGAGTCAGACTGCTCTCCTGAATGCCTTCCAGGATCATGACAAGAAGATGGCACAGGTAGTTGCCTTCACGGAGGAAATTCATTCTGTAGTGGGTGGCCTACACTGAACTGTCCAGTCTTTGTCCTCTACAGTGACGGCAGCCATTCAGCAGTCACAGGCTCCCAGTCCAGCTCCTGTTCCTTCAGCAACCACCTTGCCAGTGGCACCAACTGATGAGTGTGCCCACATGTTACAGCCCTCAGGCACTAAGTCCTCCACATGCAGCACACAACAGCAGCACTTCAAGTGGACCAGACCACAGTCACCATCCCCACAAAACAAAACAGGCACACAGGAGCTCAAAACCAAAAGCCCATCACATGACACTCATGGGCATCAGGCCAAGAAGCGGGCATCAACATAACATGAATCAAAATCACCCCCATCCAAGGGCACTCCCATTCCCACACCTGCTCTCAAAGTCAAACAACAGTTGCCCTGTCTGCTGTGAACCTGGTGCCTGCAACGATTAGGCACAAACACTTTTCTAAGGCATATTCACCCACAATGTCAACTCCCACATGCACCCCTGTGAAGCTGGGACAGGAGAGCAAAGTGAGGGGTTTAACTGGACAACAGGGGATGCAGGGGAAAAGGCATGGCCACCCCAAGCGTACCACTAGATCCAGCAAATCCCCACAGGGAGAGACACCTGCATCTGATACACCTTTGGTAGAGAGTGAGGATGTTGTGGCCACCTGACTTCCCACTCTGGCCAATACACTTGTGGGCTATCAAATCCCCAAAAAGTTGAGACTCAGCCCTCATCATTCACACTCACACACTGTGTCTCCCGGCACCATGTCTCCACCTCCCTGTGCCACCACACCACCCGGTCCCAGCAGCCCTCAGGCTCCCACAGCCCCTGATGCCTCTACCTCAGCCGTTCCTCTCTCTCCCAGGCCCCGACAATCAGCCACCTCCCAGTTCAACTGAAAGCCAAAGTTGAGGCAAAGTCCCCCTCCCCACACCATTTCTTCCACAGCGTTGCCTGGACTGCCCATTTGTATCCCCTGAGCTGGGGTGATTCCCATGGCAGTGGACAGTGTTACCCATTCCCTGTGCAGTTTCTCATGCACACATATGCATACTTTGAATGTACTGGCCAATGGCCTTGCTGTTTTTTTACTTTTGATGCCCATTCCCTGGGCAGTTTCTCATGCACACATGTGCGGACTGGAACTAAGGACTGGCCAATGGCCTTGCTGTTTGTCACTTTGGATGCCCATTCCCTGTGCAGCTTCTCATGCACACTTGTGTGGACTGGAACTATGGACTGGCCAATGGCCTTGCTGTCTGTCACTTTGGATGCCCATTCCCTGTGCAGTTTCTCATGCACACATGTGCGGACTGGAACTAAGGACTGGCCAATGGCCTTGCTGTTTGTCACTTTGGATGCCCATTCCCTGTGCAGTTTGTCATGCACACATGTGCGAACTGGAACTAAGGAATGGCCAATGGCCTTGCTGTTTGTCACTTTGGATGCCCATTCCCTGTGCCGTTTCTCATGCACAAATGTGCGGACTGGAACTACAGGCTGGCCAATGGCCTTGCTGTTTGCCACTTTGGATGACCATTCCCTGTGCAGTTTCTCATGCACACATGTGCATACTTTGAATTTGTACTGTCCAATGGAATTGCTGTTTGTCACTTTGGATGCACAATCCCTGTGCAGTTTCTTATGCACATGTGTGCATACTTTGAATTTGTACTGGCCAATGGCCTTGCTGTTTGTTACTTTTGATGCCCATTGCCTGCGCAGTTTCTCATGTACACGTGTGCATACTTTGAGCTTATACTGGCCAATGGCCTTGCTGTTTGTTACTTTTGTTGCGCATTCCCTGTGCAGTTTCTCATGCACACATATGCATACTTTGAATTAGTACTGGCCAATGGCCTTGCTGTTATGTACTTTTTATGCCTATCTGGGTATTATGTAATAAAAACTGTTACTCCTGTTGTCTGCTTTGTCAATGTCCTTGCTAAATAAAAGGTTTTATATATGGGTATAGGTTCACGTCACACATTCTCTGTATGCCACTTTGACATTGCTAATTGATTGTTTTACTTTTTCAGAGCTTTCCAGAGGTAACAGGCACTTTTGTTCTTTTTGAGTCTGAGGCTTGAGGGCGCAATGATGGTTGTTTGTGATGATCTACTCTTCTCCTAATCATTCTGTGCTCAAGTTTGCTAAATTGTACAAATGTCATGTTGGGATGCAATACCAGAACAGAGGTGAATGCTATCCACTGGATTACTTGCAGGTTGGCTAGGGTCCAGCATTTCTGTGGGCTCTTTCTTGATGTGTGCACAGCAGTGTTGGTGTGTTGTCATCTTGTGTGAGCCTGTCTTCATAGTCACATGGGTACATTAGAATGTGTGCACTTGAGTAGTCATACAATGTGATTGGCCTGTCATTGTCAGTACTGTTGATTTGCATGTGTCCCTGCACATGCCAACTACGCACATGTATAATGAAGGTAATGAGTACCTGTTTGTTTACATTGTCAGACATGTGCTTTAGATTGTGGGCACATGTAGGAGTTGTAGGTTGAGCACTGTGCAGTGTGATGGTGTGTCCTTGCACTCCTGGTGGACACCTACTTGTTGTCACTCTCAGTTGTGAGTATGCAGAGTATGTCACTGCAAAGCCTGTGTTGTGTTTTGGTGATCAGCCATGTGTCTTGTTTAAGTTTGTGCTCACTGTGCTGACATGCTCAGCCACACTGACATTATTTGTGAGTTTTCTCATGCATTGCTGTCACTTGACACATTGTTTGGCTCCAGTATGGTATGTGATAGGAGGAGTCATACCATCCCCTATAGGTGCTTCTGATGCCTACACATGTGAGTTACTTCTCTGTGTGTTTGTGGACTGTACACTCCTCCCCTGTCCACTACTGATGTACACACCACTTCAATCTCATGTATTCCATCCCATGGCTTGCCAGTGTGTGAGCCTCCCCACTACTTCATAGTGTGACACTATACTGTGGGGGGATGATCTGTGTACAGGACCAATGTGCCACTCAGGGCAGTTTCACCATTAGTTATATGTTATTTTCTTCTAATAGTTTTCAGTCACGGTTGCTCATGTGCAGTGCATATGTTTGAGGAGCAAAGTCCTCTAGTCTTGTTGTTTGCATCTGGGTATCCCTGAGTTGTGCATCTGCGGGTGATGGCTATGCTGTAGGTGTGTTTGTTGAGGTACTACTACCCTTCTGAGTGTGATGTGATCTGTGTGCTGTGATGATTTGTGTTGTGGGAGTTCATGGTGGGGCACTCAAATATGTGTGCTACTGGTTTGGTTGGTGTGCACACACTGCTTGGTGGGCATGCAATGCTGTCAGTGTATGTTGCATTGTACTTGCCTGGTGTGCATCCTCCTGATGTCTAGCTGAGTTTGCTATGTGATGGATTGGTTTGTACATCTGTTGTGTTTTTGTTGTAGATGGATGCACTGTTTGGCCTGTGTTGGCTCTTTCTGTTGACAGGTACAATGCCTGTGTGATGTTCTATTTGCATGACATTGTGTGTGAGTAGTTTGTGCATTGTGATACATTCAGATGTGTGTTGCATGTGTAGTGTGCATTTCGTGTGTGTATGTCACATGCAGAAAGGTGGATTCTTGTTCATGAGCTTGTTTTGAGTGTGCAATAGTGGTTTGTCCTCCTATTTTTGACCTGTCACTTTTCAGGATTGTTAGCGCATGCTTGTCGTACACTATGACACCATGTTCACTTGACGACTGGTGTTGTATCTATGTCTGTATTAGCTGATTTGTCCCCTTGATCCCAGTTAGTGCTCATGATTGGCTTTTGATGATGCAATTCTTGTTTGTGTTGGGTTATGGTGTCTTTGCATTGGTCCAGAGTGACAATGTTGTGTATTCCTGTACTGTCTAGGGTCACAGTGCCTTTCCACTGTTTGGCTGAGTGTGAGTCTGACATTTGTAGATGCACCCCAAGGTGTGTGATTGGTTGTCAGTAAACTCACAGGAACTTATTTGAACCTTTATTTGTGTTTCTCACAGGTGTTCAGTTTTGCAGGTGTGAGATGGGTAGATGAGGGGTATGTGTGAAGGTCCTATTTTGGTTTGACAGTCAGGGAGTGTGACAATTAGCCATGTGTGTTGTGTTGGTGACATAAACATGTCAAGTAAGTTGACACAGATGTATGGCTGGTCACTGTATGGCTTCTGACACTTCCTATCATTCCTGTGCCTATACATAGCTTGCATTGATGTATCCCTGAGTTGTTGCACAGAGGTCACTGTGGTTTAATTTTACTCACTGTGCCACACATGTCTGATTTGAGGGCCTACAGGTAGTGTGATATGTTCCTCCTCTTGCATGTGATGTACACATGCTCTGTGGCTTGCTCCATGGTTTCCAGCACTGTGCACTTCACTTTGGCCTAGCCCATTTATTGTCCTACATTGCTGCTGACCTATGGTATGTGTATGTGGCAGAGTGTCAGTGTGGGATATTTCTGAGGGACTTGATGAGCAGTGTGAACAGTTCAGTGGTTGTTAATATGCAGTGTGAGTCTTCATTTCTTAATTATACTCTGTTTGATTCACATGAGTGGAAGGTAGGTGTGAGGAGGAGGGTTGTCCAGCCCCTGGCCTTCTGTGCAGGGTGTTCATCTTCACCCCCACCTTCCCAGTCAATCTACCTTGCCCTTTGATGTGTGAGGTGCGAGGTCTAGCCACACCTGGCTGAGAATTGAGCAGGGGGCACAGGAGGGGCACACAGCATGTGCCCAAATGGGTGTGGGAAACGTACTGTGGATAAGTTGAAGGTGGAGCCCTGGGAAGCTGGCCATAATGCCCATGTCTGGCACCGGGCCTGCCTACTACATTGTGCGCAGGATTTCCCGCATCTTCACGGCTGTGGTGAATTGCTCGGACATTAAAGTGATTTTGCAGATGATGGGTGGACCGGATGCGGAGGTGTTGACTTCTTGCAGGCAGGACATGTGTGAGTACACTGGGGAATATGTTCCTGTCCCCACCACAGTGTCTGATGTGGACAGGAACCGTATTTCAGCACAGGAGTTGTGGTTGTATGCGGAGCTGTGTTTTTACGTACCTGTGGTGTTGACCGCAGCTACGTCTTATTTGCTGGTCGTGGATGAGGTACAGCAGCGGAAGGGCTAGAAGAGCTGGATCCATAGCGGTCAGGAAGACGTGGAGGTGATTGGGATTCGGGTTTTGCTCTCCGCAGTAGTGCTTCTCCTCTCTACGAGTGGCAGGTTTCTCAGCTGCTTTGTGATGGCCTGTTTGAGGCATCATGATTTGTCCAGTGGTCGGGACGTCATTATGCACAGCAGTCTTTCTCTATTGGCTCCCACCACCACCGTTGAGGAAGGAAATATCTGGCGGATCCTGAGACTCTGCAGCGGACGAAAAATGGGCTATCTTTGCCCAGTGTAATATGGCTGACTCAGGACCGCCGATGGAGTGCGGAAAAGGACATTTTCTGCCAGCACCGTGGATGTGCCTACGACCGCCATCCTAATGTGCCCCTAAGTTCCTTCTTTAAAATTTCCAGAAAATTATATATATTAGGATGATGTTTGGCTACTGATTCGTTGAAGGGATTGTGAAAATCCTCAATGGCATTGTTAGTTTTTGCACCACCCTCTAAGCAGATTGAAAAGCAGTTCCACCATTCTAAATGATACTATGGTTTCCTCCTGTGACATGACCTGCTAAGATGGCCAATCCATGTATCCTCAAAGTAATTTAGTAGAGGGGCCAATTTTTCTTCATTTTGGGTAAAATAGTCTGATTCAGTAATGGAAATGTAAAATTCATCTACCAAATATGGTATGAAACATAATGCAGTTAGTTTATGTAATTCAAATTGTAGTTTGCTGCTTGACAAATTGTCCTCAACCAAGGATGATTTCTGAATCTTTCGCCAATATGCCTGTGAAAAGTGGAAGAAACATCCTTGAATTTGGGTATCGGGGTATAATCTGGTTAATGAGTTAATCATTGATAATTAAAATTCAACTATTACTTTTCGAATACTTTTTCAAAGTTGCTTTTGATCAGTGTTAAACATTCAGTGTATGTCGGGGAGCAAAGCATACACTAAAGTAATAGTTGTGTTATTCCTGGAAGCATGAATAGTATAAATTTGTGAAAATGGATATGGTATTGATTTAAATGTTCCATCCATCATCCAAATTGGACTATTCTCTAAGGTTACAAGGCCATGGTTAGTGCTAAAAATTAAAATTAATTTTAGAGGGTTTTCATTGTCATATAGGAGGAAAGGTTCATCTGATAAAGTTATTGTTAGTTTGGGCGGGATGTTAAAGTTGAAGGTTCGGGGTGTTACTCAGTGGGTATTACTTGCCAGTTTTTGCCTCTGAACCATCCGTCTAAGTTTGGGGACGGAGGGCATGCTACTTGCAATGTGCACTGGAATGTTTTGGGCAACTTCCCTTAAAATGGTACCACAGGATTATTGGAGGTGTTGCAAGAAGATGTATTTGTTGAACATTTTTACATACTTCTATTTCCAGTGCAGAGGCTGAGTGGTTTTGGGTTGTTGTCCTAACAGTGGTATCATCCAGGGCAACCGCTCTGCCTGTGCAATGGGAAGAGAAATATTGCGCACACCTCTAATGACCCCTGGTTTCTGTAAACCTGTCTTTAAAATAGAGAGAACGACCATAGGTTAATAGATTGTTGCCAGTTCTGGATTTGACATAATTAGCTTGTCTAGAGGATGCCTTTGTTGCACAATCTGTTGGAGAAAGAAGAAAAATGAAGTTGCAGTGTGTATGCTATGACATTCTTCTTTGTTGTTTTTTATATTTTCAATCTGTGGAAGCAAAAAACATATGTTGTTATTTGGTACATTCTCTGGAGTGAGGAATTATTACAAATTTGCTGTAAAAAAAAAACTAAGGTGCCAATTACGATCCGGTAAAAAATGTCCCCGTACGACTCGTATCCGGTCTTTTTACCGTACGAATCGTACAAGTGCCGTACGAACTGGCAATCACGATTCGCATGGTAAAAAGTCCATACGAACCGCATTGGGAATCATTCCCCACACGTCCTCGGGTCAGAAAATGTGTCCGACACGTCCTCGGACGATTTACCTTACAAACGTGAAAAGTCAAGTCCGACCGAGGAATCACGATCCATCCCGTGCGTCCGAGCTTACAACCGTATGGAAAAAACACCGTCCGCACCGAACTCCTATAGCAACCATGGAGACATGTGCCCGCATACGCGCCCAACACTCCCCCCAGCCCCCGTACGTCCGACACGTACCCCCCGTGTATGTATACCCCCACCCGTCTAGGTACACCCCAGTACGTTCGAGTCCTACCCCCACCCCTGTACGTGTCGCACCACCGTGTACCCAGTACGTTCCAGTCGTACCCCCACCCCAGTACGTGTCGTACCACCGTCTATGTACACCCCAGTACGTTCGAGTCCTACCCCCACCCCAGTACGTGTCATACCCCCGTGTACCTACACCCCAGTACGTACGAGTCCTACCCCCACCCCTGTACGTTCCAGTCGTACCCCCACCCCTGTACGTGTAATACCCCCGTGTACCTACACCCCAGTACGTTCCAGTCGTACCCCCACCCCAGTACGTGTCGTACCACCGTCTATGTACACCCCAGTACGTTCGAGTCCTACCCCCACCCCTGTACGTTTCGCACCACCGTGTACCCAGTACGTTCCAGTCGTACCCCCACCCCTGTACGTGTCATACCCCCGTGTACCTACACCCCAGTACGTTCCAGTCGTACCCCCACCCCAGTACGTGTCGTACCACCGTCTATGTACACCCCAGTACGTTCGAGTCCTACCCCCACCCCTGTACGTGTCGCACCACCGTGTACCCAGTACGTTCCAGTCGTACCCCCACCCCTGTACGTGTCATACCCCCGTGTACCTACACCCTAGTACGTTTGAGTCCTACCCCCACCCCAGTACGTTCGAGTCGTACCCCCACCCCAGTACGTGTCGTACCACCGTCTATGTACACCCCAGTATGTTCGAGTCCTACCCCCACCCCTGTACGTGTCGCACCACCGTGTACCCAGTACGTTCCAGTCGTACCCCCACCCCTGTACGTGTCATACCCCCCGTGTACCTACACCCCAGTACGTTCGAGTCCTACCCCCACCCCAGTACGTTCGAGTCGTACCCCCACCCCAGTACGTGTCGTACCACCGTCTATGTACACCCCAGTACGTTCGAGTCCTACCCCCACCCCTGTACGTGTCGCACCACCGTGTACCCAGTACGTTCCAGTCGTACCCCCACCCCAGTACGTGTCATACCCCCGTGTACCTACACCCCAGTACGTACGAGCCCTACCCCCACCCCTGTACGTTCCAGTCGTACCCCCACCCCTGTACGTGTCATACCCCCGTGTACCTACACCCCAGTACGTTCCAGTCGTACCCCCACCCCAGTACGTGTCGTACCACCGTCTATGTACACCCCAGTACGTTCGAGTCCTACCCCCACCCCTGTACGTGTCGCACCACCGTGTACCCAGTACGTTCCAGTCGTACCCCCACCCCAGTACGTGTCGTACCACCGTCTATGTACACCCCAGTACGTTCCGGTCCTACCCCCAACACAACCTCCTAAGTACGGAGCGCACCCCAGGCCCCAACATCACAACCGCATGTACGAGTCGTACCAACCCACACACAAGGACAGCACCGTACAACCAAATGGCCCATGTACACACCGTACACACGCTCAAAACGCACGTACACAACCAGGACAAAACAAAACAACACAAGAAGACACTATTCGAATGGCACAAAGCCACTAAACATGGCCAACAAACACTACAAATACACCTTCACTGACCTGCAACTGCCAAAGACAAACAGAGGGCCAAAACACCACCACTACTTATAACACACCCACCCAAAATTCAAACACTGCCACACCCAACCATGGACCAATAAAAAGGGCCCACACACACAAACCATGAGCCTTTGCAACAGACTCACTGCTGCCAGACACCACAGAACCATACAACAAGCTACACCACACCTTACACTTGCACACCTTCACACAACTACCCTCACAAACACCCCCTCATCACATTCACACACACACACACACACAACCATCCACACACCCCCCCAACATCCACACACCCCCCCCCACCATCCCCACCCACACCCCTCACCATGCCCACTACCAAGAATCCAAAGTTCAGTAACCGAGAGTTGGAGGTCCTTGTTGATCAAATCCTCAGAGTCGAGCCACAGATCTTTGGAACATTGGTCAGAAACACCAGCCTGGCAGCAAAAACAGCCATGTGGCAGACCATCGTCGATGCTGTGAATGCTGTTGCGGACACCAGAAGGACCAGGCAGGAATGCCAGAACAGGTGGTACGATCTGCGGAGGAGGGTCAGAGCCAAGAGGCAGGAGGAACACGACCAGGCCAACGCCACCGGAGGAGGGCCCTCCGCAGACCCGTACAGTACCATCCCTGGGAGGAGAGGGTGATGGCCATACTGCCGGTGGAGGCAGTCGAAGGATTAGAAGGACTCCGAGACCCGGGTGAGTACACAAACAACGCACCTCACATGGGGGGAACGGCATCCACAACCAAAATCACTAACAGGCACGCAACCACCACAAGCCATCGCATTACTCAACCACACTCCATGAGCACGCACATGCCACTGCTGCCACCATGCCCCATGCACCCAGCTGGACAATGTCAAGTCACAGGCCACAGAAGACAACAACACATGACACGGTAACCCGGATGGCGGGAGGCTGGGCCCCAAAAATCACATAGTGCGACTCCGAAGCAGACAACAATGCACTCTGCCCATATGGCCTAGGTCACAGCCAGACAAACAGTGTGTCCCAACACAGGAATGACTTGCCAGCAAATGGCGGACGCCTTGCATCAACACATGGGGGTGAAGGCACTGTTTTACACATGACAGCAGCTAATGAACAGCCAACATTGTGAAAGAGTGGCAGCACACACCACCACAGCAGCAGCGCAGAGACACACATCACACCCAATGGGTGCCTGGAGATCAGAAACAAACTCACATCAACAAGCCAAGGGCCACTCAAAGATCTGCTAACAGTGTGTGCCCAGGAAGCTGGGCTGAGGTGACAGAGGGTGACACACAGAGGGAGGGAGAGGGGGACAGAGAGGGAGGGAGAGGGGGACAGAGAGGGAGGGAGACACAGGGAGACGGACAGAGGGAGGAGGCTGACACACAGAGGGAGGGAGAGGGTGACAGAGAGGGAGGGAGAGGGGGACAGAGAGGGAAGGAGAGGGGGACAGAGAGGGAGGGAGACACAGGGAGAGCAAATCAGCCGTGTGGTGTGTGGGAATGTCTGCTCGTCAGCAGGTAGACTGAGTGCATGTAGCCAAGGGTGGCCCGTGCCAGAACCCCCCCTCTTCTCCAAGGCAAAACACAGGGCCATGTCACAACCTGTGCACGAGCACAATGACAGCTTCCTGCATCACATAAGTGTGTGGAACAACTCCATGTGCACATGTACAGTGCTACACGGAAGGCGCCAATGCATGGCTCGCAACACCTGCCCACTCCACTGCTGACTGCAGTCACACTTGACGCAGCAAGTAAGACTGTGCCACACATAGTTAAAGGGGCCAAAGTGGTGCCCAAGGGACACACCCATGCACAAGTGCACTGTGAGTGGAATGCAAGACAGATCCTAATTCCAAGAGGAAATGTGCCAACTTTGGAAATGATGAAACATGGATGTTGCATGGACCAAAATTAACATTGTCTCTCTCACACACAGGTCAACGTCGTGGTGCACCCCCCAACACTGGGGGGGAAGACTCACAGGACCCGTATCTGCAGGAGCCCGATCCCACCGGCAGCGACCACTCTCACCACTCTGTGGACGACCCCGACCGACCTGGCCCCTCTGGTGTCCAACCGCCTGTAGCACCTGCGTCAGGTACAACTGTGCCAACCACCACCCCCACTCCTGCCACATCCCAGGAGACACCCAGGATCCCTGCCCCAACACCACAATGCAGCCAGGCTGGCCAGGAGGGACACGGTGTCCCGGGCACCCAGGAGGAGGCAGGCGACAACGCCAAAGCCACCCCTCAGGGGTCCCGGAGACCCCATGTGCCCACAAGGGCAGGACAGGCGCAAGTGGGCAGGGGTGGTGGGAGTGGAGGACGGCGGAGGCACGAGCCTGACCAGTTGGCTGGGGATCCGGTATTTTCCCATGTTCGTAACATCCTGGACTCATACCGGCAGGACACCACGGGCATGGCCCAGGTTGTGTCCGTCCTCGAGGGGATCAAGGCCCAGCAGGCCCAGCAACATGCGGAGCTACATGCCTGTCTACTGGTACACCAACGGAGGATGGAGGACAGACAGGCTGAGCAAGTGACGGCATTCCAGGGGATTCACGCTACACTCCGTCGGATGGCCGACAACATGGCCGACCCTCCCTGTGCCAGAAGGCGGAGAACATCACCACCCACAGGGAGGGATCAGGAGGAGGAGGAGGAGGAAACATCCGACGGAGCATCCCAGATGTCGTCACGGCCTGCTGCTGAGGTTCCCCGCAGGAGGCCGGGTCGTCCACGGAAAGGACCGTGAGGGTCGGCGCTACATCACCATCTCCCAGGACACCTGGCCTGGCACCTGGCCCACTGGAGCAACAGCATCACAGCATCAAGAGACATTCTCTGCCACATGGCCCTGCTGGTCACTGGCTGACCAATGTTGACAAATACTGTGGCATGGACTCTGAGGATATCCAATGGCAAGGACACCAACTCCCCTACTGAACTTTGGATTCCAAATTCCCGGAAAGACACTCACTTTGTTGCCCCCCCCCAATAATAAATCACACTATGAAGAGTAGATGCCTGCTGGTAGCATTATTACCTAACATGTGTCTTGTAAAGTCAAAACATGCCTGAGTCATCTTTTGTCTTCAACCACCCACACCCTGGGGCCTGAGTCTGGCACAGGACACATGGGTCACAGTGTATTAGGCAAGACAGACATGGAGCACCATACACACCCGTGATGGGCCCAACCAGCTGAGGGGGTTACCGAACAACCGTGCTGACACACACATTGAGTACAGCAACAGTCATGCACAGAGGTCAGGGATCCAGTCCAGTGTCCTGGGGGGCACCCAGGTCTGTGTAGACAGGTGGCAGAAACATGTCCTGCAAGCTTGAGTCCGGTGGATGCAGAGAATGGGGGCCTGTCCAACGTTGGATGCATGGGGATGGCACATGTCACAATACCCACACAGTCATGGACATCATGCCCAATACACAGTCTCAGCCCACACACACAGCTTGCATCTTGCCACTCGACACATTGACACATAGCCACAATCAGGGAATACCATGCCAGACAAGCAGGATGCACCGTGGCAACACACCAGCATTGACTGAGAAGAGGCACCTTGGAGGCATAGGGACACCTTTATTAGTCATGTATTCGGGATTGCAGAGGCAACTCGAAGTACACATGAACACATCATGTGGAGTAACATGTGGGTCCAACACTGGCACCCCCCTTCAGCAGCACACATGCGTGTTCGCCATGGAACTGGCACACAAGCGTCGGCTAACAGCTAAATACCCACAGCTGCACACGGAGAGCCTGCCATACACCATAGATCCGCGGATGTCGAAGTCCCACACCATGTCAAGCCAATGCTAACCGAATGTGTCCGAGGGCAGTGTCACACACATTGATGCCATCATCACAATCCCCTATCCCATCACTGATGACTGTCAACCAGGCAGACCATCTATTCAGGTGTACACAGCTGCATGTCGTGTCCCATGGGGATGCGACATGGCTGCAGAGGAACCAAACACCGACAGGGGCAGTGTGCACACATCGTGAACAACTGCCACACCCAATACACCCCAGATGCATCCCTTACCCCATGGAGACTTCCAAACGTGTCCGTGCCTGTAGCGCTGAGTCAGCCCACGATGTCATGTCCATGAGGAATAGCAGTGCCACAACAATGCAACCAGCAGACGGCATGCGCAGGTACCTGGGGAAGAGAGACACACAAGAAGTCAGCCACAAAAAGCACAGCCACTTGCATGTGCATGAACTCGACACATGTATGGATGACAACATGCTATGTCACAATTATGACTGGGGAAGTACAACCATCACTGGCACCATCACTCCAGTGACACACCCACACACACCTCTGACTCACGTGCCATACATGCAGGTGGAGACACACATCACAACGCATGCCACACGGGGACCAATGCGTGCACACTCAGACACTGGTACTCACCACTATGCAAAGAAGTCGCGTATGAGCCGAGTCCGGATGTCCTCTTGCGGCTCCACATCCTCCACATCACTAGCCCCATTGCCAAGCCCTTCGTCCTCCACGGGTGGATGGTCCTCGTCATGTTGATTCAGGATGAGTGGCACTGCTCTTTCAACTGCCATGTTGTGCAGCATGCAGCAGACCATGAAGATCTTGCAGACCTTCGCCGGGGCATATGGGAGCGCGCCGCCGGTCTTGTGGAGGCACCTGAATCGGCTCTTCAGCATGCCAAACGTCCTCTCTATCACTCGCCTTGTCCGGCCATGGGCGGTGTTGTAGCGGAGCTGGGCCGGCGTGATGGGGTTGCGGAGAGGTGTGAGCAGCCAAGGCATGTTGGGATAGCCAGCGTCCCCTACATGGAAAGCACATGGTCATCGTTAGAACTGGTGAAGCGGTCGTGCTGGTAGGCTATACTGAATACAGGACAGACAGACTGTACCCACCAACAACACATGCCCGTTCGTTGCGCAGCTGCATCATCATATCAGGCATCCCGCTACGCCTCATGATGTAGGCATCGTGTGCTGATCCTGGAAAACGAGCACAGACATGTGAAATCACCATGTTGGACAGACACACCACAAGGGCATTGATGGAGTGGTAGTGCTTCCGATTGCGGTACGCCACCACCCATGCGTGTGGTGGTACCAAAGCTACATGTGTCCCATCTATGGACCCAATGACATGGGGCATCCCTCCCAGGGCATAGAATCCACGCTTGACCTCAGTCATCTGTTCAGGGGTTGGGAACTTGATGAAGTCATCCAGGTGAATCAACATGGCCTCTAAGAAATCATGCAGCACACCACTGAACATGCTCTGGGACATGCCACCAACATGAGCTATGGTATTTTGAAAGGTACCCGTGGCAAGAAAATGTAGGGCAGCCATTACCTTCAGCTGGGGTGTCAGTGCCGTGGGATACCTGTGCTGCGGTTGCAGGTGTGGTGCCAGTCTCGCCGTCAACTCCAGAATCAACGGTTGGGTGAAGCGGTAGAGCCGGATGCTGTCATTCTCCTGCATGGCAGCCAAGTCTGGAATTCTTCGGGCAAGAGGCGGCGCTCTGCAGTAATTTGGAAGTGACAAGGAAGAGTGAGTGCACTACGACAACAACTCATGTGTACTGAGCACATGTTAATCTGTCAATACACACATGCTACATAGGGAGTCAGGTATGTGCTACATGGCCAGGACACGTATGGATGCAAGGTGACACTCCTTCAAAGACCCAGCTACACACGAAGATTGAGAACGTCCCCATGCCACGCCATGGGAATAGCTGTGTCCCAGTGCAAGTGAACAGCCAGACGCAACACAGGAGTGACATACGCCCACACATCAGCAGCAGTAGGATGCCGATTGCAGAGATTGGTAGCGGAACACTGGAGCCACAGGTCACATGACATAACACTAGGCCAGCCCACACACCTTGCCATGAAGGTGCACATGTCATGACTCACCACACATACCTTGTGAGGATGCTGACATGTCCTTGTCACGCTACTCCGTGTCCCATGCATACATGTGCACCTCACATCCGATACCACATGTGGCATGGTGTGCGGAACAGTGTGCAATGACAATCTACACACAGACACATGTTGGTTGCTGCAACGGCTGCAGCTTTTGAGGGTGCTCCAACATCAACCTGATGGGAAGCCCCCACACATACATGACATAGTCACATTGTGCACCGTGGGTAGTGACAAGTCAGGTGTCATAACCCCTGTACCGGGCATCAGGGGACACTTCCGTGTGTTGGTGTCCGTGCCATGCCAGTGACGCTCACCCCAAGTGCGCAGTACGACATGCACACATGTCAAAGGAGTCAAGGGCATGCCTGGCACACATCGCACCATCACACAGTACATCTGTAGACATCTCATCATACATCTGGTGCCTTCTCGACTCAGGAGTAATGTTCCACATCACAGGCCTTTCACACCTGTGCCCCACACATGTAGTGATGCACAGACGATGCCTCGATGTCAATTAATGGACAAGTATGTCCATCCATGGACAAGTATGTCCGCCCTATCCCTACCTGTGTGCCGCCTGTCACCACTGTGATGTGTGAATACCGCTGTACTGCTGCAAAGAGGGCCTGTGTACGTTCCCATATCACTATGGGAGTGCTGCCGTATGTGTACCCATCGTGATGGCGAGCGTACAGGCGTGTGTACGGCCCGTACCACTACGAGTACGCATACGCGAGGCCACCCATACTGATAGGGAGCGTACAGGCGTGTGTACGGCCTGTACCACTACGAGTACGCATACGCGAGGCCACCCATACTGATAGGGAGCGTACAGGCGTGTGTACGCTCCCTATCAGTATGGGTGGGCTCGCGTATGCGTACTCGTAGTGATAGGCAGCGTACAGGCGTGTGTACGGCCCGTACCACTACGAGTACGCATACGCGAGGCCACCCATACTGATAGGGAGCGTACAGGCGTGTGTACGGCCCGTACCACTACGAGTACGCATACGCGAGGCCACCCATACTGATAGGGAGCGTACAGGCGTGTGTACGCTCCCTATCAGTATGGGTGGGCTCGCGTATGCGTACTCGTAGTGATAGGGAGCGTACAGGCGTGTGTACGGCCCGTACCACTACGAGTACGCATACGCGAGGCCACCCATACTGATAGGGAGCGTACAGGCATGTGTACGGCCCGTACCACTACGAGTACGCATACGCAAGGCCACCCATACTGATAGGGAGCGTACAGGCGTGTGTACGCTCCCTATCAGTATGGGTGGGCTCGCGTATGCGTACTCGTAGTGATAGGGAGCGTACAGGCGTGTGTACGGCCCGTACCACTACGAGTACGCATACGCGAGGCCACCCATACTGATAGGGAGCGTACAGGCGTGTGTACGGCCCGTACCACTACGAGTACGCATATGCGAGGCCACCCATACTGATAGTGAACGTAGTCACGCGTGTACGGGCCGTTGCAATGCATTTGGGGTGCCCTAGGGCCCCGGAACGCACCGTACCTGTGTGTGGAGCTCAAAATTACATAGGGGACACATGAGGGACAAGTATTAAGGCCTACATGCATGCTGGTTGTCATGGAGACCAAGTTCAAAATTCGAATTTCTTCTGGAAGGTGAACAGCAGAAGTCAGTTGGAATTAAAATACTTTGTTGCAATGTGTTTGTGGAGCTGACATCATGCAGGAGAATGAAACCGATAGAGTACACACAGACTGCAAGGTTTGAAGGGATTGGTGGAAACATAGGATGCAAATGTGAGTGACCAATCACTCTGTACTCCTGTGCATGAGACAGGGCAGAAAGGCACATATAAGGCAGCCAGGTCCCATGAGGGAGTACTTGCCTGCACATCTTTGAATTCGTCGACCCAGCTGCTGCTACTGATTCCCTGGAACCATGTCAAGGGCTGTGGAGAGGTCACAGCCATTCACCCTGGAGGAGAACATGGCATTGCTGGATGTGATCCTCCCACAGTACCCCATGCTGTATGGGCGACCAGGGTATCAGGTGAGTGCATAGGCCACTGGCACAGACTGTCCCTATGTTGTGACTGTGACTTCTGGCATTGTGTCCTGGTGTGACACACATGCCATGTACTGTTGGGGGGTCCCAGGGGGGGGGATGCCTGATGTCTCCCAGCAGTGCCCTGAGACAGGAGGGGTGTGTGCCTATCACTAACAGCAGTGCCCTGAGACAGGAGGGGTGGGTACAGAGTGCTCCCAGCAGTGCCCTGAGACAGGAGGGGTGTGTGCCTATCACTAACAGCAGTGCCCTGAGACAGGAGGGGTGGGTACAGAGTGCTCCCAGCAGTGCCCTGAGACAGGAGGGGTGGGTACAGAGTGCTCCCAGCAGTGCCCTGAGACAGGAGGGGTGGGTGTGATGCACAGTGTGAGCCTTGATCATTGATTGTGACATTGCCATCATTCCACCTGTGTACCCACTATGGCACGTACTGCTTTTTCCCTCACCAGAGGATCATGTCCCTATGACAAAGGTGCAATGCGTTGGCTGCATGACATGCCTTGTTGTTACCAGCTAATTTGTTATCAAATGTCTCTCTGTGACATGTGGCTGGTGTACTGATGTGGTGTCACTTCCTCACAGGTAGGCGCCACTGCCAAGGAGCAGATCTGGCTGACCGCCGTCAGTGCCGTGAGGGGTGTGGATGGTCGGAGGCGGAGCCTGTCCCAGGTGAGGAAACGCTGGCAGGATATCCGGTGCTGGTCGCGGAGGATTGCACGGGTCCTGCTGGGGGACTCACCTGAGAGCCACAAGAACCGCGGCCGCCGCCGTCTGAGCCACCTCCACAGGCGTGTGCTGCCGGTGGTCTTTCCAGACTTGGATAGGCGCTTACAGGCGAAGCAGCAGCCGGAAGGGGGTAGGTACATGTGTGTTTGTTGTGTGTCACCGGCATTTGTAAGGGCACAGTAGCATGAATTCACTGCCAGGGTTTAAAGGTGCTGTGCAGATCCAGTTTGCCCCAGTATAGCGCTGCGCCCCTGCCACCCTTCCCCTCCTTGCAATGTGTTCCCTGGTCTGTGTGTAGTCACTCCTTCACAAGGTAATGTAGGCAGGCGCTTTGTCCACGAGAACTATGCCTGTAGCATCATGTGTGGGGGTGGTGTGTAACAGGTTTTGGGACCTTGGCTGTGCCCTGTCAAGTTCACTGCATGTGGGTTCCATGTCAGTTGGCACTGATGCTGACTCCAGACATGGGAGTTGGTCTCTCATGTGTCATGCCTTACAGCGCGCATGTCCTATGTAGTGGCCTGTGACATGATGTGCATGAGTGTGCGATACGCATAGTGCAGGGATGGTGGTGTGTGTTGCAGTCATTACCATTCAGGAGCATGGAGTTGCGTGGCCACTACTGTCCCCTGGGGCACCTTTTCATCGGTGTTGTATGTGTCATCATAAACGTGGACACTCTCAGTGTCTACAGCGTAGGTTGTGCTCTGTGCCATTGTCCCCTGGCACCATGTATATAGACGTGCTATTTTGTACAGGTGTCCACTGTGCAGCCTGACCTGAATGTCCTTCTTCATACTCACAGTTGCTAGTGCCTGTGTGTCTTGTTATACTCATCTGAGGATGGGCACTGGTACCTCATTATTTGTACAGGCGCACCTTGGCTGTTTGGCGTCCAATCTTGCATTTTGCCTGCCCCTGTGTTTATCACCCAGACTATGAGATGTTGGTGCCACCTGTGTCTCAACTATTTGCCTCGTGTAGGGGGTGGTTGGGGCGGGCAAAGCCTATATGTCAAATCCAGATTTCTACTTGCTGGGTCTGGCCAGTGTGTGATGTTTGTCTGGACACACACGCAAGGTGCAGTGACCGAGTCATGTTGTGCATGTTTTCAGCATTACCTATGCAGCATGTGTCTCAAGTTCATGGATATGGTCCCTGGTCATCGGTATTTTCGCCAACGCTGTGTGGTGCAGATGCAGTGCTGGATTGTCCCCAGGGCCTGGGTGCTATGTCAGACTCCGTTTCCTGTCTTTAGCTATTGTCTCATGCTCTCCATGGTATTTCAGTGGCATGGTGGCTCAACCAACTGTGTGTTTCATGCCCTACATCGGTACCTTGTTTAGTAGATGTTAGGGATCTTCCTTTTCAGGCTATGCAATGTTACCTATGTAGATTGGACTCATGTGACAGATGTGTACAGGTGTCTGATTAATTTCTGTCTCTCCACCCTGCCCACAGCATCGTCGGGGGACACAGAGGGAGACATGGACACAGACCAGGCGGAGGGACCGAGCACCAGTGCCAGCCGTGACATCGGGGCTGGCACATCGAGTGGGACAGAGGCGGAGGATAGTGCGGCCGAGGACCTGTCGACTGGCACATCAGAATACGAAGCTGACAGGTCCGAGGAGGATGTCTCCGAGTGGGCGGAGGCTGCACCAGCAGCTGACAGCGGAACAACACCTCGTACCGCCCCCTCAGTTCCCATCAGCCGCCTGCCACTTGCTCGTGTCCCTTCCCAGCGTGCCCGGTCACCGCATGTCTCCTTCATGCCAGGCACCGCACCCCCTGCCCCTGTCTCCACTGCTGCCGCCAATGCTGAGTCTGTGGACATCCAGTGGCAACTGCAGGTTGGTCAGGCTGCGATCCTTAATGTCCTCCATGCCCACGGGCAAACCCTCAACAACATCGAGGCATACTTGGAGGGCATTCATTCATCGCAGGCTGACCAACGCAACTTGCTGAGGTCCATAGACTCCACACTGACTGCAGCAGTGGGTCTCCTGCAGCGCGACCTCCCCCCACCTACCCCTGCCCCATCCACACTTCCCACTCCCATGCCTGTCCCACGTACACCCAGATGTCGGCATGCACCCACATCAACAGACACAGGCACCACACCAGCAGGGAAGGTCCACCGCACTCCTCCTGACACGCACACACAGGGTGAGGTAGGCACACCCACTGGGTCGGGGGGCAAACGTGTGACACGCAGCCATAGTGGGAGTCCGCATTCCACCCAGTCCACTCCCTCCAAATCCCCTCCCCTCAGCTCTCCTGGCCACATCTCCCCCAAGGACTCCTTCATGGCCGCTCTGTCCCTGAGCCCCACAGTGACACCACCCCGCAAGCGGTCAAGGAAGTCCTCGGTCAGGGTGGTTGATTCTCCCCCCCTGTCTACACCCTCCCCCGGTGGCGCTGCGACCCATCCCTCTGACCCCCCCCCTCCTTGGGGCCTGTGGATCCTTCGGGTGCAGGGGAATCCCTGGAGGACCTTGCAAAGGTGTGTAGTGCCATCCTGGCCTCCGCCTTTGGCCCTGCCCCACCCCATGTGATGGAGTCCTCCATCCCTGCACCCACAACGCCTCCCCTTTGCCCTGATGTCCCTGCGGTGCCTGTTGCTTCCCCCCCCCCATGATGCCCTCACCCCTGTGGAAGACGATGGCATGTAACTGTGCAGGCAAGGTAGGGGACACGCATCCCACTGTGTCCCCCATCCAGCTGAGACTCATTGACTGCCCTATGGGCTTTGTGAATATTGAACTGCCTGCGATCCACGGACATTGTGCTCATGCTGAATAAAGCTTAATTTTTTTTTCATTATAACACTACTGCTATGCTGGTATTGGTGTTGGTGGGGCTGCTACATGGTTTTGGGTGGTGTTTATGTGTTGGGTGTGTGGGATATGTAGTAGTGTGCTGCTCATTGGGGGGACCCTGGGATCTGTGTGCCATCACAAGGTGTTAGCTAACTTTCTTTGTTCATGTAAGCAGTTACTGCATGGTGCAATTGTCCCAGGGTGTATTCCTTCCTCTGTGTACCCTGATATCTTCCCTGCAGGGTGTTCCCAATGTTTAGCGCAGAGCTGTGTCTACATGAGCTGTGTGTGTGACGGAGCCCTTCTACTTTGGCCATTCATGCAGGGCCATGTCTCCACCTGCAACATTCGTGGCATCCTTGGTGATCACTGTACTTGTGTGTGGAGTCTGTTGACATGAGTTCATGGGGACATGTTCCCTTGTAGGCAGTATGCATGTGGGTACTTCCAGCCTCACACACATGTGTTGCACACCTCCTGTCTCTGGGCACTGCTGGGAGTGATAGGCACCCACCCCTCCTGTCTCTGGGCACTGCTGGGAGGACTCTGCACACACCCCTCCTGCGTCTGGGCACTGCTGGGAGGACTCTGCACACACACCTCCTGTCTCAGGGCACTGCTGGGAGTGATAGGCACACACCCCTTCTGTCTCAGGGCACTGCTGGGAGGACTCCACACCCACCCCTCCTGTCTCAGGGCACTGCTGGGAGGACTCCACACCCACCCCTCCTGTCTCAGGGCACTGCTGGGAGGACTCTGCACACACACCTCCTATTTCTGGATATGTACGCTTGGAACATACACGGTGGGGGTACGCTCCATGCATTCGAGGTGAGGGTACGGGTCGTACTTACACTGTTGGGGTGGGGGTACGCTCCATGCATACGAGGGTGAGGGTACGGGTCGTACTTACACTGTTGGGGTGGGGGTACGCTCCATGCATACCCGGGTGAGGGTACGGGTCGTACTTACACTGTTGGGGTGGGGGTACGGTACGTACATACGCGGTTGGGGTGGGGGTACGCTCCATGCATACACGGGTGAGGGTACGGGTCGTACTTACACTGTTGGGGTGGGGGTACGCTCCATGCATTCGAGGTGAGGGTACGGGTCGTACTTACACTGTTGGGGTGGGGGTACGGTACGTACATACGCGGTTGGGGTGGGGGTACGCTCCATGCATACGCGGGTGAGGGTACGGGTCGTACTTACACTGTTGGGGTGGGTGTACGCTCCATGCATTCGAGGTGAGGGTACGGGTCGTACTTACACTGTTGGGGTGGGGGTACGGTATGTACATACGCGGTTGGGGTGGGGGTACACTCCATGCATACGAGGGTGAGGGTACGGGTCGTACTTACACTGTTGGGGTGGGGGTACGGTACGTACATATGCGGTTGGGGTGGGGGTACGCTCCATGCATACGCGGGTGAGGGTACGGGTCGTACTTACACTGTTGGGGTGGGGGTACGCTCCATGCATACGCGGGTGAGGGTACGGGTCGTACTTACACTGTTGGGGTGGGGGTACGCTCCATGCATACGAGGGTGAGGGTACGGATCGTACTTACACTGTTGGGGTGGGGGTACGCTCCATGCATACGAGGGTGAGGGTACGGGTCGTACTTACACTGGTGGGGTGGGTGTACGCTCCATGCATAGGGGGGGTGGGGGTAGGGTCCGTACATCTCCGTCCCCACGCTATGTGATGCTTGTGCGGGCCGTACCCAGGCCTTTGCCACGTGGGTACGATCCGTCCCGCCATTGTTGGGGTGACGTGGGTGTGGGCGTGGTACGTCTCGTACCCACGCTCTTGAGGCGTGGGTACGGGACGTACCGGTCTGGTTGTGTTGCCAGTTCGCGTGGTGACGGACTTCCGTTGTGGCGGTCGCTGGCTTAGCTGGACACGCCCCCACCCCCTCGTAGTGACCAGGGCATGGGTGTCAGGTATGTCCTGGGCATGTGTGGTGTGTGACTTTGGTGGGGGTTTAGTGGCCTGCCCTGGTCCTGCCACCCCCACCCCCCCCACTTTCCCCGCTCCCTTAGTTGTTCTGACCTTCTGCGGCGTCTGCGTCGGAACCTGTAGAGGAGGTGGACTGCTATGAGGGCCGGGATGACACGTAGGTTCGGGTCCATGTCTGTCCGTCGCATACGGGTCCTCCTTGTTTGCGTCGTCCTGTGTGTCCGTCGCGTACTGGTCCTCCTTGATCGCGGAGTCCTGTCTGTCCGTCGCGTACTGGTGGTCCTTGTTCACGTCGTCCTGATTTCCCGGCAGTTTTTGGCAGCCGGAAAATATTCACCGTGCGGGATGACGTCGGTGCGAATCGTGATTCCTGGTTCGTGAATGGCAGGCTGCGAGCGTCCCGACGTCAGGTCGGCCCTTTCCCGGATCGCATTGGTAGGTTTATTTTGTTCGGTCGGGCTTTTTTACGAATCGTACGGAAATGGTGTTCCGTGCGAATCGTAATTCCTTGTTTGTAAATTTTGACGACCGGGTACGCGTCGGACGGAGAATTTGCTCCGTCCGACGGTTCGTACCCGGTTTTTACAGGATCGTGATCGGCACCTAAGTGTACAGCAGTTTATTTTTCTTGTTGCTACAGTGTGGGTGGGGTTTTCAAGGTAGAATAAAAAATAATAAGTTACCTGATGGTAATTTTCTTTTGGTTTAGTGGATAAAGCTTGAGTTGGGTCTCAGTTGTACAACAGTTGTTTGCTGTTCAATGGGTTGGTTTTATGGTTTTCTGTGTGAAAAAAATGAATTGTTTGTTATGTCTTGTGAATTCAGAGGAATGTGTGGGTATTTGTTTGCTTTCACCCACAAATGTAAGTACTCAGTTGATTTGGATTATTCAATTGACCCCAAAATACTGAAGAGCACTTGCCCTGAGGTAAGTTCCCGGTGGAGTTGGAATGTTAAATTGGACCCCAATTCACTGAGCAGCACCTACCCTAAGGTAAGCACTGGTTGGAGTTAGAATATTAAATTGGACTCAAGTCATCGTCCAGCACCTGCCCTGAGGTAAGTACTTGGTGGATTTGGAATATTACATTTGACCCTAAGTCACTGATCACCACATGCCCTGAGGTAAGTACCCAGTGGAGTTAAATTAATAAATCGGACCCCAAGTCACTGACCAGCACCTGCCCTGAGGTAAGTATCTGGTGGAGTTGGAATGTTGAATTGGACTCCAAGTCACTGACCAGCACCTGCCCTAAAGTAAGTAACTGGTGGAGTTGTATTAATAAATTGGACCCCAAGTCACTGACCAGTACCTGCCCTGAGGTAAGGACCAGGTGGAGATGAAATATTCAGTTGGAGCCAAGTCATTGTTCAGCACCTGCCCTAAGGTAAGTACCCGGAAGGAATTGTAATATTAAATTGGACCCCAAGTCACTGACCAGCATCTGCCCTCAGGTAAGTACATGGTGGAGTTGGATTATTCATTTGGACCCCAAGTCAATGACCAGCACCTGCTCTGAGGTAAGTACCTGGTGGACTTGGAATATTACATTGGACCCTAAATCACTGGCCAGCACCTGCCCTGAGGTAAGTACCCGATGGAGTTGGAATATTAAATTGGACCCCAAGTCACTGACCAGCACCTGCTCTGACGTAAGTACCCAGTAGAGTCAGATTATTTATTTGGACCCAAAGTCACTGACCAGCACCTCTGCTGAGGTAAGTACCCTGTGGAGTTGGAATATTAAAATACACCCAAGTCACTGTCCAGCACCTGCCCTGAGGTAAGTACCTGGCAGAGGTGGAATATTGAATTGGACTGCAAGTCGCTGACCAGCACCTGCCCCGAGGTAAGTACATGGTGGAGTTGGTTTATTAAATTGGACCCCACGTCACTGACCAGCACCTGCCCTGAAGTAAGTACGCGGTGGAGTTGAAATATTATTTTGGATCCCAAGTCACTGACCAGGACCTGCCAGGGGTTAAGTAGCTGCTGAAGTTGGATTAATAAATTCAAGCCCAAGTCACTGACCCTCATTTGCCGTAAGTTTAAGTATCGAGTGAAGATGAAATAATAAATTGGACACCAAGGTGGCGATTACGATCCGGGAAAAAAATAGCCCGTACGACTCGTATCCGGTCTTTTTACCGGACGAATCGTACAAGTGCCGTACAAACTGGCAATCACGATTCGCATGGTAAAAAGTCCATACGAACCGCATTCGGAATATTTCCCCACACGTCCTCGGGTCGGAAAATGTGTCTGACACGTCCTCGGACGATTTACCGTACAAATGTGAAAAGTCAAGTCCGACCCAGGAATCACGATCCAACCCGTGCGTCCGATCTCACAACCGTATGGTAAAAACACCGTCCGCACCGAACTCCCATTGCAACCATGGAGACATGTCACCGCATACGCGCCCAACACTCCCCCCAGCACCCATACGTTCGAGTCGCACTCCCCGTTAATGTACACACCCCCCCCTGTATGTACACCCGTGTACGTGTCGAACCCCCACCCATGCATGTACACCCCAGTACGTTCGCGTCGTACCCCCACCCCTGTACGTGTCGTACCACCGTGTATGTACACCCCAGTACGTTCGCGTCGTACCCCCACCCCTGTACGTGTCGTACCACCGTGTATGTACACCCCAGTACGTTCGCGTCGTACCCCCACCCCTGTACGTGTCGTACCACCGTGTATGTACACCCCTGTACGTTCGCGTCATACCCCCACCCCTGTACGTGTCGTACCACCGTGTATGTACACCCCAGTACGTTCGCGTCGTACCCCCACCCCTGTACGTGTCGTACCACCGTGTATGTACACCCCAGTACGTTTGCGTCGTACCCCCACCCCTGTACGTGTCGTACCACCGTGTATGTACACCCCAGTACGTTCGCGTCGTACCCCCACCCCTGTACGTGTCGTACCACCGTGTATGTACACCCCAGTACATTCGCGTCGTACCCCCACCCCTGTACGTGTCGTACCACCGTGTATGTACACCCCAGTACGTCCGAGTCGTACCCCCACCCCTGTACGTGTCGTACCACCGTGTATGTACACCCCAGTACGTCCGCGTCGTACCCCCACCCCTGTACGTGTCGTACCACCGTGTATGTACACCCCTGTACGTTCGCGTCGTACCCCCACCCCTGTACGTGTCGAACCCCCACCCGTGCATGTACACCCCAGTACGTTTGCGTCGTACCCCCACCCCTGCACGTGTCGTACCACCGTGTATGTACACCCCAGTACGTCCGAGTCATACCCCCACCCCTGTACGTGTCGTACCACCGTGTATGTACACCCCAGTACGTCCGAGTCGTACCCCCACCGCTGTACGTGTCGTACCACCGTGTATGTACACCCCAGTACGTCCGCGTCGTACCCCCACCCCTGTACGTGTCGTACCACCGTGTATGTACACCCCTGTACGTTCGCGTCGTACCCCCACCCCTGTACGTGTCGAACCCCCACCCGTGCATGTACACCCCAGTATGTTTGCGTCGTACCCCCACCCCTGTACATGTCGTACGCCCATGTATGTACACCCCAGTACGTCAGAGTCGCACCCCCACCACAACCTCCTAAGTACGTAGCGCACCCCAGGCCCCAACATCACAACCGCATGTATGAGTCGTACCAAGCCACACACAAGGACAGCACCGTACAACCAAATGGCCCATGTACACACCGTACACACGCTCCAAACGCACGTACACAATCAGGACAAAACAAAACAACACAAGAATACACTATTCAAATGGCACAAAGCCACTAACCATGGCCAACAAACACTAAAAAAACACCTTCACTGACCTGCAACTGCCAAAAACAAACAGAGGCCCAAAACACCACCACTCCTTATAACACACCCACCCAAACTTCAAACACAGCCACACCCACCAATGGACCAATAAAAAGGGCCCACACACACAAACCATGAGCCTTTGCAACAGACTCACTGCTGCCAGACACCACAGAACCATACTACAAGCTTCACCACACCTTACACTTGCACACCTTCACACAACCACCTTCACAAACACCCCCTCATCACATTCACACACACACACACCTGCACAACCACACCCACACACCCACAACCATCCACACACCCCCCCCACCATCCACACCCCTCACCATGCCCACAACCAAGAATCCAAAGTTCAGTAACCGAGAGTTGGAGGTTCTTGTCGATGAAATCCTCAGAGTTGAGCCACAGCTCTTTGGAACATTGGTCAGACAGACCAGCATGGCAGCAAAAACAGCCATGTGGCAGACCATCATCGATGCTGTGAATGCTGTTGGGGACACCAGAAGGACCAGGCAGGAATGCCAATCCAGGTGGTACGATCTGCAGAGGAGGGTCCGAGCCAAGATGCTGGAGGAACACAACCAGGCCAACGCCACTGGAGGAGGGCCCTCCCGCAGACCCGTACACTACCAGCCCTGGGAGGAGAGGGTGATGGCCATACAGCCGGTGGAGGCAGTCGAAGGATTAGGAGGAATCCGAGACCCGGGTGAGTACACAAACAACGCACCGCACATGGGGGGAACGTCATCCACAACCAAAATCACTAACAGGCACGCAACCACCCCAAGCTATCGCATGACTCAACCACACTCCATGAACACGCACATGCCACTGCCGCCACCATGCCCCATGCACCCAGCTGGACAATGTCAAGTCACAGGCCACAGAAGACACCAACACATGACACGGTAACCCGGATGGCGGGAGGGTGGGCCCCAAAAATCACATAGTGCAACTCAGAAGCAGACAACAATGCCCTCTGCCCATATGGCCCAGGTCACAGCCAGACAAACAGTGTGTCCCCACACAGGAAAGACTCGCCAGCAAATGGCGGACGCCTTGCATCAACACATGGGGGTGAAGGCACTGTTTTGCACATGACAGCAGCTAATGAACAGCCAACACTGTGAAAGAGTGGCAGCACACACAACCACAGCAGCAGCGCACACACAGACACTACACCCAATGGGTGCCTGGAGATCAGAAACAAACTCACATCAACAAGCCAAGGGCCATTCAAAGGACTGGAAAAAGTGTGTGTCTAGGAAGCTGGGCTGAGGTGACAGAGGGTGACACACAGAGGGAGGGAGAGGGGGACAGAGAGGGAGGGAGAGGGGGACAGAGAGGGAGGGATACACAGGAAGACGGACAGAGGGAGGAGGCTGACACACAGAGGGAGGGAGAGGGGGACAGAGAGGGAGGGAGAGGGGGACAGAGAGGGAGGGAGAGGGGGACAGAGAGGGAGGGAGACACAGGAACACGGACAGAGGGAGGAGGCTGACACACAGAGGGAGGGAGAGGGGGACAGAGAGGGAGGGAGAGGGGGACAGAGAGGGAGGGAGACACAGGAACACGGACAGAGGGAGGAGGCTGACACACAGAGGGAGGGAGAGGGGGACAGAGAGGGAGGGAGAGGGGGACAGAGAGGAAGGGAGACACAGGAACACGGACAGAGGGAGGAGGCTGACACACAGAGGGAGGGAGAGGGGGACAGAGAGGGAGGGAGAGGGGGACAGAGAGGGAGGGAGTCACAGGGAGACGGACAGAGGGAGGAGGCTGACACACAGAGGGAGGGAGAGGGGGACAGAGAGGGAGGGAGAGGGGGACAGAGAGGGAGGGAGACACAGGGAGAGCAAATCAGCCGTGTGGTGTGTGGAAATGTCTGCTCGTCAGCAGGTAGACTGCGTGCATGTAGCCAAGGGTGGCCAGTGCCAGAACCCCCCCTCTTCCCCATGGCAAAACACAGGGCCATGTCACAACCTGTTCATGAGCACAACGACAGCTACCTGCATTATATAAGTGTGTGTATCCACTCCATGTGCACATGTACAGTGCTACACGGAAGGCGCCAATGCATGGCTCGCCACACCTGCCCACTCCACTGCTGACTGCAGTCACACTTGACGCAGCAAGTAAGACTGTGCCACACATAGTTAAAGGGGCCAAAGTGGTGCCCAAGGGACACACCCATGCACAAGTGCACTGTGAGTGGAATGCAAGACAGATCCTAATTCCAAGAGGAAAAGTGCCAACTTTGAAACTGATGAAACATGGATGTTGCATGGACCAAAATTAACATTGTCTCTCTCACACACAGGTCAACGTCGTGGTTCACCCCCCAACACTGGGGGGGAAGACTCACAGGACCCGGATCTGCGGGAGCCCGATCCCACCAGCAGCGACGACTCTCACCACTCTGTGGACGACCCCGACCGACCTGGCACCTCTGGTGTCCAACCACCTGCAGCACCTGCGTCAGGTACAACTGTGCCAACCACCACCCCCACTCCTGCCACATCCCAGGAGACACCCAGGATCCCTGCCCCACCACCACAATGCAGCCAGGCTGGCCAGGAGGGACACCGTGTACCGGGCACCCAGGAGGAGGCAGGCGACAACGCCAATGCCACCCCTCAGGGGTCCCGGAGACCTGATGTACCCACAAGGGCAGGCCAGGTGCAAGTGGGCAGGGGTGGTGGGAGTGGAGGACGGCAGAGGCGCGAGCCTGACCAGTTGGCTGGGGAACCGGTATATTCCCATGTCCGTAACATCCTGGACACATACTGGCAGGACACCACGGGCATTGGCCAGGTTGTGTCCACCCTCAATGAGATCAAGGGGACCCTCGATGAGATAAAGACCCAGCAGGCCCAGCAACATGCCGAGCAACATGCCTGTCTACTGCAACACCAACGGAGGATGGAGGACAGACAGGCTGAGCAAGTGACGGTGTTCAAGGGGATTCACGATACACTCCGTCGGATGGCCAACAACATGGGCAACCCTCCCTGTGCCAGACGGCGTAGAACATCACCACCCACAGGGAGGGATCAGGAGGAGGAGGAGACATCCGACGGAGCATCCCAAACATCGTCACAGCCTGCTTCTGAGGGTCCGCGCAGGAGGCCGGGTCGTCCACGGAAAGGACCGTGAGGGTCGGCGCTACATCACCATCTCCCAGGACACCTGGCCTGGCACCTGGCCCACTGGAGCAACAGCATCACAGCATCAAGAGACATTCTCTGCCACATGGCCCTGCTGGTCACTGTCTGACCAATGTTGACAAAGACTGTGGCATGGACAATGAGGATTTCCAATGGCAAGGACACCAACTCCCCTACTGAACTTTGGATTCCAAACTCCCGGAAAGCCCCTCACTTTATACTCCCCTCTCCCAAAAATAAAATATCACACCATGAAGAGAAGATGCCTGCTGATTGCATTATTACCTTACATGTGTGTTGTAAAGTCTAAACATGCCTGAGTTCTCTTTTGACTTCAACCATCCACACCCTGGGGCCTGAGTCTGGCACAGGACACACGGGTCACAGTGTATTAGGCAAGACAGACATGGAGCACCATACACACCCGTGATGGGCCCAACCAGCTGAGGGGGTGGCCGCACAACCGTGCTGACAGACACATTGAGTACAGCAACAGTCATGCGCAGAGGTCAGGGATCATGTGGAGTGTCCTGGGGGGCACCCAGGTCTGTGTAGACAGGTGGCAGAAACATGTCCTGCAAGCTTGAGTCCGGTGGATGCAGAGAATGGGGGCCTGGCCAACGTTGGATGCATGGGGATGGCACATGTCACAATACCCACACAGTCATGGACATCATGCCCAATACACAGTCTCAGCCCACACACAAAGCTTGCATCTTGCTACTCGACACATCGACACATAGCCACTATCCGGGAAAACCATGCCAGACATGCTGGATGCACCGTGGCAACACACCAGCATTGACTCAGAAGAGGCACCTTGGAGGCATAGGGACACCTTTATTAGTCATGTTTTCGGGATTGCAGAGGCAACTTGAAGTACACATGAACACTTCTTGTGGAGTAACATGTGGGTCCAACACTGGCACCCCCCTTCTGCAGCACAAATGCGTGTTAGCCATGGAACTGGCACACAATTGTCGGCTAACAGCTAAACACCCACAGCTGCTCATGGAGAGACTGCCATACACCATTGATCCGCTGATGTGGAAGTCCCACACCATGTCAAGCCAATGCTAACCGTATGTGTCCGAGGGCAGTGTCACACACATTGATGCCATCATCACAATCCACTATCCCATCACTGATGACTGTCAACCAGTCAGACCATCTATTCAGGTGTACACAGCTGCATGTCGTGTCCCATGGTGATGCAACATGGCTGCAGAGGAACCAAACATCAACAGGGGCAGTGTGCATACATCGTGAACAACTGCCACACCCAAAACACCCCTGATGCATCCCTTACCCTAAGGAGACTTCCAAACGTGTCCGTGCCTGTAACGCTGAGTCAGCCCACGATGACGTGTCCATGAGGAATAGCAGTGCCACAACAATGCAAGCAGCAGACGGCATGCGCAAGTACCTGGGGAAGAGAGACACACAAGAAGTCAGCCACAAAAAGCACAGCCACTTGCATGTGCATGTACTCGACACATGTATGGATGACAACATGCTAGGTCACAATTATGACTGGGGAAATACAACCATCACTGGCACCATCACTCCAGTGACACACCCACACACACCTCTGACTCACGTGCCATACATGCAGGTGGAGACACACATCACAACACATGCCACACTGGGACCAATGCGTGCACACTCAGACACTGGTACTCACCACTAAGCAAAGAAGTCGCGTATGAGCCGAGTCCGGATGTCCTCTTGCGGCTCCAAATCCTCCACATCACTAGCCCCATTGCCAAGCCCTTCGTCCTCCACGGGTGGATGGTCCTCGTCATCTTGATCCAGGATGAGTGGCACAGCTTTCTCAACTGCCATGTTGTGCAGCATGCAGCAGACCATGAAGATTTTGCAGACCTTCGCAGGGGCATATGGGAGTGCGCCGCCGGTCTTGTGGAGGCACCGAAATCGGCTCTTCAGCATGCCAAACGTCCTCTCTATCACTCGCCTTGTCCGGCCATGGGCGGTGTTGTAGCGGAGCTGGGCCGGCGTGATGGGGTTGCGGAGAGGTGTGAGCAGCCATGGCATGTTGGGATAGCCAGCGTCCCCTACATGGGAAGCACATGGACATCGTTAGAAGTGGTGAAGCGGTCGTGCTGGTAGGCGATGCAAAATACAGGACAGACAGACTGTACCCACCAACAACACATGCTCGTTCGTTGCGCAGCTGCATCATCATTTCAGGCATCCTGCTACGCCTCATGATGTAGGCATCGTGTGCTGATCCTGGAAAACGAGCACAGACATGTGAAATCACCATGTTGGACAGACACACCACAAGGGCATTGATGGAGTGGTAGTGCTTCCGATTGCGGTACGCTACCTCCCGTGCGTGTGGTGGTACCAAAGCTACATGTGTCCCATCTATGGACCCAATGACATGTGGCATCCCTCCCAGGGCATAGAATCCACGCTTGACCCCAGTCATCTGTTCAGGGGTTGGTAACTTGATGAAGTCATCCAGGTGAAGCAACATGGCCTCTAAGAAATCATGCAGCACACGGCAGAACATGCTCTGGGACATGCCACCAACATGAGCTATGGTATTTTGAAAGGAACCCGTGGCTAGAAAATGTAGGGCTGCCATTACCTTCAGCTTGGGTGTCAGTGCCGTAGGATACCTGTGCAGCTGTTGCAGGTGTGGTGCCAGTCTCGCCGTCAACTCCAGAATCAACCGTCGTGGGAAGCGGTAGCACCGGATCCGATCATTCTCCCGCATGGCAGCCAAGTCCGGCATTGCTCGGGGAAGAGGCGGCACTCTGCAGTAATTTGGAAGTGACAAGGAAGAGTGAGTGCACCACAACAACAAATCATTCGTACTGAGCACATGTTATTCTGTCTATACACATATGCTACATACAGAGTGAGGTATGTGCCACATGCCCTGGACACGTATGCCTGCCAGGTGACACTCCTACCAAGACCCAGCTACACATGGAGATTGAGAACCTCCCCATGCCATGCCATGGGATTAGCTGTGTCCCAGTGCAAGTGAACAGCCAGACGCAAGACAGGAGTGACATACACTCACACATCAGCAGAAGTAGGAGGCCGATTGCAGAGACTGGTAGCGGAACACTAGAGCCACAGGTCACATGACATTACACTAGGACAGCCCACACACCTTGCCATGAAGGTGCACATGTCATGACTCACCACACATTCATTGAGAGGATGCAGACATATCCTTGTCACGCTACTCCGTGTCCCATGCATACATGCGCACCTCACATCCAAAACCACATGTGGCATGGTGTGCGGAACAGTGTGCGATGTCAATCTACACACAGACACATGTTGGTTGCTGCAACAGCTGCAGCTTTTGAGGGTGCTCCAACATCAACCAAATGGGAACCCCCCACACATACATGACATAGTCACATCGTGCACCGTGGGTAGTGACAAGTCAGGTGTGGTAACCCCTGTAACGGGCATCAGGGGACACTTCCGTGTGTTGGTGTCCGTGCCATGCCAGTGTCGGTCATCCCAAGTGTGCAGTATGACATGCACACATGTCCAAGGAGTCAAGGGCATGCCTGGCACACATTGCACCGTCACACATTACATCTGTACACATCTCATCATACATCTGGTGCCTTCTCGACTCAGGAGTAATGTGCCACATCACAGCCTGTCACACCTGTGCCCCACACATGTAGTAATGCACAGACAATGCCTTGATGTCCATTTATGGACAAGTATGTCCATCCATGGACAAGTATGTCCGCCCTATTCCTTCCTGTGTGCTGCCTGTCACCACTGTGATGTGTGAAAACCATTACTGCTGCTAAGAGGGCCTGTGTATGTTCCCATATCACTATGGGAGTGCTGCCGTATGTGTACCCATTGTGATTGCGAGCGTACAGGCATGTGTACGGTCCGTACCACTACGAGTACGCATACGCAAGAACACCCATAGTGGTACGGGCCGTACACACGCCTGTACTCTCCCTATCACTATGGGTGTCTTCGCGTATGCGTACACGTAGTGGTACGGGCCATACACACGCCTGTACTCTCCCTATCACTATGGGTGTCCTCGCGTATGCGTACACGTAGTTGTACGGGCCGTACACATGCCTGTACTCTACCTATCACTATGGGTGTCCTCGCGTATGTGTACACGTAGTTGTACGGGCCGTACACACGCCTGTACTCTCCCTATCACTATGGGTGTCCTCGCGTATGCGTACACGTAGTGATAGTGAGCGTACAGGCGTGTGTACGGCCCGTACCACTACGAGTATGCATACGCGAGGACAGCCATAGTGGTACGGGCCGTACACACGCCTGTACTCTCCCTATCACTATGGGTGTCCTCGCGTATGCGTACACGTAGTTGTACGGGCCGTACACACGCCTGTACTCTCCCTATCACTATGGGTGTCCTCGCGTATGCGTACACGTAGTTGTACGGGCCGTACACACGCCTGTACTCTCCCTATCACTATGGGTGTCCTCGCGTATGCGTACACGTAGTGATAGTGAGCGTACAGGCGTGTGTACAGCCGGTACCACTACGAGTACGCATACGCGAGGACACCCATAGTGATAGTGAGCGTACAGGCGTGTGTACGGCCCGTACCACTACGAGTATGCATACGCGAGGACACCCATAGTGATAGTGAGCGTACAGGCGTGTGTACGGCCCGTACCACTACGAGTACGCATACGCGAGGACACCCATAGTGATAGTGAACATAGGCACGCGTGTACGGGCCGTTGCTATGCATTTGGGGTGCCCTAGGGCCCCGGAACGCACCGTACCTATGTGTGAAGCTCCAAATTACATAGGGGACACATGAGGGACAAGTATTAAGGCCTACATGCATGCTGGTTGTCATGGAGACCAAGTTCAAATTTTGATATTGTTCAGGAAGGTGCACAGCAGAAGTCAGTTGGAATGAATATACATTGTTGCAATGTGTTTGTGGGGCTGACATCATGCAGGATAAAAAAACTGATTGAGAACCCACAGACTGCTATGTTTGAAGGGATTGGAGGAAACATAGGATGCATATGTGAGTGACCAATCACTCTGTACTCCTGTGCATGAGATGGGCCAGCAAGGCAGATATAAGGCAGCCAGGTCCCATGAGGGAGCACTTGCCTGCACATCTCTGTATTCCACGACCCAGCTGCTGCTACTGATTCCCTGGAACCATGTCAAGGGCTGTGGAGAGGTCACAGCCATTCACCCTGGAGGAGAACATGGCTTTGGTGGATGTGATCCTCCCACAGTACCCCCTGCTGTATGGGCGACCAGGTTATCAGGTGAGTTCAGTGTCCACTGGCACAGACTGTGTCCCTTTTTTGTGACTGTGACTTCTGCCATTGTGTCCAGGTGTGACACACATGCTATGTACTGTAGGGGGGGTCCCGGGGGGGGGAATGCCTGATGTCTCCCAGCAGTGCCCTGAGACAGGAGGGGTGTGTGCAGAGTCCTCCCAGCAGTGCCCAGAGACAGGAGGGGTGGGTGCAGAGTCCTCCCAGCAGTGCCCAGAGACAGGAGGGGTGGGTGCCCATCACTCCCAGCAGTGCCCTGAGACAGGAGGGGTGGGGGCCTATCACTCCCAGCAGTGCCCTGAGACAGGAGGGGTGTGTGCAGAGTCCTCCCAGCAGTGCCCTGAGACAGGAGGGGTGGGGGCCTATCACTCCCAGCAGTGCCCTGAGACAGGAGGGGTGTGTGCAGAGTCCTCCCAGCAGTGCCCTGAGACAGGAGGGGTGTGTGCAGAGTCCTCCCAGCAGTGCCCTGAGACAGGAGGGGTGGGGGCCTATCACTCCCAGCAGTGCCCAGAGACAGGAGGGGTGGGTGTGATGCACAGTGTGAGCCTGGAGCATTGCTTGTGTAGTTGCCCTCATTCCACCTGTGTCCTTTAAATGGCACGTACTGCTTTTGGCCTTCCCCCAGAGGATCATGTCCCTATGACAAAGGTGCAATGCGTTGGATGCATACTATGCCTTGTTGGAAACAGCTAATGTGTTATGATCTGTGTCCCTGTGACATGTGCCAGGTGTATTGAGGTAGTGTCACTTGTCCATCCTCACAGGTAGACGCCTCTTCCAAGGAGAAGATATGGCTGGACGCCGTCAGCGCCGTGAGGAGTGCGGATGGTCGGAAGCGGCGCCTGCCCCAGGTGAGGAAACGCTGGCAGGATATCCGGTGCTGGATGCGGAGGATCGCACGGGTCCTGCTGGGGGACTCACCTGAGAGCCATAAGAACCGCGGGCGCCGCCGTCTCTCCCACATCCAGAAACGTGTGCTGGCGGTGGTCTTTCCTGACTTGGACAGGCGCCTACAGGAGATGCAGCAGCCGGAAGGGGGTAGGTACATGTGTGTGTTTGTTGTGTTTCACCAGCATTTGTAAGTGCACTGTTCCATGGATACACTTCCAGGGTTTATGGTGCTGTGCAGATCCTGTTACCCACAGTGTTGCAGGCCTCTCCTGCCTCCCTTCCCCACCTTGCAATGTGTTCCCTGGTCTCTGTGTAGTCACTCCATCACAAAGTTATGTAGCCTGACACCTTCTCCAAGTGTTAAATGCCTGCAGCATCATGTGTGGGGGTGGTGTGTAACAGGTTTAGTGACCTTGCCTGTGCCCTGTCCAGTTCTGGACTTGTGGGTTTCATGTCAGTTGGCACTAATGCTGATTTCAGACATGGGAGTTAATCTCTTGAGTGCGAGGCCTTCCAGCAGGCATGTCCCATGTGGTGGCCTGTGACATGATGTGCATGAGTGTGCGTTACGCATAGTGCAGGGATGTTAGCGTGTGTTGCAGTCATTTCCATTCAGGAGCATGGAGTTGTGTGGCCACTACTGTCCCCAGGGGCATCTTTTCCTAGGTATCATGTGTGTAATCCGAGAATGTCGACAATCTCTGTTTCTACAGCATAGGTTGTGCTCTGTGCCATTGTCCCCTGGCACCATGTTTATTGACGTGAGATGTATTACAAGTGTCCACTGTCCAGCCTGACCTGATTTTCCAAGTACATACTCACGGTGGCCATTGCCTGTGTGTCTTGTAGCAATCATCTGATGATGCCCATTTGTACATGATTCTTTGGACAGGCGCACCTTGGGTATTTGGTGTGCAATCTTGAATTATTGCATCCCATGTGTATTTCACCCAGACTAAGAGATGTAAGTGCTTCCTGTGTCTCCACAGATTTGTCTCATGTAGGGGGTGGGTGGGGCGGCCATGGCCTACATGTCAAGACCTGTCATCTCCTTGCTCGGACTGGCCAGTGCGTGATGTTTGTCTGGACATACACTCAAGGTGCAGCGTGCCAGTCAGGGTGGGCATGTTCTCAGTATTACCTATGCTGCATGTGCCTCTAGTTCCTGGATTTGGTCCCTGCTCATCCCAATTTCCTGCCACGCTGTGTGGTGCAGATGCAGTGCTGTATTGTCCCCAGGGCCTTGCTCCTCAGTCAGAATACCATGTCATCTCATTTGCTATTGTGTCATGCTCTCCATAGTTTTTCCATGGCATGGTGGGTCACACAACTGTGTCTTGCAGGGCCTACGCATGTACCTTGTTTTGTAGTTGTAACTGATCCTTTGTTTCAGGCTATGCACTGTAACCTACGTAGATTTGACTCATGTGACATATGTATACAGGTGTATGATTAATTTCTGTCTCTTCACCCTGCCCACAGCATCGTCGGGGGACATGGAGGGAGACATGGTCACAGACGGCGCGTAGGGACCGAGCACCAGTGCCAGCGGTGACATCGGGGCTGGCACTTCGAGTGGGACTGAGGCGGAGGAGAGTGAACCCGGGGACCTGTCGACTGGCACAACAGAGTATGAAGCTGACGAGTCCGAGGATGATCTCTCCGAGTGGGCGGTGGCTGCACCACCATCTGACAGCAGCCCTACATCTGGCACCGCCCCCTCCATTGGCATCAGCCGCCTCCCACGTGCTCGTGTCCCTTCCCAACGTGCCCGGTCACCACATGTCTCCTTCCTGCCAGGCACCGCACCCCCTGCCCCTGTCTCCACTGCTGCCGCCAATGCTGAGTCTGTGGACATCCAGCGGCAGTTGCAGATTGGTCAGACTGCGATCCTTAATGTCCTCCATGGCCACAGCCAGGTCCTCAACAACATGGAGGCATACTTGGAGGGCATTCATTCATCGCAGGCTGACCAACGCAACTTGCTGAGGTCCATAGACTCCACACTGACTGCAGCAGTGGGTCTACTGCAGCGCTACGTCCCACCCCCTACCCCTGCTCCTTCCACAATTCCCACTCCCATGCCTGTCCCACATACACCCAGACGTAAGCATGCACCCACCACAACAGACACAGGCACCACACCAGCAGGGAAGGTCCGCCGCACACCTCCTGACACGCACACACAGGGTGCAGTAGGCACACCCACTGGGTCGGGGGGCAAACGTGTGACACGCAGCCAGAGTGGGAGTCCGCATTCCACCCAATCCACTCCCTCCAAATCCCCTCCCCTCAGCTCTCCTGGCCACATCTCCCCCAAAGACTCCTTCATGGCCGCTCTGTCCCTGAGCCCCACAGTGACACCACCCCGCAAGCGGTCAAGGAGGTCCCCGGTCAGGGTGCTTGAGTCCCCCCCTCTGTCCACACCCTCCCCCAGTGGCGCTGCGACCCATCCCTCTGACCCCCCCTCCTTGGGGCCTGTGGTTCCTTCGGGGGCAGGGGAGTCCCTGGAGGACCTTGCTAAGGTGTGCAGCGAGATCCTGGCCTCCGCCTTTGGCCCTGCCTCACCCCCCTGCACCCACGACGCCTACCCTTCACCCTCCTGTCCCTGCGGTGCCTGTTTCTTCCCCCCCACATGATGCCCTCACTCCTGTGGAAGACAACGGATTGTAACTGTGCAGGCAAGCTAGGGGACACGCATCCCACTGTGTCCCCCATCCAGCTGGGACTCCTGGACTGCCCTATGGCCTTTGTTAATATTGGACTTACGTCATACTAGTTTTTTGCTCATGCTGAATAAAGCTATTTATTTTTTGCCCTTGGAACACTCCTGCATTGCTGGCATTGCTGTTGGTGGGGCTGCTACATGGTTGTGGGTGTTGGTCATGTGTTGGGTGTGTGGGAAATGTAGTAGTGTGCTGCTCATAGGGGGGACCCTGGGATCTGTGTGCCATCACACGGTGTTAGCTACCTTTCTCCATTCATGTAAGCAGTTGCTGCATGTTGCAATTGTCCCAAGGTGTATTCCTTCCTCTGTGTACCCTGACTTCTTCCCTGCAGGGTGTCCCCTGACTTTAGCACAGAGCTGTGTGTCCATTAGCTGGGTGTGTGACGTAGTCCTTCAGCTTTGCACATGCATGCTGAGCGATGTCTCCACCTGCATCATTCGTGGCATCCTTGGTAGTCATTGTACTTGTGTATGTGGCCTATTGACATGACTTCATGTGTACATGTTTTCTTTTCTGCGCTATGCATGCGTATACTCCCAGCCTCGCACACATGTGGTACATGTACTGCAGGGTCTTTGTGCACCTGACTGACATTTGTGGGCATGGTATCTGTGGCTACTCCACCCTTTGCGTTCCATGGGCACTGCTGGGAGTGATGGGCACCCACCCCTCCTGTCTCTGGGCACTGCTGGGAGGACTCTGAACCCACCCCTCCTGTCTCTGGGCACTGCTGGGAGTGTTAGGCACCCACCCCTCCTGTCTCTGGGCACTGCTGGGAGGACTCTGCACACACCCCTCCTGCCTCTGGGCACTGCTGGGAGGACTCTGCACACACCCCTCCTGTCTCTGGGCACGGCTGGGAGGACTCTGCACACACCACTCTTGTGACTGGGCACTGCTGGGAGGACTCTGCACCCACCCCTCCTGTGTCTGGGCACTGCTGGGAGTGATAGGCCCCCACCCCTCCTGTCTCAGGGCACTGCTGGGAGGACTCTGCACCCACCCCTCCTGTGTCTGGGCACTGCTGGGAGTGTTAGGCACCCACCCCTCCTGTCTCTGGGCACTGCTGGGAGGACTCTGCACACACCCCTCCTGTCTCTGGGCACTGCTGGGAGTGTTAGGCACCCACCCCTCCTGTCTCTGGGCACTGCTGGGAGGACTCTGCACACACCCCTCCTGCCTCTGGGCACTGCTGAGAGGACTCTGCACACACCCCTCCTGTCTCTGGGCACTGCTGGGAGGACTCTGCACACACCACTCTTGTGACTGGGCACTGCTGGGAGGACTCTGCACCCACCCCTCCTGTGTCTGGGCACTGCTGGGAGTGATAGGCCCCCAACCCTCCTGTCTCAGGGCACTGCTGGGAGGACTCTGCATCCACCCCTCCTGTGTCTGGGCACTGCTGGGAGTGTTAGGCATCCACCCCTCCTGTCTCTGGGCACTGCTGGGAGGACTCTGCACACACCCCTCCTGTCTCTGGGCACTGCTGGGAGTGTTAGGCACCCACCCCTCCTGTCTCAGGGCACTGCTGGGAGGACTCTGCACACACCCCTCCTGTCTCTGGGCACTGCTGGGAGGACTCTGCACACACCCCTCCTGCCTCTGGGCACTGCTGGGAGGACTCTGCACACACCCCTCCTGTCTCTGGGCACTGCTGGGAGGACTCTGCACCCACCCCTCCTGTGTCTGGGCACTGCTGGGAGTGATAGGCCCCCACCCCTCCTGTCTCTGGGCACTGCTGGGAGTGATAGTCAACCACCCCTCCTGTCTCTGGGCACTGCTGGGAGGACTCTGCACACACCCCTCCTGTCTCTGGGCACTGCTGGGAGTGTTAGGCACCCACCCCTCCTGTCTCAGGGCACTGCTGGGAGGACTCTGCATACACCCCTCCTGTGTCTGGGCACTGCTGGGAGGACTCTGCACACACCACTCCTGCCTCTGGGCACTGCTGGGAGGACTCTGCACACACCCCTCCTGTCTCTGGGCACTGCTGGGAGGACTCTGCACACACCACTCTTGTGACTGGGCACTGCTGGGAGGACTCTGCACCCACCCCTCCTGTGTCTGGGCACTGCTGGGAGTGTTAGGCACCCACCCCTCCTTTCTCTGGGCACTGCTGGGAGGACTCTGCACACATCCCTCCTGTGTCTGGGCACTGCTGGGAGTGTTAGGCACCCACCCCTCCTGTCTCTGGGCACTGCTGGGAGGACTCTGCACACACCCCTCCTGTCTCTGGGCACTGCTGGGAGTGTTAGGCACCCACCCCTCCTGTCTCAGGGCACTGCTGGGAGGACTCTGCACACACCCCTCCTGTCTCTGGGCACTGCTGGGAGGACTCTGCACACACCCCTCCTGCCTCTGGGCACTGCTGGGAGGACTCTGCACACACCCCTCCTGTCTCTGGGCACTGCTGGGAGGACTCTGCACCCACCCCTCCTGTGTCTGGGCACTGCTGGGAGTGATAGGCCCCCACCCCTCCTGTCTCTGGGCACTGCTGGGAGTGATAGTCAACCACCCCTCCTGTCTCTGGGCACTGCTGGGAGGACTCTGCACACACCCCTCCTGTCTCTGGGCACTGCTGGGAGTGTTAGGCACCCACCCCTCCTGTCTCAGGGCACTGCTGGGAGGACTCTGCACACACCCCTCCTGTGTCTGGGCACTGCTGGGAGGACTCTGCACACACCACTCCTGCCTCTGGGCACTGCTGGGAGGACTCTGCACACACCCCTCCTGTCTCTGGGCACTGCTGGGAGGACTCTGCACACACCACTCTTGTGACTGGGCACTGCTGGGAGGACTCTGCACCCACCCCTCCTGTGTCTGGGCACTTCTGGGAGTGTTAGGCACCCACCCCTCCTTTCTCTGGGCACTGCTGGGAGGACTCTGCACACACCCCTCCTGCCTCTGGGCACTGCTGGGAGTGTTAGGCACCCACCCCTCCTGTCTCAGGGCACTGCTGGGAGGACTCTGCACACACCCCTCCTGTCTCTGGGCACTGCTGGGAGGACTCTGCACACACCCCTCCTGCCTCTGGGCACTGCTGGGAGGACTCTGCACACACCCCTCCTGTCTCTGGGCACTGCTGGGAGGACTCTGCACACACCACTCTTGTGACTGGGCACTGCTGGGAGGACTCTGCACCCACCCCTCCTGTGTCTGGGCACTGCTGGGAGTGAAAGGCCCCCACCCCTCCTGTCTCAGGGCACTGCTGGGAGGACTCTGCACCCACCCCTCCTGTGTCTGGGCACTGCTGGGAGTGTTAGGCACCCACCCCTCCTGTCTCTGGGCACTGCTGGGAGGACTCTGCACACACCCCTCCTGTCTCTGGGCACTGCTAGGAGTGTTAGGCACCCACCCCTCCTGTCTCAGGGCACTGCTGGGAGGACTCTGCACACACCCCTCCTGTCTCTGGGCACTGCTGGGAGGACTCTGCACACACCCCTCCTGCCTCTGGGCACTGCTGGGAGGACTCTGCACACACCCCTCCTGTCTCTGGGCACTGCTGGGAGGACTCTGCACCCACCCCTCCTGTGTCTGGGCACTGCTGGGAGTGATAGGCCCCCACCCCTCCTGTCTCTGGGCACTGCTGGGAGTGATAGTCAACCACCCCTCCTGTCTCTGGGCACTGCTGGGAGGACTCTGCACCCACCCCTCCTGTGTCTGGGCACTGCTGGGAGTGATAGTCAACCACCCCTCCTGTCTCTGGGCACTGCTGGGAGGACTCTGCACACACCCCTCCTGTCTCTGGGCACTGCTGGGAGTGTTAGGCACCTACCCCTCCTGTCTCAGGGCACTGCTGGGAGGACTCTGCACACACCCCTCCTGTGTCTGGGCACTGCTGGGAGGACTCTGCACACACCCCTCCTGACTCTGGGCACTGCTGGGAGGACTCTGCACACACCCCTCCTGTGTCTGGGCACTGCTGGGAGGACTCTGCACACACCCCTCCTATTTCACAATATGTACGCTCATGGCATACACGGATGTGGGTACGCTCCATGCATTCGAGGTGGGGGTACGTGTCGTACTTACACTGTTGGGGTGGGGGTACGCTCCATGCATTCGAGGTGAGGGTACGGGTCGTACTTACACTGTTGGGGTGGGGGTACGCTCCATACGTACGCGGGTGGGGGTACGTGTCGTACTTACACTGTTGGGGTGGGCGTACGCTCCATACGTACGCGGGTGGGGGTACGTGTCGTACTTACACTGTTGGAGTGGGGGTACGCTCCATACGTACGTGGGTGGGGGTACGTGTCGTACTTACACTGTTGGGGTGGGGGTACGCTCCATGCATACGGGGTGGGGGTAGGGTCCGTACATATCCGTCCCCACGCTATGTGATGCTTGTGCGGCCCGTACCCAGGCCTTTGCCACGTGGGTACGAGCCGTCCCGCCATTGTTGGGGTGACGTGGGTGTGGGCGTGGTATGACTCGTACCCACGCTCTTTAGGCGTGGGTACAGGACGTACCTGTCTGGTTGTGTTGCCGGTTCGCGTTGTGACGGACTTCCGTTGTGGCGGTCGCTGGCTTAGCTGGACACGCCCCCACCCCCTCGTAGTGACCAGGGCATGGGAGTCAGGTATGTCCAGGGCATGTGTGCTGTGTGACTTTGGTGGGGGGTTTGTGGCCTGCCCTGGTCCTGCCACCCCCACGACACCCCACTTTCCCCCCTCCCTTAGTTGTTCTGACCTTCTGCGGCGTCTGCGTCTGAACCTGTAGAGGAGGTCGACTGCTATGAGGGCCGGGATGACACGTAGGTTCGGGTCCATGTCTGTCCGTCGCGTACGGGTCCTCCTTGTTCGCGTCGTCCTGTCTGTCCGTCGCGTACTGGTCCTCCTTGTTCGCGTCGTCCTGTCTGTCCGTCGCGTACTGGTACTGCTTGTTCGCGTCGTCCTGTCTGTCCGTCGCGTACTGGTCCTCCTTGTTCGCGTCGTCCTGTCTGTCCGTCGCGTACTGGTAGTCCTTGTTCGCGTCGTCCTGATTTCCCGGCAGTTTTTGGCAGCCGGAAAATATTCACCGTGCGGGATGACGTCGGTGCGAATCGTGATTCCTGGTTCGTGAATGGCAGGCTGCGAGCGTCCCGACGTCAGGTCGGCGCTTTCCCGGATCGCATTTGTAGGTTTATTTTGTTCGGTCGGGGTTTTTTACGATTCGTACGGAAATGGTGTTCCCGTGCGAATCGTAATTCCATGTTTGTATATTTTGACGACCGCGTACGCGTCGGACGGAGAATATGCTCCGTCCGACGGTTCGTACCCGGTTTTTACAGGATCGTGATCGGCGCCCAAGTCACTGGCATCACCTGCCTAGTGTTTTAAGTGCCCAATGGAGGTCAAATAGTAATTTGGATCTCCTAGTCAGTGACCATTACGTGTCCTGAGGTAAGTATCGAATGGATTTGGAATAGTTTTTGGGATTTTGTAATCACTGTTCAGTTTTTTAGTACTAATATTAATATTCGTAGACTTTTTGGTACTAACTTTGTAGAGCAGTAGCTTGACAAGGATGTTCTCCAGGCTCTTAGACTGGGAAATCAATATATTCTATTGGTTTGATATCTGAAAGATTGAAAACAAAATGTAAAAATGATTTCAAATTTTCTTTTGTTTTTTTGTATCATGGTAAATGTCTAGAAATAATTATCTGTTTGAATATATATATATATAGATATATATATATATTTTTTTTTTAGGGTCCTGACACCCACCCTCTGAGGTTAGTACCTGGCAGATTTGGAATATTATGTTGTACCTTTGAGTTACTGACTAGCTCCTCCCCACAGGTAAGTATCTGGCATACTTGTAATATTAAATTGGACCCCAAGTTACTGACCAGCACCTGCTCTGCGGTTAGTATCCGGTGGAGTTCATTATTAAATTGGACCCCCAAGTCACCCACCAACACCTGCTCTGACGTAAGTACCCGGTGGAGTTTGAATATTAAACTGGACTCCAAGTTGCTCACCTGCACCTGGCCTGAGGTAAGTACCTGGAGGAGTTGGAATATTTATTTGGACCCCAATTCAGTGACCAGCACCTGCCCTGAGGTAATAACCCTGTGGAGTTGAAATGTTTATTTGGACCTTCAAGTCAGTGACCACCACCTGCCCTGAGGTTATTAGCAGACGGAGTTGGAATAATGATTTGGATTTTGTAGTCACTGTTCAGTTTTCTATTACCGGTAATTTTATAAGTATTCTTTTTTGTACTTAATGTGTAAAGTAGTAGCTTGTCAAGGCAGTTCTCCAGGCTCTTAGACTGGGAAATCAAAATATTCCATTGGTTTGATATCTGAATGATTGAAAACAAAATTGTTAGACGGACCGGGAGGGTCGGCCGAGGACAAGGGGAGAGGTCTCCGGGGAGAGCCGTCTCCAGCGATCGTACAGACAAATAACTTCCCCCCCCACAGACAGATACCACACAAGGAGATGAGTTAGCGTTCTTTATAAGCACTTCTTAAGGTACGATGACAAGGTACAAGGAGGTCTGGACTCGATTCAAGTCTCTCAAGATGGGAAAAGGGGGTAGCGGGACAGTCTGGTTACCAGTCTGGTAGTTGAGATGGTATGGTGGGTAGCTCACAATCCTCGAGCTTGGTGGTCTAGCTGGTACGGGCCGCGGCAGCGCCAGCAGGTCCCGGTGAAGATGGTCGATACACGGTCCGCGGCAGCGCCAGCAGGTCCCAGTGAAGATGGTCGTTACAACGGGCCGCGGCAGCGCCAGCAGGTCCCGACGAGGATGGATGTTGCAGAAGGCCGCGGCAGCGCCAGCAGGCAGGACGATAGTTCACAAGATAGGGCTACGGCAGCGCCAGTAGTCCGTCAAGGCTGAGTTCTCTCGGTGTCTCTCGACTCCAGGATACAACTGCCTTCCTGCTCCGGAGCTGCCCCAGTTATAGGGCAGGTGCCCTTTGATGTCCGGACCCTCGCACTTGGAGGTCGGAGGGTCCGGGATGAAGGTGTCCAGACACCCAGTGGGAGGGTGGAGCCGGTGCCTGGGGGAGCTGGAGGCGATCGTCACCTGGCGGGGGAGAGTCCTTGGCGCTTCGTTCTCCCATTGACCTGCCAAGTGGTCCGCTCACCTCCTGGGTGGATGGTGGTGCCGGGATGTCGGGGCCGGCCAGGCCCAGGGTTTGGGTCGGGGGGAGGCCACGCGGCCTCGCGGCGCAGGGCCCAAGATGGCGGCTTGACCCGGCCGAGGGAGCCGGTGGTGGCTTGGGCCCGTGATACATGGAGGTCCGAGGGCAGGAGTTCCGTCGGGAGACGGGGTGCGGGTGATTCTCGTGGGTCACGCCTGGCGGGCCGGGGCTTGGGCCCTGTCATGCGGGGAGGGAGCAAGCCCTTCGTGTGGCCTGTCCAACATGCGTCCCCCCCAGCTGAAGGCGGGGAGAGTCACCCATCTTCTTGGGGACTCTCCTCGTCGAGGCGGAAGAAGCGTGACAGGCCATCTGCGTTGGCGTGGTCTTGGCCCGGTCGGTGCTCCACGGTGAAGTCCATTCCCTGCAGGGAGATGGACCAGCGCAATAGTTTTGGGTTCTCCCCCCGCATCTGCATCAGCCACTGCAGGGGTCTATGGTCGGTTTGTACCCGGAAGTGGGTACCGAAGAGATAGGGCCGGAGCTTCTTGAGGGCCCACACCACTGCGAAGGCCTCCCTCTCGATTGTGCTCCAGCGCTGTTCTCGGGCCAGGAGACGTCGGCTGATGAAGGCCACTGGCTGGTCGTGACCCTCGGGGTTCACTTGGGAAAGAACCGCCCCGATGCCGTGGTCGGAGGCGTCTGTCTGTACCACGAATTCCCGACTGTAATCGGGGGCCTGGAGCACAGGGGCGGTGCACAGGGTGGCCTTCAGCCTTTCGAAGGCCGCTTGACAATCGGGGGTCCAGTTAATCCGCTTCGGTTGGTTCTTGGACGTGAGACCCGTGAGGGGCCCCACAATGCTGCCGTAGTCCCTCACGAACCGCCGGTAGTAGCCGGTGAGCCCCAAGAAGGCTCGGACTTCGGTCTGGGTGACGGGGGGCTGCCAGGACTGGATGGCAGCAATTTTAAGTTGCAGTGGGGCCACCAGCCCGCTTCCCACCTGGTGCCCCAGGTAGGTCACGGACCCTTGGCCAATTTGGCATTTGCCGGCCTTAATCGTGAGGCCGGCCCGCTGGAGGGCCTGTAGGACCTCCTGGAGGTGGCGGAGGTGGTCGGACCAGTGGCGGCTGTATACAGCGATATCGTCCAGGTAGGCAGCGCTGAACTCTTCGAGCCCCACCAAGACCTGGTTCACAAGACGTTGAAATGTAGCGGGGGCGTTCTTCATGCCGAAGGGCATGACCTTGAAGTGGTAGTGGCCATCGGGGGTAGAGAAGGCGGACCGTTCCTGAGCCCGGGGTGTGAGACCGATCTGCCAGTAGCCCGCTGTTAGGTCGAAGATACTGAGGTAGCGGGCGGCCCCCAGCCGGTCGATCAATTCATCCGCTCGGGGGATAGGATGAGCGTCGGTTCGGGTGACAGCGTTCAAGCCCCGGTAGTCGACGCAGAATCTCAGTTCAGGTGTGGTGCCGGGGGCAGCGGCTTTGGGGACCAGTACAACCGGGCTGGCCCAGGGACTGTCCGAGGGCTCGATGACCCCGATCGTGAGCATTTTGGCCACTTCCTCTTGTATGCAGGCCCGTACCCGATCTGGTATGCGGTAGGCCCGGTGTCGGATAGGGGGACTGTCCCCGGTGTCGACGTCGTGCAAGCACCAAGGGGTGACCCCGGGAGTGAGGGAAAACAGTGAAGCGAACCGCAGCAGGAGGTCCCGGCAGCCCTGGCGTTGCTCTGGGGTGAGGGCATCAGAGAGCCCGACCCCGTCCACGGAACCGTCGTTCTCCTGAGTCTTCAGGAGATCCGGGAGGGGTTCGGAGTCCTCCTCTGCCCCACTGTCCGTAGCCATCAGGAGGCTGAGTTCTGATCGCACAAAGTGTGGTTTGAGTCTGTTGGTGTGGAGGACCCGAAGGGGGTTCCGGGGGGGTCCCCATGTCGATGAGGTAAGTGACGGGGCTTTTGAGCTCGACCACCTTGAAGGGCCCCGTCCACTTATCTTGCAAGGCACATGGTTCGGTGGGGGACATCACCCACACTTGTTGACCAGGTTCGAACTCGACGGAGGAGGCATTGTGATCATACCACCTCTCCATGTCTTCCTGGCTGGCCTCGAGGTTCGCCTTGGCCATCTCCCTGAAGCGCCGGGTCTGATTGCGTAGGGCCAGGAGGTACTTGAAGACGTCTGGAGGGGTCTTTAGGGGGGCCATCTCCCAACCTTCTTTGACTAGGCTGAGGGGCCCTCGCACAGGGTGCCCGTACAGGAGTTCGAAAGGGCTAAAGCCGAGGGACTTCTGGGGAACTTCTCGGTAGGCGAAGAGGAGGCACGGGAGTAGTACATCCCACTGGCGACGGAGGGGCTCTTCCAATCCCCCAATCATCCCCTTGAGAGTGCGGTTGAATCGCTCCACTAGTCCGTTCCCTTGGGGGTGATAGGGGGTCGTGAATCGGTAGGTGACCCCGCACTGTTGCCAGAGGGACTTCATGTATTTTGAGATGAAGTTCGTGCCTCGGTCGCTGATGACTTCTCGGGGGAAGCCCACCCGGGAGAAGATCCCCATTAGGGCCCGGCCAACCACCGGAGCTGTTACAGTTCGTAGAGGCACCGCCTCGGGGTAGCGGGTGGCGTGATCCACCAGTACCAGGATGAACCTATGTCCTTGTGCCGTGCGGGGGTCCAGGGGCCCCACAACGTCTATTCCTACCCTCTCGAACGGGGTGGTGACCACTGGGAAGGGCTGTAGAGGGGCTTTCAGCTTACGGCCACTCTTCCCGCTGGCCTGGCACGTGGGGCAGGACCGGCAGTGGTTCAGGACGTCGTTCCGCATCTTCGGCCAGAAAAAGTGGGTCACTAGGCGACTGTAAGTCTTGTCTTGGCCCAGGTGTCCAGCCAAGGGGACATCGTGGGCCAGGTTGAGCAGGAAGTCTCTGAAGCGGAGAGGTACCACCAGTACTCGACCGGCCCCTAGCTCTGCGATTCTCTGTTCGCTGTATAGCAGGTCGTTCTCCCAGTAGACCCAGTGAGTTCCGGTGGAGTCCCCTGCGCTCTGGGCGCTGGCTTGTTGGCGGAGTCCCTCGAGGGAGGGGCAGGTCTTTTGCTCCTGGCGGAACTGTTCTTGGGTGGGCCCCCCTTCTTGACGCCACTGAGCCAGGCCGGGGAAGTCCTGGGGTTGCGCGTCCCCTTCGGTCGTTGGTTCCGGGGGGTTGGCCTCGCCGTTGTCTTCTACTGGGGCGACCGGGGGCGGAGGTGCCGGCCATTCCGGTTCTTCTGGTCGGGGGACGGCACGGGCGGCCATGGACCGGGTGGTTACGCAGGCCCAGTCCGGGAGGCCCAGCATCCCCAGGTGCTCTCTTCTCTCGACGGTGGCCCACGGGGAACTCTCCAGGTCATTCCCCAGGAGGCAGTCCACGGGGGCATCATCCCGGACCGTCACTTTCAACAGGCCGGAGAGCCCTCCCCATTCGAAGGGGACGCAGGCCATTTGACACAGACTTTCGGAATTGTCGGCTGAGCGGACGGGGCAGAGAATGTTCGGCAGGATCTGCTCGGGTTTCACCAGGTGACAGCGGACGGCCGTCACACTGGCGCCTGTGTCACGTAAGGCCTCGGCCCGATGCCCATTAATGGTCACCCACTGACCGTATTTCCTGGTGTTGGCGGGTAGGGGAGCCCGCGGGACTATGTCTTTTCCCATAGGCACGCTAGAACCATGGCGGCCGGTTCCCACTCTTGCTGGGCCGGCTCATACTCTTCCTGTTCCTCTGATAGTCGTTCTTCCCCCAGGGCGGCGGCAGCTACCTGGCGGGGCTTGGGCGTTTGGTTCTGCGGGCAGCTCGGGTTATTGGCGTAATGGCCGACTCGCTGGCATCGGTGGCATGTGACATTGGCTCGGAACCCTGGACGCATCGGGGGGTTTCCCCGGCCGGCCGGGGGCGGGGTGCTGGCCACGGGTGTTGCCGGGAGGGTGTCTCTCCCTCGCCCCTGGCCTCCTCCTCCTCCCCGAGGACGGTGCTGGCCTTGGTTGCTTCGGTTCTGCTCGTGTGGTCCTCTCCGGCCCACTCGGGTGCTTTCCCATTGGTCAGCTTCAGCGGCGAGCTGCCGGGGGTCAGTCAATTTACTGTCGAGGAGGTGCTGCCTGAGCTCGACGAAACAGTTGTTCGACAGGTGTTCCCATACCATAAGGTTAAAGAGTTGTTCGTAGGTCGTTACATGGCTCCCCTTGATCCAACCCTCGAAGGCTCGGCTGAAATAGTTTACGTACTCCACCCAAGTTGTACCCGGGATCCGGGTGCAATCTCTGAACCTCTGGCGGTACATCTCGGGTGTGAGACCGTAGCGGGTGAGGAGGGCAGCCTTCATGTGGTCGTAGGACGTCATTTGGTGATCTGGGAGCTGCAACAGGGCATCGCGACCTTCGTTGACGAACCTCCCCCATAGTCCGGCTCCCCAATCACTCCGGTCGATCCGGTGGGAGGTCATGGCGATCTCGTAGGCTTTGAACCACTGCTGTATGTCGTCTTCTCGGACATACTCTCGGACAACATCCTTGGGGATGTGGACTTTTTTCTCGGTTGCCCCTGGGGTGTGCGGTCGCTCAGGCACCCCCGGTTCTTTATTCTGTTTCCGAAGTTTTATTTCCGCCAGTTTGCGCTCGTGTTCGAGTGTTATTCTTTTTTCCTCAAGCTCTCTCTGTCTCTGTTTTTCTTCTCGTTCCTCTCGGAGCCGCAGGTGCTCTAGATTTAGTTTCTGCTCGGCCAACTTTAGTTCACCGTCCATCTTGAGTCGTGCCATTTCTAACTCGTGTAATCTGGTCCTTTCTCTTTCCTGGATCTCTTCCTGCGAGAGGCCCGTTCCCCGCTCCTCGGGAGCCGTGGCGTTCCCCTCTGGTGCGACACTGTTTTGGTCGGAGGATCCGGCGATCCCAGTTTCTGCCCACGACTCAAGGGCGCACTTCAAATCATCTTTGGTACTCAGGCCGGTGGTAGCAATGCCTAGTTCCATGCAGAATTGTTTAAGTTCGCGGTGGCTATATTCTTCCAACTTATCCATTTGGAACATTTCAGTGGAACCGCTATCTTTGGCTGACATCGTGGTTTTGTCGTGGGGTGAGCTACTCTCTGTACGATTACGCGTTGATTCGGATCGCGCCGCTGGCCACCAATGTTAGACGGACCGGGAGGGTCGGCCGAGGACAAGGGGAGAGGTCTCCGGGGAGAGCCGTCTCCAGCGATCGTACAGACAAATAACTTCCCCCCCACAGACAGATACCACACAAGGAGATGAGTTAGCGTTCTTTATAAGCACTTCTTAAGGTACGATGACAAGGTACAAGGAGGTCTGGACTCAGGGGTCCCCTCGATTCAAGTCTCTCAAGATGGGAAAAGGGGGTAGCGGGACAGTCTGGTTACCAGTCTGGTAGTTGAGATGGTATGGTGGGTAGCTCACAATCCTCGAGCTTGGTGGTCTAGCTGGTACGGGCCGCGGCAGCGCCAGCAGGTCCCGGTGAAGATGGTCGATACACGGTCCGCGGCAGCGCCAGCAGGTCCCAGTGAAGATGGTCGTTACAACGGGCCGCGGCAGCGCCAGCAGGTCCCGACGAGGATGGATGTTGCAGAAGGCCGCGGCAGCGCCAGCAGGCAGGACGATAGTTCACAAGATAGGGCTACGGCAGCGCCAGTAGTCCGTCAAGGCTGAGTTCTCTCGGTGTCTCTCGACTCCAGGATACAACTGCCTTCCTGCTCCGGAGCTGCCCCAGTTATAGGGCAGGTGCCCTTTGATGTCCGGACCCTCGCACTTGGAGGTCGGAGGGTCCGGGATGAAGGTGTCCAGACACCCAGCGGGAGGGTGGAGCCGGTGCCTGGGGGAGCTGGAGGCGATCGTCACCTGGCGGGGGAGAGTCCTTGGCGCTTCGTTCTCCCATTGACCTGCCAAGTGGTCCGCTCACCTCCTGGGTGGATGGTGGTGCCGGGATGTCGGGGCCGGCCAGGCCCAGGGTTAGGGTCGGGGGGAGGCCACGCGGCCTCGCGGCGCAGGACCCAAGATGGCGGCTTGACCCGGCCGAGGGAGCCGGTGGTGGCTTGGGCCCGTGATACATGGAGGTCCGAGGGCAGGAGTTCCGTCGGGAGACGGGGTGCGGGTGATTCTCGTGGGTCACGCCTGGCGGGCCGGGGCTTGGGCCCTGTCATGCGGGGAGGGAGCAAGCCCTTCGTGTGGCCTGTCCAACAAAAATGTACAATTATTTTAGTTTTTTAAAAAAACATTTTATTTTCTAGAAATATGTACCAGGTGGAATAGATTTTTTCCCAGGTAGCTCTCACCTACCCGCTGAGATTAGTACCTGGTCTATTTGGAATATCTTTTTGGACCCTTGAGTCACTGCCCAGCACCTGCTCTGAGGTAAGTACCCTGGGAGTTGGAATATTAAATTTGATCTACAAGTCACTGACCAGCACCCGGTACAAGGTAAGTACCTGGTGGAGTTGGAATATTAAATTAGATCCAAGTCATTGACCAGCAGCTGCCCGGGGTTAAGTACCTGTTAAAGTTGGATTATTTAATTGGACCCCAAGTTATTGACCAGCAACCGCCCTGAGGTAAGTACCCAGTGGAATTGGAATATTAAATTGGACCCAAGTCACTGTCCAGAACCTGCCCTGAGGTAAGTGTTCAGTGGAGTTGGGAAATTAAACTGGACCCTAAGTCAATGACTATCATGTGCCCTGAAGTAAATACCTGGTGGAGTAGGTTTGTTAAATCGGACCCTCACTGCCCTGAGGCTAGTATATGGCAGATTTGGAAAGTTAAAGTGGACCACCAAGTCACTGACTAGCATCTGCCCTGGTGGAGTTGGAATATTAAATTGAATCAGAAGTCTCTGACCAGCACTTTCCCTGTGTTAAGTACTTGACGGAATTGGATTATTAATTTAGATCGTCAAGTTACTGAGCAGCACATGCTCTGAGGTAAATGCGATAGTGGTTTTTTTTTTACTGATTTTAAAATAGATTTGAAGATTTGTGGCTAAAACATTTTGTAAATTTACATAAAAACATGCTACTTACATGGCAGTAATTGAATAATTTCTAAGGCAGAGTTTGATTAGGCTGAAAGGATTTCTTTTTCAAACTCTGCAAATTAAATAAAAAATATACATTTGTATATATAGTTGATGCTTTTTAGTGCTGTCAAAATAGTTGTATGATATCCTGAGTAGAACTGAATACAAAATGGTGGTCGGCTGTTTTTACATGTGTTTAGGACATTGTTTGATTATAAATGGTTTGTTATGTGAGAAAGTGTATTTATTTTTCTTGCTTTATAAAATGCGTTTACAAGCGCCCTAGTGTTTGATTGTCCACCATTTTAGTACTCATTCTACTTTGGGGCCGATTCCGATCCGGGTCAGAAAGCTCTCCGACCAAGCCGGAGTCCTGCAGTCCACCCGAGCGAGTACGATGCGGCTGTATGCTGCCGGACTCGGTTCAGTCGGACTCCCATAGAAGTCAATGGGAGCCGGTCGTATGACTCGTACATGGTGTCAGGACTGCGTAATCCAGTCCGCTAAATACGCAAGGACATTTCCCAGTTGATGATATATACCTAAAGTTCTCCAATTTAGATCCGGTAAGGACCTATTCCCGATAGATCTTCTTATTTCCTAGATTAGACTAGGTTATTCCATCGCGGTATTCCAAGATGGCCGCAGGTGATGCCATTCGAGGTTAGCAGTCTAGTGGTTGTTCCTTTTCTTCTCATGCAGCTGTGCTCGCAATTGCCCGTGCGGCAAACTGCGCACTTCAACTGTTTACCTGAGGAGTTCGGTCGCAGTTCCTTTAGCGGCGAATTACCAGGTTTAGCAGGGTCCGGTTTCGTGAGTAAAGAGTATATTATTCTTGAAACTTCGGCTTCTGCTGCTGTGGAAGGTAAGACTGTCATATCTTACTAATTTTGGGAACTTGTGATTTTCAAGAAGAAAGCTTCAGACTCAGCCTTGAATTGTGAACATTTCTGGAGTAGTCTCATGTAGGGAAGCGCAAGGTTCGTGTCCAGTCAGCTTCCACATAGCGCTACAGTCAACTTGAAGTAAGGAAGTATTTCCTTTTCCAGAGTAGTCCATTTGCAATATTGGAAGAAAGCATTACACTAAAGACTGTGAGAGAATAAGATTGAAGTCAAAACCAATGAACATTTGAATGTATGTGTTCTTATATATATATATATAAAAGTACTTACCAACTAACGAAGACCTCCTCATCGGCTGGAATTCATCTGAAGACAGGACAGTACAGGAACTTCTTCTGTAAATAGAAAGAGAGACAAATATATACAAAGTATTAATTTAAGGTTGCAAGGTAAACACATCGTAAGTCCATAAAACTGCTAATGAGAATTAGAAATAATAATAATAGAGTATAGATTAATTAGTGTTTTACCTCAACAGAGTCATTTAATACCTGAGATTGAAAAAGGCAACCAACAAGAGAAGAGATAGCCACTTAGTAGAGACAGGTAATTGCAGTGGGTTTAGTTGATAAGAATTTAAGAAAAGACTGTATGAGAATTACATGTAGATCTGTTCTGCAGGAAGGATTCTACTTAGAAGAAGCAATCCTGTCAACTGAGCAAGAAGCATCCATCTAGTAGAAGCAGTCCTGTCTGAAGAAGCAAGACGTGGCGTTTTTCTCTTTTCTTCCAACTCCCCCTTTCCCCCCCTTGGGTTGCCTAAGTTCGCATATATATAAATATATTGTGTGCTGAGCTTGGGCAACTGGGCTGGGAATTGTGGAAACAGTCATCGGCTCCTGCGGAAGTCTAGCCTTTTTGGGACAGGTACTTGACAGATTGAAGTGCCTGCTTCAAAATACTTCCGCCTGGGCAGGATGGCTGAGGGATTCGATGTCAAGGCCCTAGCTACAGTGTTAGAGGGTATTCAAGTACAACTAGGTGAGGCAATGTTGGAGCACAAGTCCTTGCGAGAGGAGGTCAGGAATTCCAGTCAGGAAACTCTATTTTTACGTCAAAGGGTGGAAGAATTGTCAGATAGTGCAGTCTCCGGATCTAAGGAAAATAAATCTCAGTCTTTTGATCCTGCTCCCTCAGCCGCAGAAATCACCACACAGGTTATTCATGCCATATCACCCACCATTCCCCTTGCAGCTCCAGAAAGATTTAGTGGGGATCCCCAGAAGGCGCAAATATTCCTTACACAGTGCTCTTTACATTACCTCTGTAGACCCATCATTTTTAAGGAGGATCAGTCTAAGGTGGCGTTCATGTTGTCCTACCTGAGTGGAGACGCAGCAGCCTGGTCGATGCCATTGGTTAACAACAATGACCCAATTCTGTATAATTTTGATGAGTTTAAACAAGAATTTTTGCGGATATTTGATAGAAGAGCTGTTTCACAAACTACAGACAATGAACTTTTGGATTTGAAAGAAGGGAACAGAGAGTTGGTGGCGTATTTGGCGCAATTTAATAAGTTAATAGTTGAGACAAACTGGCCTGAATCCAAGAGAGCTTCAATTTTTTATCGGGGCCTCAAGGATGAGATAAAGGATGGTCTGGCGCAAATCCCTAAACGACCCACCGATGTTTCTGAACTAATTGATTTGTTATTACAAATTGACCAACGACAAAGTGAAAGAAAGAGTGAGCGGAGGAAAGATGTCAAGTATTTTCCTCCTCGATTTGACCAAGTCAAATTTGAAGGCATAAAGAGCAAGGAAGTCTCAGCCGATGAAGAACCCATGCAAATCAGCTCCGTGCGAGGGCCGTTATCAAAGGAGGAAAGAGAAAGAAGACGGTTGGGCAAGCTATGCATGTACTGTGGAAAAGCTGGGCATTTTGTAACAGAATATCAAAAGAAGCCTAAAAACAACGCCTTAGTAAAAGACAGGCTCCACCAGTAAGAGGAGTTGCTCTGGTGGGAGCTGAAGAAGAGTCAACTCCAGATCCTCAGTTGGTTGCGAATACATTACAGTCTTCGACTCCACATTTAATTATTGCCAGCACCATAGAGTTTGGAGGAGTCAGGTTGAAGGATGTTTCTGTGATGATAGACTCCGGTGCAACGGGCAATTTCTGTGACATTGGTTTCGCAAAGAGGATGAGAATAGCTTTTGTAAGGAAAGAAAAACCCGAAGCAGTGTGTGCAGTAGATGGTACCAATTTGTCATCTGGTCCCATCGTACATGATACGGAAGTGATTAGATTAACTGGGCCTGGTAACCATGTGAGTTGGTTGAGGTTCAGTCTCATTGACGCTCCCCAGTTTCAGCTTATTTTGAGGCTTCCGTGGCTTACAGAACACAATCCAAGGATAGATTGGGCCAAAAGAACTATAGAAATGGATTCTGAATACTGCAAGAGTCATTGTCACAATTTGGAGGTTGAGTCTTCGGAGGAGTGCTCTTCTCAAGATCTGATGAGCCAAGCTAAAGTGATTTGTGTCATGGAGACGCAGGAAATTCCCGATGAGTATTTGGATCTGGCCGCAGTGTTTGATGAAAAAGAAGCCAACAAATTGCCTCCGCATCGTGAATACGATTGTAGAATTGAGCTGGAACCAGGAGCCTCTTTGCCCTGCAGTCGTATTTATGCTCTTTCAGAAAAAGAGAATCAACATCTAAAAGAGTATTTAGACTTGTACTTAGCAAATGGATTCATTCGCCCTTCTCAGTCCCCAGTCTCTTCCCCGCTATTTTTTATCCCCAAGAAGGATGGAAATCTGAGAACGTGCATTGATTATCGAGCCTTAAATTCAGTAACAAGAAAGAATAGATATCCTCTACCATTAATTTCGGAGTTGCTGGATCAGGTTAAGGGAGCACGTGTGTATACCAAGCTTGACTTGAGGGGGGCATATCATTTGGTCCGAATGGCGGAAGGCAATGAGTGGAAGATCGCCTTTCGGACTAGATTGGGACTCTTTGAAAATCAGGTCATGCCGTTTGGTTTATGCAATGCTCCGGCGGCTTTCCAGCATTTCGTAAATGACGTATTGAGAGAATATTTAGATCACTTTGCTGTCGTCTATATCGATGACATACTCATTTTTTCTGAAAGCCTGAGTGAACATGTTCAGCATGTGCGACTTATTTTGAAGACTCTATTGGAACACCAGCTTTTTGTGAAATTGGAGAAATGTGTGTTCAATGCTAGCCAAGTGGAATTTTTGGGTTTTGTACTCTCCCCTAAGGGGGTGTCTATGGATGAAGGCAAAGTAAAAACCATTAACGATTGGCCCTCTCCTCGGAATGTGAAACAAGTGCAAAGTTTCATTGGTTTCGCCAATTTTTACCGGCGCTTTATTGAAAATTTTTCTGAGAAGGTTTCTCCGCTAACCCGGCTGCTCAGGAAAGGAGTGAGTTTTGATTGGACCAATGAAACTGAAGAAGCCTTCAGTAGATTAAAGAGAATTTTCACAACAGCGCCGGTGCTTCGGCACCCCAATCCTGAAGTGCCGTTCTTTGTTGAGGCTGATGCTTCCAATTTGGCGGTGGGTGGAATTTTATCTCAGAGGGACAGGTCCACCGGTCAGCTTCATCCTGTAGCTTACCGGTCTAGAAAGTTAACTCCTGCTGAGTTAAATTACTCCATTGCCGATAAGGAGTTGTTGGCAGTCAAGGATGCTTTTCAGGAATGGAGGCATTACTTGTTGGGCACTCGACATGAGGTTACAGTGTTCACAGACCACCGAAATCTTCAGTTTTTAAAGTCCGCCCGATCCTTAACTCCCAGACAGTTGCGTTGGTCTTTGTTTTTTGCGGACTATAATTTTGTATTAACTTACAAACCTGGATCAGCAAATGGAAAGGCAGATTCTCTATCACGTCTAGATGTAGGAGAAGATATTCCGATTCTGGAAAAAGAGTTGATAATCCCACCGGAGAAAATTATTGGGGTAATTTTGTTTCCAGAGTTTGAAGAACAACTAAATCAAGTTTTTGCAATTTTAAATCTTGCAGATTGGGTCAAGGAAGATGGAAATCGAGAGATCCGAAATGGTAGACCCTATTTCAAAGGAAGACTTTATGTTCCCAATGAAGAACTACAAAATAAGATAATCCAACATTTTCATGATGATATGTTGGCTGGACACAAAGGAGTGAAGAAAATCCTGGAACTGGTTCAGCGAGAATTCTGGTGGCCGTCCATGGAAACTCAGGTGGAACAACATGTTGCCTCTTGTGAGCAGTGTTTGAAGGTGAAGACAGTTCAAATGGCTCCACAAGGTTTACTACTACCAGTTCCCCCAGCTCCTTATCCTTGGCACACTGTTTCCATGGATTTCATCGTAGAACTACCTTCTAGCCAGGGCTTCTCAGTCATTTGGGTAGTGGTAGATCATTTCACTAAAATGAGTCATTTTGTTCCGCTTAAGCAAATTCCTAATGCTTCTCAGTTAGCCTCTTTGTTCACCCAACATGTAGTTAAGACTCATGGAATTCCAAGGGTGGTAATTTCTGACCGGGGCCCTCAGTTTATCTCTCATTTTTGGAGGTCATTTTTGAAGAGATTAAATATTGACTCTCGTTTGTCTTCCAGTTTCCATCCTGAGACTGACGGTCAAACTGAAAGGGTAAATCAGGAGTTGGAGCAATAGTTGCGTCTATTCCTGATGGATCATGAGGGGGAATGGCCAGATATAATTTGGGCAGCTGAGTTTGCTTATAATAATGCTGAACATTCCTCTACTGGTTACTCCCCTTTCTATTTAAACTCTGGTAGACATCCAAACACTTTTGTAGGACGACAGGAGAGTGAGGTTTCTGCAGTGGAGGAAGTAATTCAGAATCTCCGTAAAGCTTATTAACAAGCTACTGATAAGTTAATCAAGGCTAAAGCCTCTTACAAGAGACATGCAGATAAGAAGAGGCGTCACAGTCCAACATTTGAGTCAGGGGAGGAGGTTTGGGTTTCTACACGGAATCTACGATTAAAGGGGAACCGAAAGTTTCAACCTAGGTACATTGGTCCCTTTCAAGTAGAAAAGATGCTTAATCCAGTTAGTGTTAAGGTGCGACTCCCTCCGAGACTCAAGATTCATTCAGTTTTTCATGTCTCCCTACTAAGAAAGAGCCCGCTGAATTTGAGGAAGAAAGGTCCATCCAAGCCTCTCCAAGTCCAGGCTGGGGAGGAGTTTGAAGTCAAGCGAATTTTGGACTCTATAGTTAGGCGAGGAAAATTGTTCTATCTGGTGGACTGGAAGGGTTTCGGTCCTGAAGAGAGAAGTTGCGAACCAAAGGACAATTTGCATGCTCAACGATTGATCAGAGAATTTCATTGTAGGTACCCTAAGAAACCCAAGGGTGATGAAGGAGGGGTTTTGGTGAGGGGTACTGTCAGGACTGCGTAATCCAGTCCGCTAAATACGCAAGGACATTTCCCAGTTGATGATATATACCTAAAGTTCTCCAATTTAGATCCGGTAAGGACCTATTCCCGATAGATCTTCTTATTTCCTAGATTAGACTAGGTTATTCCCTCGCGGTATTCCAAGATGGCCGCAGGTGATGCCATTCGAGGTTAGCAGTCTAGTGGTTGTTCCTTTTCTTCTCATGCAGCTGTGCTCGCAATTGCCCGCGCGGCAAACTGCGCACTTCAACTGTTTACCTGAGGAGTTCGGTCGCAGTTCCTTTAGCGGCGAATTACCAGGTTTAGCAGGGTCCGGTTTCGTGAGTAAAGAGTATATTATTCCTGAAACTTTGGCTTCCGCTGCTGCGGAAGGAAAGACTGTCATATCTTACTAATTTTGGGAACTTGTGATTTTCAAGAAGAAGGCTTCAGACTCAGCCTTGAATTGTGAACATTTCTGGAGTAGTCTCATGTAGGGAAGCGCAAGGTTCGTGTCCAGTCAGCTTCCACATAGCGCTACAGTCAACTTGAAGTAAGGAAGTATTTCCTTTTCCAGAGTAGTCCATTTGCAATATTGGAAGAAAGCATTACACTAAAGACTGTGAGAGAATAAGATTGAAGTCAAAACCAATGAACATTTGAATGTATGTGTTCTTATATATATATATATAAAAGTACTTACCAACTAACGAAGACCTCCTCATCGGCTGGAATTCATATGAAGACAGGACAGTACAGGAACTTCTTCTGTAAATAGAAAGAGAGACAAATATATACAAAGTATTCATGTAAGGTTGCAAGGTAAACACATCGTAAGTCCATAAAACTGGTAATGAGAATTAGAAATAATAATAATAGAGTATAGATTAATTAGTGTTTTACCTCAACAGAGTCATTTAATACCTGAGATTGAAAAAGGCAACCAACAAGAGAAGAGATAGCCACTTAGTAGAGACAGGTAATTGCAGTGGGTTTAGTTGATAAGAATTTAAGAAAAGACTGTATGAGAATTACATGTAGATCTGTTCTGCAGGAAGGATTCTACTTAGAAGAAGCAATCCTGTCAACTGAGCAAGAAGCATCCAGCTAGTAGAAGCAGTCCTGTCTGAAGAAGCAATACGTGGCGTTTATCTCTTTTCTTCCAACTCCCCTTTTCCCCCCCTTGGGTTGCCTAAGTTCGCATATATATAAATATATTGTGTGCTGAGCTTGGGCAACTGGGCTGGGTATTGTGGAAACAGTCATTGGCTCCTGCGGAAGTCTAGCCTTTATGGGACAGGTACTTGACACATGGGCTCCCATTGACTGAATGGGTACGTCTCACACAAGGGTGCCCCCTACAGTGGGTACGCATCGGTGCCATCCGCACTGTACATGCCTGTGTTGGGGGGACCCTTGGGTCTCCCCCTGTGTCCGAGTCGTAGGGCTGCGGGTGGCAGGGGATCCGACACCGACCCACAAATCTGGAATCATTCAGGTGCTATTAATGTAAGTTTTCATTGAAGGACTGGACACAGTATCAGTGTGGGGATTTCAGTATTTCTATTCTCTACTGCCAGGATAAATGCTTTTTGTTCAGCCAGTTGTGCAGTACAATCCCCTAAAAACTGCGTAAATGATTTTTGAGGATGGTATTTTCTCTCCGTCATGATACCGTGTACTGTGGCGCAAGCTACTGAGTATTGGTGTGTGGTGCCTATAGCAGGCTGGGCTGAACCATAAGTGTACATGATGTGTTTGTATTGATCAAGAGGCAAAATGTTACTGGGTATGGGGCATTCATGTTAATATTGGATAAAATCTTTAGGTTTGTAAAGTAGGGTCAAAGACATAGTTTACGTCATTAGTCATAAAGGAAGTGGCCCATTGTATCCATCTAGGATGTAAAGCTTTCGAGTTAGGAATGCTAGCCTTTGTAACTTATAAGGCTTGAATGGGAGTAAGGACAATTGTTCATTTCCATTGAGCCAGTGATCTTTCCTTAATGACAATGATCTGAACAGCAGTCTATATTTTTTCACTGGAGGCAAAATGCATTTCTGCCTTGGAATATAGATGTAATGTATTTGCAAACAGCACTGTGACACCTTCAATGATACGTATACCCCAATTTGTTATGTTTACGCGTGTGTATAGGTGTTTTGATGCAAACATGTTAGTCTGAAGTGATCTGAGGGTTTATGTATATTCTGATGTCCTTTGTGTGTTGGAGAAATCAGGGTGAAATAAATCATACAAAGGTTTGATGCGTTGTGCATAATCTGGTGTATATCTTGTTTCAAAGTTTAAGAATCGCAAAAAGAGCACTTTTCTCTAGAAGAAGCAGCACCGGGTTCTTGCCCTCATTCGATGATATCCAAAGAATAGGACAATTTTAGCTTTCATAAAGTTGAAGTTATAACCATGTTCAGCCAATCGCTGTACTATGCGATTTACTACGTCTAAAAGTGTGTTTAAGTTATCGTCCATCAGATATATGTCATAAACATAGGACAATGATTCAGCTTCAGTGTCATATAGAATTGATGTTACTCAGGCAGCAAACAGTCCTGGATTGTTTTTATATCCTTTCAGGCAATAGACACAAACGGCGTTATGAGCCTAGAGCTGAGAGCGCTGTCAAATCTCTACTTTTAGGCACTATATTTTGGCAGAAAAAATTGTTGGAAATATCCATGGTTGTTTTGTATTTTTTACATACAATGCTGTTCATTAGAGCCATACTATGTGAGTTTTGTATTGAAAATGTGCGTTCATGACAGTTTAACCTCTTCAGTGCCCATGACGAGATAGTCTCGTCATGGAGCACGGTTGCGCTGTGCCCATGACGAGACTATCTCTTCATGAACCCCACCCACTAGTGCAACGCCCGGCACAGGAGGGGGAAAGGGCGTGGCACTGAAGGGGTTAAATGTCTGTAGTCTGCGATTCTATGGCAGGAATGATCTGGTTTTACTACCAGAAATAGGGGATTATTCATTGGAGATACGTGGGGTTCATTAATTACCTGGTACTCAAGTTGTGAGAGAATCTCTCTCATGCGTGCTTTTGATGCATGTTTAATGGGGTATTATGGTTGCACTTGTGGGCGTGACCTTATAGGTATTATGTGCTAAGGGGAGTCCTTATGCCAGCCCACATGGTTATGGCATAATGCCAGGGCTGGTGCAAGTTCCCATTTTGCGGCATACGCTTCTTTCACCTCTTTCGGGAACAAGCACTGAAAATTCTCTCCTTTTGGGGCTGTTTTTACGAAGTCAGGGGGCCAATTGACCACCGATAAGAGAATGCCATACCTAAGAATTACATTTTTGCAGAGTGTTACTTTAATAGTCCATATTTTGTCACCTTCAATTTGTATATTGCGTTTATAAAGTCTGTCTGGAGGGCTTATAAGTTTATCTGGGGTTTGACTTCTGTAAAGTCATCAGTTGCTTTCGTATCCAGAAACGCTTGAAGATTCTGGCAATCTATTATGATTTCTGCCGTGCTGTCTAGCAGAGTCACTGTCCACATCTTGTTCTATAAGAGAGTTCTCAATATGTGTGGCATATTTTGCCAAAATCCCTGCAAACCTATTTTTCTTGAATTAGGGTTTTGTCCCAGCATTTTTTAGAAGACTCAAGTGCTTGTTTGGTATTTTCTTTCTTGGAACTACCTTTAAGTTGCAGCTTATTTGGTCTTGCTCCCAAATTATCTCGACCTATAGATGTATAGGTAGCCACAATAATTTTTGATCATTCACACTCCGATTCCGCTACTGCAACATGTGCAAGAGGTTAGCACAGCGGCGTAGCTAGACCTGTGGTTGAACGTGACAGGCCCTGCATTTGCTGCCCTGTGACAGACATAGGTGAGAGTGGGGGGAGGCCGCTGTCCCCAAAACTCATGTCTTCCCGACCCTCCTTGCTACACCACTGGGTTGGCATACTACCAATGATGCTGCTTCCCCTTTAATGTTACCTAATATAATTGAGAATGCTGTGGTGAAGTTGCCAATTTTTGTTATCCCTTAATCCAGGGCAGGGGCCACCCTGTAATCATTTTTAATTTGCTTAACACTTTCGGTAAAAACGGCAAGTACTGGTTTACCATGTTTTATGGTATATATTGTTTATGTTTATGTATATGGAATTTGTAAAGCACACGCATGCCAACAGTCTCATGGCACTCTGGGGAGAGGGGAGCTGTCCTCCAGGACTCTAACAATAGGCTTGGGTGAATAACCATGTTTTTAGCTTTTTCCAAAAGCTGGTGTATTCTGAGATTAATCTGATTTCGATTGGTAGGGAATTCCAGAGTGTGGGGCCTAGTACCGGAAAGCGCGAGCCACCTGTTCTCTTTCGTTTAAATCTAGGAGTCGTCAACATGTTCATTGTGGCCAATCTAAGATTCCGTTTATGCAAGTATCTTGAGATCTTAGTGGATATGAACTTGGGACCTGTATCATGTAGTGCGTTAAAGACCATACAACCGGTCTTGAACATAGATCGCTGTATCACAGGAAGCCAATGAAGCTGCTTCATCAGCGGTTTAGTGTGGCAGTGTCTCAGTTGCTGAAAGACCAGCCTTTTCGATAAGCTGTAACCTATAAGTTTGGTTAGCAGGGAGTCCTAGGTAAATGGAATTGGCATAATTCAACCGGGACATTATTAGGGCAAGCAAAATAGTTATGCTAGCCTCCCTGGAGAAAATGTTCCTGATTTTCTTGAAGGTCCTCAATTGATACATGCATGCTGATGAAACCAGGCTGATCTGTTCCTGCATGGAAAGATTAGCGTTTATCTTGATTCCCAGACTTTTAACAGAATTTTTGGGTATGGGAGGGGTACCCAATGCAGCTGGCCAGTGTGCTTTTGTCCACTGTTCTATTCTGTTATGAGAGATAATTATCTCTGTTTTATCAGAGTTTCATTTGAGATAGTTATGAGTCATCCACTCCTTGATGAAAAGCATAGTATGTTGAAATAAGCCCTTGGAGTCATTTGTATCATCAAGCGGGAATATCAACTGCATGTCATCTGCATAATTATATACCTTCACTCCTTTTTCTTGGAGAGCATGAATCAGAGGACAGATATATATATATCTTAAATAGATGGGTTGAAAGGGAGGACCCCTGAGGTACCCCACATGTGGTGTTAACTGGAGAGGAATTGAAGGGAGCCAGTCTAATGGACTGGGAGCGTTCCCTGAAGAAAGAAAGTATCCAATCCAGAGCTGTGCCCCTCAGACCTGCCGCTGCCATCCTATCTGCTAAGATGGAATGATCCATGGTATCGAAGGCAGCGGACAGGTCTAAAAGTACCAAGGCCTTTCGTACACCCCCTGTCTGCTCCTTCCTTCAGGTCATCCATAACACTCAAAATAACTGATTCTGTAGAGTGCAATGGTCTAAAACCTGCCTGATGGGAATTCAAGAAGTTAGATTCTTCATTAAAGGCACATAGAAGTTCAGCCACATGTGCCTCCAGCAATTTGGCCAGGTACGGAAGGAGCGAGATAGGCCTATAGTTGCTCAGGATGCTAGGGTCTACTCCTGCTTATTTTTGTAATGGCACTAACACTGCCTCTTTGAAGGTGAGTGGGACTACCCTTGCTCTAGAGAGGTTTTAAGAAGAGAGAGAAATGTAGCCGGGAAATGAAAGAGCAGTTCTTTTGTACCCCAAGCGGCACAGTTGTCTATGGTGCAAACCATTCCCAGTGGCAAGCACATAGTGAGAATTCAATGTTTATCATGTGGTCCCGTGTGGGGAAACACTGCTTCTAGCTGATTTGATTTTTGTGCAATCCAGAATGGAATTTCCTCCTATCTGGTGGCACCCTTTCACATTACATCATTAATAGTTACAGGACTAACCACAAGCACAGCTAACTGTGGCTGAACAGCTTGAACAGCCCTTGCTGGGACAGTTGTTAGATATTGATACAGTCTAACTAGACCAGTATAGAGCATATGTAGATCACCTGCATTCAGAGATCCTAAATCTGGGTATGGTGTGTAGCCGTCTAATGCTGGCCATGTATCCCTTCATTGCTGAGTGGACCCTGTCGTATGTTGTTTAATGTGTGTAGTTGGGTGCCTTGGGACCAATTTTGATGTTCATGAAATGTTAAAGGGTTTTCTTAATCTAAATATTCTAAACTAGTAAAATATTTGTGTAATGGCATCTATTGATGAAAAAGTGAGCCATGAGCAGAATACTTCAGTTCTACAAGCATTGTGGGCTTATACCACAAATGTAACATTTCCATCCCTATTTTGTAGCCCATGCAATTTAAAACATGTGGTAACTATAGGTCTGCAATTACAATTAGCCATTTTATTGTATGGAATTCAGAGAGGGAATAACTATAGTGGGGTTTCCTTAAAAAGGTTAACAATTGAACATCCTACAGACAAGAATAGGTGTTTCCTATAGTGCTGAGGAGGATTTGACTCTAGCACCATGGGCGACTCTTTTAAAAGGTGACATAAGGTACTCTGGGCACTGTAAGACCTGTCAGCCCTAGGGTGATCATCCCCTATATTTTTTTTTCTCTTTTTGCCATTTTTGTTGGATATAGGACTCTGGGTACCTTACCGCTGCTAAACAGTGCTGAGGTGCAGGTGCTCTCTCCTAAAGACATTGTTGCCGCAGGCCCTTGCTACTGCGGTGAGACCACCGTCCTGTCTGCGCACTAGTAGTTGGACTAGGCTAGGATGACAGACAGGACAGAGGGAACAGGGAACACCACAGAGTCCCTAGATTCTTCCAGAACCTTCCAACCCCCCAGGTTGCCACCAGAACTTGCCACCTTTTTGGTCACCTGACTTAAGGGTATACAAGAAAGGGAGGGAACCAAATATCCCTGTTACATTACTGAACCAGGGGACTCTCTGCTGGAGTGGAGACTGCTGGGCTAGGAGGATTGCTACACTACTGAGGCTGACTGCTCCTAGGAACTGCTGCCCCAAGTTAGCTGCACTACCCTGCCTGCTTGCTGATCTTGCCCTGCCAAGGGGAAACCAGGCATAACATCTGCAGAGTGTCTCCATCCCAAACTGCTCACTGCTCCCCTACCTGGTGGGGGAATTCATAAGGATCACCACTTGTCTTTACTGCCTGGACTGCCTCTGCAGCACTGAGGATGAGAGGCTATCTCGTTCACCCCTAAATCACCCCCGCTGTCCGGGGACTATAACTGTGTGGTGCTGAGACGGAGAGGGCAGTGAGTAGGAGCGCTGATGTGCCCAAGATCACCACGGCTGGCCCGGGCCCCCAGTTGTGCTGCGCCCTGCTCGCGCTACTTGGTGGACGTGCAGCGCTAGATAGAGACACGCTGCAGGGTCCCCCTCACCACCGCAGTCCCTGAGACCTTAAGAGTGCTGCCGTGTTCACCGCCGAGGAAGAAGTGATGGGTCCATGAATAGCTGGGGGCCAGAGGTAACCGCCGCCGGCCCGGGAGTCTTGAGTAGAGCAGTGCAGGCTTACCCCGTGATGTGAGGGGAGCAACACTGGGATTGGTGCAGCCCCGGGGGTGTTGCCTGGCGACGAGGGGCTGGTCCCGGTGATGAGCTGAAGCACGGATGAGGGGCCGTCGAGCCCCTGGCGCGCCCCGCGACCAGCTGCTGCCGCCCAGAGAGGCTAAGGAGACTGCACTGCCCAGGTAATCCACCCAGACCAGAGTCCGGAGGACAGGAGGGTGTGGCTGCCTCGGACACGGTGCGGGCCGGGCCGGGGACTGCCTGAGCTAACCAGCGGGGGCGGTGTTTCTGTACTAGCTGACCGCCGGGCATGGCACTCCATAACTCATTTCCATGACTACGCATTGGGGGGCATGTCTTTATCGTCACAGGCTGCGCGGCTTCCGCGTAAAGCGCTTCTGCCCATGTCAGCATCACTGCCCCTCTCAAGCCACCCTTAACCCCGCGGGACTGTGAACACCGGCCTTAGTAAACGCGGGACCGTCTCTCTGTAAAGGCGGACTGCCGGGTCTGTTCATCCCTCCCCAGAAGCAAACAATACCCTAGTTCCCCTAGTGGGGGCCCAGCCAATTGGACCACTGCTTTCTGTTGAGTGCAATGCTGTTGTACCACTACCGGGTGACCGGCATTCATAACTAACCCCTGCTTTCATCTACGGAACTGCTTTAGTGGAGTACAAAGGATCATTCTCTTAAAGAGAAACGGGCTCACAAGGACTGCAAGTAGTGCATAATCCCCTGCCCGTGAGGAACTGCTATTGCCTTTATTTTCTCCCAACGGAAGTCAGTCCCTATTAGAAACCCCCATCCCACAAGACCTTTGACTGACTCCTTTTGATTGCATATGGTAACTTCTACTATTTTTGGATCTTGCATAAAACTGAGATAAAGATTTTGTCATTGTTATAACTAACCTGGTGGAGTGTCTTTTGTGTGTGCTTTACTGCGTCAGGGTGGATGTGTGCTGCACAATCACTTTACACATTGCCTCTGCATGCCTACCTGCCTCGCACCAAGCTACCTTGTCGTAATCAGTGGTCCTTACTTCGAATAAGATGCAGACTCTGGCCAACTGGAGACCCAGGTTCTAACAGCCACACAGCAGAACTCTTCAGGAGACCTGTTGTATAAGCACCTGTCCTAAGAATGTTGGTAGCACCATGTTATATGGTTCCCACTAGAAAACATGGGGCTGTGTATTAAGACAACAGGACTTTAGAATGGTGGGACTGAGTACATTTACAGCATCAAATATTGTTGGTCCAATTCTTACCTGGCTCACAGTGCCTCACTTGAACCCGTAACCATCTGGGGTGGGACGTGATTTTGGCAACCTCGAACATGACACTCTGATTCCCAAGGGAAGCCTGGAAACAGATCTTACCCCTTTCATTGCTTACACACGCATGCCATTGGTAAGGCACAGGAAAGAAACGAAAGATGTTTTCAATACATTTAATGAAACAATCATAGTCTTGCATAGAAAGAATGAGCTGAAATTATTAGGCAAATTTAACACAGCAAAGTAACCCGTTTTGTGATCATGGTGAAAAGAATTAACCAGTACAAATAACCGTAAAGCAAAAAATAAAAAAATAAGAAAGGAAATTAATAAAACATTCAATGTAAATGAAACAGAAAATATCTGCACTTACCACATTAAAAAGAATAAAGCTGCAATATAACAACACTCTGTCAGATTGCCAAAAAAAAAAACTGCCATCTCAAGTAAGTAAAACATTTGTCTTAACATAGTTGAATGGAACATATTTAATAACTGTTCAAACACAAATAACTAAACTCTCTATTTTTATTTTCCGCCATACTTTAGCTACCACAGAAGAAGTACAAACCCATCTACCACCTACAAACCCAGAAAGAAAAAGTAACAAGTGGTCCTCCTGTGGGCACTCTATTGCTGCGCCCACAGAAGGACCACCAAGCCTTTGGTGGGACTGCTCGCCAGATTACGACTATAATCCATGGCGGGGGTGCGGGCGTGCGGTGCTGTGGCGGTCTCACAACGACGGCTGTTTATGGCTCATATGAGCTAGAAAGACATCCAAATACTTGAGCACTTGACCACCACATATAATAATGAGTCCTTACTCCTACATGACATCCAAAATAATGAAAAACACATTATTATATTTTCTACAGCAGATAATGTATTATGACTAAGTCAATGTCAAATACGGATGATGGACTGAACATTCAAAATGTGCCCTAAACCATTCACTCAGATATACTCCATACATGGTATATATCAAAATGCATATATGATATATGATTTGCTACCCAACAAAGTAGCACTTAGTATGAACTAGTAAACCACATTAATATTAAAACAAACAAATAATTTTATTTTAAAAAGCCATTGCTATAAACAATGCTTAAACTCCACCCACACACAGCCCTTCATGAGTATTACTACCACTCTAATCAAAGCATATGGAGACATCGGCAACAATCTGAAATAAGTGTAGAGTATGCAACAAACAGCTAGTTTACCTTTGAAATAAATAAAAAAATCTAATTTTACTACCCTATGTTGGTCAAAGCGGCATATCTATAGCTGAATAGATGCCAGGAGCTGGTGGTAGAGATGAAAGGGTTCATTACTTTCTTAGTGCAAGAACAATATCTCACCCATCCTCCTAAGAGCATGCCACTGGTTCTCCTTCAAACACAAACATTCTTCCGAAAATCTCCCCAAAACAATTCCATGTCACCCAAGCCCACATTGCAAATGAGCTGCTGCTAGCCCTAGTTACCACCCACCTCCATTTCACTTAAGAACATGACCAGTAAAATAGCACAACTTTGAAAGCATTACATTAAAAAACCCTATCTATATAGAAATAATAAAACAAATACTACTACACAGAAAAATACATTTAAAATTACACCTTGGAAATATAGTCATCCAAATATGCAGGACTGCATACTTCCCGGCCAGACTTTCATGAGGTAGAAAGTTTACTGTTGCTTTCACCTTTTCCACTTGATTTGCCACCAGCTTCACCAGCAGTAAACATTTCGCTGCTTTCACCTGTGCCACCAGCTTTGCTATTAGTGTCTTCATCATTTCCTTTGTCATGACTGCCTCTCTGAGAACACTTCTGAGCACTCTCCAAATTTCTCCTTTTATACAACACTGCTAGGTTGAGATTCCATATGTGTTGGTCCTCAGTCCTTATGGAATTGGTGAACACTGTTTTGACCCTCACAGGTTTCAATAATTTGCTCTCAACTTTGTTCCATCCTGGCCCCTTCATCTTGACCATATCACCTATAGCAACAGTGGTCGATTTGACCAAGTATTTCGCATCAAAGCTGGTTTTGCTGTTTTTCAATTTCTTGTCCTCCTTGAACTTCCACTCCTCAGACACACCGTTTCTCCTCTGATCACACAGGAACGTGTTTACCTAAGAGGGTTCTATCACTGTGTCAGAATGTCTTTCACAAAACAAAACAAATGGTGATTCACCCATGGTAGTGTGAGGCATGAATCCTTATACACCCACCAATTTGAATACCTCCAATTAAGTCAATTGTTTTTAGCCAGAGATGGTTTCTTTTAACACATGATTAAACCTCTCTACCATCTTGTTGGATTGGGGATGATAGAGGGGACAATTCTTGTTTTAATACCCCACCCTTGAAGAAAACTCTCCATCTGCTTTGACACCAACTGCACTCAATTGTCTGGCAGCATCGTCTCAGGAAGACCCTCCCTTGCAATGAAGTGAATACTTGCACCGTCACTTAGTGGGTCAGAGGGGGACACTAGCCACAACCACCCTGGGATGAATTTCGTGTTGGACATGCAGCTCTGCCAATGTCAATCTTCCATGCTGATCCTGCAGAGATTGATTGCCAATTCAATTCTAGACAAAGCCACTCAGGTATGGGATCTCAGGCTATCCTAGGAGATAGGGCAGAGGGTAATGTTTGTTCAGTTTTAATTTTTGTCAGGTATTAACTTTCATGGAGGATGCTAATTAGTGTTTCTGTTTTTTGTGAAGTATATATTTCTAGTTTCAAGTGTTATTTTTGATGTGTTATGTTTAATTTATATATTTTTTTGGATTAATTGAATTGCTGAAATTATTTTTTGTCTGTTAATTATATATTGGTTTGAAATGGATTTTACTTATTTCTGTGTTTTTACAGTATATGTTACTATTATAATAATGTAATAATGTAATTAGATAATTTATTCATTTACGTAGAGTTTAATTTTCTTTCCTATTAAAATGGAGTTAATATTTTATTTTTAAATTTTGGGCTTTATTTTATATGTTATAATTTTACTCAATATTGTGTGTTTTGATATATTTGACTTCTTATATATTTGGTTATACGTAGCGATACTTTTGTTTAGGATATTTATGGTTTTGATATTAGTAAAAACGTGCATTTTTAACTGTGATATTTCAGTCATCAATATTTGTGTCATCGTTAATTACGAATAGGATGGCTATATATTTGTAAACAGTTTCTTTTTTGACTCTTTTCTATTCAATATTGTTTTCACTGATATTATGTCATTGGTACATCTTAACTTTAACAGACAAAGTCGTTAATCAATCAGCATCAATACAAACCAGTGAGCAAACCTAATTGCTGGGAATAAAGAAATACACCCTAATTGAGATGCTTCCATGTTTTGTAAGACCCGAACAAAGCATGTAACTGGATTCAATTTTATTAGACATACAGAACTTCTTTCTAAAAACAAAACACAACTGGTAATGAAATCAAGCCAATAAAATCCTAACTGGGAAAATCCATGGATTATTCAGATTAGAAGACGTGCCTTAAAAATATCAAGGTTAAACTGATGCAATAAACGAAAGAAGGATTAGGAAAATTCTATTCTTTGCTAAATGACTAAGTCTACAAATGCATGAATGATCTATCACAGAATAGACAGAGAGCAAACCTAAAGAAGGGTTCTCCAGGTATACCTGGTTCAGATTAAAAGGCTGTACACGAGGCTCAATCAAACAGCAGCGAGTGAAAAAACAAGCATTTGCAATGCAATAGGTCTCGCATTTGCAAGAGTTTTAGCTCTTGGCATTGTAAATGACAATGCCTTTTATTTATCTGTTTTGATAATTAACACATTAATAAAAGGCATTGTCATTTTCAATGCCAATAGCTCAAACTCTTGCAAGATGCAGCGCCATTGTCACGGGCTGCTTGGAAAGGAAACCGTGCCTGGCGAGCTGAATGTTGCAGGAAAGCATGTTGGGGCCGATTCACAGAACTAACTTAAGACAAAATCCTAAACTTACTACTTTTGGTATTCACAGAAGTTAGGATTTTGTCTTAAGACACACTTAAGACAGACTTAAGACAGACTTAAGACAGACTTAAGACAGATTTAAGACAAAATCTTCACTTAAGTCTGTCTTAAGTCTGTCTTAAGTTTGTCTTAAGTTTGTCTTAAGTCTGTCTTAAGTTTGTCTTAAGTCTGTCTTAAGTCTGTCTTAAGTTTGTCTTAAGACAAATTTAAGACAAAATCCTAACTTCTGTGAATACCAAATGTAGTAAGTTTAGGATTTTGTCTTGTTAGTTCTGTGAATCGGGCCCACTGTGTCTGCAGTAGGAGAAACTCATTAAACAAAATAGTGCTTACAGACATACTGTGTAACAACAGAAGTAAGAGGGCCAGTCCTCATGAGTGATTACAAATGAAGACAAAGCGGTGCTAAGGAGGGACTAACAAGCCTATTAACAAGTAATAAGCCAGCATTTACAAAGGACAATGACACAAGCCAATAAAAAATATGGGCGGAGAGTGGGTGCAGCTTTAAGTCCATACTCGAATACAGCATGCCTCGCAGAGCAGTGCATGCGCTGCACAGGCTCAACCTAAACACAATACATGGGACTCATGAGGAAAGCCAATAGCTTCAACATGAAGAACAAAAGCTTTTTCAACAGTTGACCAGACTTTTACAAATAAAACAAGTAGAGCACAAAAACTATTTAAACTAAAGTTCATCAAAAAAGAAAGCCTATTTTATAACATGTTCAATTTCAGCTTAGAGGAAACCAGAATACTTCGTAAGAGAATATCTTCAAACTTAGGAGGAAAGTATGCTTAAAGCCTTGTTCACAACATTACCAGACCTACTAACACATCAAGTCTTGGATTATGAAGAACTGAAACTTCCCATCTCCCTTAATACATAAATAACAAACTTGACTCAATAAAATGGAACATCTTATCCAATAGGCCATTTCTAAATTAACATATGATATATAAATGAATAAGGTCAATGTTATTGTACAAGAGTGTCTAGTACTCTTGCTATGTGGATTCAATGTCACAGAAACGTATTTAGAATTGTCTGGAAATCCAATAAAGGAATATATAAGGCTTATAGGGACAGCCCTGGAAGAGATAGTCTCACAGAGATGAATATCTTAAACTACAAACACATTTTTACTTAACAGACCTCCATTGAATCCAGAACATTTCCATCTACAATAAATACAAACCTGGTACACAAAACATTGCCAAAATCAATTTGGTATTTCAATTCATAACAATTCATTACCAGTTACAGATAGACAGAAGGAGCTAACTATATTCTGGTTTTTTTTTAGGAAGTGAGTAAAATATACAATTCAGTTTCTCCTGAACTCTCTTGTTGTATTAAATCGCTTTTACTTAGACATGAACATCTGAAATGAATGCCTTTCTTTCTACACTACAACATTTTCTGCTATGCAAACTCACACTGTCCACAGGTAGCAGCTAATGTTAAGGGGTAAAATATGGCCCATTTGTCAATATCTATAAATACCTTTTGAACATGCATATATATTGAATGTTCCCAGGCCACACAACAAACAAGTGATAATAAATTAGTGATAATAAATAGGCACTATCATTGGAATTTGGAATGATTCAATTCAATTGAAGTCTGACAAATAGGAAATTTTGAAATAAAGCAAATGAATCTTAGAATTAAGGCCCATATGTACAAAATTCAGATTTTTGCAATTCCCAAATAGTGAATCCGTAGAAATTCTCTATTTGGGAATCACAAAACAGAATGCATGTAATCTGCGATTTCGTAAAAGTGATTCCTATGGAATAGCATTTGCTAGTGGAAAATCGCAAGTTAGGAATTCACTAAATTGGGATTTCCTTATAGGAAATTGCACAACACATATATGAGCCTAGATGCAGTTGTTTGTTAATCACATCATAAACAAAGCATCCAGTCCTGGGGTGACCTCTAGTTACACCAGACCTCTTTCACTGGAACAAACTGCCTTTTAATAGGAATACAAATGCCTCTCCGCTACCCCCCAAGCTCCCCAGTGTACACATGTTTGAATCTCTAAAATTCCCTGAACATTGTTTTTAACTATGCATTTTTTTTTAGGCCTAGCCCATAATTGTGCCTATTTGGTCTACCTCCATCTAGCAATGTGCATCCAGGACTCGACACAATGCACTAGGTTGAAGTCTTGTGGTGGTGCTCTCAGATGTAACACAGGCTTCTTCTTCAAAGAGCTATATGTCTATGTGTGTATAAATAATGACATTCTAAACTTATTTCCCTGAGCTTGAATGAAGGCCCTACACGCTTAGAAGGCCAAAGTGTTATCAGAGTTGAGAGCTCAGAAGCCATTCAAGGTTCTCTCTTATGGTTACAGCAGCCAGTCAATAATTTAAGGGACCTGCATGCCTAAGCAAGCTCATTCAGTGGTAGAAATTGACCACCCACACCAAGTAAGGAAAGGAAGTTAATCCTTATGGCATCTAACTAAATCTCTTTTTGTTTTACCGTATGTCACAGGTAAGATATACGAGCAATAAGCAAGATAGTGCAATTGCCCAAGTCAAAAGAGGAGGCCTTTTTTCTACCCACTGATTGACATGTCAAATGGCTGTAGCAATGGAAGAAAAATACAATACCATGGCGCTTTGGGTCATAAACCAAAAAACGTATCCAGGGTCCAGGCTCCAATCAGTAAGTCTGAGCCTAATATAGCAAACCCACAAGAAGATGCCAATACTGATAATCCATACCACTTTAACTTCACTGGTGCCTAGAAAAAATCTACAGCATTATTTTGCAACCTTTTGCTTAATTTGAATTTATTTAAACAATATTTACATTTTGAGGTTCAAAATTATTTCATTTTTTAAATACCACAAAAACTACATGGGACAAATACATATTAAAACACCCAATCCTAATTTTGATTACAAAATAACATCACTCACTCAACCAGTTTTACTTTCTACTTACATATCACATTCAATCCACATTTATAACCCATACTCAACCCAAACCACACCTCTACAATAACTAAGACACCCTGACTGAACTGCCCATTTGAATCAATGTCAATTGTCAGGATAACCATCAAACATCACCTATTGCAAACAATAGTCCTTTATAATGCACACACAGAAACATATATCACACCTTTATAAATTCTTCAACACAAATCATAGTGCACAAAAGCAGCTATAGGCATTAGACCTAAGATTGTCTGGTGAACAATACGCAAGGTTGAAGCGTTTCGAGCCCACTTCTTAAGGGGCTCTCTTCAGGACCAAAATAACTGTAAAAAACAAACAACACATCCTTATTAACTGACACTCAATTGCTTTTTTACCAAAAGCCTGCTACAGAACACTACTCGTGCCTACATGCTTACCTCTAAAAGCAGAAAAACCTCAATGAAATCATGCTGGAAAGTGATAGAATAACACCACTGTCTGCTTTGCACTCAAAAAAAACTTTTTTATGTTTAACAATGACTTCTTTTACCAAATTAAGGGAGTCGCAATGGGCTGTCCATTTGCCCCGGAGCTAGCCATACTTTTTATGGCTATGTACGAAGACAAGTTAATCTACAATAGCAATCCTTTTCAGCAGTTCATCTCAAATTGGATGCGCCATATTGATGATATTTTTCTAGTGTGGTCAGGCACACAAGAACAACTAATGGAATTTTTAAACTGGCTGAATGCAAGGACTGAGGACATTAAGTTTAGTCTCAATCAATTAAACTCATGTATGACATTTTTGGACGTAGACGTTTATCCATCTGAAGGGGGCCTTGTGACCACTATTCAAAAAGCCCACAGACAGGAACAAGGCCCTACATTTCACAAGTAATCATCCGAGGAGTTTGAAGCAAAACTTACCCTTCAGCCAATTTTTGAGAATTCGCCGCAATTGTAACTTTAGAGATGAATACTTTTTTCATGCCAGCAATCTAGTGGGCAGACTAGTTGATCGAGGATACCCCAAAAAACTATTGAAGAATGCAATGAAGAGGGCATGGTGGACACCACGGGAGTCTTTGTTGCAAAAGAAATCGCAAACATCTATTGACAAAATGGTTTGTGTCTCCACTTTTTGCCTCCATTCAAATCTTTTCAAGAAGATTATCCATCAAAATTGGCATTTGATCAAAAATCTGAATCAATCATTTGCAGAAGGCCCCTTATTTGCTTTTAAAAAAAAAAAGTATTGCTAACCATGTGGTCCGAGCAATGTTACCAAAAGTGAGTACACCAACACTCAGAAACTATGTAGGATTAGGACCAGTGGCTGGACATCATAAATGTGGATCCTGTACATGTTGCGAACAGACAATAGAAGGCTTGTTGTTTTCTCATAATGGGGTCCATCGGAAACACGACACGTTTATCAACAGTAAATCAAAATTTGTGGTATATGGGGTTTTGTGCCCATGCCCCAAATTATATGTGGGTAAAACAAACCAGGAAATTCGTCAGAGAATCACACAACATAAGTCAAGAATCAAAAGAAATGTGGAAACTGCGCCACTGGTTAACCACTGGAAGTCTAAGGGACACACTGAGAGAGATCTGAAATGGACTGTTATTGCCAAAATTGAATCTGACTACAGAGGTGGTGACTTGAATCAAAAACTTAAACAGCGTGAGGCAATGCTCATTTTGAACTTCAATACAACAATGAATGGCCTAAATGAACTTTCTGATCTATACAAATTGTGAAGTGTTATTGAGATCACACTTACTATTTGAGATGGCAGTCAGCTTGTTATGGAGAATCGTTGTTGAACACCAAATGACAGCAGTTTATAATGAGTCTACAGAGATGGCCATTGAATACTTACTCTTTACACTTTTTATCAGTGTGGGGCTGTTTTTTGATAATGTTTTTTCATAATATTTCCGGAATTATATTTTTATGATTGATGGTTGGAACATTATTTTGGACTTTCGAGTTTAATAATGATTTACCAACGGAATACAATTAAAAAAGACATAATACAAGAAGCCAGGGACTAATAAAGTTTTCGAGTGAATGAAAAGATGGAGTTAAACTACAACTCCCAGAGATATTTCTAATGTTCCCAAAATTCCATGGGCGAGTCTTTTTACCATCATGCCCTTCTTTTATGTTTACCACGGAGGTCCGAAATCGTAGAGCTAACGAAAAAAATGTCCGTTTGTACGCGTAGAGCCATCATGCTAAGGTAGGTCTCCCGCTTGTTCACAGTTCATCATTTTATTTGCGTGTGATTATTAAAAAAGCCCTTTGGTTTACACAAAGTATTGCAATTCGGTTTTTGTAGAAGCAGTGGATGGTGAAAATTACATCCTGACCCTTGCGTCTTACAGAACGTACCGGGTTCCGGATAATCGCATGCCGGCCCGCGTCTTATTGAATCATCATTTGACAACAGCCAAAGGTAATGGAGGTGTTAGATCTGGGGGTCTCTAGTGGGCAGAGGTAGGTACCACTGTCCAAATAGGGACCCTTACTTCTAGTCAGGGTAAGGGGGATACACTCTTTAGATAACCCCTGCTCACCCCCTTGGTAGCTTGGCACGAGCAGACAGACTTATCAAAGGCAATGTGTAAAGTATTTGTACCAACACTCACAGTAACATAGTGAAAACACCACAATTGGACTCCACACCAGTGTAGATAAATAAAGTACTTTTATATAAACTACACAAGACCAAAACGACAAACATCCAACATATACAGTTCAAGAATATGGTTTCAAAAAGAGTTCTTAGCTTAGCGACAAAATCATACACCTTAGCGTCAATTTTAGCCAACAGAACCTGGTGATGCGATAAAGGTTCTTAGCGGCGCTCAGGCGTCGAAAAACAAGCAACAGCGTCAGTCCTGAGACCCTGGGGAGGTGATGCGACAACCCCGCTGCACGCAGCGGGCTTGGGCGACGAATCCGGTCTGTATGGGGAGTGAGGCGATACTTGTATGAATTCCAAAGCGTAGCTTTTCCGGTAGAAATGTACTCACTAAGGCACGATGCAACAAAATTCGGCCCGCTAACGAGCGGGGCGACAATTTTCACTAGCGATGATCTGGGTTGGGTCTGCGACGATATTCGCAGCGATAGAATTCTGCCCGCTAACGAGCGGTGCAATGATTTTGGCTGGCTCTGCGACGATGTTCGCAGTGTTAAAATTCGGCACGCTAACAAGCGGTGCGATGATCTTGGTTGGCTCTGCGACGATCTCACCCACCGGCGGAAGGCTCTGCGACGATGTTCGCAGCGATAAAATTCTGCCCGCTAACGAGTGGAGCGGGGATCTGGGCTGGCTCTGCGACGATGTTCACAGCGATAAAATTCGGCACGCTAATGAGCGGGGTGACATTTTCACCGGCGATGATCTTGCTCAGCAGCGGCAGGCTCTGTGACGATGTTCGCAGCGATAAAAATTCGGCCCGCTAACGAACGGAGCGACGGAAATTTTTTCTCGCTAAGCCGGCTGTGCGTGAAAAAGTGTAGATCCTTTGCTTCTTTCTTCTTGGTCAGCTTCCCAACAGCAGGCACAACTTCCAGAGGCCCCACAATTGGATCAAGCACTCTAGGAAGGGCAGAACTCACTCAGCAGAGTTCAGGGGGAAGCTGGAGGTGAAGTCCTTTTGTTCCTGGGACTTCTTAACAGGAGGCCAGCTCTTCTCAGGCCCTTGGAGATCTCTTCAAGCAAGGGGACACAGCAACAGCAAAGTCCTTCCCCTCTCCTTGGCAGCAAACCAACTGCAGGTCAGCCCACAAACACAGAGCAGGACAGTCCTTCCTCTTCAGTCTTCCAGCTTTCTCCTTGGTAGAGGTTCCTTCTTGATTCCAGGATGATCTAATTTTCTGTAGTCTGGGTCCCAATACTTATACCCCAAACTCCGTTGTCCTCTGCTGGCAGAGGGGCCTTGGCCTAGTCAGAAACCAGTTCTGGCCAGTTCTGGAGCACTCTGTTTACTTGGGTTCTTCTTTTCTTTGAGAGAGAGGGGCAGGGTCGTCAGCCGCCCAGCAGGGGGTGGAGCCAGCATTGTGGAAGGCAGGCACAGCCCTATTCAGGCCCAGGTGCTACTCCTCCCACCCATCTACAGGGGAATTTCCCTATTCAGCCCTGGGCTGACTCATCCAGCCTCTGGGAGCCACCCCTGTCCCTGTCACTCACAAACCAGAAAGTCAATTCACAAACAGGCCAAGGCACACAGAGAGGGCAGAAAAGGAAAACAGCCACCTTCTAAAAGTGCTGTTTTCACACACAGGATTTAAAAACCATCCTTCCTAAAAGTTGTATTATTAAATTCTGAATTCAGGGATACCAGACTTTAGCTTTCTATCTTGCTCCTATGAGAAGTTATGCAGGTAAACATTATACTCAGCTTTCCCCATTATAGCCTATGGGCAAGATAGCCTTTCAATAGTGAACAACGAAAATGGCTGTAATTCACTACCAGAGCATGTCACCTACACCAATACATGCTCTACCTTTCACATACACTGCACCCTGCCCAGGGGGGTACCTAGGGCCTTCAATAGGGGCATCCAATGTATACAGAAAGAGAAGGGTTAGGCCTGGCCAGTGTGGACACTGGTCAGGTCAGCATGGCAGTTAGCAACTGCACCCAGGCACGGCGGTGGCAGGCCTGTGACACCTTTTTAGGGCTACTCCTGTGGGTGGCACAATCAGTGCTGCAGGCCCACTAATAGCATTTGAATCACCAGCCCTGGCACACTCAGTGCACTTTACTAGGGGCTGACAGGTGAAACAAATATACCAATCAGGGATAACCAATCAATATAACAATTTACCTAGGGAGCACTTGCACTTTGACACTGATCAGCAGTGGCAAAGTGCCCAAAGCATCTAAACCAGCAAAAACGAAATCCAGCATAGCGTCAAAAATACAGGAGGTAGAGGCAAAAAGTCAGGGGAAACCACGCCAAAGATGTCAGGTCTAACAGGAGGTTTTTGTCTTTTTCCGTACTTAAGCATAGTTCCTTTGGCAGATAGTAACGGTTGCCGTTATTGATTTATTTTCCCTTCTGCAGTTCCTTAGCTGAAAATGGTGCGGTTGGAACTACTTTAAGAAATTGGGACATTAACTACAATTTCACTCGTAAGTGATGCTTGTTTTAGCCCCCAAAAAATACTTCTCTTTTGCCCAAACAGTGTATAGAGTAGACTTGTTTGCTTTTCAGTTGAAAAAAAACTATTTTCTCTGTGTTTTCTCTTTGCAGACAGTGGTGTTATTCTATCACTTTCCAGCAAGATTTCATTGAGGTTTTTCCGCTTTTAGAGGTAAGCTAGTAGTGTTCTGTAGCAGGCTTTTAGTAAAAAAACAATTGAGTGTCAGTTAATAAGGATGTGTTGTTTGTTTTTTACAGTTATTTTGGTCCTGAAGAGAGCCCCTTAAGAAGTGGGCTCGAAACGTGTCGACCTTGCGTATTGTTCACAGACAATCTTAGGGCTAATGCCTATAGCTGCTTTTGTGCACTGTGATTTGTATTGAAGAATTTATAAAGGTGTGATATATGTTTCTGTTTGCGCATTATAAAGGACTATTGTTTGGAATAGGTGATGTTTGGTGGTTATCCCTGACACTAGATTTTTTTCAAATGGACAGTTCAGTCAGGGTGTGCTAGTTATTGTAGAGGTTTATTTGGAGTTGACTATGGGTTATAAATGTGGATTGAATGTGATATGTAAGTAGAAAGTAAGACTAGTTGAGTGAGTGATGTTATTTTGTAATCAAAAATATGGTCGGTTGTTTTAATATGTATTTGTGCAATGTAGTTTTTGTGTTAAAAAAAATTAAATAATTTTGAAACTCAAAATGTAAAAATTGTTTAAATAAATTCAAATTAAGCAAAAGGTTGCTAAAGGATGCTGTAGTTTTTTGTTGGCACCAGTGAAGTTAAAGTGGCATGGATTATCAGTATTCGCATCTTCTTGTGGTTTTGGGTCATAAACGGCACTCGAAGCCTATGCATAGCAGGTTAGAAAGAGAAGACCTGCAGGACTCCACAGCCTTTCCAGTTAGGTATCTTGGTTAATGAATTAAGCCAGAAAGATTGAAGACTAGCTTCATGAAAGTGACGTGCCATAAGATACTTGTCAGACTGCTTAGCCAATTTGAGATCCTAAAATATTTTAACCTCTCTGGCAGAAAAGCTACAAATGTTAGTTTTCTGTAGGTGCAACTCAATTCTTCCAATTAGCTTCAGAAAAGAGTGGTATTCCCTCACTGTCTCTTAGCCAATTTTAATCATTTGAGAAAGAGATTATTTTCTTCAGACGATTATTTTTTTATTTCAATTTTGTTTTTTTTAAACCATTGATTCTGGCATGATTGTGAATGTTCCTGATGCATTTTTGTGCATTTCTTTTAGTTTGCACTTTGTTATGTGGATATTAACTTTAGGAAATGGACTATAGATTGAACTAAAAGCACATTCATTTGGATATTTGGCCTAAATGTTTTTCAACTCAAAGGAACTTGCAATTTGTCATGTCACAAGGAGATGTCAGCAGGGAACTTCATTTTTCAACTCTTTCTAAACATGCTAGAAGATGAGCGATGTAACTTAATTTGCTCATCTGTTTATGACATGTAGCTGATAAACCACACAACTAGAACGTCTTTTCACTGATACTCAATTCTTATCTTAACTTTTGAACTGGCCTCAAACTGATATGGGGAATTTCCACGACTAAGCAATTTTGTATGAAGTCACATAAGCTCTGCTTTGAGTTTTGTATAAATATATCAGAGTAAGTATTGATCTTTGGCCAGTCTGCTCCGAGTGTGAGTTGTATATTGTTCCCGCCTATGTAATAAATGACTGAAAAAGTCTGCCTCCGTCTTCTCGCACTTTAATTGATCATGGAGAGAGTGGTGATAACGAAAGCGTAGAAGTGTTCTTTCCACAGTTACCAGCAGTTCAGAATCAATGGTAATAGCATATCCTAAATGCCCATTTTGCAAATAGGAAATGCTATGTACATCGGGTTAGGAAATTACAAATAGGAAATCACTATTTGGGATTTCCTATATTGGTATTCGGTATGGAAACTTTATTCGATAAAAAATCATCATAAAAGTATACAAATTTACAATTCAATACAATACAATAATACAGATAAAAACATAAACCCACCAATACTAAAATACAGACAGCAGCCACTATTTCGCTTTTGCTAGTTTGGTAAAGGGAATAAAGAACACAATCAATGTCATAGAAGCTTGCTGCCAAGGGCCTTCCAGTAGTTAGATAGAATGAGGGAGGGCCTTAACACGCCTCATACGAGTCAACCATGCACTGCCCAAGAACTTGGCAACTCCACACACCATGGCAGTGGAAGTCGTGTCGGTACAAAGAATCCGCAGGGCCATTTTGTGACATCTGAGGCCCAGCCCCTTGCATAATGGCTTTAACCATGTTCTTCTGGCTACCCTATACGCTGGACAGGCAAAAAAGAGATGCGCTACAGACTCATTTGGTATATTGGTATTCCCAAAATGCGATTTCTACTGGGTAGTAATTGCACTTTGCGATGACACATATGCCTTTCATACCTACCGAAAGGCAATTTAGCATTTCTTATTGGCCGAAATAGTGATTCGGACGTTTTAAGAAAGACTAAATACATTTGTACATATGAATTAGTTTAAAATATATTTAGGATTGACTAATTTGTAGTGTCTTCTGATATTTTATGATGGGACACTTTTGACTCCTAATGGACTCTGTAGACAGGTGATGTATGTGTTAGAGTGCAATGCCATGAAGGCTTATTTTAGACTATTGAGTTCACAGTCACAAGCAGCCGAATAAAGATGTGCAATACTAGGCTCTGTGTGTGGTGTGGTCATTGACGGGTACCCAGGCTGGAAAGATGCTACAAATGGCAACAACATAGGGGATAAGTAACTCGACCATGCTCTGCCAGAGAGTTTACCGTGGTCCAGGCAAACTGCTTGTGCATGTCACATGTCTTACTGTCGAAGAACGGAATAGACAATTCATGCATGTGGAGTCAAAGCACAACTCCAGCCGCTGTAAAGTGTAAGTGAAGACAATGTAAGCGTTGCAAAAAATTTACACATTGATGATCGATAACCTGCTAGTCATGCCATTATAAAGGTACCACGCTGCCACACAAGATAAAATTGTATAATATAGGGAGTGATAACGTTGAAAGCGGATTTAACTTGGTTTATGAAGCGCAGCCGCTGATATTCATAACTTGCAAAATAATAATGTGAAAAGACGCGCTGCAAGGTGGAGATCAACTAGGTGTTGCAAAATGCAAATTGACATTCAGACAAAAAGAAATAAATGACTTACTGAATGGCCTGAAGAGAGTCATCATATTCATGTACTCTGTGAAGTTGGATCAAGGAGAAGTGTTTGGGTTGTGCTAACGGAGCCGTCCATATCAGAAGCAATCCAGTCACAAAGTTGCTGAGTGGATCTCAGCACAACTTCACAGGTCATCAGAAAATAAGTAGCCAAGAATGACTCTCGGAGTAGTGACATTTTTCAGATGGCTACATAGAAAGTAAAATGTTTCTGGCCAGCACGTCGCAAGGTCGCACAGATGTGTTGCAGATACCCAGTCACAGAGATCCACCTGAGGTGTCATTAAGTTCACACTGGTCTACAACACTGCTGAGTGTCTGAAACCACCACTACCTTTCGATACTGCCATAAAACAAAATATGGGCGATCAATGGTTTGTGTGGATAGAGACATTTGGGGCCATATGTATCAAAATCCTCTTTTGCGATTCTCAAAGAGCGTTTTTTTGCGAATCGCTATTTGAGAATTGCAAAACGCTATGTATGTAGGATTTGCAATACATTTTGAGAATCCTACATATTCCTTAATTGCGAATCTCAAATTGCGATTCACAATTAAGGAATACCTCCCCATTCATTCCTATGGGCCTAGAGGCCCATAGGAATTAATGGGAAGACATTCTCAATTTGCGATTAGCAATTAGAGAATCGCAAATTGAGAATGCAATTTCAAGGGTACAAGGGTGTCAAAAGGACAACCTGTTGCACCCCTGAAATAAGCATGGGTGCATATGTGGCGCACATACATGCCCCAAGGGCATGTATGTACTTCACATTGCACTTTGAAAAATGCAAAAAAGTGCATTTTTTAAAGAAATCGCAAATTACCACCAACTTGAAGTTGGTGGTAATTTGCGATTCCTTAAGGCCAAATTGCACTTTTTTGGTGCTTCTTACATTGCATTTAAGGAATCGCAAAATTTGCGATTCGTTAAATGCAATTGCAAAATAAGGAATAGCAAATTTTGCGATTCCTTATTTTGCACGCAGATTTGCCTTCATACATACCACTTAGCAAAATTGCGATCGCAAACGCCGAAATTCTGCGAATTTCGCCATTTGCGATCGCAATTTTGCTTGATACATATGGCCCTTGATGATTTCATTGATGCACTTGAAGAAACTGATAACAAAAATATCAATTTTCTAAAAAATCATGCTGGTGATAGTGTGAAAGAAGTTATAAAGAAAATGCTGATATTGATATTCTCATCAAACACTCATCAAACACTGTTAGTTCAATTAATTTAATGATGAAGAGGCTAAGCGACTTAGAGTTATTCATCGATTTATGTCAGATTCATTCAGGTTATCTCTTAGGACCTGATTATGAGTTTGGCAGTCCATTGAACCGTCGAACATGTGGTGGAGGTGCGGTAGTGGTCGGGGACTGCCGCACTAGCGGTCTGACCATCATATTATGAATACGGCAGCTGGACCTCCATCGTGCGGCAGTCTGGGCAGCAATATGCTTGGCGTGCCACGACGGCACCACCAAGCATACTACGAGTTTCCCCAACCTCAGCTTTTTCATGGCGGTGAGCCCACCATGAAAAAACTGGTGGTGGGTAACCTTTTGCTCCTGTGCACGGGAATGCATGCAGCGAGGCACATGTTGTGCCCCCCTTTCTGCATGCACCCCTTTTCCTGCACTGCATGGACTGCATGCTATGCGGGAATGGCCTTAGGTATGCCACCCACCCACCAGACAAACTGGAAACTCTTAATATGGTGGCTCCCAGACCGCCAAAGTTATACTCAGGCCCTTAGTCTGGAATGAGTGTTGATGGCTGCCAGAGCTGAGGAGTGTGCTGAAAGACAAGCCACTGACATGGAGGCTGGAAGTGCCCAGAGTGAATCAATTATGAACATAAAAAGTAAGCCAAAGCAAAAGACTGAAAGACACAAAGTGCGGTCTACCACTAAAAAGGAGTTGTGGATATTCATTTCCAAAATGAAGGTAAATGTCCTGCCATTGGACAGATATGTAAAGGCTGTGAGAAAAAGAAAAATTTTGTGACAGTTTGTAAAGTGAAGGGAAAAAAGTGCATCACAGTGCCATGACAAAATGACCTCCAGAACTTTCCAGAGGCAACATTCAATGAACCTTCACATGGTCAAGCTGCAACATCAATTGAGGCAAATTGACACTGAATGAAGTCATCTAAATCTTCATCAAACAGTTTGTCTGCCTAAATATCAAGTGAAAGTCAGGAAGAAGGTTGTGCCATGTCAATGTTTACCTCAGAAGAAACACATGCATGTCAGACTGGCTGCATGGGAGGAAAAATATTAGTCAAAGAAAAGTCGACGAGCCAAAGTACCAAAGTCATACAAACATCGTCCAAAAATTAGGTAAAAAATAAATTACTGCTAGGTACCTCTTATCCTCAAATGTGGTGCATCGATATACATAATGTCTGAAGAGAAATACAATGTATTGTCTCCATTGCCTTGACTTACGCCATTGAAAACCAAAGTGTATACTAGGGCTGCACCAACACTCATTAAAAGTCAAAGTTCATTTGTAGCGACATTGAAACCCAAGAAATAAAAGGTGCAAGCACCCATCCATGTGCTTTAAAGTACATCAGCAAGTGCCTGTCTGCTCAGTTTCTGTACCGCTACTAATATGGGACTTATTTCTGTGAAATACAATATTAATGCTCACCACAAAATAGTCAGTGAATTTCCTTCATTGTTTCATGGTTTAGGAGAGCTAAAGACTAGGAAAGGAAGGTTACACACTAATGATGATGTTTGTCCTAATGCTCAGAGTCATAGACAAGTTGTTTTTCATTTACAAGAAGCTGTTGAAAAAGAACTTCATTACTTCAGCATGACATTATTGAGAATTTAACGAAAACTACATCAAGGTCCATATACTGCTGACTCGATAATGCAAATGAATGTTACCCTTGATTTAGATAAAGGCTATCATTAGTTGGACTCGAAGAAGATTTCAGGTATATTGCAACCTTTTCTACACATATCGGTCTGTTTTGATACAAAAGACTCCGTTTTAGTGTATCATCAGCTGCATACCTTTTCCAATACGTCATTCTATGTGTCATATTGCCGGTTGTGAATGCATTCAGCTATAGCAATCACATATTGATTTTCAGGTCTACACAGAAGGAGTTCTGATAAAGCTCTCACCCAAGTATGTCACTTGCGGAGTGATGATGGCCTGACTTTTGAACACAGACAGGTGTGAGTTTCACAAGACAAAGTTAGAATTCTTGGGCCATATCTTTTCTGATGGGGCTATGACACCTGATCCTGCAAAAGTACAAGCAGTGTCAAATGCTGATTCCCCACAATATGTTTCTATGAAACGTGTTATTTCTGGGCATGGACAGTTACTGTGCTAGAAACATACGAGGCTTTGCTACAATAAGTGCTCCCTTATGAGAGTTAACAAGGAAAAGGTTTTAATTTTAGTGGTCACAAGAATGTGAGAGACGTTTCAAGAAAATCAAACACACCATTAAAACTGCTACTGCAATAGCCTATTTCAATTCAAAGCTTCATAAAGAGGTAATTGTTGACACTAGCCCAGTTGGGTTAGGCGCTATCCTGGCACAGCATAGTGGACACCCCCATGCTCAAAGCCATATTGTGGCATACGCCAGTAGATGTTTGTTCCAATCAGAACATGCTTACTCTCATCATAGAAAAAAAATGTGGCCAAGGTATGGGCTTGTGAACATTTCCATGTCTTCCTGAATGGAAAGCCTTTTTCGCTGCTAACTGATCATCATGCTTTATTAACTATCTTTGACAATCCAAAAGGCAAGATGCCTCCTCGCATTAAACGGTGGGGACTTCAATTACAAGAGTATGATTACACCTTTGTACATTGTCCAGGGAAGAATCAAAACCCTGCTGACTACTTCTCCAGAGTGCCTCTTGAATGTCAAAGCCAAGCTGAAGCCTAAATTAATTTAATCCAAAAGTCAAATACACCAGCTGCCATATCTTTAGCCCAGATCACCACTGCCATGAGCCATGATAGTGACATACTGGAGATATAATTATAAATCGGTCATGCAACCGACACGCTCGATCTCTCACCAGTGATGGTGAATATCAAAAGTACAAAAAGTTTAAGGATGAACTGTCTGTAACTTAAAAAGGAGCTATATTGCAAGGGTTGAGAATCCTAATTCCGAAGAGTTTATGAGAGAAATGTATTGAACCAGTTCATGAAGAACATCATTGTATTGGTGCCACCAAGAGAGCTCTTCGAGATTGAGTTTGGTTTCCACATTTAGATGAGAAGGCTGAAAAGGAACTTAAGGCCTGTCTTCTCTGTAACTGCCTCTCTACAAACATTGCTCAACATACTCATACCATGTCAGAACTACCTAAGCATGCATGGGAGAGGATAGCTATCGATTTCTATTTCTACTTGATAATAGACATCATCTGATCTTGAATCCACAACTCATGAGCGAGTGATTGAGAGACTTGATTGTATTTTTGCAACATGGGGCGTTCCAGCCACTTAGAAATCTGATAATGGCCTTCTGTTCAACAGTGGAGAATTCAAGGATTTTCTGAAGCATCTTAATGAAAAGAATAAGAAAGTACACCTTTGTGGCCGCAGGCCAACAGACTTGTTGAGCATTTTATGAGTACACTAAAGAAAGCAGTACAGCATGCAAGTCTTGAGAGGCTCAATTTAAAGACTGTGTTGAATTCTACCCTACAAGTCTATCAATCAACACCTCACTTGACCACAGACAAAACTCCTGTGACTTTGAAATTTGGGAGAGCAATGACATCCAAGTTACCTCAATGGGCCAACAAAAGAGAAGTAGGTAAGAATACAACTCGAATGAAAGACCTGGTTAACAATGAACAATGAAAGCCTATGCTGTCAATAGGTTACATGCAAAGAACATTGAGCTTGAGACAGGAGATGTAGAGATCGCTTTCCAATGGCAAAGGAGAGCATGTGGTGTTCCATATGATGCTGCATCTTTCCACATTGTGTCCACCAATGGACATATGGTGACTGCCCAGCGTTTCGGGAAGTCTGTTACCCAAGACTCTTCTCACTTTTGGCATTTTATTCATCAATCTTCTGATCAAGATGGTGAAAGAAAGACTGAACCTAAAATCCCAGCGTTGGACCTGCCCCCAAACCTTTTGCCTCCTATTTTTCTGACCATTTTTTGTTGGCTTTAGGACTTTGAGTACCTAGAAAAGTTCTCAGTGTGTGCACAGGGACTGTAAATCAAATGCTACTAGTGGGCTTGCAGCACTGATTGTACCACCCACACAAGTAGCCTTTCAAATGTGTCTCAGACCTGCCACTGCAGTGTCTGCACGTGCAGTTTTTAACTGCCATGTCTACCTGGCAAGTGCTCCCACTTGTCAGGCCCTAACCTTCCATTTTATACATGTAAGGCACCTTGTGGCAAATGAAATTGGCCAGATACAAGCCTGCTTTTTAAACTGGGGACACTCACAACATTCAATAAAGGTGGCGCTGTATGTGAGTGATACATTATTTTGAATTCATTGAGAACTACGTTCTCTTTGCACGGTTGGGGATGTCTGTACACTGAGTGAATCATGATCTATCAGTGTTGTCGGTCACACACTGTTTATATTGTTTTTGACCTTCCACCTTAGTGGATTTCTAGCACACACCTTCTTTTCTTTTCCTCTTCTTTTTTGTTAAGGTTAAGAAAGCAACCGATGATCATAACGTGGGCACACTGGCAAGTACCATCCAGTAGCCCTGTGGGTTTGAGCATGTGAGGTGCTTTCTAACCGTTCTCACATTTTTTTATTTCTGTTTGATGAATTTGATATATTTGATATACACGTGGATGTGAGGATTCTTTATCACTGTGGTATCCATGTGTGATATGGTTATTGACAAAATATTTGTTTTAATTGGAGCAGCAAGGACTAATCAGTTCATTGATTGTGAAATGGAACTGTACTAGGAGGGTGTTCTCGAAAGGATATAGTAGCCCCCAGGAGTCTGTGTAAATTGTGACTGACTCCTCTTGGAGATTAGACCTAGTTGTGTTTTCAAGTGCTCCCACTTGCCAGGCCCTAACCTTCCATTTTATACATGTAAGGCACCCCTAAGGTAGGCTCAAGGCACCCCTATGAGTGGAGTAGGGCATGTACTGGTGTGTTTTACATGTACTGATAGTGAGACACTGCCTATTTAATTGTTCACTATTACAAGGCCTGTCTCTCCTATAGGCTATCTTTGGAGCTGCCTTGTAACATCTTACAAGTGTAACTTTTGATTTGGGAAGAGATACAGATTTGGAGTTTAGGTTCCCTGAACTCAGAATTTAAATTTAAAAAAATATATTTTAGTAAAGTTGTTTTTTAAATTGTGTGTTTGAAAAGGCACTTTTAGAAAGTGGGCACTTAATGTTTAACCTTCCTGTGCCCTGCCTGCCTATGGAATCAACATTTGGTTTAGACTGATAGGGGCTGGTTTGTGTATTCAATCCAGGCACTAATACAAAGGGAGGTGAGGTGTGCCCTGCATATGTTGATGAGTCTTCCTGGGCTAGAGTGGTGGGAGGAGTTCCCACTAATACCTGAATAGGCTGTGGCTGCCTTGCGCAATGCTGTATCCACCTCCTGTAGTGTGGCTGGACCAAGGAGGACAGAACTGTTTTTTACTGAGCAAGAGAGACTCTCTTACAAAAGCTTCAATGTGAAAAAGTGGCATAAGCATCAGACCTAAAACCCCAGACTTTTAGATTGTTTCTGTACTAAGAGGACACTGCCAAGAAGAAGAGATGAAGAGCTGCCAAGAGGGATACTGCCCTTTTGCTGTGTGTTGCTTTGCTGGGTTGGCTTGCAGCTGATGCTGAGGTCATTGGGCAGTGGAAAGGACTACACATTTGCTATGCTGTGTTATCCTGCTTAAGAAGATTCTCCAAAGGCTTGAAGTAGAGCTTGCCTCCTGTTAAGAAGTCTCAGGAACACAAAGACTTCACCTAAAGCATCCTTGAACTTCACTGCTGGGAGTTCTGACCTGCCTTGTGGTGCCAAATCCAGGTCTGGGCCCTTGGAGGTTGTTCCTGCTGCATGGATCCACAAAGAATGGATTGCCATTCCCGAAATTCACAACGCACTGCTCCGTGCAACCCAAGAAATCCAAGAAGTGCCTGCCAGCAGCCCAAAGAATTGCTACATGCTGAGTCCAGTGCAATGCTCTAAAAAAGAAAGGTCTGAGACCACTGACTCCAATGCAGGCCCTGCTGTGAGGTTAAAAGAAATTACGCATCGTGGGACCACGGCTGAAGAATTGATGCATCAATTTCCCCTACAGTCAGGATTTGACGCAGCACGTCTCCTACGTGCAGCAGAACTGTTGCATCCCGTCCCCAAGGATTCAGGAACTGACGCATTGCTGTGTTTTCTGATTCTTCCCTCCTCTGCGGCTGTTTTGCCTTGGGGATTTTGACACATTTGAGGTACTTTGTGCAGAAATCACACATTCATAGATTTCTATGGACAGAATTGGTTGAAATCTTTGAAAAGTCATATTTCGAATTGTGTATGTTGGATTTTTGTCGTTTTGGTCTTGTTTGGTTTAGATAAAGATATTTTATGTTTCGAAACTGGTGTGATGTCCATTTGTAGTGTTTTCACTGTTTGTGTTTTGTACAAATACTTTACACATTGCCTCTGATATAAGCTTGTCTTCTTGTGCCAAGCTACCAAGGGAGTGATCAGGGGTAGTCTAAGTTTCAAACTCCCTTATCCTGACTAGAAGGAAGTGTCCCTACTTCGACAGTGTGCAAACCACAGCTTCCAACTAGAGACACCCATTTGTAACACCCAGTGACTGCTGTTATTTCTTTACCACCTTCGAAGATCTCTGACAGTGAAGATCACAGCTCCCAGCTTCCAGTAACCAGATCAGGTTGAATAATTAAATCATCAAGAAGGTTGATTGAAGTAAGGTAATTATGGATATTTTTTTTAAAACTTTTAAACTGCTTTCATTTTTTGTTTACCAGAGGAGGAGACATAGTGTCTTGCCATATTTTAAAACAGAACCTTTCTGGCTCCTAGTGGACTGCGTAGAGCTGTGACGTAGGTGTCGGATCGCAATGCCATGAAAGCTTGTTTTAGAATGTTGAGTTTGCAGTTACACGCAGCCAAATAAAGACGTATAATACTAAGCTCCGTGTGTGGCGTGGCCATTGGCAGGTACCCAGGATGTGCAGACGCTACATAATTGAATTAGCTTGATGCAAACGTTACATGGAGAGGTGGATGTTTTAGAAAAGGAAAACATTTATTAAATGACCAAAGCTCATTTTGTATCCGGCAAGTCTTCCTCCTCTCTTTATTCTATTTATCTAATTCTTATTAGATGTTTTCTATTAAACCTATTTTTAAGATTAGAAAGAATGATCTCACGAGCTGGAAATCAAACAGAAACAGCTACTCGAAATGTTTCAAAAAAAGAATTGTACTACAGAAGGCAGTGCAAATAGTGAGGGCAATCACATGTGCAAATTACTATAGCTCTCCACCAGGCAAAAACATGATTACCTTCATCATAACATACTTAAAAACGAAATACTATAATCCATTAACTTTAGAATAGTGTAATGCAATATAAAATATCAGCCTTTCTGAAAATACTCGATGTTATACTAATGAACAGAAAGATCTAGAGAATTAGGAATTATTGAATGAAAATGTACTTTTCATGTCATTGCAAAGTGACCGTGCATTAGCCTATCCATTTACGTCTACCAAAAAAACAACGTTTAACCTGTTGTGTCCAAATAATTATTCCAAGGGCCACACTTACCACTGGCCCGCAATATTAAGTAAAATAAGGAGCAGTTGGCAACGTGGAAGGTTCAAACGTTTATTAGCCACCATAGATCTTTATATAGAGGAGCCTCGTCGATCCTCACCCATCAGGTGCGCCGAGGAAGACTGCTGGCTCCTTGACAGTAACACACTTTTATACATTGTCAGCATAGCATACAAAACCTTATATGTGGAAAAGTACCAGTTAGTCCTGGCGCCCCTAATGAGCTCATGCCTATTTCTAGTTTCGGTTACACATACAAAGGGTTACTATCTTTACAGAGAAGGTCGGAAGGGTGACTCCCTTCTCGTCCCAGGTCTAGAGGAATTCGCTTGATACTCCCTTTTAGCAGATGTGACCTTGCTTCTCAGCAACTCTGTCTGTCTCCTAATAATTACCGAAGAAGGGGGAAGGCAGATGGTGTGCAAAAGGGTCACGTGACTCCCAAGCGAAAGAGCCGCAATCCAAGATGGAGGCGGTTTGGTTCTCGGCCCTTTTGTCATGCTAAACGTAACGGGGATTTCGATCCTTTGAATGCACCATGGCTAAGCATACCATCATTAGATATACTGCGCTAATCATACCATAATGACTTGAATACCTCAGAACGGCCCTTTTAGCGCAGCATAGCTAATAACGAAGTCAGTCTTCAAAAATACCCTCATCAATCTGCATTAAATCATGCATCTCCTTCTGAGTCCGCTGAGCATCTATCCTGGTTTGGACGGGCGTGGGTTTAGGAATGGATCGGCGAACCTGAGCAGCACAATATGCACAGCAGGCAGGCCCGCACTGTAGACAAATGCAACAGGTGAAAAGGAACCCCACTACTCCCAGGAGAATCATAAATAACTTCCATCCCCAGGTGGTCACCAGATCCCAAAACCACCCGGACAAGGACCAAGTACCAGTCTCGGTGTGAATTTCAGAGGCCAGTCGATGCAGTTTCTGGATGGCTAGATGGACGGAAGGGGCGGAGTCAGGTATATATACACAACAGGAACTGCCGATGACTCTACAAGCTCCTCCACGATCAGCTAAGATAACATCTAAAACAAGACGATTTTGAAGGGTCACGAGCCGGGTCCCCTGGAGCTCCACCGTGATATTAGTTAATATCCCTGCAGTAGTATTAACCACCCCTTCCACCACTCTGGATAACCTCCTAACTTCTTTACTATTGAGGATGGGTCCCCATATGGGCAACGCCCCTTTTATGATATCAACGAAGTGTTGGGCTGGAGTGTCAGTCTGGTCAGTGGCATCATTACTGGCGGCTTCAGCTTTCAGGCTCCGCCGATTTAAGGAATGAGACTTATGATAATCAGAAGGAGCTATGTAAACTGGTGGGTAAAGGAAAGATAAGTAACACCTACCTGTCCATCCTCTGGGTAGCCAAGTGTATGCGTTTTCACCGCACACAAAATAAACATTGGGAGGGGTGAGTGTTGGGGGGCTACTAAATGTCTGCAATCTATAAGTATAATTACATCTACTATACCCGACAAACAAATGTCCAGTACCCTGCACACAGAAAGAGGAGGATGTATTCAACACCGGGACCGGAATGATTTTCTCATCTGAGACATTCCGCTCCTGGAAGTATTTGAAATACTCAGTAAAGTTAAAAGTCATGAAATCCAGTACCTCATCCCTCAACCAGGTATCGTTTTCATGATCAGTGTATACATTCATGCAGGCGGTGGGGTCAAGGGTACCATCCGTTCCCTCAGCATTAGGGGTAAAACCTTGGTGTTTCTCTATATCTGCTAGAATCAAAGCATAATCCTTCTCTGAGAATCGACGTCCATCTATAGTGTAGTGCTCGTACAACATGGATAACATTTTAAACCAAGCTTCGCAACTACCTAAATAAGATAAGGGCACTGATATAAACAAATCTTGCTTATGCATCACTGAAGGAAGAAGCCCACAGACCCAACAATCAGTAACATTTGTGGAGCTATGAGTCTGGTGCAGCATTTCAATGAAAGCATTATGTACATATGTCTGTCGGTGTCTTTCCTTATGAGGGGCAAAAGTCTGGAAATGATGTTCCTTAGGGGCAGGAGTAGACATTATCAAGGTGTGTACAGGATGACGAAACTCTAGATATATGAACAAACCTAAACATAGTGCAAATGATACGATCAATATAGAAATGAAAACAACTTTAACACGCAAGCTCCATGAGGAGAACATTGGCAATGCGGGGGAACGGCACGGGGTACGATAGGACGCCCATCTTCAGGGACAAAACGAGCAAAAGGGTACATTTCCTCACTAGAAGTCCAATATAATCTCGGGAAAAGGGGGTCTACAAGCAGTCCGACCTGCCGGAGGGTGCTTCTTTCCTGTGTCCGTATAGAGCCTCACAGGCAGACTCCTAATGTTCAGAAAAAACAAAAAGGTAAAAAGGACAAAAACTTCTCGCGTTGGAGTCACACTTGACGCAACTCGTGTTGGAAAGAGACCTCCACCTGGGCCCCTCCGTTCATCCGATCAATGTCTCTATCTTCGTTCTGAACAGAGCTCTACTTAAAGTTCCATGCTCTCAACGAGTTCAGTCCAGTGTTCCAATAATCCTCAGGTCTCTGCCACGGCCCCCAGCTGCACTTGCCGGGGCCAGACCTGGGATTGTCTATTTCCGGGGCCGCAGGTGATATCGATCCCGACCAGGGGTTTCGGGATTCGCAAACAAGGTGGGCACAGTGGGGCCAGACGAGGAGCTGGGCTCCCAACCAGATGCTTCACTTTGGACGGTTGGGTGGCAACAGAAAGGGGTCTCCACGCTCACAGCAGTCTCCCCTTGCCCGTCAGCCTCTCTGCGGGTGTCCGGGGAAAGCGACTCTTCTGTGCTGGGTTCACCTTGAGTTGGCTGACCTTCCTCCTGGTCAAGTTGCTCCCTGGGCAATGGGAGGGGAACTCGCTTAAGATGGGAGATATGGATCCAGTGCTGCTTCCCTTCGACTTTCACCGCTGTTTGCGTGGCCAGGAGCACCTGGTACAGCCGGGACCAGCGCGGATCCAAACTCGACTTCCGTTGGTAGTTTCGGACCAGGACCCACTGTCCCGGTTCTACGCTGTGTCCAGGACCCTCCGGCAGGGGCTGCAGTGCGGCAGATATCTGTTGATGAATGGAACGAAGATCTTTAGTCAAAACATACAAATAGTCAGTCAACATAGGATGGTCAATGTCCCTGAAAGATTTGGGCCGGGGTACTCCCCATACGTTGGCAGGTCTGCCAAAAATTACTTCATAAGGGGAGATACCGCTCCGTGAATGGGGAGTAGTTCTTACAGACAACAGGGCCAGAGGCAGGAGATCGGGCCATTTTAATCCTGTCGTGTCCTGAAGCTTAGCCAATCTCAACTTCAAAATCCCATTATATTTCTCAACCAAACCCGCTGACTGAGGATGTCGGGCTGCATGAAACTTCTGCCGGATGGACAGACCCTTGCATACATACTTAACTAGGTTAGCATTAAAATGTGTCCCGTTGTCACTCCAAATCACCCGTGGCAACCCGTATCGAGGAAAGAACTCTTTCACCAGAGCTTTCGCAGTTGCCAGAGCAGTATTCTCCTTCGTGGGATACGCCTCCACCCATTTACTAAAGGTACAAATCACCACTAGCACGTATTTCAGATTGTTAACTCGCTCTAGCTGTATGTAATCCATTTGGAGTACTTCGAAAGGCAGAGTGGGTGGTGCAAAACTACCCGCCAGGACGGGAATACTGACCCCAGGATTATGCTGGAGACAAATTATACAATGCTGGACCAAGTTCCTAGCTGTCTTATGTATATTAACATTATACCAGACAGGATCCAATATGGCACAGATGGCCTGAACTCCCACATGCGAAGGTCCGTGTGCCATGGTCACTACCGCATTTACAAATGCGTTCGGCAGTAACCATCTACACCTCTCTGACAGATCAGTCCAACATCCATTCTCATCAAGCCTCCCCACTTGCTCTTGCCAGTATGTCAGTTCTTCCGGGGTCACCTCTTTCTGTAGCTCTTTCACGCTATCTATGGTGTTATTAAAAACTCCTGCTTCTATCATTCTGGTTACTACAAGCATGGAAGTGGTATCAGACTGGGCCCGTTTCCTTGGCGATCCGGTCTGCAAAGAAATTTCCCCTCCCCACTTCATCAGTTATAACTTTGTGTGCACTGCATTTGACTATAGCCAGGGTCTTGGGCAATGTTAATGCGGCTAGTAACCGTTCAACTAACGGCCCATTCTTTATTTTCTCACCATGGGATGTCAGGAATCCTCTTTCCGCCCATAACCTCCCGAAGCTATGTGCTACACCGAACGCATACTGGCTGTCGGTGTAGACATTTAGCCTGATGCCTTTCCCTAACTCGCAGGCCCTGAATAATGCAATCAATTCGGCCGCCTGGGCCGACGGTATGGTATCTTTGCTGCCTCAACTACCGTTTGCAGAGTAGTGATCGCATAAGCCGCAGCTGTCGTACCATCCGGTAACCTGAAGCATGACCCATCTACATACAATTCCCCTTGGGCATCAGATAGTGGGGTGTCAGTTAGGTCTATCCGGCCCTTGGTTTCTTCTTCAGTTCGAAAGATACAATCATGTACGTCTTGTCCACCGCCTCCCGAAGGGAGGGGTAACAGCGTGGCAGGGTTCAAATTAACACATCTCTTGATCGTTATATGAGGTGCAAACAGGGTCAATTCGTACCCTGTAAGTCGCGCACTAGTTAAGTGCTGTGTCTGTGTCCTGTTTAATAATACGTCCACAGCATGAGGCACCATCACTGTTAGATCCGTATTCAGGACTAGCCCTTCCGATTGTCTGATTGCTATGGCAACTGCCGCTGTAGCCCTCAGACAACTGGGAAGTGCTCTGGCGACATTGTCCAAAACCGCCGAGAAATATGCACAAGGCCTTTGCTTACCACCAAAGTCTTGTGTCAACACTGAAAGAGAACAACCGTCCACCTCATGCACGTAGAGCACAAAAGGTTTCTGGTAGTCAGGGGTGCCAAGCACAGGAGCAGAGCAAAGAGCAGCTTTCAGAGCGGAAAAAGCCGTCTGGCATTCATCAGTCCAGGGTAAAGGTTCATGCACATCCTTCGTAGTTAGATACAGGAAAGGTTTAGTCAAGAGAGAATAGTTAGCAATCCATTGGCGACAGTAGGAGGTTATGCCAAGCAAAGCGCGGACATCACGTTGCGTGCGAGGAACAGGCATGTTAGTTATGGTTGCGATGCGCTCAGAAGTCAACCGTCTTCCCTCCTTCGACAGGAGATGACCGAGATAGGTCACCTCCGGTCGACAATATTGAAATTTAGAGAGCGACACCTTGTTACCGTGAGTGGCCAGATGTCGTAGCAGGGTAACCGTGGCATCACGGCAACCATGTTCTGTATCAGAAGCCACAAGGAGGTCGTCGACATACTGCAATAGGACATTACCTGGGGGCAATTGTAAAGAGTCTAATACCCTCTTCAGGGCTTGGCTGTAAATACTAGGACTTTCGGTGTACCCCTGGGGGGCGCGACAGAATCTAAAGCTGCGGCCTCCCAATGAGAAACCAAACAAATGTCTACTCTCTGGATGAATGGGAATACTAAAGAAAGCATTCTTCAGATCAATCACCGAGAAAAATGTGGCAGTGGGAGGAATCATGGTCAAATTGGAATTAATGTCGGGTACCACAGGATACTGGGGTACCACAATCTTATTAATTTCTCGTAGGTCAATCACAAATCGATAGGTATCAGCATAATCAGGGGACTGGGGTACAGGGGCTCGTTTAAGAATCGGAAGAATCGGTCTGTTGCAGATATTGGAAGCCGTTTCCTCCACCACCCCTGTTTTAATCAGATCAGAAATAATGGCCAGTAAAGCACGTTCACCCTCGGGGGCTATTTTGTATTGTGGGATCCTCGGCAATTTAGCATTCTGTTTCAAAGTGATGGACACTGGGGGAATTTGTAGGTACCCGACGTCAGTGTCCCCCAGGGCCCAAAGATCCCTCGGGAGTTTTGCAAGCTCAGGGGGTAAGGAGTCCGTCTTTGAAAAACATTGAATGGAGGGGATAGAGGGATTCCTAATGGTCAGGTAAACTCCATCGGGGGAGCAAAAGATGCGGGCATGTAATCTTTTTAATATATCCATACCCAGGAGATTTTCCCCACACTGGGAGGTGAGGAGGAAAGGTGATTTGATCGTTACTGGTCCCACAGTAAGGGGAAGTGGATTCGAAATGGGGCTTACTACCGGAGTTCCAGAGAACCCCACGAACACATTAGTCTGGCCAGACAGAGCGGCCCCCGGGACCAAGGCACGTGAAACAGAACTGTTCATAGCCCCTGTGTCAACCAAAAACTTACCTGATGCCTCCAGCAATTGTGCATGGACATAAGGTCCAGCTTGATCTATCGGGATTGACACATGCCCCTTACTCTGCCCTCGGCTATCCTATGCTTGCGTGTACCCGGTGTCTCCGTCCGTCACACATCCGTCATGGTAGTATTGTTTACCCTGACTTTGATCGAAATAATTCTGACTATTCTCACCTCGTACCGCCTGTTCTTGTCTCGTGTATCCGCCTCGATGCCCACTTACTCTTCCCCTTCCACGACCCCTAGAAGCAGTGTTCTGCTCATACAATAACGGGCACTGAGCTCTCCAATGCCCCTCCTCCTTGCAGAAAGCACATTGATTTATGCCTAGATCCGTTCGCCCAGTCGTGTGCGTGGGCCCCGCCCCTCTTGGAACGAAATTCTGCAACCCTCTTCCTCTTCCTCTACCCCTCTCCACTTGCTGTAGCAATACTCGTGTCTTCAAATCTTTCGACTTTCTTTCTGTCTTATCCTTGCTCTCGTTTTCCCGATGCTCATAATACTGAGCCATGCTTAGTATCGTGGAAGGCGTGGTGGTCGTCCAGGTACTTTCAGCTGCCTGTAGCCGGGCCGATACCTCGGGTAGCAAATTGGTTACAAATCTATTAACAAATAAATGCACACCCCCCTCAGTGGCCAAGTCCTGTCTGCTGAAATCAATGAATACTCCCTCAAACCTTGTGAAAAAGTCGTATACACTCTCATCCTTCTTTTGCTTACAAGCCGTTAACTTATCCCAATCTACTTTCCTGGGTGGGATCAATGAATGCATATAGGTTATTATTCTTTCCGGCAAGGTCAGTATCTCAGGTCGGGGCTTGTTCCCCGGTTTACGATCTCTATCCCAATTTCTCAGTTGGTCCCATGTCCCACCGAATTCTGTAACATGGTCCTGGTCATGTACCTGGCGCCAAATATCCACCGGCACTAATAAGGCAAAGAATAATTCAATATCCGCCAACGTCATCACTGCTGACGAGGCGGCCTCGGTCAGTTCCTTGTAATATGCAGTGGGGTTTTTTCTGGGATCCGGCAACTGACTTTTTAGGGATAATACCTCACTCCGCTTCCAGGGGGTATAGACCCATTGTTCCTGGAACCGGGCGTCTATTCCCGGGCGGGTAACAACACCGTGGGCATCTACCACTGCGGCAACTTCCGGATGGAAGATAGGGTGTACTTCCCGCATAGGGAACTGGGAGGATCCGGCGGGAAGGGTGGACTGCAAACGAGTTCTATAAGAGACCAGAGTCTGCATCTTCCCATACACTTCTTCCGGCGTCAACTGGGATTTGTGAATCTGATCAAGGATATCATACAATATGGCCGGAGCTCTCCCTTCCTGGTGTACCTGTTCCCATACAGAAATAAGACGGTTGGCCATATGTTCCAGGGCATGCTGTTGCATCACTGGCTCATAGTCTCTCATGGTACTCCAGATATCAGCAAGAGTATAAATAGGATGTCGCATCCACTGGGATGCTTGTGTGGCAATAGTTTCCCTTTCTTCCGTTCCTAAAGCAGAACGAGTGAACAACCTCCTACCCTCCGTTAGACTGGCCGGATGTATTGGAGTAGTCACAGCTGTTACCGGCGTTGTACTCGCGGAGGAGGAGGGCAGAACAGAAGGGGAAGACGTTGACCCCGGCAACAGCTGAGGGGTCCCGGCTGCAGCTGCCGTCAATAAATTAGGCAGTATGGCTAAAACGTCAGACACAGATGTCGACAACCGGGAGAGGTTTGGCAGGGAGGGAGGGGTAGTAGTGGCCGGGGGAGCCGAAACCAAGGCCCCCAGAGACATATCAGGGGCTGGGGCTGAGGCCCCTGACACCTCCGGATATATCCTCTGTGGTACATAAGGGGGCGGTGGCCTGGTGTCCAACAAATCCTCTATTTCATCTTCCGCATTCGGTCGGGTCACATAGCTCTTATCAACCTTTAATCTAAATTCGCGATTCATGCAATCCAATCCCTTTTCTACTCTTTCTCGGTCATAGGCCATAGCTTTCTGAGTAACGTTCTGTCCTGCCTTAGCTCTAGCTACTTTCTCTTCCCTTATTCGCCGTTGTTTTGCCTCCTTCTGCCACGCAATTAGAGCATCGAACATGGCTTGCCTACTTCGCCTAGAAAACAACTGTTCCTGTAGGAACGCAATCTTCTTCTCATCAAACGAACCTGTCTTGGGCCATCGTAACTCCTCATTTCCCTTAGTATACTTATGCCACAGAGTGCAGAACAATAAAGGAGAGATCCCATGTTTGACATACATAAAATGGCTCGGACTGCCTTCCGGTGGGGCGGGTTGGCTCTCAGCTAACCTGGAGTCACTTGTGCGGCAGCAGCAGCCAAAACAATTCAATTTACTGAAACAGGACATTTTGGTTAGTTTTCAGACATGTACACATAAAACAACAATCAGACACGACATACAATCAGTATCAGAGAACCAAGCCCGTCGACTCTGGTTCACAGTCCAGACTCCAAACTGCACGCGGGATTCCTGTCACCCTCCTGGCTCACCACTAAGACCAACCCCCCCCAACGAGGACTTGCCCCGTCGGGAGTATGGCCTGTGGCTACCCAGTCCAGGTCACAGGTCCTTCCACGTGCAATCCGTCTATATTCCTCCGGCGCGCTATTTCTAATCAAATCAATACCATCTGTACGTACTTCGAGTCAAATCACTGTAATGCAAACCTGATCAAGCAAGACACCACTATCCGGTGCGTGCCTTCAAATCAACGAACCGCTGTCCAGCGCGAGCTTCAAACAAATGCAATCAGTGTTCAAATCAAAACAAATGCATCGTTCTCAACGAATGCTCTTAAATCGATCAAATAGCACACCGTCCTCAACGCGTGCTTCAACAAAACATAATGCACCGTTTACAACGCGTGCGTCAAATCAAATCAATCTATACTCACCGGGTGCACCCAGATACGAATGTTCATTCTCCGCTGCCAACTCCTCCTGACCAATTTAGTCCATTTTCTGGGTTAAGCCCGTAGGACCCCGGTGAAGGGTGACTAGCAGCAGGGGACGTACCGAAAAGTCGCGCAGGGTGGGAGAAATCCTCAGGCCCCTCTCCCGTCGACCGGTCAGGACGCCCCCAATCCCACCACCCGAATACGGGGGGGGGGGGTTGACCCTGTCACGGGGTCCCTTCGTGGTCGCCAACTGTTGTGTCCAAATAATTATTCCAAGGGCCACACTTACCACTGGCCCGCAATATTAAGTAAAATAAGGAGCAGTTGGCAACGTGGAAGGTTCAAACGTTTATTAGCCACCATAGATCTCTATATAGAGGAGCCTCGTCGATCCTCACCCATCAGGTGCGCCGAGGAAGACTGCTGGCTCCTTGACAGTAACACACTTTTATACATTGTCAGCATAGCATACAAAACCTTATATGTGGAAAAGTACCAGTTAGTCCTGGCGCCCCTAATGAGCTCATGCCTATTTCTAGTTTCGGTTACACATACAAAGGGTTACTATCTTTACAGAGAAGGTCGGAAGTTTGACTCCCTTCTCGTCCCAGGTCTAGAGGAATTCGCTTGATACTACCTTTTAGCAGATGTGACCTTGCTTCTCAGCAACTCTGTCTGTCTCCTAATAATTACCGAAGAAGGGGGAAGGCAGATGGTGTGCAAAAGGGTCACGTGACTCCCAAGCGAAAGAGCCGCAATCCAAGATGGAGGCGGTTTGGTTCTCGGCCCTTTTGTCATGCTAAACGTAACGGGGATTTCGATCCTTTGAATGCACCATGGCTAAGCATACCATCATTAGATATACTGCGCTAATCATACCATAATGACTTGAATACCTCAAACCACGAAAGAATACACTAGTAAAAATACTCTCCTAAAACAATGTCTGATTTTCGAATTTAATATAAAATTAAGTATAACTTTGAATTACGTTCAATGTATCTGCTATGCGTTGAGATATTATAAAAGCTTTTAATCCAAATCAGCGATCAATAGGCACGTGAGCTTCGAGGCCTGTGTGTCCACATGCTGACAGCGCCCACACCATTGCAGAATGCCCCACATGGAAAGAATGAGATACCTTATATCAGGGCGAGCACTGCATGGGGTTCACAAGACGCAGAGAATATCCTGTATCGAAGGAATACTGCTTCAGCATATTAAAGACGAATGCACCGATGAATGCATGGGATGCACCAGATACATGCATGAAAGGTCAAACACATTCCTATACACAGCACAACTCCACTGATGCTTCTTGCTTTTCTGCCTGATAACTATTTTTATAAAAAAAAAACATTGAATGATCTGCATCCCTGGAAACATATTTATGTGTTTAAAAATTGTAAGGCACAGATTCGATCCTTTCAGAATGATGACCAGATCTTAGGGGCATATTATCAAGACAGGCGATAACATTATCGCAGCTTTAGCGGCAGAAAACTGCCGCTAAAACGGCGATAATGGGCTTGATAATATGCTCTATGAAATTCCAATTGAAGCTCATGTTAGATGTCCTTCACATCTAACATGGCCTTCAATTCGAAATCTCATGGGCATATTATCAGCCCATTATCGCCGTTTTAGCGGCAGTTTTCTGCCGCTAAAGCGGCCATAATTTTATCGCCTGTCTTGATAATATGCCCCATAGATTTAAACAGCGGACGATCATTGGGTTGTCATTTGAAGCATTATGATACAGAATTATACACGTCATGGAATGCGGGTTGGCACGGAGAGCTCCGTGGAGGGGGTAGGTAGAGAGCAGTTGTCAAGCGTGCATATCAGTCAAGGGTTGTACTTGTAAATACTGCATATTAAATAAATGAACATTTATGTGTACCAGGTGTATTTTTAATGGTTATTCCTTGTAAGTGCGCACCCGCAAAGCATTGTTAGAAGCCTTGAGGCGGGGAATAGCATCGGTTTCGGTCATGTGATATTGACTGTCGTTTATTAACTGGATCCAGGAACAATCGCTTTTATAGAAGACGTTGCCACATGATTGAATGCGTTTTCTTTTCCTAAAGGATACTTATCTGAATGATGCATTTAGTATTGAAGACAAAGAATTGATTGGAACATCGGACTAACTCACAGAAATGCAATGATTGATTTATCGACTGATTAATCGTTTCACTGTTCTGTGGCTACTAATTCTGTAGACAGGAAAATCATTTTTTTTAGCGAAACCTAATGAATGTGCTTCATGCTTCAACCCCCCCCCCCCCCAACGATGTATTTTCTACAGATTATAATATGTGCTATAGACAATATAAGATATGAAAAGCATGTTCTTAGGTTTGGATAGTGCAATTCATTCAGCTCATTATTTTCCCAACAAATATTATGATATCTGTAACCACAAGATAATATTTTCCATAAACCGCGACGCCTACTTACAAAATAAATGATGATACTTAATAATATGAATACTTGCCTGACAATTGCAGTGAATGCTGTTTTCCTTTTTGAAATGTATATTTATAAACAAATATGCCCCCTATCTGTAATATCTCACCCTTGTATATCTATGAGCAAAAGTTCATGATACACGCACACTTTCCCTGCGCTTTATCCTGTGTCTTGGCCACAGCTATTGGCTAAGAAATAGGAACTCACGGGCCGCTTCATCAAACAGCCTGGACTCCGCATTTCATCTGGCTGCATATAGTCTCTCCGATTGGCCAGTATAAAATCTGGGCAATGAAACCATTAGCTACACAGTAGGGGGTACGTCACACACTATATGGATGTTACCTGCATCCGTTTTTGAACGCATCTGCAGTTTCCACCCCAGTCCTCAGTACCAAAATATACTGGAGGGATCATGTCCTCTCTACGCTGAAGAAAGCTGTTGAAATGTGAGAGCACAGTGCAGCAGTACCAAGCCAAATTCACATTTTAACGTAACAAGACTTGGTAAATAAAGATTCAACATTTCAAAATTATGACATTCGTATATGATATTATAACTCCCAAAAGATGCACTAAGTCCAAATAGTTCAGGGCTAAGAATCAGCTGCAATACCATTAAAACCCGAGTTGTAAAATAGGTCCAATCTTTCCATGTTTCTAGCGTTTTCATTTTGAGCGACATTCCTACCGAGCTCAGAATACGCCCTTCAGGATGCATATCCTCTCACTCCGGTGTATACTTTAGACATTATGGGGCAGATTTACAAGAAAGTGACGCATCTATAGAGATGTGTCACTTTACTTGCGCCACCCTAAAAAATGCTTGCGCCACAATGGATGCGCCGTATTTACAATACGGCGCACCATGGCGGAAGGATTCACAGATGCGTCAGAAATTCTGATGCATCTGTTGGGGCAAAAGTCACGCATTGCTGGAGTCGTGTCACAAGCACGACGCATCTCCAGCAATGCATTTTATGGCCTATTCCCACTACACTGCATCACTCCTTACGCCTGCTTCAAGCAGGCGTAAGGTTTGACGCAGTGGCGTCCTAAAAGTGACGCAGTGAAATCATGTAGATTTCACTGCGTCACTATTACGAGGCTTTCCTGCTTAGGAACGCCCCCCTGCATACTATGGGGCAGTTTTACAAGCCCCGTACGCCACTTTTGTGCCGCCGTTGCATCACTTTTGTGATGCAGCGGCAGCGCAAAGCCAGCTCCATGCTGCAGGGTATTTACAATGTGACGCATCTAGGGAGTTGCGTCACGTTGTTAAGCCCTGCGCCACATGAAACCTGTGTCAGGTTTCATGTGGGCGTTCCGGCTCGGGGGGGGCGTTCCGGCGCAGGAACGCCTCGGAAAAGTGGCTGAGTGAAATCTACAAGATTTCACTCAGTCACTCTTCCAACCCCGCTGCGTCAAAACCTTGCGCCTGCTTAAGGAGTGATGCAGCACAGCTAGTATAGGGCGCCCCTGAGCAGTGCTGGAGTTGCGTCATGCTTGCGACACAACTCCAGCACTGCGTCACCTTTACGACATCAGATGCATCACGCATCTGTCTATTCTTGCGCCATGGTGCGCTGCATTGTAAATGCGGCACATCCATGGTGGCGCAAAAGGTGTCTACCGTGACGCAAAATAACTGGCGTATCCCTGCTGATATGCAGGGATGCGCCAGTTATTGTAAATCTGCCCCATTATACCTGACCCAGGTATAATGTGATACAGGGCTTTACAATGTGACGCATCTCCTTAGATGCGACGCCGTTGATACAAAAAAAGTGAGGCAATGGCGGCGCAAAGAGGCGCAAGGGGCTTGTAAATCTGCCCCATTGCATCGTATTGTATTTGTAAAACTATAGGGCATCCAGATCGGCCGCCTTTATATTCAGCAGAGCTCGGTTGCCCCGCCACCAGGCATTGAAAAAAACTCTCATGCTTCCAGGTTTTTCTGTATGCCATTTGAAAATTAACTGGTCCTCTTTATAAAAATATATACATCACGACCTTAGGCAAGTATTGGCACGGCCATAGGTCTGGCATGGGTTTTCAGTTATTGTCAGTTCTTTTGGCCTTTTCAAAGCAGCTACATTTGCTGAATTTGCATTTCAGAAGTAGCCCAGCGGGAGCGACATAGCAGCAGAATGAGGCTGCTAGGCATGACCGACAGTAGACTGCTAACAAGGATGTAAACCATCAGAGGAGCAGACCTTTAACTCCCTATCAATTCCTTTGATTTATCCTCATGTGAACTAATGTGTCTTGTTATGAAAATTTTAGTAAAAAAGATTGCTTTTGTATGCAATGTACAAATGAGATAAAGAATGCATTGAGACAAAAAGTATAAGGATTGAATGTGCTTTTGAGATCAGAAATAGTCCATTCTACATTCTAAAGAAAGCTATTCCTAGATTCCTAAAGACACACACAAACAGGCGGGTAAGACTAAAAATTATCCTCTTGGCAGATCCCAGTGATTCACAAAGCCTCTATCCAATGGCTGTGGGGGCTCAGCCAAACAAGCCAATAGTTCAAATGGGGTTTACAAAAAGGATGGCGTCTTCAGACTTTCTGCATTTTATTTTATGTCGTTTGGGTAAAAATCCTATTGCATGAGCACAGGTGCAATGTGAACAAACAGAACACAAGCTGCTGTTTGCGTGACTTGACTCCTCCCTTTCAATATGGGCGGGAGCAGGCATTAATGCAAAAAATAGAGCAAAATGCTGGTCTTGCCTTTTGTGTACTTTTGCATAGTTGTGTGATCAGTTTGTCAAATTTCATCACCCAAATTGTTCCCACTCCTACTAATAAATGAGCATTTATTCCCTACTTGTGCCACTTTCACTAGCACCACAAACCTTCAGAAAATATGCGCGGCATATGTTGGAACTGACAAAGCAGACAGCAATGCTGATAGACGCCAAGGGAGTCAGTCATTGACTATGCTATTCGTGTGCACCTTTGATTTAATTAAATATACATGTATAGCTTGAGATATAAACGTTTCTATTTTTAAAACAATAAGTGCTGGGGCCCAAAGTTTTGCTCAGAAGGAAACAGCTGGCACTGCCCCTGCCGGGCTGCTCCATACTAAAGCTGTGTAATCTTGGATCCATCCATCTCAAGTTTCTTTAATCCACCACCAGACATTCCCTGCCCCCTTATCTCACTCTTTCAGGTTCTAAGTCATCCCTGCCTTCTCACTTTGGCAGCGTTTCCACCTTTCTCTTCCTCCCTCTTTTCCCCTTAGGTGTTTTTCCCTCTCTTAGCCGAGGTCAAAGTCTGATGAGGAAAAATAAATGCTGGTCCCCAAAAATGAGTGCCAGTGGGCCCCTCCTGCACATGCCGGCTAAAATTAGGCACTGGTGGCAGCTAAGAGATTAACAATGGCCAATAATACTCATTAATGATTATTGATGCTTCCAAAGCAATTAACAGGGCAACAGTAGTTGTATATCAGTGCATTATGGGCTTTTAGAACATTGGAATGTGGAGCACTCCATTGTAGACAATGGAGTGCTCCATGCTTCTACGGGCCGGTAAAGGCCTGCAGAGCAACATTCCAATGTTTTACAAAAGCCTCTCGAAGTTTGAGGGGATTTAAATCCCCTCGAGCTTCGAGAAGCCTTTGTTTAATTTGTAAGAACATTCTGCCCTCTAGTGGCAGAATGTTCTAATAGCCTTATAGCCCGTCATAGCAGGGCTATACCGCTATTAAAGTCCCGCTGCTTTCCGAACGCTGCAGCGGGCCTTTAATAGCCGGTATAGCCCGCTACGGCGGGCTATAAGGCTATATTATTGTTGCACTTTTAAGCAACTGTAGGAAATTACCATCTTTTGTGTGGTTTGACTTCAGAGGCCTGCCATATCTGTTTTTCAGGCTGTAGAACTCTATGGACTTCAGCCATGCCAACCAGTAGTAAAGTGCATGTGCTCCCCTTTGTATCATGGTTGAATTGCCTTAAACCTATTTGGCTCATTTAACTTAACGATCAGGCCCTAGTATATTTTATACGGAGTACCCAGGGCCTCTGGTGGACTTGACAGCCTATTCTGCCATCCCATATGGTGGAAGTAAGAACACCAGGACTACAATTGTAGCTTGACTGGTGCAGTGTAAATCCTGTGATTCAACCTTTCAAAATAAACCATTTTGACAGGTCTAAGCCTTTCTTTTAAATGTTGATAAGTCACCCCTAAGCAGGGCTTAGTCCCCAAAACACACGGTGCATGGTTTGTAAGAGTAGGATATGTAGAAGGCTAATATTAGACATGTCCTTACAGTGGCTAGCACCTAAAATCTATTTTCACTGTAGCAAGGCTGATTGTTCCGTGGAGAAACACTGAGATGCGCTATTAAATTAAAAAATTTATATTTTGCTGTGCAACATTTCGAAACATCACTCTAAAACTCTTTGTGATATATATTAAATGTTCGATTTATTGGTGATTTTAGATTTTTAATAAGTATTACGTGCTGAGTATGCCAATGAGTCATTCTCAGCAATGAAAAATTATTTATTTCTTTTTTTTAAATCAGAATTATTTCCTTTTCTAAATCAAACTCGGGACACAAGGGAACAGCTTTCCTCACATCTAGAGTTTAATTGTTTTTGTTTTGCTGTAACACCAGCAAAGACTGATAGCACAATAAAATGAAAGTGATAGGAGACTGTGCAAATGGTCACATGATCTCCAAGCACCAAAGATGATAATTATGGGAGAGAGAGGCTGCCAGGGCATGGGCTTGTGCTCCATCCCTGATGCAGGCCATGTGAGTCTTTCTACGGCCCCCAGGAAAAAGATTGGGGTGGTCACCCCAAATCTGCCCCTCCTCTGTTTGCATGAAACCCACTAGACACCAAGGATTTGTAAATATCAGCATTTTTTGGGGGATGAAGAGCCCCATTAAATGGGCCTGTTCTCCTCTCCACCCTGAGGCCAGTTGCCTGTTTGCCCCCGGGAGGTTGGATTGGGTGTACATCCTCAATGTGCCCCCTTGGGTGACAGAAAGGCAAAGAGACACTAAGGACATGTATAGAACAGTATTTTGGGGGGTGCAGCCCCATGTCATGCACCTATATGCCTCCTTGCCCAGGGCCCAGTTAGCCCTTTTTGCCGACCCTGTTGGCTGATAGGGCTGTTCATCCCAGTCTACATACCCAGGGGGACGGGACACTAAACACCAGGGATTTATAAATGTCAGTATTTTTTGGGAGTGGCGGCTCACAAGCAATTGATTTGTCCTTCTCCCATGCTATGGGACAAATCAGACTTTATGCCCCCCTAGAGGGGCAGGTAGGTTATGTTGTCTCTAATCTGCCCACTTGGGAGGGGGAAGAAGGCACAGCAGACACTAGGAATTTTGAAAAGGCAGCATTCTGGGGGGACAGTGCCCCCAATGGCATGGTTGTGTGGTCCCCCTTCTCCAGGTTCATTTAGTCTTACTGCCCCTCTGCGGGGATGATGGAGATGTTAACACCCATTGTGATCTCTCAGAGGAGGGCAGCAATCCAACCAGACACCAGGCACTTTTGAAAGGCAGTTTTATTTTGGGGGGTACTTCTGTTGCATGGGTCTGTGGTCCCATCTGCCCAGAACCATATGAGTATTTGTGCCCCCCAGGGAAGATGAAGGGGGTGTTGACCTCTGGAGGGTCATCAGTATTTGTTTTTTGGGGTGAGACCTCATGGAATGCGCCTGTGCTCCCCCTGGTCTTGGGACAAATCAGTCTTTCTGCCCCCCGGGCATCCCAAGCCGCAGACCTGGGGGCAGAAAGCCATTAAACACCAGAGAATTGTAGGTGTACTTTTTTGGTAGGGGGTGGCCACTCCATGAGCATGCTCCCTCCACCCTGGGCCCAACAGTCCGATTACCCCCCGGGAGAACATTTGGGAAGTTCTCAATCTTGCACAAGAAGGCGCAGTAGATCACCAGGGAAAATTTGGTTCCAAAACCAGAAGGGGTGAGGGAGCCATCTGCCCAGGCATTCGGCTGTGCCCCTCCCCCAGAATGGACCCAAAAGTATTTTTGGCCACTCCAGGGGAAATTGGAGAAGGTTAGCTTCAATCTGCCCCCTGTGGGGCATAAATCCCACAACACATTCTTTTCACAATGCCCTGTAAACCTTAATCTTTGCCTAAAATCATGAATTTTCCTCGCATTTCTGTGAAGGGGACTTCCCCGTTCTCTGGCAAATTACAAAGTTCCTATCACCCAGCCTTCCCCCACTTGTCATGCTAATATTGGTACCCCAATGTGTGGCTGGGCCTAGCACCTACAACAGAAAGGGCTCCAAAAAGTAAAAGAAGAATTTGGCATAAGGGGTAGAGAAAGTATTTGGGCCCAGGCTTGGTGACCACCCAGGAAAACCTAACAAACTCTTCTGAAAACTAGACACCCGGTGGAGCCCAGGGCGGTGTGCCTCACACAAATTCCAGAAAATGTGTTTACCTACAAAAATTGTGGTAAAAAATATTTTTTTACACAACTGTGCTTGTTCCTAAAAGCTGGGAAGATGGTGATCCTAGCACAGTAAGCCTTTCGTTGATGCCATTTTCAGAAGAAACAAACCATATGCTTTCTTGCACAGCACTTTTTCCCCATTTTTCCGCTAAGCAACTAAAATGTACCTATATTTTGGCTACGTTCTTTGTTCCCTCCAAGGGAATCGATAAACCATGTGTACCCTTAAAATCCACAGGATGGTGGTAAAAAAGGATGAAAATTTGACACTGATCCATTATGTGGAAAAAAGACATGAAGGCCCAAGCGTGGAGTACACCAAAAAGCAAAAATATGACTTAGCACTGGGGGTGGAAATGCCTCAGCAATTAAGGGGTTAAGGAAAAGGTACTATTAGAAATTTGCACCTATACACAATTTTGCAGTAGCGTTTCATTCCTTCTCAAGTCCTGACGAAAGCTAGGTACATAACACCCTAAAGCTGAAACATGTAGACCTGCCATTATATATGGCCTTCATACAGTTATTTGCTTAAAACTGTTTACGCACTGTTTTTTCTCCTGACACTAGGTTAGCACTTAATAAAAATTCTCAGTATCCTGGTAGTCATTTTTAAACATCACCACCTTTTTCCACCAACACTTTTTTGCACTGCAACCCACACACCCATGACTAAAATTTGGAGATAACTCATCTAGGGTTCATCGTTATCACCAATTGATACAAAAAATATTTTTTGTATAATCTGTCAGCTCCCTTCGTTAAGCTAGAAGGTTGTAGCACACAGATATACTTGGGTTTTTACCCAGAAGAATCCTAAAGGATGAATCTTGCCACTCAAGTGGGTGATGGGACTCTATCTTTCATAGAAAGACTCTCCTTAAGCACCAAGTCTGATTGGCTATTGCAGTCTAACTTTTTATCCCAATCCTTTTCTTTTTTTCTTTCTAGACCAGCAGTTTTTTCATTTGTGTTTTTGTTATGTAGGTTGGGGACATAATTCTGCTCGGTCTCTAAATATTTTCCCTTGGACCCCCTTTTTGAATATATTGTGTAGCACTATTAGAAATTTGCCCTTTACCTGCCTAAAGCTTATGGAGGCTAATTTGCATTACCCTCCAGCTGCAGTTCGCCAAGTTCTCAAGCCCTGAATGAGTGTGCAAACTGTTCCCTGATCAAAGACAAAGGCCTAGGTGTGGGTTGATGTTTTCATTCCTCTGGCAGGATGAACAGTTGGGCAGTACCTTGGAAGTTAATTAACTTTAAAGGTGTATCCTCTGTCACCTGACATCTGCATAGACCCCTTCTTTTGTTCCTCAAGTCAGTCAGTCAACTCTCCCAGTGAGGAGAAAGCTGGCCCCAGAACTGGTTTAGAGTGACCACTGTGGAAGGGTTACTAATTTCCCTGGCCACGCCCATTGAGTCAGCGCGCAGGCTCTACACAGGGAAGAAGGTTATCACCATCTTGGATTTAGGCAGAGATTGGCACTGTGGGATTATTTGCTGTAGGGCAAACAGGAGCTCTAGTAAAAGTGTGTAGGGTTACCCCTGAGAACTTTACCCAGTTGGTTAGGGGGAAGCCATGAGTCACACCCACTCACAAGCTAAGTTGAGGCATGAAGGAAGTAGTATCCACTGTGTCACTCTCAGAATGGTATTCGGACAAAATATTGAATCAAAAATATTATGTTACACAAATATTGGGTCAAGAATATTGTGGTACAAAAATATTGTTGTATTTAATATCATTGTCAAAAATATCATTTCAGGTGTTGTTTAAAATATCAATGTATTTCATATCAATGCAGTTTATATTGTTGGCAATAATATCACTTTTTAGTGGTAACTAGTGTATTTTGAATTGTATTTTAGATCTATATGTTGTTTTCATTTATAGTATTGTTGTTTATTGTGTTTTTTAATGTTTGAATAATATGCGTTTATAACATTGATATTGTTTAGTATTGTTTTTTTATATGAGAATTTGTAGATAATTGAGGAAATATAAATGAATGTATACACATTTGAATATACATTTTCTAGCTGTGTGGGAAAAATAAATTATACTATGTTTTAATATTTGTAAAATTTGTTGACATTTATTTCAAATACAATTTTATTTTTACTTCAAAATATATTATTTTTAATTTTTATTAAGATATTTATTATTTTATTAACAAAATCTGTGAAAATATTGGTGTTTTAAAAATTGAAAAAAATGTTATTGTATAAAATATATTTTATAACTTTTTATAGCTTCAATTTATTGTGGTTAAGGATGTTTCTTTATATTTTTAATATTTATGTATATTTGGAAATATTTTAATATATGTTTGATATATTTGTTTTTTAAATCAGGGTGGTATTTCTAAATATTACTTTTTGCAGTTTGCAATATTTTTGGATAGTAATTTTAATTTTGTAGTAGTTTTAGAATTGTTATTGTTATCTCTTTATTGCCCATCACCTTCAATGTGTTAGTTTATATTGGAGTGGGAATAGTAAATGTTGGTCATTTACTGTCCAACACTTTCCCTGAGTTAAGTGATAATGGAGTGGAAATAGGAAATGATGCCCCTTTAGGGTCCAACGCCTTCCCAGAGTTAAGTTATGTTGGTGTGGGAATAGCAAATATCTCCCTTTTAGGGTCCAACACCTTCCCTCACTTCATTTATATTGGTTTGGGTCCAGGTAATATTGCCACTTTAGTGTCCAAAAACCTTCCCTGAGTTAAGTTAAATTGTAATAGGAATAGTAATTGTTGCCCCTGTAGTGTCCAGCAACTTACCATAGTGATTTTCTTTTGCAGTGGGAAATCTCTATTTTACATATAAAGGCCCTCAATCTGATGTCTGTCGGACCACAACCGACGGCTTGTCGGTTGTGGTAAGACCGAAATGTGCTGCTGCGTTACAATGTGTGCAGTCAAAGGCAGCAGGCGTAGGGACCGTCTGACGTTTTCCGATGGGCTCAAGGAGCCTGTCAGACCGTCGGACAGTAATGCCTACAATCCGGGCGGTGCAGGCTCAGACAATCAATCAATCAATCATAGGCATTTATAGAGCGCTCTACTCACCCGGAGGGTCTCAAGGCGCTGGGGGGGGGGGGGGGTGCTGCTACTGCCCGAACAGCCAGGTCTTGAGCTTCTTCCTGAAGGCGAGGTGGTCCTGGGTCAGGCGCAGGTCGGTCGGGAGGGAGTTCCAGGTCTTGGCGGCCTGGTAGGAGAAGGATCTTCCTCCTGTTGTCGTTCTTCGGATGCGGGGGACGGCGGCGAGGGCGTGGCTGGCTGATCGGAGGTGTCGTTTGGGAGCGTAGAAGTTGATGCGGTTGTTGAGGTAGCTCGGGCCTTGGTCGTGAAGAGCTTTGTGTGCGTGGGTGAGGAGACGGAAGGTGATTCTCTTGTTGACCGGGAGCCAGTGCAGGTCTCTTAGGTGTCCGGAGATGTGGCTGTGTCGTGGGATGTCGAGGATGAGTCTGGCTGAGGCGTTCTGGATCCGTTGGAGTCTCTTCTGGAGCTTGGCGGTGGTTCCGGCGTAGAGGGCGTTGCCGTAGTCCAGTCGGCTGGTGACGAGTGCCTGGGTGACATTCTTCCTGGTCTCGGTGGGGATCCACCGGAAGATCTTCCGTAGCATGCGCAGGGTGTTGAAGCATGACGAGGAGACGGCGTTGACTTGCTTGGTCATGGAGAGGGAGGAGTCCAGGATGAAGCCCAGGTTGCGTGTGTGGTCTGTCGGTTTGGGTGCGGTGCCCAGGGCGGGGGGCCACCAGGAGTCGTCCCAGGCGGAGGGCGAGGATCCCAGGATGAGGACTTCCGTCTTGTCCGAGTTCAGCTTCAGGCGGCTGGTCGACATCCACTCGGCTACCTCTTTCATTCCTTCGTGAAGGTTGGCTCTGGCGGGGTCGTTGGTCAGGGAGAGGATCAGCTGGGTATCGTCGGCGTAGGAGATGATGTTGAGGTTGTGTTGGCGTGCGATGGCCGCGAGGGGGCTCATGTAGATGTTGAAGAGGGTTGGGCTCAGCGAGGATCCTTGAGGGACGCCGCAGATGACTTTGGTGGCCTCTGACTTGTACGGTGGTAGACGGACTCTCTGTGTTCTTCCGTCGAGGAAGGAGATGATCCATTCCAGTGCCTTCTCCTGGATTCCGACGTTGCGGAGGCGCTGCACTAGGGTGCGGTGGCAGACGGTGTCGAAGGCCGCGGAGAGGTCTAGGAGGATGAGGGCCGCTGTTTCTCCGTTGTCCATCAGGGTTCGGATGTCATCGGTGGCAGCGATGAGGGCGGTCTCGGTGCTGTGGTTGGCTCGGAAGCCAGACTGTGAGGGGTCGAGGGATCCGTTGTAGGGATTACAATGTCCCTTTCTGTCTACCCTTTCATGGCGGTTCACTCACCATGAAAAGGCAGCCATTGATAGAAAATATACACTTTGCGGCCGCTGTGAAGGCAGTTGCATTGTAATAATGGCAGTAGGACCGCTGACTCCTTGTCGGAGGTTCCGTTTCTGAAACGATGCAGGATACTCGTCTGACTGGCATTGTAATGATGTCGTTAGTGTATAATACCTTGTGTCAGTTATCTTATATTGTAGTGTGTATAGTTAGTTTTAACCATTAGGGGCCTCATTTCAATGTCTGACAGAATTCCTTCCACCCGACACCGACTCTGTCCTGGAACCTACCGACACCCAGTCGGCGGTCTGGCACGGCTCATTACAATGCGACTGAACACAGTTTGGTTGAGTTGCACTTTTCTCAATGAGAGCTTGTGTTACGTCCAGAAACCTTCCATTGATAAAAGGGAGGTGCAGTTCATCCCTGTACCCCTAGGGATCAACAGGAGGTCACCATAGGTGCCCCCTCGGCCTCCAACCAGAGTCTGTGCACCCAAGGGGGCCCTGCTGGGGGCTCCCAAAGTCGAGTTCTGACAGACTTTGAGTGTCGGAAAGGCCATCACGGAAAGACTGCCGAAATCCAACATTGTAATCTTAAAGAGAGGAAATACCCGCCCTTGAGATTACAGGGCAGATTCGGACTGGCCAACAGGCTCTTCGAGCCTTTCAAAAGCCAGCCAGAATGACATGTATGTTTAGTTTACGACTGCCTCCATCGTAATGAAGTGGTCGTAAAGAAAACCGAACTGCCCATTATGATGTGGCCGTAAAGGCTCCGACCTAGGGCCCGATTTCGATGCGGTTTGGAAATCTTCCCGACCGAATCGGTGTAGGAATGTTTTCCGACCGACTCGGATCGGGAGAGTCTGACCGACTGAGTACGATGCATCCGGATGCTTCCAGATACGATTTGGTTGGACTGCCATTGACATCAATAGAAGCTCATGTTCTGACCGAATTCATAGGCTCCCATTGAAGAAAGGGGTGGCTGGGGAAAATCGGGCACCCTGTGGCAGGCACTCTCTGATGCCTGCCACACTGTGCATGGCTAGTAAGGGGGGACCCATGGGCACCCCCACGGGACCAATTGGGAAGGCTTCTGGTGCATGGGGGCCTGCTACGTGCACCCAAAATCTGATTCCGACTGCTGATTTGAGTCAGATTGTACGATTCGGAAAGGCTGTCCAAATCCAGCATCGTACTCAGTTTTACAGAAACACTGCCTGTAGAGACGTATGATTCTACTCCGTATGGCTCCATCATTCCAAACGACATCGGGTTCGGATTGGGATATTCCTAATGCATAACTCGCATTGTACTCGGTCATTGGGAAACCTTTCTGATTCGGTTGGAAAGACCCGTTCCCAATCTAATTTAAATGGAGCAAATGCCGTTAGGAGGCCTTCCAATCCGCATCGGAATTGGCAACCAAATGTTAAAAAATATGTGTTTAGTTTGTTTCTAGTGAAGTGGGAGTAGTTAGGGCCATATTACGAGTTTGGTCTTCCTCTTGGAACGGCACCACGGAGGTCCCAGCAAGACCACCAAGCATGTGGTGAACCCACCCGTCGGATTTTGAGTTAAATCCAGGATTGGTGGGTGGTGGTATGTTATGTTATGTTAAACTGATTTATAAAGCTCACAGCTGCCCCAGCAAAGGGGCGTCCCGGTGCTGCAGCATCAGAGAGCGAACCAAATTACTAAAATGGAGAACGGCACGAGGAGTAGCATAAGAAGGAAGAGCGTTAAGTAGGGGGAAAAAGAAAAGTTTTAATCGCCTTCCTAAAGCCGGATAAACAGGTCATGCTATGGATCTGGACAGGCAGAGAGTTCCAGAGCTTTGCTGCTAAGCAGCGAAAAGACCGCCCCCCCGCACAAAGGCGTTTAATACGGGGGACAGTGACCAAATGTTGCCCCAAGGAGCGCAACTGATGCACAGGAATATATGGAACAAGTAGATAGCAGACTAGGAGTAGCCAACTTCAAAATCTTAAATGAAAGACAGAGCGTCTTAAATTGAATGCGCTCCTTTATGGGGAGCCAGTGAAGTTTACGAATAGCACTGACAGGAGAGCAAAAGCACGGGAGTCCAAATAAGGCTCTAGCGGCAGCATTTTGAACGCACTGCCGCCGTGTTATTTCTGCCTGGTTAGCCCCTAAAAGTAGAGAACTAGCATAGTCCAGACGAGATAGAACAGCTGACTGGACAATCAGCTGGCGTGTTGGAGGGTCAAAGAACTTAAGAAGAGGCTGAAGACCCCGTAGAAGACCAAAACAAGTGCCGGCCACTTTCTTTGTGTGGTCTTGAAAAGTGAGGGAGGAATCCATCCAAACCCCCAAATTCTTTACCACCGGTTTAGGATTAGGAGCACTGCCCAAGACATTCGGCCACCAACTCTCCCTCCAGAGGCTAGCGTTCTTCCCTACTAACAAAACCTCGGTTTTGTTAGCATTCAGCTGTAAGCAGTTGGAAGTCATCTAGTCCGCGACGGCCGCCAGGCCTTCTCTGAACCTAGAGGCGCTTAATGTGGAACCTTCAACCAGGGTCACCACCAGCTGCGTATCATCCGCATAGGAGACCATGGTGAGGTCCCACTGCCTGGCGACCGCCGCAAGAGGCTGAACATACAGATTGAATAATGACGGACTAAGTGCCGAGCCCTGAGGCACCCCCTGATCGATGGAATGGGTCCGAGAAAGAAAGTGGGGGGCTGATACACGAAAAGATCTGTCAGTTAGATATGATCTGAACCAATCCAGAGCCAAGACAACCACACCCACCTCCTCCAACCGCTGAAGCAAAATACCGTGCAAGACCGTGTCAAAGGTGGCACTATGATCAAGGCATGTTAGGCTCATAGGAGAGCCTAAACAGCATACCACTGCCGCGAGAGAGTTTGCAGCACGTATGTGTACGGTGTGGCATGCACCATGTTTTCCCTTGCCTTCAATCTGATGAGGCTGCTCATGTCCTTGTCGTGCACCTCGACCTCTGCCGCGATCTTGGCATTCCCCTCCACCGGATTGTGAGCCTGATGTTTCCTGTAAAGAACGAGGAGAACGCTGATCAGGGACCTGAAACCGGTGAGGAGACCTAATTCTTGCGCAGTCACGCAAATCATAAGTGCGCTCAGAAGACTCGGTGCCGGTGACACAGCACGCGACCCCTGTTTCTGTTGTTGCTTCCCATCTGGTTGCGCAGCAATTCCAGGTGGTCCCACCTGAAAGTTGCATGTGACGTATCGTACAACAGCTCTGTGCACCCTTCTCAAAGAGGTGTGCATCACACGGAGTTCCGCTACTTGAATTGCCAGATAAGGTGGGTATGGAGTGTACCCAGCCAAAACGGGCCAAGTGGCCCCATTAATAGATAAGGGGCCTAAACGGATCGGAGTCACTGGGTGTGGGAGGGCACCATTAAACCAAATCTGGTGTTGCCATGCCGTTAGCAGAACTTCAAGATTTCTATAGGGTCGATAAACATGCAGAAGGGTCATGGCAGTGTATTCATTGAACAAATTATCGGTTCCATCCACTGCCGGAAAAGTGACCCAAGAATAAAATACCCCAAAGTGGTGAGCCGGATCAGCTTCCACCACAAGGATAAGATCGACACCTGCATCTGGCACTCCATATGTGGTGAAATGTTGACAGAGTGCAACGCGGCTATGCGCTGCAATATCCACCGCAGCCACGAAGACTAAGAAGGTTTAACAGCCTAATGCATGGCAGCGCAATAAAGGGTTGACGATTAAGAGAAAAAATAACTTTTAACAATATCAAGCTTGAAAGAACCTATGAAAACATCCTCATGGGAGGTTACACCATCACAGCTGTTTCTGGAAACAGAAGTGAGGGCACTCTGGACAAGCACAAGTACTACTCAAGCATCTCGCAAATAAGAACCAGACCAAACGTTGGCGGCGCAATGTTGCAGGGATTCTGCACATATACAAAACTATGCGCAGGAAACCATGTTGCAGGGATTCTGCACATATACAGAACTATGCGCAGGAAACCAGGACCTCAGTGTATAGTGGTGTACCAAGTACCCACCTTAGTGCCAAAAATCCCAATCCGACTAGCTATGGTGTCTCATTCATTCTCTGTGCTACAGCGAAGCTACCAAAGATTAGACAACCCAGAACATGTCACTCCGACTCTCTCAGGAATCGCGGAAGCAAGAACACTCTTTCGCTCACTCACTCATACTTGTCTACAACATGAGTAATCAGAGACACGGTACAATTTAAACTGTTTATTTTAACTAACATGCTTTAAAATGCAGTGCACGTGCTATTACTAACAGCAGAATGCATAAACACATTATAGTGAGCATTGTTTCAATTCCATATAATATGAATGGGGATAACCTTTTATAAAGCTAGTGGAAAACGGCCTAGTATGCCTTGCCACCCTGCCCGTGGTAGGAACTAGTTTATTATAAAAATATAAGACCTCTGGGCCTTGTCAGGGGGGCCCCACACCTCCAAGTGTAGATGCCAAGGTTTACCTCTCCGGACAAGCACAGCTCTTCTCTCTGGAAAGTATTTTTGCAAGTGCCTCTAACATGCATGCATGCAATATTAAAAGCACTCGATTTTCAGCAGTACAGCTGTGTTTCATGTTATGTCTAGGTGCGGGGGACTGACCAGAGCAGAATAACAAGGGACATTGTTTTTCGAACTTGTACATCATGTGCAGATGAAAACCACAGAGAACAACAAGGAACGCAAAAGGCAGACGGTTCTCATGTGAACAGGCACAAGCAGAGCTTAGTGAAAACAAAGTCATGTAGTAACGTGCACAACAGCAGCAGCATGGCAGCCAAGCTTATGCTAACTTAGCAATGTCGGCAAGCAATCCAGCAACCTCACTACAGCAGTCTGTGTTAAATCATGATCACATAACAAAAAAGACACACAGTCCTAGAACAAACACTGTTGTATTAGCCTTGTACTACGGATAGCATTTAGATAATCACTGAGGATTTAGAACTAACTTTAAGAATGCAGGTCAGATTAAAGTTTGAATTGCCCTTCAAGCAGATTCATAGGTATTCAGTGCAGTAAAGGAGCAGAATCTATTACTGAGGCGGATCATGATCCGTCTGGCCCCAGTGAAGTATGCTGAATGTGTCCCAGTGTAATTTGTCCACAGTAGGACACAAGTCACCTACACCCACATGTTGTCTGCTATCAGTTCGGAGCAGCAGCGTGCAGGCGGCTAGGGGACTTTCTTATTATATCTTTCTTATCATTTTTTGTATACAACTGGGCCCAAAGCAAAGGCTGGATTTAAAAGGCCATCAGGCCTTGTTTTGTTTGAGTATGATCCTGGATGGGAGCTATCTGGATCCCAACACATAAACCTAAATGCAATGGAGGGAAAACAAAGGCACACAGCTTGTTATCACTTAACAAGTACTTAAGAAAAACTGCGTTTGGAGGAAAGCTTTGACCTTGTTCAGTCTCTGTATAGAAGAGATACATGCACTACTGTAAGAATGTCAGATGTATCAGTCTGTACTAGTACTTACTCAAACAACAATTTGAATTAAATTTAAATTAAGTTCTTTTAAAGCACTACTCATCCCAAGGAAGGGTGTCAGAGCACTTTACATCCCATGCACACATTATACACTGACATAGTTTTCATTTATTTAATATCGTGTAAAGTTAATTAAAAGCATTACATGTACATTTAAAACTCTGTGGAGAACAATAAAAGGCACAGAAGAAGAAAAAGACCAAAATGGTGGTACAGCGTGTTCTTTTAAAATTACAGCTGAACCAAGCTTGAAATCGAGTTAAAACTATCCCCGAGTAAGTCGTCATGCTAAATTCAGGGAAATGTGCACAAGTGCCAGAAACGGAAATGTCCCTACGTTAATTCATTTGTTGATGCTACTCTAATTTAGGTAAATACTCGGTCAAAATTCTTTTAAGGGTCTAAAACAAATATTATCAAGAGAGAGCGTACTCGAGTGATGGCCACTATGCAAAGCCCTAATGGAATCAGTTAAACTTCAGTACAAAACCGTAGCTGCACAGTTATGTGCCCATAGTTACTGTGGCAGCAGCTTACTCACCCGGCTGCTTTGCAAGCTAAATGAATATTGTGTCCATTGAAAAGGGATATGACTGCGAGACAGCAAGGCCTAACTTGCAAAGCCCTTAGAGCTGGGCGTAACAGTTTTCTCTGGAGGGGTAAAGGCGAGGAACATATGCACAGCAGATAAAGTATGTCTTCTGGACTATATCTGCAGAAGCTGAATTGAGTGTCCGGCCAAGACTGCTTATAGGAGGGTATGCAGTCCTTATAGAGAAATGCCCCCAAGCGGATTAATCAAAGTGCATGTTGAAGGGATGTTGCATTGAGTCGTCAAGCATGGTTCTGGAGACCATGCGGAATATGACTGTGGCACTGCCCACGCAAACCTCTCCTGAGCAAACTCTGCTTTGTCGGTGATCCAAGAGAGTTTTGTAGCCCTATCTTTTTAGGAAGGTGCTAAATTCCAATTTGCAGGGCCAGTCTTTAACAAATTTCAACTTGTAAAGAGAATTTTACAGTTGGCTGCCGCTCCATTTCCGCCCAGCACCTGGCAGCAAGCCAGTCTTGGGGAGCTGTTCATAACATCCATCAAAATCTAACGATTGCTCCACTTCTGACCAGACCTTTATTGGGACAAACCAAACTCCAGTTTGCTTTGTACTTGGGTTATCCGTTGTGCCAAATGAAAAATACGTTTGAAGAGCATTGATTGCAGCAGATTTAGGGTGGTTGCACCATTTCCCTTTATTAATTCAGATCCATAGCTAGTGATGGTAAAAAGTTTGATCTGATGACTTGGAGCAAGTGGGACTAAGATGTATTGCGGATTTCTTTTTTGAAGTATTTTGAATGCAAACTGTAATTTATTTGCAGTGGTTCTTCTAAGTGGTAGATGTTCTCTAAATTATATTTGCGTATCTATAAGCACACTTAGGGGCATATTAACAAGGGCTTTATCTCCGCTTTTTTGGCTTTAAAAGCCAAAGAAGCGGAGATAAAAATATCGCCCTATCAACAACAGGTTGCTAACATGCAAAATCGCATGTTAGCATCCTTTTCTACTACGCTTCCCTTTGCATCTCTAATGAGATACAAAGTGGGTGTTCCAGAGCAAAATAATAGGAGAAATGTCGCTAAGCGACATTTCTCCTATTATCAAGCTTCACGATAACACTGTTAGAGACAAAAAAAACCAGCGCTAACCACGGTTAACGCTGCTTTTTTACGTCTGTTAATTTTCAGACTTAGCCATGTAATCCAATGGGAGGTGGATTACATGGCTAATTCCACCATGGGCTATCAACAAGGATATCCCTATCCTTGTAGGTTTATCGCTGCATTACCAGCGATAACCTCCCAAAATGCCGCTATCACTGGATTTTTTATCGCCTAGGCGGTTATCGTTGTTAATAACGTGATAACCAGGCGATATTATCCAGCGATAGCGGGCATTAAAAAAATTAACGCTGAGCGCCCTTAGCGTTAATTTTCCCCGTTCCTTGTTAATATGCCCCCAAGATATGTTTAGGATTTGACCTATTCCAATGGTTTATCAAAGACTTTCCACATGAAGTTTGGAAACGAGGACCTATATGAAGAAGAAAAGCAGATCACTCAGTTTTATTGTGGTTTAAGTCTGGCCCCCACATTTGAATGTACCATGCCAGTTTGGTGATAAAACTCTGAACACCAATCGGAGTTTGACTCACTAAAATTATCTCTACGCGTTGGACTGTGCCCATGAGGAGCTGGGTCAAAATCGATTTGTTTATGGCTGAGTCCAAACTGGGATGACGTGGTGAGCATAATAAAGATGGATTAAATCCAGATCTTTGTGACTGGGGGTGAATGGTTTGTTCAGAATTCCATCCTTCATTTGTTTTTTTTGCTTCTGTCTTCTTAAGTGGGAAGGGTGTGCCCAGGCATGGGTCCCGTGCTCATTGTAGCACTGGATTCGATCTAGCCTGGCTCGTGAGGGGGTGATACCACTAATAGAAACAGTCACCCGCCAAACAGGATTTTCATATTGATGGGTCCAAACTGGCCTTGTGTTGTGAGCCAAAAACCAATGGATTAAACCCAGATCTTTGCGACTGGGGTGAATGTTTGCATTGTTCAGCATTCCGTCCATCATTTGTACTTTTGTTATCGGCGTATTGAAGGCATCTTCAAAGGTACATCTTCTAATTTGGGGGGGTGGGTCACATGGAACTTCAGAGAGATGGGTGACTAGGTCAACCGTGTAGATGTTAAATAGACACAGGGCTCATATGCTGTTTTATGCCAATATGCATCAGGATTTTATGAGTAATGTGATGCCCATTGGTGATTTAGATTTGGACCCAGGTATCCGAATACAGATTCATGATGGCATCGAGTAATTTAGGAGGCACTCCCCAGATGCTTATCTTGACCCAAAGACAGTCCCTTAGGACTCGATGAAATTCCTCTTTCAGGTCCACGAAACATGTGTAGACCTTGGAGCCTCTGTCTTTAGCTTTATCTGCAACTAAGCTGCAGTGAGGAGGTTAGTTGTAGTACTCATATCTGCTCCTAAGCCAGTCTGCATTGCTGGAATAATGTTAGCTGAGCTAACGCAAGTTCCAGATCTGTCAAGAGATTTCAGGCATACATCTGTGCCTCAACATCAATTAAGGTGGATTAGAATGCAGGCCGGCTTTGTAAATTGGATGCAAGATGCTGCCTTACCTGGAAGGTGGTATGACTTTGGTTCAAAAACAGTATTTAAATATTGGGGTCAGATGGGTGGCACAAACCTATGGTCATGCTTGAATAGAGCATTTGGGAGTCCGTTAGGGCCTGGGGCCCACTTTGAGCTAAATTGCTTAAAAGAGGGCCGAACCTGTGACTCCTTCCACCATGGTTCATCTGGATGGGAAAATGTTGGAGTGGTGTAAACAGAGGACTCTAGCTGTGCTAGAATTATCTGCAGGGGGTCAATGGTTATTTCAGTAGTGCAAACTGCTGTTATGTGTCCGATCCACTGTGCTTCTGTTATGCCAGCATTGTGATGTAGATGGCTCCAATTCGCAAATTTATGGACTTCATCCCAAAATAGGCTGCTCGTATGGAGATGAGTGATCCATATGTTTGTTCGGTGGACTAGTTGGGTCACCAAATAGCCTTTTCTGTAAACTTGTCTCATGGCTGAGAGCTTCTTCCTTGTCTATTGAGTTATGGAGGGGTCAGCTTTGAGTGACTGTTGAGACTCCCTGTTTAACTGCCTCTTCATCTGTAGAAGTTGTGGAGTGAACCAGACTGCACCAGCCCATGTTTTAGATGACAATGCACCTTTTGTTGGGAAGGCGGCAGCAAGGGTAGTGACCAGAGACTCCCATGCTTGATCTGACATTGATTGACAAATTATACTTGATTGGGCGGTAGTCATGTGGCCTCTAACAAAGTCCATAATCCCCTCTGCTATAGTGCCTGACCATATAAGATGCTTTATACAGAAGGCCCTGACTGATGTTATCAGGTCACATGCGTACAGAGTTCTTGGGAAACACAGAGATAGTTTCACTTGTTGGGGAAGTTATAACTCTCCATCCTAGAATTTATGCCATAGGATTTGATCACTGGGAATAATTCTGCATCTGCGAGAATATAATCCATGATTGGAGAAGAAATTGGTGTTACACTAGTGTGGGCATCTGGTTGATCCGCAGAAAAGTGGCCATTTAATGTGTGTAGACCAATAATCTCTAGAGCCCAAGTACATTCGTTTACAATCTGGTCATACCTGGCTTTATTAAAGACCAATGATTTGATTGGGGTAATTTTGGCAGTCAGGAGATGATGATATATTTGTTTGTAGCAGGTGCATGTTGAAATTCCCTGATAGTACCAGGTGAGCTTGCATGTAAGTGGTTTGGAGTGTTTTAAGCAAGGTGATCAGTGTTTTAATTTTGCCAGCCTTCTGCTTGGGCACTGAATGGATACACACATTACAAACAAACAAGCTTAACGTGTTGTGAGCTGAAGGGGGAACCGACAACTTGATACATTGGGCACAGTGCTGCCCCAGATCAATGGATTCTTGCTCCAAGTGGAGATTGGTTGAAATGTAAGTGGGGAGACCATTGAGGCTCTTTCAGACTGGGATGACTTGATTGCCTCAGTTTAAAATTCTTTAAAACCGGTTTAAAGAACAGAAGTCAAAGACCAGCTTTCCTGTAATAGAATTATGTTGAAGAATTGAAGAAAAGCAATAAAAATAATTCTCACCCACCTTGCTGTTGAGCCCATTCACAGAGCACAACTTTACTGACTGCTGGTCTATTCTGGGGTCCACATGTCCTCGTGTTCATGCTGACCTCGTTATTCATGAGGTGTAGCCCTATCTGCATAGTGACATGCCTTGTGCAAGAGAGTGGAGCTAACATTCCTGGGTTCCAGGTACTTGACAAATGCAATGGTTTTCTGTGAGCTTCATGTTCTGAGGAACCTATTACTCCCCTTAGACGACCCCTTTGCCGGTGATTGCTTTTTGGTTGGCAAATTCTCCAGGGAAAGAAGTGGACTTGGATAGAGTTTGGGATTGGGTTTCCTTATTTCTATGCCCCAATTTAAAACGTCCTACTTGTTCATCCATACCTGAGTTGCTATGATTTTTCTTGCCTGTGTGACTATTGTGATTTTGGTGCCTGGTGAGGTCGGGTTGTGTTTGAATTTGACTCTTTCTATGTGCTTTGATTGCAAGTGCATCAGGTTGGGCAAAGTTCTGGTTAGTTTTAAAATATCACTTCTATTTAAAACATCATGAGATCCTCTTGTACTATATCGAGGGACCAATTCGAGCCTTCCCAGGACTGGATCAAGTGTCTGACTTGGGTTTGGCGTGATATACCCTGGGCTGGCTGAAGGAGAGTCACAACTGTGAACATCAGACAAGATGTAGGTAAATGGCTCCAAGGCCATATAGTCCTTTATGAAACTGATTAGATTGCTGATGAGTACTGGAAGATTTAGCAAGCCTTGTGTCAGAATGGGCCAGAGATTACATTTGGTAAGATGGATCTTCTGGCCAGCGTTGTTCCACCGCTATTCGTTACTGTGACCTTTGGCACAAAGGCTGCTGGTGGGTTGTTGAGGCATGTTGCAACATTAAGTTATATTGAACTGGTGGTGTGTTGAGATGGACTTCTGCTCTTACCCACATTTTTTTCAGACTCATAAGTAGGTGGCTTTGTTTCAAGAGGAGAAGCCACCTTCACTGTCTCATTCATCGGATTAGATACACATTGACCAACTGTAAAAGGACTAGTGGCTGTAGTTAACCCCTACTTTTGTAAAAATATAGGTGTAGGGAGTTATGCTTCAGCTGCCATGTTGCTGCATGATCTCCCTTACAGTTAATTTGTTGTCTGTGTTGAGGTTGCCTGTCAACGGACGGAGTTGAACTACTGCATTTGATCTTTTGATGAGCCTGCCATTTCTGAGGTGCATTCGCTCTTTTAGAAAGGGTGGTTCTTGGATTCTGTATATATGATTTGTGTTATTTTGCAGATCATTTTTGGGTCCACAATGTTCACCTGCGCTTGCTCGCAAATGGGTTTGTTAAGCTGAGTACATTGAGTATCACCTGGCTTGCTTTGGGACTTTTGGATGTCCCATTTGTCTTGCTCCAGAAAGGGGAAAACAGGATCAGTTAAGTGCTGAGGATAATTTTGTTCTTCGTGGAACATAGGGCAGTGCATAGATGCTTTAACTTCCATTAAAATGTCTGAGAGAATGGTTGCAATTGTTTTCAGGAGCTCCCTGGTAGAGGTACATTTGCATGTGTGATATGAGGTTGCTGGGTCTTCCTGAACTCTCATAATCAAGCCAATTAGCGCCTGTAGTTTTTGGTCAGTGCCTAGGATTTAAATTGCCAGAGCATTTAATAAGTCCACCTATATTTAACCTTTTTCCAAATGGAAGGATAAAGCCGAGGATATCAAATCCATTGTGTCCAACAAAGGGGACCATATCAGATTGCGAACAGGAGAGCTTTTTTTCTGTGGGCAAGATGCTTGCCTTGTTGTGTAGAGAAGAGTAGAGTGAATCCTTAGTCTCATAGGGTGGGACACTAGTCAATGCCAATATACCCTCTGTGGGACCTACTTCATAGGTCTTACAGTGGATTTCTGTGTTCATCAGTGCAGTAGGCGATGTCGTTATATGGCATTTCCTGAACTCAGAATTTAAAAACACATCTTTCTGTGAAGGTGGTATTTAAATTATGTGTTTGAAAATTCCACATTAAAAAGCGGGCATTTTCCCTCTTTACCATCCTGTGCCTCTGCCTGTCTGTGGAGTCCATATCATGTTTAGACTGACCGTTGGGCTGCTTGTGCATTCACACTTGCAAAGGGAGCTGAGGTGTGCCTTGCATATCCTGATAGCCCATGGCCGATGGGCTTTCCTGAGCTAGAGTGGTGGGTGATGTTGTCACTGACACCTGAATAGGGCTGTGCCTGTCTTCCCACAATGCGGTCTTCACCTCCCTGTAGTGTGTCTGGAGCCAAGACATGGAAAGGTAGGATCTGTGCACTACCAAGTCTATCCTTTGAATTATGCCTCCTTCAAAAGCCAAAAGGGGAATAACTATTGGACCAGTAATTCCCACATTTTTAGAGCACTTCTGAACTGAGTACTCTGCTGACAAGAAGAGCTGTCAGGAGGAGTATTGCCTTTTTGCTGTGTTACTTTGTTGGGTTGGTCTGCAGTTGCTGCTTCTGTCTGTGAGCAGTGTGAAAACTGGACTTTGCTTTCTGGAATCCTGCTTTCCTGGTTCTCCAAGGGCTTGTCGTGTGTGCCTCCTGTTGGAAGTCTAAGGGCCATCAAAGATTTCATCTGCAGCTCCCCTGACTCCTCTGCTGAGAATTCTGACCAGACAAGTGGGGCCAACTCCATGTCCGGGCCCTTGGAGGTGGTTTTGATGCTTCAAGAGCAGAAAATCCATGCATCACCATTCAGCTCCATTTTTCCTGACACAAGCTTGCTTTTCGGTTGAAAAACCAACGCATCACTGCGGTGCAGCCGAGAAATTGATGCAGTGCCTGTTTGCAGCTGGAAGAGTCTACAGCACAGTGTCTCTGATGTCCAAGACCCCACTCTGACTTCAACACAGGTCCTGCTGTGTGCTGAAGGAATTGAAGTGCCACCTGTTCATGGCTAGGAGAATCAACGCAGTACACCTGAATTTTCCACGCATTGCATGTGTGTGTCAAGTTTCCACCACCTTGCCCATCAGTAAGGAGTTGCCTCTGGAAATCGACTCATGGCTTCTCCTCACAGTAATGTATTGATGCATTAATTCTCCTGCGTGCAGCAGAACTGACACCTCCATTACCCTGGGACTCAAGAATTGATGTATAGCTTGTGTTATCTGAAGCTTCCCTTCTCTGTGGCTGTTTTTTTCATGGATTTCGGCACATCAAAGATACTAAACTCAACGCATGCATAGAGATCTATGGACTGAATTGCTTAAACCTTTAAAAAGTGATACCTTGTGTGTGTTGGATGTTTGTTGTTTTGGTCTTGTGCGAGACTGTGACGCCCTCATGAGATTGATCAAAGGGGGTTCAGCAGTCGCTCTTGCCAGACTATTGATTCATCTGATGCCTCTTCAGCTCTTGCGTTGTCACAGCTATGAATAGGAGCAGGAAAAAGAGGATTTATTTACTTGCTTGGGGGTATTTGAATTCTTAGAACCTTCACCCTGGATTTGCCGTCTTTGCCCTTGCTCGGTTGTATGTATTTGCACCTTAACCTGAAGCACATTCACAATGAGCCCCCCTGATGCACCAGGACTGGTCAAAGTGACCGAGGGCATGGCCAAATAGGGGGCATTTGGAGCATGTGTCTCCCTTTCTACGGTCAGGTCCGAGATAGACACATGCGAAGGCTCGCTCAGGGGTGTCTAGGGTAAGAGGGACCAAATGTGTTCACAGCCGATTACAGGGGGACCCTGAACTGGTGGTGATTTTAGAATGTCTGCTATTTTTTGCTGACCTGATGCCCTATATGACGGGATGAAGAGTTGTTGCTGTAGCTGATGGGACACCATCGCTTGTGGATATAGCCAGTGGTGTTGCCAGTGACGTGCTTTCCTTCTGGCTCACCCTCTTCTTGCCCCCACATTTTTTTGATTTCAGCCTGCCATGCATTTTACCAGATTGCATGCTTGTGGGAGATGGAAGCAGACAATAATGACTTTTTATCATGGTGCCAGTATCTCATTTTGGGTGAAAATGACCAAGCCACTCCTTTTCGAGACCTCGATGCAGTGCACGGTTGTGACAATGTAACATTTTCTTTTCTTTCTTTTCTTGGGGGTTGAGAGGAATAGGAGTGCGGCCTCACGTCAGGATGGTACAAACTTTACCGGCCTATTTCCGGCTGCCTCCACGCCTACTGATGGGCCATGACCCTACGGCTTATCCCAGTTCACACTCCATACTCCCTCTGTTCCTCCACCCTGATCCATCTGGACTCTAAGTTGCAGCCTGCTGTACCCGACTGCTCCCGGGAGTCCGTTTTTATTTGAAGAAAAGAGCGGTGATCTCTGTCATTTAGATGGGGGTGGGCGGTCAGGGATGGGAGTGTTTGGTGCGGTGGCTATGGCCTGATGTTGAAGTGAGGCGGCATTGGTTGGCTGTGACTTAACTGGCTGCGCTTCCCTGTGGCCCTCTGCAGCGTGGTGACAGGTGCTGGGTGCCAAAAGTTGCAGCACCTTCTGGGCCAAATGGCGGTGAGTCATGGCAGGAGGGAAAAAGGTGCAGGGGTGCATTGGCAATATGCCCCCCTCCCTTAGCTGCTCTCCGAGGAGCCCTTCAAATGTCTCTGATGTGCCCACCCACCAGCACCCTTGATCTGCTCGCTCAGCTCCACTTTGCTCATCTACTCGCCTTGGACTGGAACACTTGACTGAACTGTTTGGAAAAATCATACAATTGTGTACATCAATGCACAAAATGTTATATCAGACAATGAAGGGTTTCAATGTCTTGGAATCACACATTGTCTCTACAGGTAGGAATTATATGTTAAGAGTACTTGGCCGGGAGAAACTCAAAGTCTAGATTTAAAATCTAACACAGTGATTGGGAATGTCTGTAATAATATGACTTTATCACTACCCAAAGAAACCCTTTTCAGAATCCTTATAATAACAATAGATTGAGAGAAAAACAATACGGTTCTAAACATGTGACTTGCAGGTTGCATGAAAGTCCTTGATTCCAGTTCCTAGCTCACTGTGCTCTATTAGAAGGACTTCAGTTGATGAGCTGCAAGTATTAAAAGGATCTCTGGTCAAAACCAGTAACCTACTTACCTACCTACATAAAATAAAAATATGTAATCTGTGTATTACAGCATCTGCTTTCCAGGAGATACATTATCCATCTATGCTACTCCATGAGTCAAAACCATGATTAAAGATATCAAAAATCTCCCCAGGAAGTACATTTACCAGCAGAGTTATCTTACAATTACTATTATTCCCTGGGATTTGCTTGGCAGACATAGCCTTAACCCCAAAAATATTTTAAAATGCAGCCTTCACGACCAATTAAGCCAGACATATTTACTGTCACGATTCTCCTTGTTGCCAATTTCTTTGTTGCAGAGTTTTAAAAAAAGTAAACATATACCTTAACTGTCAACTGCTTTTCCGGACTCCGCCCCTCCTGGCCCCACCCCCTTTTTGTTGCCACGCCATCACCCCCACTTTATGAATTTCCAGCCTAGAGGGTTTTTTTCCAATCCAGAACTGTTGGTACTACTCAAACTGTATAAATAAAATGAGCATTTCATATAAATAGAAAGAAATTATGAAACCCCTCACCTAAAGTCCATGAAATATGAGAAGCCTTGAAGGCCAGCCTATGAAATGAAGTATAGCACCAATGCAGGTTTCATCACTACAAACTCATAGACACCACCCAACTGCTGCACAAAACATGGAACCGAAATTACACTGAACAATATCTGATACTCTCTAGAGGCTGTCTACGATGTTGTGTTCATTTTTGCTTGCATAACGTGTTTTCAATAATCAAACAAATAACAAAATATCTGAATTTACTTTTTCTAAAAAAAACTTAAGTAAACCATATTGGATTAATTTCTGAAAATATATAGAAACGGCAAGAAAATTATATTGTCATCATGTGGAATCAATAGAATGTCAATACAAAAAAGATCAGGCTAATATTTGTACGTGCAATTCATCTATAAGACATTGCCAGCCAGCTTGTGTTTTGCAGCTCCACGACCACTTTATGGAGGCTGAAACTGAAAAACCAAGAAACAGTTCCTGTAAGCATACACTATCACATACCCAAACCAGAACCCAAAGTGGAACAAGTAAAAACAATTCAGATATTTTCTAGCTTATTGGGTGGACTCCAAAAACAGTTCATTTGATTTAGTGTTTAATGATGTACAACAGAAAGGTGACTGATGTTTGGTAATGGTGCTGAGGACTAATTCCCTAATCACCTTAATTTGTCCTGAACTAAAATGGGAGAGGCCTATCTCTGATGAAATCCCTAAATAGCCTCAGAAATAGTCAGGTCAGACACACTACTGACTGGTCATTAGATGTGCCCTCATTATGTTTATCGGGGATGTGCCTCCCAATAACCAGTCAGGACAATGCTCGCATAATCCCCAAGTAGAATGGATGCAACATGCTGCTGATGCAGGAAAATGGGAATTTCTTACATCACTGACAAACACCACATCCTTCAATGCATATTTGACTCAACTTGTCTTTTCTTAGTGAATTGATGCAACCATGTTGTGGTTGGGGGAATAATTTTGTGACAGATAAACCTAGGGTTTACACAGTACTGGGTTGAAGTTTGTATTACCCTGACAGCTCCCCACCCCCTCAAAAAAACAGCTAGCGAAAAAATGTGAACTGGAAATACTCATCAAAATGGAAAACTAAACCTTTGTGGCAAATGGGACAGTGACAGGCCTCTTGTCACTGGAAGTTCTGCAAAGCTGGTGCATCTAAGTCATTGAGTTATTAAAGCTGTAAACACAGTCTATTCATCAGTTAGAGCCCAAACTGCCCTCTTGAGTCTCCACTATGAGAGGATGAAGTGTTTTCTTCTGTTAAACGCCTTCCACTTTATAGGGCGCTGGGACTAGATGGGTTCAAATTCTTCCTCCAATTTTCAAAATTACTTTTCCCTAAATTATTTATGTTCATTTCTCATTCCCACTCATTGAAAAAATCTTCGGGTTTATTTACGGAGGCTATGATTTGTCTTATTCATAAAAAAGATAGAGATCCTTTTTTATGCAAGAACTATCATCGCATGTCACTTATCAATACTCACTGCAAAATGTTTGCTAAAGCATTTGCATTGATATGGAGCAATATGGTTTTGTTCAAAATAGGACTATTACAGACAATTCTCAAAAAGTTTTAAACATCCTTAGTAAACCAGCTAAACTTAACCACTCCCTGGCAGCAGTGGCCTTAGATGCCGAAAAAGCATTTGATCGAGTAGACTAGAATTCTTTAATGTATGCCCTCTGTAAGCATGGGCTTGGATATCACTTTCTGCAATTAATCTCCTTATGGTATTCCTTCTCCCCATGCTCCTCTGTTTTGGTCAATAGTAATCAGTCTTCCTACTTTCTCCTTCACAGGGATGCCCTCTATCATCCATGCTTTTTATACTTGTACTCAAGCTTTTTTTTTCTATAAGTTGAAACACTCGGATGTCATCTCTGGCTTTCAGCTGCATATGGTCCATGCTAAATGTATGGCATATGCTTATGATATCCTTCTTTTTAATATCTCTAAGCCTGAAATACCACTTCCTAAATTTTTGGAAGTCCTAAATACATACTCAGATGTCTCAGGTTGTAATCTTAACATTGAAAAATCTAAAGTTATGCCTTTGAACAAGTTCTGTCTCAAAATGCCTTTCGTAGAATGGGTCTCGCTTGGAACCCTAATAAGATCAATTGTCTAGCTGTAGTTTACCGCAAAAACCTCAGCGATACCCTACACTGTAATACAGAAGTTCTACTGACAAAAATTTCTAAGCTGACGCAAGGTTGGTTCCCTCTATTTCAGTCTTGGTGGGGCTGCTTTGACACTATTAAAATGATGCTACTTCCAATTATCAATTTTTATCTTTTGATGCTACCCATCAAAATCCTGTTAAAGTTTTTACAGCTATAGATAGACAGCTACATTTTTATTGAATGGTAAATCTTCTTGTATTTCTTTACATCGTCTCAAATTACCACAATCAGTTGGTGGAGTAAACTTTAGCGATTTCTCTTGTTATCATAAAGCTTTCGGTATCAAACAATGTTAAAATTGCTCTCTTGGCCTTTCAGACTGTCCACCTAAACTATGGTTTGATCTGGAGCTAGCCTTTATTTCCCCCTTTTCTCATACCCACAGTATGTCATAACTCCCTAAATGGTGGGGGATTATTTACAAGCTCATGGCGTCAATAATGAGTCACTTTTTTGATGCACCAGTGGCACAATGGGCTTGCCCATATTTACAAGGCCACATAAAGTTACCCTGCGTGACTTTTCATGGCCTTGTAAATAACCCTGGGCAAAGCATCACGCTACGCTCGCATAGTTTATTAAGTTTGCGCTACTTCGCACTACGCGATTTGCACGTAGCACAGTGCAAACACGCGTAGCGTAGCGTAGTGCAGCAGTCATTTTTTGCTTGCTCGCGGTCCTCAACGTCAAGTTGGCGACCGCGAGCAAGCAAAATTACATCCTGGCAAGACTTTTTCCTCTTTCGCGATTAGCAACATCAAGTTGCCGATCGCGAGAGTGGAAAATAAACCGCCCGTCAAGATTCCCAACGCGGGGAGGTCAGGTTTCTCATTGCGAGTGGTCGCGCATTTTCGCGACCGCTCGCGATGAGAAACTACCAGTCCGCATTGAGACAATTGTGTGCCAGCACATGGCAAAACACAGGGATGCATCATATTGTTTAATGGCTTGCGGCCCTGCTTGTAGATGAGGCCCTCGGCACCTGCAGTCATATCTCATTATTGTATTCTCTTCAAGCTTTACTGGATTGCTCCTCTTCCTTTAGCTGAGAAATTTCTTCATAGTCCTCTTTGGTATTATAATAGTCAACTTGTTAATGGTAAACCCCTATTTTTGTGGACTTGGTTAAACAAAGGTATATTTACTGTTTCTCAATTGATTCAACACAATAATTCCATTATTCCATTTTCAACTCTCTCCTCTCCCTTTAATCTCCCTCTGAAGTCTTTCCAACAATATCAAATCTTAGGGCCTCATTATGATGTCGGTCGGAAACTAAAGCGTCTGACTCCGTTCGGAGCCTGTGTTCCGACCGACAACACAGGCTCCTATGGGGAAAATAGGTGTGTGCAGAAAACCTTGCACCCTGTCGCAGGCACCCCATGGTGCCAGCCACACTGTGCATTGCTTTACAGGGGGGGTCCCTTGGGTACCTTCTCAACCCCAAACTAGAGGACCAAGGATGAACAGGGGCCTGGTAGATAAGTCTCAAACAGCCTTTTCATGTCGGACAGACCGAGTCGGAAAGGCTGTCAGAATTCGACATTGTAATCGGTTGGTCAGAAACGCTGTCTGTTGAGCTGTACGAATCGGTTCCAACCGACTCGGATTCTACAAATGCAGGTCGGAACTGATTCGGAATGACCGAACGGTTCTCCTTCCAACTGCGTGCATCGTATTTGGTCTGTCAGACTTGTTTTTGACCGAGTCGGGCAGATGGATTCCAAGGCAGTCTAGGAGAATCTGACTGTCGGTCGGAGGCTTTCCAACCAACATCTTAATCAGGCCCTTAGTGTCTCATTTTGCAGTCACTCCCTACCTCTTCCACTTGGGTTTCTTCCCCGCAATTCCTTCTCAGTCGCATACTTCAATTCTCCAAGGCCTCAATAATATACAGAACTCTGCTATCCCTTGCTTGAGATAGGCCAAAATATAAATTAAAACTTATATTGGAGTCAGACTTACACTCTAGTTGGTTTATCACACTCTGGCGAATGATATAGGAAGCTTCACTCTACAGCTCTTCCTGACAACCTCACTCAAGAGCTTTATTATTTTTATAATAGGCTATACTGTACACCTAAATATTTGTTCAAGTGTAAATTGTTTCATGGTGACGCTTGCTGGTGGTGTAACTCTAATCCAGGAACTTACCACCATATGTTCTTCTGAGGTCCTAAATTGTCAATATTTTGGGAGCAGTAGTGGACAAGGATAGGACATAGTACCGAAGTCATTGTAAATGTAATGACACTTGTAAAGCGCACTGTAACCCTACAGGCATCCTGGCGCTGAGATACACGCATATTGCCAACAGAATGAGCTGCAGAGAAAGTCGGACTATATTATAGATATTTATAGAAGTTCACTCTCCATTCTCTATTAATGTTTTGTTTTTAAGCGGGTTAAGTAGTATATGGCCTCAGAATAGATCAATCCATAAACTTGTACATTTACTTATTGCTATTGCATTACAGGTAATCCCTACTATTTGGGAAATGTGTAGATAATATCACATTACAACAGTTGAGGAATTTAGTTTGTCATAATCACCATTTAGATCGCTAACATTTACACTCTTCATCTTTTTGGGCAAAACGTGATGAAATTTGGGAACATTTGACTAGATACTTGTCTATGCATGCTCATGCTCCAATTTAATTACATATTGTTTTTCTTCTCAGATTTCGGATTCTTAGTTATTGATGCTTTTTGCATGATTTTATGGTACTAGTTTTTACAATTTTATAGCATTCATACTTCATGTTTCTCTTCTTTTTCTTTTTTCCATCTTTCTCTATTTTTGTTATTTTTCTCCACTTTCGTTCACTTACAAAATATTGAAACCCAAAATATCACTATTCACTCAGTGTGTGATCAAGAGAGTGAACACTCTTGAAACGCGTTACATTGAGGAATACATTACTGCTTTGAAATACTGCATCTGAGAGCACGTTTTATTTACGGACTTTTACAGAATCTAATCTGCCGGCATAACGTGCCACCAAACTATGGGCGAAATTTCCAGGAGGAGCTGTGCTTGTATTGGAATACATATATTATCTACTGGCGGTCGCCAGTAGATAGTTATAGTTAGGACCGTGTTTCCATAGGAAATCCGCAACATTCTATTTTGAATAACTTTGGCGCCGATTGACGAATCCTCGCACAATTTTCAAAATAGGTGGGGTGCTCCGCTCCGCTCCTATCCTGAAAGTCTCGGGGGGATTCGTCAAGCGGGGGCTGAGAAAAAGGGGGGGTCCCAAAATGTGTTTTCCCCATGCATTTTTCCATAGGACCTTTAGTCCAAGCTACAGCCCGAACGGCTGAACAGAATTACTTGAAATTTGGCAGAGAGGTAGTCCTCAGGTCAGGGATGTGCCTTTTGTAGGTCTGGTGTAAATGTGTTCAGTATTTGCTGAGAAAATAGCATTTGAATCAATATATATATCTATAAGTGCGCTCCGAGCGCGTACGGTAAGCTTACCGTACGCGCACGGTGCCGTGCGCGAGCTTAATTCTGATTGGTGGTTACATGACTGTAAACATTCGAATCGGTCGAAATCAGGAAGTGTCGGCCGCCATTTTGTGTGTCTCACACTGATAAACAAAGGTGGGGAACATGAAAAGGGGGCAACAAAGAGAGTTGCAGACCCCCTAGCGTTTGTCAGGGGGTCCAAGAAGGTCCCAAAAGTATGAAAAAAACATTTAACATTTTTTTAAAAAAATCGCGGGGTGCGCGTACGGTAAGCTTACCGTACGTGCACAGCAGAAAAAAAACAATAAAAAAAATAGAAGTAAAAATCTAATTTAAGTGTTTAGATATTAGGGGGCTCTAAAAAGAGCCGTTGTGTTTATGAAGTGTTTTTTTTGTGGTACCTACAAGTAAGTACCGATGCAGAGTCTAAAGTTCAAGAGGAAGACTCTGTTGCCTTCATCAGTGAAATGTACACCTTCTCCTCTATAAATGCCTTGCATGTTGTAACGCAAGTTGTTGTGGTATATAGAACCCATACCATAGTCTCTGAGGAAAGCAGAAATAGATTTGTTGACGTGCTTTCTTGCTGTGTCAATCTGCGGACAAAATTGGTTGGACCAGTTCCACTTTTGCCTTTGGCATATGTTAGAATATACAAAGGCAGATTGAGGAAAAAGCGACATAAATTGCACAAAGGTGTCCTTAATAAGCATTTCCAGACCTACCCCAGTTAAAGTGCCTAGGTCATTTCCACCACAGTGCACAATAATAAGGTTAGGCTGTGGGAGATGTAGAAAGGTTTTCACCAAAGGCATTAATTGGTGCCACTTTAACCCTCTCTGACCAATCCATTTAATGTCTACATTTGGCAAAGCAAGGTCTTTCACCATACCTCTTTTTTCTGCATACTTTTCACTCCAGAAGACATAGCTGTGACCTACAATCCACACTGTGAACAACTTTCAAGGAGATCTGGATGCACTCAGGAGGTGTCTTTCAGTAGAATGGCAATATGAAATGAAAGACAGTTGTAAAATGGAGGCATACATATTTTTTTTAAATAAAAAGAACTCATTGGCTGATTCAAATCATTTTACAGTTAAAACTAGGCGGTATGTGTACATTTTTAGAAGCATGTTTTGTATTGGTTCAGAAGTGTTCCCACAGAAGATTAATTTGGATTTGCTGTTAGGTTTGACAGGTGAAGCACTCTTGCTCTTTGGATTTGAAACATTGTGTGCTGAACTTCTGACCTCTCTGCTCACACCAGTGTTCCATGAGCTGTTGCTATGGTAGCAGGCAGAAGTCAAGTTGGGGGAAGGGTTCATTTGGAAAAGGGTTGAAGTTTTCAACCAATAGAAATGTGTGATTTCATTTGAAAAAATGTGGGAAGCACTGAGATTTGTAATTAACATGTATATGTGTGAAAAAAGAGAGGGAAACATTGCCATTTACTGGTTCTGGAGAGAGGAGAGAGGTGTAAAGCTCTGATATTCTGACTCTGATAGTCTGCTGTTTGAGTGCCACATTTCTTTCTCAACTAACTAATTTTAAAGGTGAGATATGAGTTTGAGAGAGGATGTATGTGGTGATTTTTGATATAAATATTAGAATTGTGATTCTTCTTTAAAAGTTATGTTTTACATTTTGTGGTTTGGGAGATATTTAAGTGTCTTGAACTTGTAAAATATTATGGAGTATGTTTTCACCATAAGTGAAGGTGTACTGGTATCACTGAGGAATACTGTCTTGTGCCTAGAATCAAACCATGAGTCTGTGTGCACACAGGAATTGTTGTCAGAGATTTTAATAGTGTTGGTCCGGTTCTGTAAGAATGGCATTTGTAGGAAAGGGGCAGCTTTCTTTTTGTAAATATGATGGTTTCCATTCAGCATAAATCAGTAACACACAAATGGGAGGCAAATGCTAACACATTTGAAATTGATATAGTAGATTTTGCTTCTAATCATGCAATTGCTGAGCTTGGTCATACATATACAAAACTGCAATTAAATCTTGCCACACATGTACTTTTACATACATTACTACAATGTTTATGCTGTTATGGATGCATGCATGCATATGTCTCTTGTAACTGAAAATACAGTCTGCAGAAGCACAGTCTTAGCACACACCCAGCTGTTTATACTGTAGAATCATGCTTAGTATTCACAAGTGAGTGGTGTTTCAGGTATCAGTGAGTAATGCTAATACATTCAACATCACTAAGGTTGATTTCCTTTACTGGAGTGTAGTCAGTCACTCAGGTTACACATGTTCATGGTCTCAAAAAGCTGTTTGGACATGTGCTCTTTTCTGTTTCTGAAAACTGTAATGAAAATGTGTCAGACTGTTAGAGTACTTATCACTTGCAAAAAAACAGTAGTAAGTGTGCTTTCAAATTGGCAAGCAAATTTTGTGTTCTGCCTAGAATCACACCATGAGTCTGTGTGCACACAGGAATTGTTGTCAGAGATGTATTTCGTGTTACTCTAGTTCTTTTAGAATTGCATTGGTAGGAAAGGGGAGGTTTTGAATGTTGTCAGAGATTTTATTTCTGTTGGCCTGGTTCTGTAAGAATGCCATTTGTAGGAAAGGGTCAGCTTTTTTTGGGGAACTGTGATGGTTTCCATTCAGCATAAATCAGTATCACACAAATGGGAGGCAAATGATAACACATTTGAAATAGATATAGTAGATTTTGCTACTAAACATGGAATGGGTGAGGTTGGTCCTACATATACAAAACTCCAATTAACCCTTGCCACACATGTACTTTTACATACATTACTACAATGTTTATGCTGTTATGGATGCATCCATGCATATGTCTCTTGTAACTGAAAATACACAGTCTGCAGAAGCAGACTCTTAGCACAGACCCAGCTGTTTATCCTGTAGAGTCATGCTTAGTATTCACAAGTGAGTGGTGTTTCAGGTAGCGGTGAGTAACGCTAATACATTCAACATCACTGAGGCTGATTTCTTTTGCTGGAGTGTAGTCAGTCACCAAGGTTACACATGTTCATGGTCTCAAAAAGCTCTTTGCACATGTGCTGTTTTCTGTTTCTGAAAACTGTAATGAAAATGTATCAGATTGTTAGAGTACTTATCACTTGCAGAAAAAACAGTAGTAAGTGTGCTTTCAAATTGGCAAGCAAATTTCGTTTTCTGCCTAGAATCACACCATGAGTCTGTGAGCACACAGGAATTGTTGTCAGAGATGCATTTCGTGTCACTCTGGTTCTTTTAGAATTGCATTGGTAGGAAAGGGGAGGTTTTGGATGTTGTCAGAGATTTCATTTCTGTTGGCCTGGTTCTGTAAGAATGCCATTTGTAGGAAAGGGTCAGCTTTTTTTTTGGGAACTGTGATGGTTTCCATTCAGCATAAATCAGTATCACACAAATGGGAGGCAAATGATAACTCATTTGAAATAGATATAGTAGATTTTGCTACTAAACATGGAATGGGTGAGGTTGGTCCTACATATACAAAACTCCAATTAACCCTTGCCACACATATACTTTTACATACATTACTACAATGTTTATGCTGTTATGGATGTATCCATGCATATGTCTCTTGTAACTGAAAATACACAGTCTGCAGAAGCAGACTCTTAGCACACACCCAGCTGTTTATCCTGTAGAATCATGCTTAGTATTCACAAGTGAGTGGTGTTTCAGGTAGCAGTGAGTAACGCTAATACATTCAACATCACTAAGGCTGATTTCTTTTGCTGCAGTGTAGTCAGTCACCAAGGTTACACATGTTCATGGTCTCAAAAAGCTGTTTGCACATGTGCTGTTTTCTGTTTCTGAAAACTGTAATGAAAATGTATCAGACTGTTAGAGTACTTATCATTTGCAGAAAAAACAGTAGTAAGTGTGCTTTCAAATTGGCAAGCAAATTTCGTTTTCTGCCTAGAATCACACCATGAGTCTGTGAGCACACAGGAATTGTTGTCAGAGATGTATTTCGTGTCACTCTGGTTCTTTTAGAATTGCATTCGTAGGAAAGGGGAAGCTTGTTTTCTGGAAATGTGATGGTTAGCATTCAGCCCAAATCAGTATCTCAAATGAGAGGCAAATGCTAACATATTTGAAATAAACATGGTAGATTTTTCTTCTACTCGTGCAATGGGTCATGTAGTTGCTACATGCTAAAAACTCATATTAACCCTTACCACACATGTAGTCTTACATACATGTTTACAGTGTTTATGCAGTTATGTAAGGGTCCATTCAAGTCTCTCTTGCCCCTGACAGTAGACAGTCTCCAGAACCACACTCTTAGCAGAGAGCTAGCTGTTTTTCCTGTACACTCATGCTTACTAATCAGCACTGTGTGGTGTTTTAGGTAGGAGTGAGTAACGCTAATGCATTGAACATCACCAAGGCTCATTACCTTTGCTGGAGGGTAGTCAGTCAGCCAGGTTACACATGTACATGGTCTGAAAAAGCTGTTTGGACATGTGCTCTTTTCTGCCTCTCTAAACTATAAGGAAAATGTGTCAGACTGTTATAGTAATTTTCACTTGCAAAAAAAACAGTAGTAAGTGTGCTTTTGAATTGCAAATCAGACATCGTTTTCTGCCTAGAATCACACCAAGAGTCTGTGTGCACACAGGAATTGTTCTTAGAGATTTAATTTGTGTTGGTTTTATTGTGTTTTTCACTTGTAGGAAAGGGGTAGATAGTATTATAAGATTTGAAAAGCTCATAAAAAATATAGTAGTATATTTAAATTACAAAAAGGTATTTTTTTTTTAGTTTCTTTCAGGTATTGCTGCAGAGCAGTGAAGCAAATTTAAGATGCCTATAAAATCAAGAAAGCGAAAAGAACAAAAAAAACATGTATATTTGAAGACAACTGGAGGACCCAAGTTAGTTGAAGATGCTCATGTTGGAAAAAAGAAAAAGTCTTCTGGTAAGCAGACAAAGGAATTCTTTAATAATATATTCAAAAAAAGGAAAAATTTAAAAAATGTCCCCACTGGAAAAACTGTTTCAAGTAGAAAACAACAGGACAAAAGTGAGAATTTACTAAATGCTAATGTACAAGCAGAAGCAATAAAGATTGACTTAAAAAGAAAAACAGCATTTAAAGAGATCCGTAGAAAAATGTTTCAGAGAAGAGTGATGTCCAATTTGCTAAAGGATGTGAAAAAATATAAGAAAAAAGCGAAATTTTACAAGAGAAAAAAAGATATTGAAGCCATTGTAGCTAAGGCTTTAGAATTAAAAATAAAACTATTCATTTTAATTTTGAACAGGATGCGTACATTAGAAAAAATAGTCAATGTAATGAAGTCACAAAGCAAAACGAAAAGAGTGGTGAAAAGAAATAACTTTTGTAAAGTGTTTTTAGGAGAATGGATGCATAGTTCAAGTACTGAACCATTTTTTAATGAAGAGAGTTATCTACAAAGTAATAGTTTGCTGCATGCAGTTGACACCACTGGACGAGCTTATGAAGTGAAAGATGGTTGTATAATGGAAAAGGAGAAAATGGTTCCAAGAAATGAGGAAGAAGTGATTGCGGATGAGGTTATGGGGAGACGTCCTAAAGCCCCAGTGTATACTTGGAATTGTAGTAGTATTTGTACTTTGCGACAGGAATCTATTGATAAATTACGTGAGTTTTTAAGAGAATATAGTAAAAAGAGTGTTAAACAGAAGATTAAGGTGCTACAAAGACTAGATCCATGCAGAGTGAGAGAGAATACTGGTTTGCAAGGACACCTTCTGGCTTGTCTATCTAGGAAAGTTTGTCAAAGTGTTTTTCACCATTTTAGGATGCTGGCAGTTCATCATACTGAAATTAGAAAATTTGTGAGAAGATTGTATTTTGCTAAAAGTCCAGCACTAAAGTTAAATGAGTTGAATAGGGCTCTGTTCCGTGGAACTGTATCAGATGTTGAGGAGTTTACTGATGAAATTCAGTTTAGTTACTTTGGTCCGGAACAAGAAAGTGCAGGGAATGACACAGTTATTGAGGAAAATGTGGAAGAGAATGTAAAACCCTCCGTAAATAAGAAATTTGAAGATCAAATGACAAAATTTGCTATCATCTCTAATGAAAGACCAAATATTACTTGTATTTTTTGCTGGAGAAGCCATTATAAAATCCAAACAAGGAATGTTGATCTCTACAAAAAAAGTGAAGAAGAAGATAATTATAAGTGGAAGGATTTCGCAACATATATATTTCTTGAAAATTGTTTTGATTTGGGTGAAGATCATCGTATTTGTAAATACTGTTATAACAAGTTAGAAGAAAATAAAATGCCAGCTAGAGCTGTACATAATAATTTAGAATTAGTTGATATTCCTGCAGAACTTTCTGATTTAAATACGTATGAGTCTATACTCATTCAATGTGTTCATCCGTTCCAGACTATAGTACGTATGGAGCCCAAAACCGGTAAATTACCTCCTTCAGATTTACAGAGAGGTTTAAAAGGAAGAGTTGTCTATTTGCCGTTGGATTTGAAAAAAAATATGGAAACTATTGATACAGATACTTTGGAAACTGAACCATTAGTTATTCTGGTTAATGGTGTACCTACAAAGAGTAAGAAAATTTGGCAGGAGCTGGTAGATGTACGGAAAGTACAAAGAGCAAATTTATATTTGAAAAGGAATAATAAATGGTATGAATAAATGTATATAGATGAAGATGAAGAAGATTTACTAGGAGACACAGAAACACCAACTGGGCAAATTGAAAAAGTGGACAAGTCAAAAGAAGAAGAAATTTATGAACATTTCAGCATACATCCTCTTCATTCAAAAGAAGTTATGGCAAACACTATTGATCTGTTTCAGATGAAAAAAGCCAAAGGAACTCCCGTGAGTGTATGGGAGGAGAGCTTGGAAGCTCGTTGTTTTCCCCAGCTGTTTCCTACAGGAGGAGGTGGACGATACGATGAACGTCCAGTCCAGATTCCTGCTTCTGAGTATCGGACTACAAGATTATATGCAGAAGATCCCAGATTTCATCAAAGTATTCCTTATTTGTTCCATCTGTTATTTGAAAGTGACTTGTCTGCTTATGCAGTAAATCACATTTTAAAAACTGGAGTACATCTACATAATGTGTCTGCTAAGGATTTTATGAACAAAGTGCAGCAGCGAGATGATCATTTGGAATCACAATTGATCAATCTGATGGCTTGTCAGCGTGGGACAAATGAATATTGGTACCGACGCCATGGAGAATTGAAATGTATGTTACGGAATTTAGGAACTCCTACATGGTTCCTAAGCTGTGCAGAGTACGCTTGGGATGATCTTCTGGATTTTCTTCGAGAGGCAAATTCAAACATTAAAAACATCGAATACAAGACAGCAGGAGAACTGTGCTCATTGGATCCGGTTAATGTTTGCAGATATTTCAATCATAGATTTGAGGCTATGATGTCCTTCATCTGCAATAAAAAAAATCCACCTCTTGGAGAAGTTGTGGATTTCTTTTGGAGAAAAGAGTACCAAGCAAGAGGTGCTCCTCATGTTCATATGCTGTTGTGGATCAAGGATGCCCCAAAATTTGGAACAGATGCTGATGAAGCAGTTTTATATTTCATTGAAGAATATGCAACATGTGCTATACCTAAAAGCATAGAAGAGAAAAAGTTAAAAGAGCAAGTTTTACATTTCCAAAGTCATCGGTGTGGAAAATACTGTCGACGGAAGTACAAGAGCAAAGATAAATTTTACACAAAATGTCGATTTGGATTTCCCAGACCTGTTCTTTCAAAAGGAAGAGTAAACAGTTTTATGTCAGCTGTGCGACATACTATTACAAGAAAATCTCCAAAAAATACGTACAACCTAAGAAGAAAAGAAGCGTCAAAATATATAAATGACTACAACCCAGTCATTTTATCCATGTGGAATGCTAACATGGATATTCAGTATGTGGCAGACAATTCTATTGCTGTTGCTCGGTATGTCACATCGTACATTACTAAATCTGAGAAAACGGAATTGAAGGAAATGTGGGAAGAGATTTCTCACGAGAAAACTGTCAGTAAGAAGCTATACAGTTTCAGTTTAAAGATGTTATCGCATCGAGAAATTGGATCCTACGAATGCTCAGATAGGTTATCATCTGCAAGTCTGTACTCGATATCAAGAAGAATAATTTGGGTAAGTTTAGGCCTTGCAGCAATGCGAAATCGGGTACTGAAATCTGTTGGAGAAATTGAATATTTGGCCGAGAACGACCCGGAAAGTACAGATATTTTGAAAACAAACATGTTGGACACGTATTACCCAAAAAGAAGTTGTCATCTTGAGAACATGTGTCTCTATGAAGTGCTGCAGAACTACATTTTTTCATGGAAAGCCACAGAAGACATCAAAAATGGAAAATATAAAGTCATTGGTGAGGAAGGATGTTTGGTGAAGCAAACAAAAGGAAGTTTGATTAATCATAGGAAGCTGAGTTGCGACACTACTGACAAAAAGGAATTTTACTACTTGGCACTTTTACAGCTGTTTAAACATGGCGTTCAGAGGACGAACTACTTGGAGAATTTCAAAGCTATGAGGATTCATTCAATGCATGTAAAGATACGATTGAATGCAGTACTTTCATAAATTATGTGCAAATGTTAAATTAAGAAATTGAACAGGAAGCTACAATTGCAGCTGAAGTAGCTAGAGACAGTTCTCAAGACAGCCAAAGTTCTGAAACGCTCAGTCAAGATCCCCCAGGACAACCAATCGTAGAAAATGAAGCTGCAATAGCCATGAATGAAGTTGAAACGGCTATGAATCAAGCTCAAGAAGATTTAATAGACTTACCAAATTTGGAACAACAACTGAATGAAGAACAACAACAAATTTATGAAGAAGTCAGAAAAAAAATTGATCACGGATTACTACATGAAAATAAAGAGTGCACATGCACATCATTTGAACCAATCAGGATGTATGTGAGTGGACAAGCTGGAACTGGAAAAAGTTTCCTAATTAAAGTCATCAGAAGCTACCTACAGCAAAAAAACAGATTCAACTTTGTCTTGTGTTGTTACTGCTCCAACTGGGTTAGCAGCATATAACATAAAAGGAATTACCTTACATCGCTTGCTAATGTTACCAGTGGAGCATGAGAACAAAATAGAATATCACAGGCTTACAGGAGAAGCATGCTTCGAAGTTTCAAGAGTGTTGAAGAAGATGCAAGTTCTCATTATTGATGAGGTAAGCATGGTATCAAACTTAATGCTTGCCTTTGTGCATTTAAGAATGCAGCAAATTTTAAAGAGAGACTATGACGTGTTATTTGGTGGAAAACATGTTATAGTTTTTGGGGATCTTCTACAGCTTACTCCAGTTAAAGGACAACCAGTGTTTAATACTGTGACACATGAAGACACGAAGAAGTCATTAGGAAGCATTGGTAATTCGAATATTTGGTCGTTCTTTGAGTACAAAGAACTTACTACCAATATGAGGCAAGCAAACGATGAAGATTATGCAAGAATTCTGAAAGATATCAGAATTGGACTACTCACAGAAGTTGGCAGAAAAGCATTACAGAGTCGGTTGCTACATAATTTATTTCCAAAGGAAGAAATAGTTGCAGAGAAAATATACAAGAACATTGCAGAAAATAATACTGTAATCTGCTTAATGCCAACACTACGTGAATGCTCGATATTCAATGAGGAACTTTTGAAATTGGAAAAGGAAGAGATTAAGAAAATGGAAGCAGTTGACAAAATTCAGCATGAAGGAATTACTGTTACATTAACAGGCAAACTGAAAAATATATTGGATTCTCTAGAGAAGAACATTTCGAAAACAGCTGGATTAGAAAAAAATCTATATCTTTGCATGAACTGTCGAGTATTTTTAACGAGAAATTTGGATGTTGAGAAAGGTTTAGTGAATGGAGCTATGGGTAAAGTTGTGGGTTTTGTGAAATACCAGAAAAAAGATGGAATTGAATTTTTAAAAATAAAATTTGATCAGATTGCAGAGGTTAAAGAGATTAGTCGTTGTTCAGTCCGTTTTTTGCTTGTAAAAGACTTATATGTACGTAGGAAGCAGTTTCCATTTTCTCTAGCATATGCTGTAACTATTCACAACTCTCAAGGAATAACTGTAGATAGTGCTTTTGTAAACATTGGTTCTCCTATGTTCAAAGAAGGTATGGCATATGTTGCTTTGTCACGAGTGAAAACATTATCTGGTTTATTCATGATAGAGTTTGATGACTCAAAAGTTAGTACAAATGCAAATTGTGTAAAGGAGTATAATAGATTAAGAAGAACCTATGCTCCTCATTTAGGTCAGTATCCTGTGTTGGAAAAACGTGTTGTTTCTAGGAAAATGAGATTTGAGAATATCTGTAATGAGGATGTAGAGAAGAGAAAACAAAAAGAGACTCATGTGATTGCAAGCAAAAGGAAAAAGGACAATGTTGAAGAGGTTGTTGGTTGTCATTTTGAAAATAGCTCTGGTGTCAACTGCTACGCTAATGTAGTGCTAATTGTTGTATTTTATCTTGAAAGCTTGCAAGAGCAGATAATAGTAAATCATGATAAAATATTCTGTTCTGTGCTAAGTCTCCTTTATGAGAAGCTGAGTATTGATAAAACTAAAATAGAAAGTGCTACTGAAATTAGAAATCTTTTAGATGTATGTTCAGGACGTACACAGTTTACTCAAAATGTCCAGCAAGATGCACAGGAATTCTTGTTGTATGTCCTTATGGTACTGGAAGATGAAGGCATAGATATTGAGAATATGTTCGTTCTCTCTTATAAATGGGAACATACTTGTGAAAACTGTTTCTACACATGCAGCTCTAATGTTGATTCAGAAAGGTTTATCTATTTAACATTGCCAGAGAGTAAATCAGTGAGTTTTAGTTAAAGATGCCAATCATAGCATGGAATGCTGTGAATGTAAATCTGACATGTTTTCAACGTTATTTTTAAAGAAATATGGACAGTATGTAATTTTAATGATGAAACGTTATAGGTTCAAAATTGGACACTTTAATAAAGAAGTTTATAGGACAGCAATTATCAATTTCAGGAAAAACTTTTGTTACAGTTGCAATAATTTTCCATGATGGACCTACTGTAACTTCTGGTCATTACACAGTTTATCTTAAATGTGAAAAAGGCTGGACACTGTGTAATGATTCTCAATTGGTTTTTAAGCAACGTTTGCCTTTTGATTTAGCAAATTCCTATTTAATTTTTCTGAAACCAAAATTTTAGATAGAATTTGCACCATCTGTACAAATCATTTTTGCAATTTTATTGGATTACCATGGGAAATGTCATCAAAAAAGAATTTAAAAATTACCATTTGGCCTAAAGGAAAGGTAACAATTTGTATTGTGGACTTCTTTGACACATATTATTTTGGTGATTATGCTTATGCAACAAAAATTTTCAGACGATATTTAGTGGAAATAGTTCTTGTTCTTAGATGATATTTTTAAAGAATATGTTACATTTCTATAAAGGTATGTTTTAGTGAGAAGAGATTCTGGGCTTTTTTAAACAATCTTTCAGATTGTTATTTTTTTTTGCCCGCTGTTAAGTGATGAATGCAATTGCTTTCACAATTTACAGTGAAATGCAATATATTCTGAAAACAGCAAAAAAAGGGCAAAAAATTGTTTTTAAATATGAAAATATGTGTACTGTATTCTAAAATGTATTATTAAACATTAATACTTTTTTCTTTTTTTCCAGATTGAGAAAGAAAATTTAGGAAAAAATAAACCTTTTTTCTAGCAATTTAAATAAACCATTTATTAATAAATACGTTATTTTGTTGGTCAGGTAAGTGTGAAATTTCTGTATTTATCACACATTTAGTTTCATGCACCCTTTTTTTCACTTCTCCTCTCTCTGCTTTTCTCATTTCCGTTGTACTCCCTCAAGGACCTTGTAGGGTAAAAAAAAATGTTTTTGTTTTTTAAAAAAGAAAAAAAAATGCGTGTACCGTACGCGCACGGTAAAAAAAAACAAAAAAAAAATTAATTAAAAAAATTTAAAAAAAGTTGTGAGGTAAGGTTGGCTCTTAAAAGAGCCGTTGTGTTAATACAGGGACAGAGGAAAGAAAGAATGGGAATATTAACAAGGACCACAGATGTGCTGGTCTATCTTATTGTTTATTAGGGAAACACTGGTCTCCCCATGAACAATTAGACCATAACATGTGGTGCACCTCATTTGTACCCTCTGAAATCGAGGGTTCGTTTCCAGAGGAGCAGAAGAGGGTGATGCTCCCACCGCAGAGGAAGGGCTCGGCTGAGCTGCCGAAGATGTACTCGGCTGAGCTTCTGCGGGTGTGCTCGGGTGACTTACTGAAGGGTTTGCTTCAGAATGTCGAGCAAAAGTCCTGGGATATACATCCCTAATGTGTCTCACCATAGTGTGATTACCAAAGGAATACTTCTTCCTTGGGTTACCTCTAGATAAGACACGCTCACAAAGTCAGCAGGTGACTAATGGAGCATTTACCTTTTTCTGCCCCTCTAGAAAAGTGAAATACTCCCAAACAAAAGAATTCTTTTGTTTCCTCCTTCTCTGTCTGATGATGCTGCTGCCCTGCTCACTCTCAGAAGAGGTCTGCTGCTCTGCCATTGTATCCCAAAGACAATTCAGCCCCTTCTCCTAGAGAATCACAAGCAGGAATGAGGGGAATGGGTGTGGTGTAGGAAGATTCTGGAACTGAAAGTAGTTTAAACCAATCAAAAGTGTTGTTTCTTGATCACATGACCAACCGTACGCGCACGTTAAGCTTACCGAGCGCGTACGGTAAAAGTACGCATGCGCGTACGAAAGACACGCGCACGCGCGCATGTGCATTACAGGCACGCTCGTACACTTCCGATTAACGTGCGCGCGCGTGCGCGTGTAAAGCATGCGCTTACGCGTCGCGTAGGAAGTACGGACGCCTACGCAAATTGCGTAAGCATGCGCACACGAAGTATAAATATTACGTACGCTCACCGTACATAAAGCAAAGCGTGCGCTTACGGTAAACTTACCGTACGCGCACGGTAAAAAAAAATTTAAAAATAGGTTTGTTGAAGATATTAACTATGTTATACAACTATATCTAACCATTTATTTAAAAAAGGTGAATCTTTATAAATTGAAGAATGCATTAAAACCATGAATATATAAATAGGTAGAATAGTGTTTAAAGGAAAAAAGAAAAAGAAAAAAAATGATGTAAAAAAACAAACAAATTGAATGAAAAAAACATAGGTTTCACACACATTATAGTTAGGAATTAGAATTCAAAAAACCATGCAAAAACACAGAAAAAAACATAGGTTTCACACACGTTATATTTAGAAATTAGCTTTTAAAAAACCTTGCAAATTCACTCAAAAAACCATAGGTTTCACGCTCGTTATAGTTAGGAATTAGCATTTAAAAAACCTTGCAAATTCAATGAAAAAACCATAGGTTTCACACACGTTATAGTTAGCTGGACATTTCTATCGTAAAAAACCATTGAAATTCCCCCGTTATAGTTAGTTCAGCTAACTATAACTCGCGCACCCGCAATCCACTGCTGATGACGTCACATATTACATCACTCATGACATGGTCAGTGACATCACTCATGACATCACTGATGACATCTAAAATGACATCACTGATGACATCACTGATGACGTCAACAATGTGATAAATTACAACATCTTTTCACACCCTTATAAAACCTTTGATATACCAACTCAAAATTACAGAGTTCCATTCTCATATCCATAAATAATGCAATACCAATAACTGCATACCCACATATTAACTTTTAGGTCTTCATACACCTCCACACACTCACCTGTAAAGTCACTCATAGTTAAAGTCACTCCATAAAAAAGTATCATATGAATTTATACACACACCTATATAGACACTCACACACTACCAATCATCCATAGAGGTACTCTCACACCTAGTCATTCATACAAATAATCACACTGCCATTTACTCACCTATGCAGTTATACACACTCAAGTTCCCTTGCTCACAAAAATAGTATCACATTTTTATGCTCTATTAGAATCATTGACAAAAGCACACACTCATCCATACAGTCACTGTCACAATCACACATTCTCACATCTAGCCACTTATATACTCTTACACACATATATACTGCCTTTCACATATGTAGTTAGTCACAAATGTACCACTGAGATATACATTCAATCCCTAACACACCCATACATACACTCGCTCAACCGTACAGTCCATCACAGATGCACTCTTAAAACCATGCACCCATAGAATCACCCACTCACACATCTATGCACAGAGTCACACACAGCCTACCCACACTAACACTCAGGCACCCATACAGATACTCAGACAACCAATCGATAACCCATATAGACACTCATATAGCTATTCACAAAACCATGCAGCCACTTATACACCAACAGACAGAAACATACAGACATTCACACAGATTAGTCACTAGTCTGCAGTAAGATACATTTAATGACTCACTTATAGAGTCAGTTACGCACCAAAGAAACTCATCCATTTACACACTTGTACAACCACTCATTCTTCAACAGGCCTTTCCCTATATATATTAAACATATTAAAATTGTTAAGAAACACAGATTCAATGGATGACGTCATCAGTGATGTCATCAGTGATGTCATTTTAGATGTCATCAGTGATGTCATGAGTGATGTCACTGACCATGTCATGAGTGATGTAATATGTGATGTCATCAGCAGTGGATTGCGGGTGCGCGAGTTATAGTTAGCTGAACTAACTATAACGGGGGAATTTCAATGGTTTTTTACGAGAGAAATGTCCAGCTAACTATAACGTGTGTGAAACCTTTGGTTTTTTCATTGAATATATATATACACAAAACAAATTCAAAACAGTAGCAAAAAAAATTGATTTTATTTAAACAAACATTCCAATTTTAATGCCCATAAAAAGTAAGCAATCAATCAATCAATCAATCAGGGGTTTATATAGGGTGCTACTCACCCATGAGGGTCTCAAGGAGCTGTGGGAGGGGGACAGCTCCGGATCAAGCAATATAAAAAATAAATAATTTTACTAAAAGCATATTATCTATCACAAACATTATTAATTAAAGAAAATACGAAAATATAGTTTTAAGTACACAGAAACATAATAAACATAATAATAATTATATCATTTTAAGCATTATAAACAAAATTATAAAATTCTAGGAATAATACATATACTATTCGCACTCCAGTCTGTGCAAAAGTATGGAAAGCGTTGGAAATAAACATCCGCAATGGAGCGCACACCACTAGCTCCTCCTCCGGGTTGCCCCATGGCAAGCTGGTACATGAAGTTCTTGAGTAGTTCACCCCAGTGGGTGCAAGTAAGTACTTGTTAAATCAGTTCAACAAGTATTTACTTGCACCCACTGGGGTGAACCACTCAAGAACTTCATGTACCAGCTTCCCTTGGGGCGACCCGGAGGAGGAGCTAGCGGAGTGCGTTCCATTGCGGTTGTTTATAAAAATGGCTCCCTCGAGCTTTGAGCTGACGAGCTCCTGGACGACGCACCTGCGTGCCTGTGCGGGCACTGAGGCCCTTGACGGTTGCTTGGCGGCCCTCTCTTCCACCCCTAACTATTTTCTCTACTGAGGAGGGAAGTTATCCCGAAACCCGAGCCATGTCTCGGGCGATATTTTAAAACCCGGGACATGTATCGGGTCTAGAGATTATCAGTTCAACAAGTACTTACTTGCACCCACTTGGGTGAACCACTCAAGAACTCAATCAGAGATCATCAGTTCAACAAGTATTTACTTGCACCCACTGGGGTGAACCACTCAAGAACTTCATGTACCAGCTTCCCTTGGGGCGACCCGGAGGAGGAGCTAGCGGAGTGCGGTCCATTGCGGTTGTTTATAAAAATGGCTCCCTCGAGCTTTGAGCTGACGAGCTCCTGGACGACGCACCTGCGTGCCTGTGCGGGCACTGAGGCCCTTGACGGTTGCTTGGCGGCCCTCTCTTCCACCCCTAACTATTTTCTCTACTGAGGAGGGAAGTTATCCCGAAACCCGAGCCATGTCTCGGGCGATATTTTAAAACCCGGGACATGTATCTGGTCTAGAGATCATCAGTTCAACAAGTACTTACTTGCACCCACTGGGGTGAACCACTCAAGAACTCCATCAGAGATCATCAGTTCAACAAGTATTTACTTGCACCCACTGGGGTGAACCACTCAAGAACTTCATGTACCAGCTTCCCTTGGGGCGACCCGGAGGAGGAGCTAGCGGAGTGCGGTCCATTGCGGTTGTTTATAAAAATGGCTCCCTCGAGCTTTGAGCTGACGAGCTCCTGGACGACGCACCTGCGTGCCTGTGCGGGCACTGAGGCCCTTGACGGTTGCTTGGCGCCCTCTCTTCCACCCCTAACTATTTTCTCTCCTGAGGAGGGAAGTTATCCCGAAACCCGAGCCATGTCTCGGGCGATATTTTAAAACCCGGGACATGTATCGGGTCTAGAGATCATCAGTTCAACAAGTACTTACTTGCACCCACTGGGGTGAACCACTCAAGAACTCCATCAGAGATCATCAGTTCAACAAGTATTTACTTGCACCCACTGGGGTGAACCACTCAAGAACTTCATGTACCAGCTTCCCTTGGGGCGACCCGGAGGAGGAGTTAGCGGAGTGCGGTCCATTGCGGTTGTTTATAAAAATGGCTCCCTCGAGCTTTGAGCTGACGAGCTCCTGGACGACGCACCTGCGTGCCTGTGCGGGCACTGAGGCCCTTGACGGTTGCTTGGCGGCCCTCTCTTCCACCCCTAACTATTTTCTCTACTGAGGAGGGAAGTTATCCCGAAACCCGAGCCATGTCTCTGGCGATATTTTAAAACCCGGGACAGGTATCGGGTCTAGAGATCATCAGTTCAACAAGTACTTACTTGCACCCACTGGGGTGAACCACTCAAGAACTCCATCAGAGATCATCAGTTCAACAAGTATTTACTTGCACCCACTGGGGTGAACCACTCAAGAACTTCATGTACCAGCTTCCCTTGGGGCGACCCGGAGGAGGAGCTAGCGGAGTGCGGTCCATCGCGGTTGTTTATAAAAATGGCTCCCTCGAGCTTTGAGCTGACGAGCTCCTGGACGACGCACCTGCGTGCCTGTGCGGGCACTGAGGCCCTTGACGGTTGCTTGGCGGCCCTCTCTTCCACCCCTAACTATTTTCTCTACTGAGGAGGGAAGTTATCCCGAAACCCGAGCCATGTCTCGGGCGATATTTTAAAACCCGGGACATGTATCGGGTCTAGAGATCATCAGTTCAACAAGTATTTACTTGCACCCACTGGGGTGAACCACTCAAGAACTCCATCAGAGATCATCAGTTCAACAAGTATTTACTTGCACCCACTGGGGTGAACCTCTCTAGAACTTCATGTACCAGCTTCCCTTGGGGCGACCCGGAGGAGGAGCTAGCGGAGTGCGGTCCATTGCGGTTGTTTATAAAAATGGCTCCCTCGAGCTTTGAGCTGACGAGCTCCTGGACGATGCACCTGCGTGCCTGTGCGGGCACTGAGGCCCTTGACGGTTGCTTGGCGGCCCTCTCTTCCACCCCTAACTATTTTCTCTACTGAGGAGGGAAGTTATCCCGAAACCCGAGCCATGTCTCGGGCGATATTTTAAAACCCGGGACATGTATCGGGTCTAGAGATCATCAGTTCAACAAGTATTTACTTGCACCCACTGGGGTGAACCACTCAAGAACTCCATCAGAGATCATCAGTTCAACAAGTATTTACTTGCACCCACTGGGGTGAACCACTCAAGAACTTCATGTACCAGCTTCCCTTGGGGCGACCCGGAGGAGGAGCTAGCGGAGTGCGGTCCATTGCGGTTGTTTATAAAAATGGCTCCCTCGAGCTTTGAGCTGACGAGCTCCTGGACGACGCACCTGCGTGCCTGTGCGGGCACTGAGGCTCTTGACGGTTGCTTGGCGGCCCTCTCTTCCACCCCTAACTATTTTCTCTACTGAGGAGGGAAGTTATCCCGAAACCCGAGCCATGTCTCGGGCGATATTTTAAAACCCGGGACATGTATCGGGTCTAGAGATCATCAGTTCAACAAGTACTTACTTGCACCCACTGAGGTGAACCACTCAAGAACTCCATCAGAGATCATCAGTTCAACAAGTATTTACTTGCACCCACTGGGGTGAACCACTCAAGAACTTCATGTACCAGCTTCCCTTGGGGCGACCCGGAGGAGGAGTTAGCGGAGTGCGGTCCATTGCGGTTGTTTATAAAAATGGCTCCCTGAAGCTTTGAGCTGACGAGCTCCTGGATGACGCACCTGCATGCCTGTGCGGGCACTGAGGCCCTTGACGGTTGCTTGGCGGCCCTCTCTTCCACCCCTAATTATTTTCTCTACTGAGGAGGGAAGTTATCCCGAAACCCGAGCCATGTCTCGGGCGATATTTTAAAACCCGGGACATGTATCGGGTCTAGAGATCATCAGTTCAACAAGTACTTACTTGCACCCACTGGGGTGAACCACTCAAGAACTCCATCAGAGATTATCAGTTCAACAAGTATTTACTTGCACCCACTGGGGTGAACCACTCAAGAACTTCATGTACCAGCTTCCCTTGGGGCGACCCGGAGGAGGAGCTAGCGGAGTGCGGTCCATTGCGGTTGTTTATAAAAATGGCTCCCTCGAGCTTTGAGCTGACGAGCTCCTGGACGACGCACCTGCGTGCCTGTGCGGGCACTGAGGCCCTTGACGGTTGCTTGGCGGCCCTCTCTTCCACCCCTAACTATTTTCTCTACTGAGGAGGGAAGTTATCCTGAAACCCGAGCCATGTCTCGGGCGATATTTTAAAACCCGGGACATGAATCGGGTCTAGAGATCATCAGTTCAACAAGTACTTACTTGCACCCACTGAGGTGAACCACTCAAGAACTCCATCAGAGATCATCAGTTCAACAAGTATTTACTTGCACCCACTGGGGTGAACCACTCAAGAACTTCATGTACCAGCTTCCCTTGGGGCGACCCGGAGGAGGAGTTAGCGGAGTGCGGTCCATTGCGGTTGTTTATAAAAATGGCTCCCTCGAGCTTTGAGCTGACGAGCTCCTGGACGACGCACCTGCGTGCCTGTGCGGGCACTGAGGCCCTTGACGGTTGCTTGGCGGCCCTCTCTTCCACCCCTAACTATTTTCTCTACTGAGGAGGGAAGTTATCCCGAAACCCGAGCCATGTCTCGGGCGATATTTTAAAACCCGGGACATGTATCGGGTCTAGAGATCATCAGTTCAACAAGTACTTACTTGCACCCACTGGGGTGAACCACTCAAGAACTCCATCAGAGATCATCAGTTCAACAAGTATTTACTTGCACCCACTGGGGTGAACCACTCAAGAACTGCATGTACCAGCTTCCCTTGGGGCGACCCGGAGGAGGAGCTAGCGGAGTGCGGTCCATTGCGGTTGTTTATAAAAATGGCTCCCTCGAGCTTTGAGCTGACGAGCTCCTGGACGACGCACCTGCGTGCCTGTGCGGGCACTGAGGCCCTTGACGGTTGCTTGGCGGCCCTCTCTTCCACCCCTAACTATTTTCTCTACTGAGGAGGGAAGTTATCCTGAAACCCGAGCCATGTCTCGGGCGATATTTTAAAACCCGGGACATGTATCGGGTCTAGAGATCATCAGTTCAACAAGTACTCACTTGCACCCACTGGGGTGAACCACTCAAGAACTCCATCAGAGATCATCAGTTCAACAAGTATTTACTTACACCCACTGGGGTGAACCACTCAAGAACTTCATGTACCAGCTTCCCTTGGGGCGACCCGGAGGAGGAGCTAGCGGAGTTCGGTCCATCGCGGTTGTTTATAAAAATGGCTCCCTCGAGCTTTGAGCTGACGAGCTCCTGGACGACGCACCTGCGTGCCTGTGCGGGCACTGAGGCTCTTGACGGTTGCTTGGCGGCCTTCTCTTCCACCCCTAACTATTTTCTCTACTGAGGAGGGAAGTTATCCCGAAACCCGAGCCATGTCTCGGGCGATATTTTAAAACCCGGGACATGTATCGGGTCTAGAGATCATCAGTTCAACAAGTACTTACTTGCACCCACTGAGGTGAACCACTCAAGAACTCCATCAGAGATCATCAGTTCAACAAGTATTTACTTGCACCCACTGGGGTGAACCACTCAAGAACTTCATGTACCAGCTTCCCTTGGGGCGACCCGGAGGAGGAGTTAGCGGAGTGCGGTCCATTGCGGTTGTTTATAAAAATGGCTCCCTGAAGCTTTGAGCTGACGAGCTCCTGGACGACGCACCTGCGTGCCTGTGCGGGCACTGAGGCCCTTGACGGTTGCTTGGCGGCCCTCTCTTCCACCCCTAACTATTTTCTCTACTGAGGAGGGAAGTTATCCCGAAACCCGAGCCATGTCTCGGGCGATATTTTAAAACCCGGGACATGTATCGGGTCTAGAGATCATCAGTTCAACAAGTACTTACTTGCACCCACTGGGGTGAACCACTCAAGAACTCCATCAGAGATCATCAGTTCAACAAGTATTTACTTGCACCCACTGGGGTGAACCACTCAAGAACTTCATGTACCAGCTTCCCTTGGGGCGACCCGGAGGAGGAGCTAGCGGAGTGCGGTCCATTGCGGTTGTTTATAAAAATGGCTCCCTCGAGCTTTGAGCTGACGAGCTCCTGGACGACGCACCTGCGTGCCTGTGCGGGCACTGAGGCCCTTGACGGTTGCTTGGCGGCCCTCTCTTCCACCCCTAACTATTTTCTCTACTGAGGAGGGAAGTTATCCTGAAACCCAAGCCATGTCTCGGGCGATATTTTAAAACCCGGGACATGTATCGGGTCTAGAGATCATCAGTTCAACAAGTACTTACTTGCACCCACTGGGGTGAACCACTCAAGAACTCCATCAGAGATCATCAGTTCAACAAGTATTTACTTGCACCCACTGGGGTGAACCACTCAAGAACTTCATGTACCAGCTTCCCTTGGGGCGACCCGGTGGAGGAGCTAGCGGAGTGCGGTCCATCGCGGTTGTTTATAAAAATGGCTCCCTCGAGCTTTGAGCTGACGAGCTCCTGGACGACGCACCTGCGTGCCTGTGCGGGCACTGAGGCCCTTGACGGTTGCTTGGCGGCCCTCTCTTCCACCCCTAACTATTTTCTCTACTGAGGAGGGAAGTTATCCCGAAACCCGAGCCATGTCTCGGGCGATATTTTAAAACCCGGGACATGTATCGGGTCTAGAGATCATCAGTTCAACAAGTACTTACTTGCACCCACTGAGGTGAACCACTCAAGAACTCCATCAGAGATCATCAGTTCAACAAGTATTTACTTGCACCCACTGGGGTGAACCACTCAAGAACTTCATGTACCAGCTTCCCTTGGGGCGACCCGGAGGAGGAGTTAGCGGAGTGCGGTCCATTGCGGTTGTTTATAAAAATGGCTCCCTGAAGCTTTGAGCTGACGAGCTCCTGGACGACGCACCTGCGTGCCTGTGCGGGCACTGAGGCCCTTGACGGTTGCTTGGCGGCCCTCTCTTCCACCCCTAACTATTTTCTCTACTGAGGAGGGAAGTTATCCCGAAACCCGAGCCATGTCTCGGGCGATATTTTAAAACCCGGGACATGTATTGGGTCTAGAGATCATCAGTTCAACAAGTACTTACTTGCACCCACTGGGGTGAACCACTCAAGAACTCCATCAGAGATCATCAGTTCAACAAGTATTTACTTGCACCCACTGGGGTGAACCACTCAAGAACTTCATGTACCAGCTTCCCTTGGGGCGACCCGGAGGAGGAGCTAGCGGAGTGCGGTCCATTGCGGTTGTTTATAAAAATGGCTCCCTCGAGCTTTGAGCTGACGAGCTCCTGGACGACGCACCTGCGTGCCTGTGCGGGCACTGAGGCCCTTGACGGTTGCTTGGCGGCCCTCTCTTTCACCCCTAACTATTTTCTCTACTGAGGAGGGAAGTTATCCTGAAACCCGAGCCATGTCTCGGGCGATATTTTAAAACCCGGGACATGTATCGGGTCTAGAGATCATCAGTTCAACAAGTACTTACTTGCACCCACTGGGGTGAACCACTCAAGAACTCCATCAGAGATCATCAGTTCAACAAGTATTTACTTGCACCCACTGGGGTGAACCACTCAAGAACTTCATGTACCAGCTTCCCTTGGGGCGACCCGGAGGAGGAGCTAGCGGAGTGCGGTCCATCGCGGTTGTTTATAAAAATGGCTCCCTCGAGCTTTGAGCTGACGAGCTCCTGGACGATGCACCTGCGTGCCTGTGCGGGCACTGAGGCCCTTGACGGTTGCTTGGCGGCCCTCTCTCCCACCCCTAACTATTTTCTCTACTGAGGAGGGAAGTTATCCCGAAACCCGAGCCATGTCTCGGGCGATATTTTAAAACCCGGGACATGTATCGGGTCTAGAGATCATCAGTTCAACAAGTACTTACTTGCACCCACTGGGGTGAACCACTCAAGAACTCCATCAGAGATCATCAGTTCAACAAGTATTTACTTGCACCCACTGGGGTGAACCACTCAAGAACTTCATGTACCAGCTTCCCTTGGGGCGACCCGGAGGAGGAGCTAGCGGAGTGCGGTCCATTGCGGTTGTTTATAAAAATGGCTCCCTCGAGCTTTGAGCTGACGAGCTCCTGGACGACGCACCTGCGTGCCTGTGCGGGCACTGAGGCCCTTGACGGTTGCTTGGCGGCCCTCTCTTCCACCCCTAACTATTTTCTCTACTGAGGAGGGAAGTTATCCCGAAACCCGAGCCATGTCTTGGGCGATATTTTAAAACCCGGGACATGTATCGGGTCTAGAGATCATCAGTTCAACAAGTACTTACTTGCACCCACTGGGGTGAACCACTCAAGAACTCCATCAGAGATCATCAGTTCAACAAGTATTTACTTGCACCCACTGGGGTGAACCACTCAAGAACTTCATGTACCAGCTTCCCTTGGGGCGACCCGGAGGAAGAGCTAGCGGAGTGCGGTTCATTGCGGTTGTTTATAAAAATGGCTCCCTCGAGCTTTGAGCTGACGAGCTCCTGGACGACGCACCTGCGTGCCTGTGCGGGCACTGAGGCTCTTGACGGTTGCTTGGCGGCCCTCTCTTCCACCCCTAACTATTTTCTCTACTGAGGAGGGAAGTTATCCCGAAACCCGAGCCATGTCTCGGGCGAAATTTTAAAACCCGGGACATGTATCGGGTCTAGAGATCATCAGTTCAACAAGTACTTACTTGCACCCACTGAGGTGAACCACTCAAGAACTCCATCAGAGATCATCAGTTCAACAAGTATTTACTTGCACCCACTGGGGTGAACCACTCAAGAACTTCATGTACCAGCTTCCCTTGGGGCGACCCGGAGGAGGAGTTAGCGGAGTGCGGTCCATTGCGGTTGTTTATAAAAATGGCTCCCTGAAGCTTTGAGCTGACGAGCTCCTGGACGACGCACCTGCGTGCCTGTGCGGGCACTGAGGCCCTTGACGGTTGCTTGGCGGCCCTCTCTTCCACCCCTAACTATTTTCTCTACTGAGGAGGGAAGTTATCCCGAAACCCGAGCCATGTCTCGGGCGATATTTTAAAACCCGGGACATGTATCGGGTCTAGAGATCATCAGTTCAACAAGTACTTACTTGCACCCACTGGGGTGAACCACTCAAGAACTCCATCAGAGATCATCAGTTCAACAAGTATTTACTTGCACCCACTGGGGTGAACCACTCAAGAACTTCATGTACCAGCTTCCCTTGGGGCGACCCGGAGGAGGAGCTAGCGGAGTGCGGTCCATTGCGGTTGTTTATAAAAATGGCTCCCTCGAGCTTTGAGCTGACGAGCTCCTGGACGACGCACCTGCGTGCCTGTGCGGGCACTGAGGCCCTTGACGGTTGCTTGGCGGCCCTCTCTTCCACCCCTAACTATTTTCTCTACTGAGGAGGGAAGTTATCCTGAAACCCAAGCCATGTCTCGGGCGATATTTTAAAACCCGGGACATGTATCGGGTCTAGAGATCATCAGTTCAACAAGTACTTACTTGCACCCACTGGGGTGAACCACTCAAGAACTCCATCAGAGATCATCAGTTCAACAAGTATTTACTTGCACCCACTGGGGTGAACCACTCAAGAACTTCATGTACCAGCTTCCCTTGGGGCGACCCGGTGGAGGAGCTAGCGGAGTGCGGTCCATCGCGGTTGTTTATAAAAATGGCTCCCTCGAGCTTTGAGCTGACGAGCTCCTGGACGACGCACCTGCGTGCCTGTGCGGGCACTGAGGCCCTTGACGGTTGCTTGGCGGCCCTCTCTTCCACCCCTAACTATTTTCTCTACTGAGGAGGGAAGTTATCCCGAAACCCGAGCCATGTCTCGGGCGATATTTTAAAACCCGGGACATGTATCGGGTCTAGAGATCATCAGTTCAACAAGTACTTACTTGCACCCACTGAGGTGAACCACTCAAGAACTCCATCAGAGATCATCAGTTCAACAAGTATTTACTTGCACCCACTGGGGTGAACCACTCAAGAACTTCATGTACCAGCTTCCCTTGGGGCGACCCGGAGGAGGAGTTAGCGGAGTGCGGTCCATTGCGGTTGTTTATAAAAATGGCTCCCTGAAGCTTTGAGCTGACGAGCTCCTGGACGACGCACCTGCGTGCCTGTGCGGGCACTGAGGCCCTTGACGGTTGCTTGGCGGCCCTCTCTTCCACCCCTAACTATTTTCTCTACTGAGGAGGGAAGTTATCCCGAAACCCGAGCCATGTCTCGGGCGATATTTTAAAACCCGGGACATGTATTGGGTCTAGAGATCATCAGTTCAACAAGTACTTACTTGCACCCACTGGGGTGAACCACTCAAGAACTCCATCAGAGATCATCAGTTCAACAAGTATTTACTTGCACCCACTGGGGTGAACCACTCAAGAACTTCATGTACCAGCTTCCCTTGGGGCGACCCGGAGGAGGAGCTAGCGGAGTGCGGTCCATTGCGGTTGTTTATAAAAATGGCTCCCTCGAGCTTTGAGCTGACGAGCTCCTGGACGACGCACCTGCGTGCCTGTGCGGGCACTGAGGCCCTTGACGGTTGCTTGGCGGCCCTCTCTTTCACCCCTAACTATTTTCTCTACTGAGGAGGGAAGTTATCCTGAAACCCGAGCCATGTCTCGGGCGATATTTTAAAACCCGGGACATGTATCGGGTCTAGAGATCATCAGTTCAACAAGTACTTACTTGCACCCACTGGGGTGAACCACTCAAGAACTCCATCAGAGATCATCAGTTCAACAAGTATTTACTTGCACCCACTGGGGTGAACCACTCAAGAACTTCATGTACCAGCTTCCCTTGGGGCGACCCGGAGGAGGAGCTAGCGGAGTGCGGTCCATCGCGGTTGTTTATAAAAATGGCTCCCTCGAGCTTTGAGCTGACGAGCTCCTGGACGATGCACCTGCGTGCCTGTGCGGGCACTGAGGCCCTTGACGGTTGCTTGGCGGCCCTCTCTCCCACCCCTAACTATTTTCTCTACTGAGGAGGGAAGTTATCCCGAAACCCGAGCCATGTCTCGGGCGATATTTTAAAACCCGGGACATGTATCGGGTCTAGAGATCATCAGTTCAACAAGTACTTACTTGCACCCACTGGGGTGAACCACTCAAGAACTCCATCAGAGATCATCAGTTCAACAAGTATTTACTTGCACCCACTGGGGTGAACCACTCAAGAACTTCATGTACCAGCTTCCCTTGGGGCGACCCGGAGGAGGAGCTAGCGGAGTGCGGTCCATTGCGGTTGTTTATAAAAATGGCTCCCTCGAGCTTTGAGCTGACGAGCTCCTGGACGACGCACCTGCGTGCCTGTGCGGGCACTGAGGCCCTTGACGGTTGCTTGGCGGCCCTCTCTTCCACCCCTAACTATTTTCTCTACTGAGGAGGGAAGTTATCCTGAAACCCGAGCCATGTCTCGGGCGATATTTTAAAACCCGGGACATGTATCGGGTCTAGAGATCATCAGTTCAACAAGTACTTACTTGCACCCACTGGGGTGAACCACTCAAGAACTCCATCAGAGATCATCAGTTCAACAAGTATTTACTTGCACCCACTGGGGTGAACCACTCAAGAACTTCATGTACCAGCTTCCCTTGGGGCGACCCGGTGGAGGAGCTAGCGGAGTGCGGTCCATCGCGGTTGTTTATAAAAATGGCTCCCTCGAGCTTTGAGCTGACGAGCTCCTGGACGACGCACCTGCGTGCCTGTGCGGGCACTGAGGCCCTTGACGGTTGCTTGGCGGCCCTCTCTTCCACCCCTAACTATTTTCTCTACTGAGGAGGGAAGTTATCCCGAAACCCGAGCCATGTCTCGGGCGATATTTTAAAACCCGGGACATGTATCGGGTCTAGAGATCATCAGTTCAACAAGTACTTACTTGCACCCACTGAGGTGAACCACTCAAGAACTCCATCAGAGATCATCAGTTCAACAAGTATTTACTTGCACCCACTGGGGTGAACCACTCAAGAACTTCATGTACCAGCTTCCCTTGGGGCGACCCGGAGGAGGAGTTAGCGGAGTGCGGTCCATTGCGGTTGTTTATAAAAATGGCTCCCTGAAGCTTTGAGCTGACGAGCTCCTGGACGACGCACCTGCGTGCCTGTGCGGGCACTGAGGCCCTTGACGGTTGCTTGGCGGCCCTCTCTTCCACCCCTAACTATTTTCTCTACTGAGGAGGGAAGTTATCCCGAAACCCGAGCCATGTCTCGGGCGATATTTTAAAACCCGGGACATGTATTGGGTCTAGAGATCATCAGTTCAACAAGTACTTACTTGCACCCACTGGGGTGAACCACTCAAGAACTCCATCAGAGATCATCAGTTCAACAAGTATTTACTTGCACCCACTGGGGTGAACCACTCAAGAACTTCATGTACCAGCTTCCCTTGGGGCGACCCGGAGGAGGAGCTAGCGGAGTGCGGTCCATTGCGGTTGTTTATGAAAATGGCTCCCTCGAGCTTTGAGCTGACGAGCTCCTGGACGACGCACCTGCGTGCCTGTGCGGGCACTGAGGCCCTTGACGGTTGCTTGGCGGCCCTCTCTTTCACCCCTAACTATTTTCTCTACTGAGGAGGGAAGTTATCCTGAAACCCGAGCCATGTCTCGGGCGATATTTTAAAACCCGGGACATGTATCGGGTCTAGAGATCATCAGTTCAACAAGTACTTACTTGCACCCACTGGGGTGAACCACTCAAGAACTCCATCAGAGATCATCAGTTCAACAAGTATTTACTTGCACCCACTGGGGTGAACCACTCAAGAACTTCATGTACCAGCTTCCCTTGGGGCGACCCGGAGGAGGAGCTAGCGGAGTGCGGTCCATCGCGGTTGTTTATAAAAATGGCTCCCTCGAGCTTTGAGCTGACGAGCTCCTGGACGATGCACCTGCGTGCCTGTGCGGGCACTGAGGCCCTTGACGGTTGCTTGGCGGCCCTCTCTCCCACCCCTAACTATTTTCTCTACTGAGGAGGGAAGTTATCCCGAAACCCGAGCCATGTCTCGGGCGATATTTTAAAACCCGGGACATGTATCGGGTCTAGAGATCATCAGTTCAACAAGTACTTACTTGCACCCACTGGGGTGAACCACTCAAGAACTCCCTCAGAGATCATCAGTTCAACAAGTATTTACTTGCACCCACTGGGGTGAACCACTCAAGAACTTCATGTACCAGCTTCCCTTGGGGCGACCCGGAGTAGGAGCTAGCGGAGTGCGGTCCATTGCGGTTGTTCATAAAAATGTCTCCCTCGAGCTTTGAGCTGACGAGCTCCTGGACGACGCACCTGCGTGCCTGTGCGGGCACTGAGGCCCTTGACGGTTGCTTGATGGCCCTCTCTTCCACCCCTAACTATTTTCTCTACTGAGGAGGGAAGTTATCCCGAAACCCGAGCCATGTCTCGGGCGGTATTTTAAAACCCAGGACATGTATCGGGTCTAGAGATCATCAGTTCAACAAGTACTTACTTGCACCCACTGGGGTGAACCACTCAAGAACTCCATCAGAGATCATCAGTTCAACAAGTATTTACTTGCACCCACTGGGGTGAACCACTCAAGAACTTCATGTACCAGCTTCCCTTGGGGCGACCCGGAGGAGGAGCTAGCGGAGTGCGGTCCATTGCGGTTGTTTATGGAAAGCGTTGGATTCCGCAGGGTAAAATGTACTTTTCTCACTCCAGTCTGTGCAACAGTAAGGAAAGTGTTGGACTAAGGAGGGGTAAAATGTACTATTCCCACCTCAGTCTGTGCAGCAGTACGGAAAGCATTGAGCTCAATAGGGGTACTTTTTTCTATTTTCAATCCAGTCGGTGCAACAGTAGAGAAAGCGTTGGTCTCAGGAGAGGTAAAAGTTACTATTCCCACTCCAGTCTGTGCAACAACATGGAAATACTGGATTCAGGAAGGGTACATTTGACTATTCCTACTCCAGTCGGTGCAATAGTAGGGAAAGTGTTGGACTCAGGAGAGGTAAAATGTACTTTTCCCACTCCGGTCTGTGTAGCAGTAAAGAAAATGCTAGGGTCAGGAAGTGTAAAACTTACAATTTCCACTCAAGTGATTGCAACAGTAGGGAAAGCTTTGGACTCAGAAGGGGTAACGTGTGCTATTCCCACTCCAGTCTGTGCAACAGTGGGGAAAATACTTCACAAGAAACACATACCTTATTTTAAATCTAATATTAATTTCATAACATTCTAAAACAATTAACTTAAAATTAAACATATACATTAATAAAACAATTCAAATAATTATAAATTTTAATTATAGGATTTTTGTTAATTCATAAAATTCCCACACTATAGTCCCACATAACTAGCAACACACATTTAACATATATCCAAATGAAAATAACACAATGTACATAATAATTTAACAATTAATTAATTATTAATTAATAAATAGTATATAATTAATCGATTATTATTTAATTAACTTCCCACCCAAAACCCCTAAATACCCAACAACCTGCACCTAAAATATAAATTACAACTTTATAATAATTGCACGATTGAGATAATTAATTAGCAGTTAATGAATTAATAATTTATCAATGATTAATTATTTAAGTAACTTCCTACCCTACACCCCTACAAATCCAACAACCTTCACCTAAAATGTCAATTAAAACATTATAGGTACACAATGTACATAATTCATAAAAAATAGTGAATTAATAATGTATCAATAATGAATTTTAATCCATCACTATTAATTACATTTCCACCTTGTACCCCTACAAACTTAATAAACTGCACCAAAATATTATTCACACAATTTACATACTTAATAATCAAATAAATAATAATATTTTTTTTGTTTTACTAATTAATGACAATTAAACAACTTCCCACCCAGTACCACTACATACCTCACAACTCACTGCAACGACATAAATTGCTATTTTACAATTACATTAAAATGATAAATAACTTAAAATTAGAAACTATATTTAAAAACATTAACAATAACTACTCAAGCAATATAAAACATATAGAATTAAAATATTATTTGAATACATGAAGAACCTTAAAAAACAATATTTTTTACCTTAAATATTCGACATTTTTTCAACAATATTTTTGCACATAATATTTCTGTGTCACAATATTGAAAACTCGATATTTCTGCAACTCAATAATTTTAACTCGATATTTTTTCCAAATGCACTGGATTATGAAGGTCACAGAATAGTAGCCCCACCAAACAGAACACACATTGGAGTTCTAGGTTCAAGGGGAAAAACCTTAGAATTCTTGCCAGTCTTAAAACTTAATCCTGCAAATTGGAAGTGTAGTTATTCTATAAGCTGAACTTTGGGAATCATTACAATGCCGGCCAAATGAGCGTCTGAGAGACATCATTTCGGAAACGGACAGCCTGTCAAGGAGTCAGAGGTACCGTTTCCCTACTAATATACAACAGCTTTCCAGGCAGTCGGAAAGTGTATCTTTCCTATTGTGGCTTGTGCTGTGGGCCGCAGCCTAAGTCACAACAGGAAATATGTCTTTTTAGGTCTCGCCTAGGCAGTGCTTGCGCTGTCTTGTTGAGACATGCAGTATACACTATAGTGTATATAAGCACCGCCCACTCTCCACCCATCATTTTCATTGGCTGGGGTCCTAAATGGTGCCTTGTGATTGGTTGTAGGCTTGTTAGTCCCTCCTTATGATGGACATGTCTTCATTTGTGTCCTTCCATGGCTATTGGCCCCTTTACTGCACGGGCTACTTTCTTCCAATGCCTTCTCACACCCCCACACTATTGCATTGCCAATGCTTGTTTTATTTGTCTTATTTGGCCCTGCGAATGCTTGTTTAAGTGTCTATCCCCACAATGCATGCTTGTTTTAGATCTCTATTTTATTATTTAACCCCTTCCCCGCTCATGACGGAACCGTTCCGTCATGAGCCACGGTTGCCGTGTGCTCATGACGGAACGGTTCCGTCATGACACGCCCGTTGGCGGCCGCTCCGCCTACGCGGCGCTGTTTCCCCGCCTGTGCGGGGGGACAACGCAAATGGGCGGAGTCATGACGGAACCGTTCCGTCATGAGCACAGCTCAACCGTGGCTCATGACGGAGCGGCTCCGTCATGAGCACAGGCCCACCGCGCTGCCCCCCTGCCCCCCCCAGCGCTGCAGCGGAATGTCCGCAGCAGCGAAGGGGTTAAGGATTAACAGCCTTCTTTTAATTATTTATAATTAATAATCATTATTTATAATTAATTCAGCCCAAGTCGAGGATCGAACTCTGCTCTCCAGCTCCAACGTCGGCAGCTTTACATGTTACGCCACCGCTCCTCGCTTCAACACAAGCCCCTTAAAGGGGTTTATCTTTGTTTCCATTGCGTGCACTTTACAGTGCCCCTGGGGCACAAGCAGGGGACCTACTAGAGTGCTTCTCTATCAGAATGCACTTTGCGGTCCCCCCGGGGCACAAGCAGGCATCCACTTCAGCATGCCTAAGCAAGCGTGCGATGAGTGGATGCGTGCGTGTGCGTGCGCACGCGAGGCTGCAGGAGTGGACGGATGGCGAATTTCACAATCGCCAGGCAACCCAGGATGTTTTAATTTTTCTGCAGTCATTAATTTATCCCATTATTCAGTCGCCCTCGCAGCAGCTTCAGATCTGCACCGTCACTCATCCATTGTGAACGCTTCGTGAGATGTTGAAACTTGGAACATGTGGTTTAATGTACAAAAGTCAATTGATTGCCTTTGTCGAAGCCTGTTTAAATTGTGACTGAGTGCAGAATGAAAGAGTTTGTATTATATTACAAGTTCACCAAGCCGCGCCCTAATTCTCGGGAGAAGTGCTTAGTGTGGGAAGCTGCAGCTCATGACATCAGATTAAGAACGTGGAAAAACACAAATCTAATACTTGTCCCACTCAATAACCTGCCATGCCTTGTGTCAGAGCACTGTATGCTTCCGCACCAGTGAAAGCAAGTGCCTTGTCTCAGAGCACTGTATGCTTCCAAACTCCTGAAGGCAAGTGTCTTGTGTCAGAGAACTGTACGCTTCCACACTCCTGAAGACAAGTGGCCAGTGTCAAAGCACTTTCTGCTTTACCACCAGTGCAGACAAGTGCGGGTCAGAGCCCTGCATGCTTCCGCACCCCGGAGCACTTTATGCTTCTGTACCTGTGAAGATTGCACAAACCATGTAATGTCCCATTGATGAACGTGGAGGACTGTGAAATGAGTGCAATTGGGGACAATGACAGTAAGTATTGAGCTGCCTATGGGCGCCTTGCACAGTAAAACTATATTTAGTCAAGTCCTTGATATTAACTTAATGTGTGATGTTGAGCGTTGGTCCTTCCAATATGGTGGATTCCAGGGCACGTGCACCAGTGCTTCTGGGCTTGGGAGGGCATGTGTGGCACATCGAGACCCCATTTCTGTCCAAACACAATATAATTGCACAGACGTTTGCTCTGTAGTGTGTACGAGTCCTGCACCTCACCACAGCATCCTTTATGTATCGCACATTAGAAATCGTGCTGGAGTTATGAATTCATACATTAGTGTGACCTCTGCCCCGTCTAGTGGGGATGAGTGTCACTTCTGATATTAATGAACAATATTTCTCTTTTCTCATCTGTATGAGGCTGTAAGTGGATGTAAGAGGTTTGTGTTTTGGTAGAAAAATAGCAAGTATTTGCTCAAAAATTAGGAATGTAGTTGAAGCGTCACCCATTGGAAACTACCAGTTACAGTAAATGTTTAGAAAAATGTGAACTGTTAAATTTAAATTGCGCACTTTACTATTTGCCCCATCTCCAACAGCAGGTGTTAATTATTGCCCAAAACAATGATACTAATTTCAACGATCTTAAAATGGGATTCAAACCTCCGAACTTCACGTTGCACAAAGTCTGCCACGAATGCATTAATCCGCTGAGCTAGTTTAAAGGCTAAGTTGTAGGCACCGTAAATGAGCTATTCATTCATTAACACAGCAGTTTTGTAATTATTCTTGTATTCCTTTATTTAGGTTTTGGTATAAATTATATTACTGGATATTCCCCAATGTTTCTCGATACATATTTTATTCATGAATTGTCGTTTGTGTTTCACCATCAATTTGCATCTTAGAGAAAGTTTGTAGAGGGGTTGGATATTGTTGTTTCTCATAACTCTTGGTGTTTTTGTCCCCGTTGCCGGCGCACGCACACACTGTGTGATCTTGCTTCACGCAGTAATACACAGCAGAGTCATGGACATCTGCTGCTTGTGTTGACAGCGACAAGGAGTAGGTGTCTTGCCTTTCTGTTTGGAAGTGGTCTTCAAACGTCTTCTGCATGCTGAGTGTGGCGCCTTCGAGAGAGTACACTATTTCCTCCAGTCTCCCCATGGTGTTCTGTTTATACCAGTGCATGTATCGGTAGTTCGTCCTTTGAGTACAGTTGAGGGTGAAAGGCTTCCCTTCCTGCACTGTGACGTCTGGAGACTGATGCGCAGCAAGGCCTTGTTATATGAAGGGAGTCAGCAGACACCACTCGGGGACAAGGAATGTCTTGACTGTTCTCGACATTGTCCCAGTGAGGGAACAAAGATGTGAAAAAGGTAAGTTTACCCGAGTGATTGTCACTCGCTGCTTGGGCGCATCTGGCTCAGGAGCCGCATACAGATGTGAGGGTCACAGCTGTCAGTCGCATGTGGTGAAGAATAGAATGGCAGGAGTACTATGAAGATTTTGTGTCACGAGAACAGGAAACACCATCTGTGCACCTTTAGAATGAGGTGGTTAAACATCACCTCATGAGCCGTTGAAGACTAGAGGCGGAAGTGGCGCCTGTTGATAAGGACACTCGGGCTCCGCCCTCTCCATTTTTCCACCTCTTTTGCTGTTTGGTACTCTAGTAACAGTAAAAGATGCAGAAAGGCTGCCTGTCCTGGTTGTTATGCTAACTCTGGCTTGGAGCATCGGGCAGGCAGCACTCACAAGCAAGAACCAGGCAGTCCAACTCCATGTGGTATCTGCTCGTGCCACCCTGCTGAGCCAAAGTCTGCTGGACTGACCATCTCACACCCCTGGAGCCTCTAAGGTCATAAGCCCAGCGGACACCTGACCTTCTGTGCTGAACTCCCTCTCGCCAGGGCGTCTGGCTTTAGCCTTCCAGCTCCTGAGGCTGCACATCAGTCAGGTAAGCCCCGCCCACTCTCTCCCATCATGTCACAAGGTGGGCTAGGGTCATTGAGACTCACTGACCCCACCACAGACATGGTCAGGGTGAGAGAGGGGGGTCCCTAAGCTGGCCTCTTCTGGGACATGTTTATCGTGCACACATGGGCTCGCACCGATCATGCCTCGAGGAGGCGGATTCTCCTCTGGACTGGTTCCGTCACTCTTAGACTCCTCCCATAACAAACCTCCAGCTGGTCTCAGTGTCTGTCCAGGCTCTTTCAGCGCTGTTCTTACTGCACACTTTATGGATAGGATGTCCCGGCCGGCACCAGGTTGGGTAAGTTTTCTTGTTAGAATAATTTTCCAGTTTACAGGAGTCTAGATTTTTTAAATACACTCTGCTATATTTACTGCACATGTGTGTAATGTTGGATGTACTCTACTGCAGGCTCCACTCTGGTCTCCGCTGCAAGCGCTTAACTCTCTGAGCTGGCTTATGGTTATGATGGCATGGCCCTAGGCCCACCCTATTGTTAATATTTACAGTAATGATCACGCCTCTCAGCCTACCGAGGATGATACAAATTTACCTGTGAATAACTATGTTGTGTGAAGCACCCTGAAGTCCTGTAGACGCTTCAAGCACATTATATTAAACCTATTTTATCACAGCCCTTCCTTCCTGGGTGCTCAGTGGAAGAACTTCTGAGGTGAGAGGGCCTCGAACCTTTGCAGCACCTCTTGGCCGGGTAGGACTAGAGTGTCACGCCACGCCTCGCCCTCTATTGCTTCCTTTGGTGTAAGCTTTGAGAGCGCACACCATGGTAGCACTCCCTGCAGGGAGGAGGCTGGCTATTGTGTCAGGGCAACAGAATGTCCTTTTACTCAAGTCCAGACTGTAGAGAGCCACTCGGAGAGCTGTCAGTGATTGTTCCTCTACTTTTAGCACTCGTTCTAGTGCTTGAAGTCACGACTTGGGACTTCAGCCTGAGATTTTGATTGAGGTCTTCCGAGGTTTCTCAGTTTGTGCACAGATGGCGCTCTGCCCAGACCGAATTTACGAAAAACTTTGTGCAACTTGATACCTTATGTATAGTCATATACGGGGTGGGGGAGGGGGTGACTCATGGAATGAAGAAGCCTGAGCAGGTGACCTCTGAGCAGACAGGCAGCCTGGCCTGGGCACACGTTGTAGCAGACCCTGGTACTGCGGGTGCCTTCAATCAATCAATCAATCATCAAACAGGCCTTGTAAACACACTTGGGGCCATATTTATGGCAAAGTGATGCAGCACAGCACAGCCACGGCAGGAATGCGCCATATTTATAATAGTGTGGTGCATTCCTGTCCTTTCCCCAGCACTGGCGCACAATGGGCTCCTAGCTCCAATGCAGGCACCCTGGCACCGTGGTGCATGGGTGCCCCTGTTGCAGGCAGGATTGTTTTTGTGAAGGAAGGGGCAGCCACTCTCTGTCTGAATTCACTTTCCCGGCTACCTGTATGCAAGGGAGCTAAATTTAAGTTGCTGTGCCATGCTCACATGGCACAATACAAGTCTGGGCCTGCTACTTCGCGTGGCCGAGTGGCTTTTTATAAGTCTACAGGAGTGTTAGTGTAGGCTTGTGTAAGCGCTTCAGAAAAGCCAGAATGGGCAGACGTTCATTCTCTCATCTCGCCGCCACCCATTGGAATTTGCTGCTGTTGGATCTCTGTCTCAATACAGATCTTTTCAGGTTTCTTGAGAAGTTGAAGACCTGGCTCTTCCCTCTTTAAAAGGTTGAGAAACAGAATGCAATGTAGCAATTAATCTAGCACCGTGATATCTCCCTGGGGATGAGTGTTGCGCTCTATAAATATAATAAATAGTGAAAAACTCCAAAATTCATTTTTTCACTCCTGCTAGAACTACCTCTCCCATGGGAAAACATTGGGTTACCTTATTACATTTATTAAGTGATAACTTTCAATTTCGGAGCAGGTAGTCAGGTTGATTTTGAGGTCCAAAGAATTGTAATTAAAATCCCTCTTTAATGGTAAAGTCAGATTTTTAGCCACAAATGTGAAAAGACCACAATTAGAAAGTTTCTTGTCCTAACCATTTGATGACTGCAGCCTATTCCTAGGTCACATGACAGGTGTAGCTGACAGTTGATCTTCGTGTATTGCTCCCAGACAATGAGACCAAGGGAAGCTAGGGGTTGGCAGGATGGGCCTCTCCGGCGTAACGACGGGGAGAAGCTGTCACCTACCACAGTTGTACATCACAAAGGCTCTGCCTGATCACTCTCACAAAGGTTTTGTCACTAGTCTTTTGTTTCCCCAGACAAGCTGGGGCAAAGACAAAGAGAAATGGGATGACCGACACCTCAAGTGGATGTAAGCCTCTAGAAACTTCGCCTACTCTAAAGTGGGCACTGGGTATAAATATTGGACCTCAGACCCCCAACTCTTCAGTAGACATCTGGACCTGTGGAACACTCAGAAGACAGAATATTGTGCTTCTTTGCGGCAAAAAAGACTGCCACTCTGCTGCCATGCTATCCACCCTTCTTTCCTGCTGCCCTTGTGTCTAAGTGAGAAGAACTGAACATACATCTTGATCCAAAGACCACCAGAGTGACTCCAAGGGCTAGTTGGCTAGCCTCTTGATCAAAAAGCCTCCGGATGAGAATGGGCATTCCTGAGTCCTGCCCGCCCAATTGGTGTCACCGCCTGGACCCTTGGAAGTGGGTCAGAAGTTTTTTAAAGGGGGCCTCGAAATGTGACTGTCTGGCTCTGTTTTGTACCCTGGCATAGGCCGTCTGTTTTTTTCGTTAATCTGTGAGGGGGCATTTCATGGTAATTCGAAAGCTGGATTGCCAATCCATGTCTTTCTGCTCCATTTTATCCACCTTGCTTTTTTCGGTTTTGCTCTGCTTTGATTTGTTATTTTCTTCTCCTGTTTCTATTTATTCTTCTCTATTTCCTCCTTTATTTACTTTGTTAATCTTTGGACATTTTTGCTTTCTTTATTTCTCTTTTTCATCATTCTATCTTTATTGTGCCGCTTCTATTTTCCGCCCTATTTTCTTTTCACTCAATTTATCCCATTTCCTCAGTTTCATTCCATTTCTGTTTCATTTTCCTCCTTTCTCTAGCATCCTTTCTCTTTACATATTTTTCCTCTTTCATTCCTTTGGTAGATAAAAGACATTGTCATTTACAACTCCAATACCTCTAACTCTCACAAATGCGAGACCAATTTGCATTGCAAATGCTTGTTTAAACATCCCTGCACCGATGCAGGGATATTTAGGTGGGAACCCAATAGCGGACGCCCAGGGGGACAGGGGCCCCCAAAGTACTTTTCTGTCTGCTTTTCTTTGGCGGTCAGACTGCCGTAGACTGGCAGACGGAAAGAGGCATTGTAATCCCTATAACGGTGCCTGAGCAGGCACCGCCCCTATTGTAGGGATTAGTGTCCGTCCGATGATCCGACAAAGCGTATGACAGCCCCTCCGCCTGCTGCCTCCGTTCGCATGCATCATAATGCGGTGGTCGGACTGCCACCGACGAGCTGTCAGATGCCCTTCCGCCTGACATCAAAATAAGGCCCTGATTTAAATTTATTCACAGGTGATTGAAATAGCAGTTTAATACAGAGCACTTTACAAAATGAAATAACTGTGGCAGTCTATAGCATTGTTATTGTTTGGCTATGGGTCACCTATATGTGTGTCACCTGTAATCGAGGTCCTACCAAACAAACAATTCAATGGACAAAGTTAGCCTGGTTTCTGTAAGGGACCACTGACTCGGTCTTAGTAGCTTGGTTCAGGCAGCAGCTGAGGAGCAAGCATGCATGCTATGTGTTCAGAAACCAGCCAATGACACAACATTTAGGAGAAGAAGTATAGAAACACAGCCACTGTGCCAGTAAGTCCGCTCCATCCCTCGGAAAGCCCAGAGGAGGACCGTGCTGTCAGTCACGTCAAGGGGGGGTTTCAACAAATGGTTTACAGCCCCGTTTTCCAAGCATCTGGTACAACACAGGTGTAAATGAGCTCATCATAGCTGTCATTAGTAGGGGTTATGTTGTAAGAAATGACGCCATTGCCCACATTCATGGCATGGATTCGTGAAGAGAAACTAATACACCTTAGAGGTATGGCCCACAGGGCCACAGGGATCTGTGTACATGAAGACTCAAGCATCCATGACCCCTCTATTAAACCTAGAAGTCAAGGTGCAAGTACCTAGGCAGCCCACAAAAAGGCATGAGGGGCCAGCACATAAAAGAAGGGCACACACATTAAGACCAAGTATCACTGCAGTAATTCGATGGGATTATGATTAACAGATTCATTTTATAACCAATTTAATTTAACTTAGGTTTTCTAAACTTTTAAGCAGAGAAGATTGCTGCATTGCAGTGGGCATCCATGTGTTATATCGGTCAAGGTGTGGCATCATTAAACCCACTAAAGCTGCACATAGCATGCACTTTTACTCAGGTGAATTTTAGTCTGCTAAGTGCTCCCTCTATGGGTCCCAGATAGCTGGATAGCTATATCTCTCCTCAATGTTGAATTATTTACTGTACTATGAACAATCTATTGAATAAATGCATTGTGTAGAACTGGTTCACGCCTTCACTTGGATAATTGTAATTTGCGAAAGAGCCCAGACGGGGTATTGTTGTTGATTTTATTTTAATAATCCATTCTGGCACATCGGGTTGCCCTCGCTCGTTTTCTTTTGTTGATAAAAGTATAAAAAGCTAAAACAAGAAATTGCAAATGGTGGAAGAACGCCCCCTACTGCACGCTTCTGTAAAATAATCTTGGCAAAATTGACTACCGATTGTATTATATTGCTAATGACGTAGTAAACTGGCATATTCTGCTTTTTAAAGTTTTTAAGCGTAGGAATGGATGAGTCTTCACATGATTCTTTTCAAAGTTTTGAAGCGTGGGCAGAGTCCTCATAGATAACTTTTTGAAGCGCTCAGCTCCTGTCAGCGCGGAATAGTGCTGCCCGCGGCAAAAACACTTCTCAAGATGTAACAGAGCATGTCAGCCTGCCTGGCCTGGAGTCAAACGTTACCATAAAAACATATTTTCTTTGAAAGAAAATGCTGCACGCCAGATTGGATCACTTTCCACTGACAAATACAAATAGAACATATCTTGCATTCCATCCATCTGCCAGCGTGTGATAAGATAACGGATGTCAGACCAATAGTCGCAATCTTTGTTTTGAATTATGTGGGCTCCTTTCCTCTATTCACATCTATGAATAATGGCACATTATAGCCCGCGGGCTAGAAGCCTCTTTCCCTTCATTGTTTTCCATTCCGGGGGTGGAGTCACCGCACAGTGAGGTGAGGACCCACTGTATCGTGGAGAGAGGCTGTAGCTATTGATAGATAACGTCAGAATGGTGTTTAGCAGATTAATGAAAATGCACAAATAAAAACATTGCATTGGAGATAGTATAACCAAGAGCTCTGACAAGTATCTTTTGTACTTAGAAAAACTTTGACATATCAGTCTTTTCAATATCGACAGAGAGCCTCGTCTGATCATAACGCTCGTCTTTCAATTCATGCCCCTAGTGTTCAGTTCATTTGCCTCTGCCCATTACTGTTTTTTGGAGAAAAACTGCAGTAGGAAAGAAATAACTGTGGGTTATTGCATCAAAAAATAATTTACGCAAGAAAGGAGTATTATCATTGACGAACACAACCTCAGCAATTCACCGTAATCTGGACTAAGTTTATGCACTGCAGACTCTAATGAGGCAGACATCGACAAACAAGACACGACATCAACAAATAGTGGGGCATATCAACAACAACCGGCGATAATTATCGCTCAGCGCACTTAGCGCTCGGATAATAATCGCTGGCTAGCATGGATTTTTATCGCTGAGATAGCGTGCTATTAGCAACGCTTATCTCAAAAGCGATAAAAATCCTCACGCTAACTGCCTAACGTGAGATTATCGCTGGAAACCCAGCGATAATCTCACGCAATGTGGCGTTAGCTTGATGATAGAGACTCACAAACTTAGCCATGATATCCACCTTCCATAGGATATCATGGCTAAGTCAGTCCTGAAGCAGGCGTAAGGAAAGTAGCGATAACAGGGGTTATCGCTACTTTTCCTGCCGCTGTGCTTCATAGCGTGGGGCTTGATCATGTCAGGTCAGGAACGCCCACTTTGCATCTCATTAGAGATGCAAAGCTGGGCGTTAGGAATCCCCACGCTAAAGCAAGGTTTCACGCGTTAGCGTGACCTTGCTGATTAGGCGATAAAATTATTGCCGCTTTTCGGCCGAAAACGGCCGCCAAAGCGGCGATAATTTATTATCGCCTCCTTGTAAATATGCCCCAGTGAGAGTGGGCTTGGCATACATATTTTCCAAGCAAAAGGCATGAGTGTGCACATTACAACTGCACACTTGTCAAGGTGCCAGCGGGGCCACGAAACAGCACTTTTAGCTTGAAAACACACTGGGCATCGGGATTCGGCCGCACGCTGATTGGTTAAATGTCCTTTGGATTACATCCATTTTTCAGGGCCGTGCCTCGTCACTGACCTGCACTTTCAGCGTACTCATAATTTAATATTGGGGATTCTTTCACTCTGATAAGCATGTTTAGACTTTAGCTATTTATTCAATGGCAAAAGAAGTAAGAATTTGACCTTTTATTTGTTCTCGATGTAGAGATTAACCAGAATGTTAAGAAGAGACTGAGGCCAACGGGTCCCGAGTTTGACTCTGTCCTTTGGCTGACTTTTAAGACAATTCAAAGTGTTTTTTTTCCCTTTCTCTCTGAGACGAAAGTTTTTTTTAACACATTTTCAAAAAGGCCATTATTGAAAGGACCATGTCTTGACGTTGGTGATCCCAGCACGTACAGGTCTACCTGCTGGCCTCCCTCTTACTAGTAACAGTGGGAATACTACACTCGTATCTGGATTACTTTTTGGAGACAATCATTTTTGTTTCTGTACTATGCGAAGGACTGATGTGGCACTATTTGACTTAGTAATCAGCCTGCTGAAAATGGTTGACAAGGGTGAAAGTGGCCTGTTGGTAGCCCTTGAGCTCTCATAGATGTCTGATGTTGTGGGCCATGAACTAAAAATGGTCATCAGAGTGAGACTTGCTCCTCACGTTGATTCTGTATTTTCCACCTGGGGAAGGTCAGCACCGCCCACTCACTTCAAAGATTACATGTGGGTCTCCTCAGGGCTCTTCATGATCTCTTTGTTTATTTAAAATTCATTAAAAGTCTCTCTTGAGCACACTGAAATTTCAATTCAATTCTAATTACAGTATTATGTTCTTAAAGGAGCAATTCCATGCTTATCCAACTCTGAATGAAACATAATTTCATCAATCTCAATGGGAGAAAAATGAAAACTATATTTTGTAGCTCATGAACGGAATTTGAAGCACTGATCTTACTTCATTAGTCACTCTACAATTTGGATAGCTTCCTATTGTCAAAATAAGGTACAAAATAAATGTTTTTTGCAACATGACAATTTGCCCATTTGTCCTAATATAGAATGTACAGAGTCAACTGTAAAGGAGAGAAAGACAATAAAACATCTAGAGTAAACCCCTCAAGAAACTCATATAACATGCAAATCTTGGAAAAATTGGAACCCTTTCAAGCACCTATTTTGCCAAAAGAGAGCATGTCAACCATGAACGACGAACAATGCGTTGCCCTTGCAACGGGGAGGAATTTCAAATGCGTCTGGACCACGCAATCCATTTCCAACTCAAATCGTTACAACGATATGCATTAGGTAAGACCTTAAAGTCCAATGCTTTCCCTACTGTTGCAGGGACTGGAGTTCGAATAGTAAATTATACGATTCCAAAGTCCAGCGCCCTCCCATTGTATCCACTTGCATTGTAAACGGAATGCGTAGTTCAGACGCATTTGTTGTTCTGCCCGTGTTGTTAAGGAACACATGGGAAATGAAAGCGTGGTTGTGTCATACAACCATGTCATATCAGTGTTAATGTTACCTGAGTATCCTAGATAAGCACTTATGCAAGACACCGAGCCCTCGGCCAATGTGGGGGTGTATGCTTCTTCATTGGGCTCACTCCACACCGATGTTTCATAAATAATAGAGATGGAGGGCTCACCTTATCAGCAAGAGCGTCCTTCATGGGGAACTGATAGAGAAAGTCAGTTTTATTTAGAGTAACATTTGAGAATATCTATAACATCTCTAACCTTGTTGATGCAATGTAGCTGTTATGATTTACAAAATAAGTGGAATATGATCCCACAGTAGACAGGATTAATACTTTGTGAAGGTCAGCAGTAGATAACCTAATACAATAGGGCAGTATATTCTACCCTAAAAAGTAGTCAGCATGATTCGACTTTTTTTTTTTGCCTAAGGACATCATAAGGCCTTCTTCACAAAATGTATGCATATATCCACTCTGATAGAGACTATCTATAAATGTTGTGTTGTCTGCAAGGTGAAGGTATGAGAGAAGGATATGTAAATGATAACAGAAATAAAGTCGAGAAAATGCTGGAACAGAGATGGGCCGACCCCTTGAAAGATATTGTGCCATCAAGGGCTAAGATAGCAGATTCCAATTCTGATTAGTTCTTGCGGCAAGTGGTCAGATTTTAAGTCTATTGAATTCTATCCAACCGTAACATTATATGAAATTCACCTTTGTCCATTGTGTCCGGTCAAATCATTTTCAGATTAGGTGCTGTATTCTGCTGGTCCTTCCTAAAGTTTACGCCTCTAGCGCTAGACCCCCAAGACGTGTTTAGAAATCCTCACAACTAGGAGATTTAATTGAAACACTGAAAACATAGTATATTATGATGACCCTGAATACAGCTGATGTTCAAAGCCAACACAAGGGGAAGATGGACGGAGTGCTGAAACTTTACAAACACTCACCCCCAGTCACAGTTCTGGGTTGAATCCATCATCACTCTTTAGCTCACTTTGTCACCCCAGTTCAGACACAGCTATATGCAAATCAGTCTTGACCCTGTGCCTCATGGGAACATTCCAGCCCGAACTGCCAAGCCATGTCTTCCCTGGACCGGAAACAAGCATCCTGGGACTGGTTTCGGGCTAACAGCCCTCATCAGCCAGGCTAGCTTGAATCCAATGGCAAAGTGAGCAAGGGACACGTCTGGGCATACCCTGCCAACTTAGGGCGGACAAAGCATCATTATTCTTTAGCTCACTTTCCCACCCCAGTTCAGACACAGCTATGTGCAAATCAGTCTTGACCCTGTGCCTCATGGGAACAGTCCAGCCTGAACTGCCAAGCCATGTCTTTCCTTGACCGGAAACAAGCATCCTGGGACCGGTTTCGGGCTAACAGACCTCATTAGCCACGCTAGCGGGAATCCAGTGGCAAAGTGAGCAACAAAAGTATTGCAGGGAGGGTGATGCGTAGGTTCCTTACACGCAGGAACGGTGATGCGTCGGTTTCTTACTGTGCTTCCGTGGCGGTGCGACCCGCAACGCCGTGATGCGATGAAGATCTGGTGCAATGAAACAAAAGTGGCATCTTCTTCTTGATGCGACACGATGCGTGCACGCCCGATGGCCGTGCAGTGACTCAACAAATCTTCTGAGCCATAACAGGCCCTGCGACACACTTCTCTAGTGATGCGAGATGCTTCGGTGATGCGATGCGACAGCTGCAGCGGCGACACCCTTCTTCAATGATGCAACAACAGCGACTGGGGCGGTAACACGCTTCTCTGGTGATGCGAGGCGCTTCAGTGATGCGATGCGACAGCTGCAACGGCGACACCCTTCTTCAGTGATGCGACGACAGCGGCTGCTGCGGCGACACGCTTCTCCGGTGAGGCAAGATGCTTCTGAGATGCGAAGTGACAGCTGCAGCGGCGACACTCTTCTCCAGTGATGCGACGACAGCAGCTGCGGCAGCGGCCCGCCTCTTCGGTGATGCGAGATGCTTCTGCTATGCGAAGCAACAGCTGCAGCGGCGACACCCTTCTCCAGTGATGCGACGACAGCGGCTGCGGCGGCGGTGCGCTTCTTTGGTGATGCGAGACGCTTCTGCGATGCAAAGCGACAGCTGCAAAGGCGACACCCTTCTCCAGTGATGCGACAACAGCGGCTGCGATGGCAACACGCTTTTTTGTGAGTCGCGCTTCCAGCTCCTTGAGACACGCAGTCCCTCAGAAAGGCCAACACATCTGCAGGCACTTCCAAAGAACTCTTGGGGAGCTGGTTGGTGAAGTCTGTTGTCCCTGAGACTTCAGCAGGAGGGAAGCTCTATCTCAAGCTCTTGGAGATCCTTCACAAGTTGATGAAAGTACACACAAAGTTCCTCTCTCCTCTCTTTGGCAGTTAGGCCACCACTGCAGGCCAATCCCCCAAGCAGCACTTGAGCTTAGGGATAGTCTCTCCTCAGTCTCTCTGGTTCCTCTCCTCAGCAAAGGTTTCTTCTTGTTCCCCAAAAGTGATCTAAAGTTTTTGGGTCTGGCTCCCAATATTTATACTCATTTTCTCTTTGTTCTCTGAAGGCAGAGAGGCCTTTGCCTAGTCCAAACCAGTTCTGGTCAGTCCTGGAGCACTTTGTTGACAAGACTCCTTCTTTCCTTTCACAGTGTAGGCCAGGGACATCAGACGCACCACAGGAGGTGGAGCCAGCATTGTGGAAGGCAGGCACAGCCCTATTGAGGTCCCAGGAGCAACTCTTCCCACCACTCTACATGCAGCTCTCTCTATTCAGCCTTGTGCTGACTCACCCTGTCTCCTGGAATCACCCAGCCCCTGTCACTGAAACTCCAGACAAGGAATAAACAACCTAGCAGAGACAGGCTTGGATAGGTAGGCAAGAAAATACCTACTTTCCAAACACAGAATGTTAAAACCAACTTCACTAAAAGATGTATTTTATCATTTTGAGTTCAGGCATACTAAATTCGAATGTCTACCATGTTCCCTTTATCAGTTAGGATTATAAGATGTTATAATCAAACTTCCCATTCTGGCCTATGGGGAACAGGTAGCCTTGCAATAGTAAAAAACGAAGATTGCTGTAATTCACTATTAGGACATACCACACACACCAGGCATGTCCTACCTTTTACCTACAATGCACCCTGCCCTTGGGGCTACCTTAGTGGTGTATGATATGAAGAGAAGGTTTAGGGACTGGCAAGTGGGTGCACTTGGCCAGTCAACATAGCAGTACCATACTGCACATAGGCTCTGCAATGGCAGGCCTGAGACACACTTTACACACTGCTTTGGTGGGTGGCACAGCCAGTGCTGCAAGCTCACTAGCAGCATTTGATTTACAAGCCCTGGGCACCCATGGTGTACTCTACTAGGGTCTGACCAGTAAATCAAATAATCCAACCATGGAGTCACTAATCCATACATCAATTTACAATAGAGACCATATGCACTTTAGCACTGATCAGCAGTGGTAAAGTGCCCAGAGTCATAAAACAGCCAACAACAGGTCAGAAAAAATACAGGAGGAAGGCAAAAAGTTCAGGGATGACCCTGCAAAAAGGGCCAAGTCCAACAGTGAGCAAGGGACCCATGTCTGGGCATACCCTGCCAACCTAGGGCGAACAAAGCAATCACAAGGATGATGTTGATGTTCACAAAGATACTTTTCACTCTTAGCTACACATAGCAATAGATGTGCAAGTACCATTGAGTAATCCTCCTCTTTCACTAAGGAAGAAGCAACATCCATGCTCAGAGGCAGAGCTGAGACAGGGCAAGACAGAACAGAGGCATGCACAATGCTGTTGGAGGAGTCACAGCTGATCAATCGGACTCAGAGGTATAGAGAACAAATCTAAAACATTATAGATGTCCAGTCCTCTCCACTGAATAAGCTTTTTATTCAAGTAAGATTAATAAAGCTACGTGTCCAAAGAGAGGTATTTTCCAAGCAGGGAAAGAGTTTGTTGACATCAATATGATCTACGGTGACTCCTCACTGAAGTAATTTGACCAACTAAATAATGTTTTTGGAATCAGGTAGAAGAGATTGGGAAGAATTGAATAAAAATGGTTCTTTCTCACAGGATATCCTTGATATGATGCTTGCTTTCTCTACTCTCTTCTCCTTTACAGCTTTGAAGGAAAGCAAATTTACAGATTTTGTTCTTCTATTGGGATTTAATTTTTGTTGAGATCCCTGTTTTCCTGATATTTATCAAATACTACTGGATGCAGTTTTAAATCCACTGAAAGATTTGCCGAACAGCTGACAGGAAATGCTGTAAAATGGATGTGTGAGAAGTTTAGGAATAATGTTTTTTCTTCTTTTGCTCCTATGTATACATATGAGAATGCATATAGGAATGCTTTCAATAAGTCTAACCAAATGCTCGGGTAACCTTGCAACCCATTGTTTGTATGCCCACCATTCCACCTCAGTTTGAACCTAGTCATATGCAGTCTTCACCTTGCTCCAACAGGAACAGTCCAGCCCAAAATGCCAGGCCAGACTACCTTATACAGAATACAAGCAACACTAGACTGGTTTAGCCCTGAGTGGGGCTCAGCAGTCGAGTCTAGCTTGGTTCCAGTGGCACAATAAGCATGAGACTCATGTCTGGTCATACTCTTCACACTTAGGGTGGTACATCAAACTCATAAATGTGATGACAAGAATGCGAGCAATAAGTCGAACCACTGACAATTATTCGTGTTAGCATTCTAACTCATAATTTTTGCCCACCATGCTACCTCAGTTTGTACACAGCTATCTGCAAATTACTCTTGACCCTGCTTCAATAGGAACAGCCCAATTTGCCTGGCCAGGTCCTTCCTAAACAGCACTAAAAGCACCCCAAGACTAGTTTCAGCCTAATCGGGGCTCATTATTTGGGTGTGGATAAGTTCCAGTGGCACAGTAAGCACAAGGCCAATGTGCTTGGAATACCCTTCCACTTAGGGTGGTACAGCAAAGCACAAAGGGTGTTGGGAGGAATACATGCAATAAGTCTAACCCCTGGCAAGTGCTCGGGTAGCATTCCAACTCATCATTTGTTTGGCCATCATTCCACCTCAGTTTGGACTCAGCCATATGCAAATCAGCCTTGATCTACCTTCAGTAGGAATAGTCTAGCCCAAACTGCCTGGATAGGTTCTACCTAAACTGGAACACAAGCAACCCAAAACTGGTTTTGCCTTGAGTGTGGCTCGTCAGTCAGGTGTAGCTTAGTTTCAGTGGCACTGTGAGCACAAGACTCATGTCTGGGCATAGACTTTCCACTTAGGGTGGTACATCAAACACACAAAAGGAGATGGGGGGAATGCTTGCAATAAGTCTAATCACTAGCAATCACTGGAATGGCATTCCAACCCACATTTATTTTGCCTGCCATGTCACCTCAGTTTTTACCCAACTGTATGCAAATCATTATTAACACTGCTCCAATAGGACAGTTCAGTCTAAACTGCCATGCCAGGTCCTCCATGAAACAAGAAAAAGACACAAAAAAGAGAGATTCAAAAGTTTAATAATTGTATTGCAGAGTTTGGCCTCTTCGTTTCTTCTCTCCCCTTAACTTTATTTCAGTGGTACAGCCAGCAAGGGACCAACATATGAGCATACCCTTTCCATTTAGTGCAGTACATCAAACACACAAAAGGTGATGGAAGGAATCCTTGCAATAAGTCTAACCACTGGCAATCACTTGAGTCACATTCCAACCCATTGTCTTTTTGTCTACCAAAACAACTCAGTTTGATCATAGCCATATGCAAATCAGCCTTGATCCCGATCCAGTAGGAACAGTCCATCCCAAACTGGCATGCCAGGTCCTCCCTGAACAGTAACACAAGCTTCCCAAGACCAATGTCACCCTCATTAGGGCTCATCAGTCATGTTTAGCTTGTTTCCAGTGGCCTAGTGAGCATCAGACCCACATCTTGACATACCCCCTTCCAGTTAAGGTGGTACAAACACAAAAACGGTGATGGGAGGAATGCTGGCAACAATTCTAACCACAGGCAATCCAATAGGAACAGTCCATCCTGAACAGCCAGATCAGGTCCTCCCTGAACCAGAACAGAAGCAACCCAACACTGATTTCGCCCTGATTGGGCTCTTCAGTCAGGTGTTGCTTCATTCCCGTGGCACAGTGAGCACAGGACACACATTTGGGCAACTTTTCTACTTCAGGCAATACATCAAACATACAAAACGGTGATGGGAGTCATTGAGACTTCAGTTCTAAAAAAAGGGAAATGATGGGGGTGTCAAGAGGCATGACCTAGATTGGGATGCAGCACCATTGTGGTTCCAAAATATATCACAGCTGGGGATTGACTGGGTGTCATGGCACCAACTGAGCAGGTATTTGGTTTTAGAAGAGGTCCTGGTAGAGAAGCAAGCAGATGAGGCAGGACTGGGACCTGTGCAAAATGTGTGCACAAATGATTTACTCTATGTGGCTGATTAATATCATCAATAATGTATCAATTTATTGTCCCCCTGCTTCTCCCCTTGATTGAAGACAGAAGGGCCTTATCTCTCACTCCCACTATGAATTTAGGCTTAGAGTGGCAACCACAACCATTGGAACAACTTTCGGTATTCAACTTCTTGTATTTTAGTGCCTGTATGTGACTTCCTGTGGAGTTTCATATTTTTTCCACCCCGAGTGGGAAACCTCTGCCCGAGTGTGGAATCTCCTCCCCAAGTGCGGAAACTCCACACTTGTGGCGGAGACTCTGCACTCGGGCTGGAACCCAAAGATAATACACGTGAAAAGACAAACAGGAAACAAAAAACAAGAAGTTGCATGAAGCCATTTTCTGGTCATTCTGTGCCATCTTCACCTCAGAGCACCATGCCCTACCATCCTGCTACTCTGTGTCTCAAACCTGCCCCCAACATGGCTGAGGAGCATGAGGACAAAGCACCCCCTTTTATTGAGACTCAATTGAATATCCTAACTGAGGGTGTGTTTCATAAGTACCCTCAGCTTTATGAGTGTACCAGTGGCAGGACAAGGACCTGCGTCGCTGGGCTAGAATTAAGGCCCAGGGCATCATGGGTGTCTACTCCCAGCCCCATTCACAAAGCCACCTGCATCAGCCCACAGTACAGGAGGGTCCTGAAGACAGCCTGGCCGATCTTCCATGCTCAGTTGGAGGACTTTGAACAGCAGAGACCTGGTAAGTGCATGAACTGCAATTTGTGTCTTGAAGTATGATGTTATTGGTGACAGAGATGAACAATCAGGGGCCACATTATACATGTGGTGTATTTTCCTTCATGTGCTGGTCACAAATTTGAAAAGGTGCGCCCAGCGCAATGAAGCAAAATTTGCCGCATTATGAATGTGCTGCCCTCAGGGCAGCTGCAAACTCACGCTGCCCTGGGGGCAGCACATTCATGTGAAAAACAGAGCTGCTACTTTGAAGCCGCTCTGTGTTTTCACAGTGCAGGCAGCAACCCACCTGCACTTTTAAAGGGGATTAGAGATCCCTTTGCAGGTGGGTGCAGTGAGTGATTGCACCCGTCTGCAAGGGTATGTCGGCGGGTCCATGGGAGCCCGCTTACCCCCAACAGAGAGCTGCAATTCGGTGGTGCAATGACAGTATGCCACCTGAGAGCTTCTTTGCCTCTAATATAGCGCCGGTGCAGAGGCAAAGGGATTCCCTCATTTGAGGGAATGCCCCCTGAAGATAGAGTTGGTGATTTATGTGCGCCAGCACAATCGGTATTACAGAAGGGGCCACACAATCTTCTGCAGCCCCTTCTGTAATACCAAAGTGCACCGGGGTGGCCAAAGTATGCACAAACATCCGTTGCACTCCCAGGGCACTTTGTGTAATATGTCCCCAGGTGTCTTTTGTCATCTTTCACCTTATCAGAGTAATAGCTGCATCATATATACGGTCTATGCATCATTGGAGCTATTGGAATGCTGTTTTCTGAGGGCATTCTAGAACGTGTAGGCTTCTAAACACAGCTGGGAAAAAATACCCTTACATTGGCATTTCTGTGAATAAATACACTTACATAATCATGACTAGTTAACTAAGGGCCTTATGACTTTTGCATGCTATGGTGAATGAATGGCTAGGACAATGTCTATTGTTTATATGTGAGGGCTTTGGGTGTTGTGTGCTGAGTCATACATGCTTTTTGCGTGTGTCTTATGTCACCTTTCAATTCATCAGAGTAATGGGTGCAGTACGTATAAGATGTATGCATCACTGGAGCTACTGAGATGCTATTTTCGGAGGGCATTCTGGGACTTACAGTGTTCTAAACACAACTGGGTAAATTACCCTTGCACTTGCATCTCTGCAAAACATGCACTTATATAATCATGACCAGTGAACTAAGGGCCTTATGAATGTTGTATGCTATGGTGAATGAATGGCTTGGACAATGTCTATTGCTGGTATGTGAGGGGTTTGGTTGTTTTATGCTGTATTATGAATGCTTTTTGAATGATTGTTTTTGCATGACGACTTATATTTTTGTAAAATTAAGTAAAGGCTGACATTGTGTTCCTTGTCTCACTCTTAATTATAAAGAACATATCGAAGGTGTACTATATAGAACCATAATCTCAAACGTGGCACGTATGTCATTTCCAATATATTGGTTGTTGTACTAAGAAAGCACAAGTGATTTCCAGTGTACAGCACAAACAAAGCAGTCTTTTCATGCAAAATGTGCCACTTGCCATGTAGAGTGTCTGATGTTGTTTAGGAATTTGCTAAACATTGGAATGATAAGCAAAGTAATATCCATGGCCTTGTTAGCATATGTACACAAAATGTAGCATGTATTTTATGTTTCACTATGCTACACAACAGGTGAAACTTGATAGTAAGTGTATGAATGTGGACACTACACAATTCAGGATGATCCTGAATTCACTTTTAGGTATGGAGATATCCATCCAGACTGTGTACTATATCCACCTGTAAAATTTTATTGGAAAGTAACTATATGTAAATGTCAGGGACCTCACATTGCACTAATGATAAAGGTGAGGGTTAGTAAATACTGAAGAGTACACTGGCCAAAATTGAGAAAGACGTTCATGTGTAAGTAGTTTCTGGACATTACAGTGACTGTACACCGACGTTTTGGTCCAAGCAACATATTATTGGTTAGTGAAATCGAAGAAGTACTAAGTCAGCACTCGCTTTATGTTGTCTCGACCTTTATCATACATTGTATACAACTACATAATTGTTTGTAACCGTTTTAAGTGAACCAGGCTGGCCAAGGTACATCTGAGCAGGACCAGGGCAGAGCAGAAGATCCTTGAGTCATTGGCGGCCATGTCCCTGGAAGCCACTAGTGAGGAGGAGGGAGACCAAGCAGTGGCAGGGGTAGTGTGCCGATGCAGACCTGGCTAACACCAGCTACATCAGTAGCCTGGGAGTAGGCTGAGAAGACTGAAAGGGGGGTGTTGAGACGGACACCACCAGCCAGGGCGAAGATGAATGTGGGCCTCTCCTCACCCACAAGAACTTGATATGGAAATGGTGTCCCCTAAGCAGGCCCCAACATGATCTGGGCCTGCCAGCAATCCCTCCCTACTCTTGAGGCCCCCATTCCTTAGGTGCCTCCAGGTGCAACCCCTTCCACTGCTCCCCCTCCCCCTCCAAGTGCCTGACCTGCAACACCCCACACCCCATATGTACACCCAAGCCCCTCTGTGTGTTGTTACTCATGTGGCTGTATCGCAGAATGTGATGGTGCCAAGTGAAGATGTCAGGACTGTGGTCTCTCGGGTCTTCCAGGAGCTGAAGGATGAAATCTGGTTGTTTCGAGAATCACAGACCAGCAATTTTGACAACCTCACTGACTCCATACCTTGGGTGCAGCCATATTCCCTACGTTGTCTCAGTGACCCACCCAGATCACCGTTGCTGTGTCCCCAAGTGCATCCTCCCTCTTTGTTTCCCCTGCTACCTCTCGTGCCCTTCATGTTTGCCGCTCCCGTGGGGTGTCTGGTTCTGCATCGGCCAGCCAGATGGAGTCCACAGGTCCAGGGGATCTGAACATTGTGGTGAAGGAGGACATTGAGGATGGCCAGTGACTGGCCAATGTTTTTACCGTTGGCATTTCTTTTACCCCTCACAGACTGATTCTCCTGATGATTCCTGATGTGTTTTATTTTTTTGCCCAACCCTCTCCAAGTATCCGTGCCCGTTCTGCCACAAGATATTATTTCATTTCCTTGCTACCATTGCAATGGACAGCATTTTATTTAAAATCTTTTTCTTATACATTTTCTACATTGTATAAATTTTTCTTCAACACCATCTCTATGTCTTATGTTTTTCATTGTATATGCTAGATTTATATTATGGAAGTCTACATTGGTATGTGTTCAGCTATGCTTTAAATATGATACCTTTTTACACAGATGGTCTTAAAAATCTATGGACCCAATTCACAAAGGTAAACTTAGAGGTTTAGTACTAAACTTAGACCAACCATCTAAGTTTATGAATTTGGCAATTCAGAAAGTGCATTTATGAGTAGATCCACCCCAAGTAGATCCACCCCAAGTGTGCACATAAAGAGAGTACTTGTAAGTGCCCTTGGTGAATTCCCAAACCTGGACCAAAAGTCCAAATTTAAGTTTGTGAATTGGGCCCTACATGTCAGGTGGAGAAGTGTGGCTCAATGATTAGAGCGGCGGACCCTGATGCTGAGGTCTAGCCCGGGACCAGGGTTCAATTCCCCGTATCGGCGGGTCTTGGGCTCAAAATTCCACGGACCTGATAATTCTCGCCTCGGTGCCATTCCAATCATGGAGTCCCACTCTGCAGCTCTGGGCAATAGCTTGCTTAATCTCCACAACGGCCCCCACAACGCTAAGGATGCCTGCCCTCCACCTTGGGGGTGCCCAGGAGTGAATGCCTCACAGGGAAAGCCAGGATGGGTTCCACAGCGGTATTCGTGCAAGCGCCTTGAGACTCTTGCGGGTGAGTAGTGCGCTATACAAGTATCAATTTACATTTACATATATTCACACACATATACGGCCTACAGCCAGAAAAACCATTTGACCATCATCAACTGTTAATCAGCTCAGTATTGAACTATTGAATTGTAAAAAAAGTATTTATTTACAATTATTTTGAGCATTTACATTTTACAGTGATCATGGGGGATCTCTCTTGCATCTTTGCAATTACGGTGGTGAGGATCTCTGTGAATAAGTGTGTTTTCTGTGCTGGTGCCTATGTGTGGATGGGTGTGGTTAATCTGCCTGCACAGGTGTGTCAGTTTGCAAAGCTGATGAGGGTGTTGCCTGTAAAGTTGTTTGTTGTTCCTCTACAGGGGCAGACCATGCAGTCACAGTTGCTGGTTGTGCCTGTACAGGGACAGAGGGTGCCTGCACAGTTTTCGGTTGTGCCTGTACAGGATCAGAGGGTACCAATACAGTTGCTGGTTTTTCCTGTATAGGACAAAGGGTGCCTGTGCACGGAGGCGATGTGCATGTCCAGCTAGGGGATGTGCCTGTGCAGGGGGATATGCCTGTGCAAGGGGGTCCTGTGCAGAAGGGGGCATGTGCTGGGGCCATATGCAGAAGGGGTTACCTGCATACTTCTCAAGTAGTGTGATATGGAGATGGGCTCCAGTTGTTCACCAGGGAATGATCTGGCCCCCTCTATCCTGGTGAACTTCTCCTTTACCCGCCTCCTCTCAGCCTGCCACTTCTTTTTGATGTCAGTGATGGTCCAGTCATCCTCCCCCAATGAACTGACTGTTTTACCCTACTGCTGCCAGAGGGCTGCCTTCTGTGTTGTAAAGCTGAGGAATGGAGGAAGACCAAATAGTTTTTTGTAGTTCCCCATGACAATCATCTTGGTCTCCCCTTGGTGAAGTTCGTCCTGTTGACAGTTAGCATGCTGATGCTTGGCAGATAGCAGATGACAAGGTAAGGAAAGGCGCAGAGCAGGCAGGTGACTGATGTGTGTGAAAAAAACAGAGCCTTAGATGTGGGCTGCTTTTATGTGGTTTTCAGTGCATGGGTTGCAAGTGGCATAAAGTGTCTGCAGGTGTGTGAAATTAAACTTTCTCTGATCCAAGTGTGGAGATTCTGCCCCGAGTGAAGAGATTCCACCCAGAGTGTGAAACTTTCACCCTGAGTGTGGAATCTCCCTTTGTGAATACCTAAACTTAGGACCTAATTACGAGTACAGTGGTCCTTAGGACCACTATACTTGTGGTGGCAGTCCGACCACCACTGTGGGTCCGCCAGCTACATTTCAAGTGTGGCAGTTGAGCTACCATAGGACCGCTGCCTCCGATGAGATCCAGGGTCCTGCAGCAGTGGTGCAGCAGAAAAGGGCAGGAATATGCTAGTGGTGCTGCTGTGACACCGCTGCATATTCCGCGTTGCTATTCCACCACCCTTTTCATGGTGGCTAGCCTGCCCCAAAAATGGTGCCAGAGATACAACTAAGGGGGCCCTAATACGATCACCTGCCACTTCAGGACCTGGGGGTGCGGGGGGGGGGCTTTGTTGTGCCCCCCCCCATTGGAATTGCACCCTTGTTCCTGCATGGTGTGGCATGCATGACATGGTGCATGACACACCATGCAGGAACATGTTAAAGGCACTGTCATGGTGGTGGTCTCCTGTTAAGGCTCTTCTATGAGACTAACACAGCCGTCGCAATGAGACCGCTGCAGCACCGCCCGCCCACCTTGGATACAACTAAGAATCTGGCAGACAGGTGCCTCACAGGCTTGGCGGTTCTCCTGCAGGCTCAGTGGTGGCGTTGCTGCAGGGGGACCGTCAAACTGGCAATCTGGCCCATAGAAGTTTGGTCTAACTTTACCATAGTAAAATGAGCCCTTAATGTTTTGTTTATACTTTACTGTAATTATCTCTAACAGTGCTGTTCCTTTTGTTTCTTTTTTATATACAATTCGAATCAAATTTCCCATGATGCCTTCAAAATATTATCGAAAAAAATTCAAACATAAAAATGTTCAGCAAAAGGATTAGAGAAAAATTATACCCACCCCCAAAAAGACTAAGTGGACGATCCCCAAAAAGGAAAATGGTAAGAGCAGTATTGCATGTTTGCAAAATAAGACATATTTTTGCTCTGATAATATGCTTTTGCATGTAAGTAATCAATCCAAACATGCTAGTATGTGTAAAGAAGGTACGTACAAAAACAAACAGGTAAATTGCTCTTTCTTGTATATTCTTACAAAGACTGAGACTATTAGAAATATTATTGCTAAACAGTTTGAAAAAAGAGCACTTGGAAAATTACTACAAGGGAATCCTTACAAAACCCTTACTGCTAAACATAAACATAAACAATAAGTTCAGTTAATTGTGGAAAAAGCCTTTTGAGGTTAAAAGAAAACTACTTATTGTCAAAATGAATTGCATGAACACACTAACATGTTTAATTTTAACTTTTAAATTATGTAAGTTAGAGTTAGACAATAAAACTTTAAACCGCTTCAATTTCACAAACACATTTGGAGGCTGCTGGAGAAATACATTCAGTAGTGAACTATACATTCTGGAAGAAGGTTACCATGCATTTACTAATTGGGTGCTGTAACGAGGAAGGACATTGCTATGAAGCTATGCATTGATCTGTTATTGGCTGAGGGAAAAGAGTGACCAATGTCATGGAGTATTCACAACAGAACTTTGAGAAAAAATTTACTAAAATGCCAGTTTATCAACCGAATTATGCCTCATTATGCAAAATTTAAGCAATTTATGAAAATACTAAGTAAGTGTATAATTATTTTTAAGAAAAACCATTTGCAAGGTAAAGTTAAACATTTGCAAACATTGGACAACTGTCCATTTCACAATATTTCACAGATGCAAGGCCATCGTTTAAGCTTCCTTAACACACATTAAAATGCTTTCCATTCATCATTACATTACATGAAAGCTTGTAAGAACGGTATACTTTGTTGAAGGGGCTGCAATGCAATTGGAGCTAATTAATGATGTTTTATTTCGCTCTAGTCATTAAAAGGTCATATCGATTTCAAAGTATATAGAATCAAAATCATCCGCAGCTTGTACAGGTAACAGCGGTGGGCCCTGGTGTGTGGGGGATTTCGAGGGACAATGCCGAGGGAAAGTTAAATAATAATTCACTTTCCCTCCGCATCGTCCCTCAAAATCCCCCCATGCGGCCCCACTGCTGTAATCAAAATACTTTCATAGAACGTCTGAAGATGACATCTCCACAGATATCAGATAGACAGAAAAAACAATGGATAATGCAATCATGGACTTGAAACTGTATAATTTGGATATTTCGGAATTCTACGAAAGCATTGCAGAAAGTCCAAATAGAGTCTGCATTTGCTGCAGACAAATACATTATAGAGAATAATTAAACTATATTAATTTACTTGATAAAACTTTCAAATAAGATAGAGTCTTAGGCCTAAGACCACTTTAACACTGCTAACCAATGGTAAAGTGCATGTACTTATCCTCTAACCATGGTGGCACTGCTGTATAGCTGATTGGCATATTTAGTTTACCTGTAAGTCCCTTGTAAAGTGGCACCCAATGTACCCAGGGCCGGCACCCTAAATGCTCTAGTGGGCCTGCAGCACTCGTTGTGCCACCCACCTAAGTAGCCTTTCAAACCTGTCTCGGGCCTGCCATTGCAGGACCTGTGTCCACAGTTTACTGCCACTTAACCTTGGCAAGCCTTCAAACTCCCCTTTTATCACAAAAGCCACCCCTAAGCCATGCCCTAAGTAACCCTAAGGGCATGGTGCTATGTAACTAAAAGGCAGGACATGTACTTTTACGTTTTACATGTCCTGGCAGTGACAAACAGCAACATTTACTTTTCACTGCTGTGAGGTATACCCCTTCCATAGCCTAGCACTGGGGGATTCCTTAAAACACCTTTTAAGCTGTAATTCCTGATTGTAAAGGAGTAGCTACTTCATCTTTATATAAATCTGGAATGGTGATGATAAATCCTCTTTAGAGGCAAAGTTGAATTTGAAATTACCATTCTAGAAATGCCTTTGTTTAGAAAGTAGACATTTTTCTGCTCTTAACATTGCTCTGTGTGCTTACAGCCTGCCTCCAATGTACGTCTGGGCTGAGTGACAGCTCCACTTTGTGCATATTTTCTAAACAGCCACAACACAGGAAAGGCTGGGTGTGACAGCGGATACATCTGTATTCATCTGCATACTGATAGTCTTCCTGGGCAGCGAGAGGGAGAGGTGGTCCACACTTACATCTGAATCGGTTGTGTTGTGCCCTCACACAAAGGGCTGATATAACCCCTCCTGGCAGTCCGGAGCCAGGGCCGGGCGGAAAAGAGATCCTTGTCCTTGTGCACTTCAGAAGGCTCTTTTGAAGTCACTCCCTATATCAAAGGCACTTGGAGTATAGCTATGAGGCTTCTGGCCCTATCAAATTGGTACACTACTGGACCTGGAAGAGACTCTGCTGGAGTATAGGCTACTGTGCTGAAGGATTGCTACTCTGCTGTGCCTGACTGTTCTAAGAACCGCTTCCCTGATTTGATGAGCTGCCCTGCTGCTTGCTGAACTCTGCACTGCTAGAGGACCAAGGAATAAGCCCCAAAGTGACTCCAAGTGCTTGTTGTCTTGTTCCCTGTTCTCCCCAAGGTCTCAGGGACAACGAAGATGTTGCCATCTACTTCTTAAATTTATCAACACACAGCATGTTATGCCCAAACCAACGATCCACTTCAGGAGACCAAGATCTGCGTTTATTGAACTGTAGCACTGCCCAATTGCCATGGGTTTAGCACACCATGATTGTACAAACAAGGCCTCGTGGGTCTCACACTACTGTGGAGGCTATTCCGTGCTCTGTGCTGAAATTGCACCCGAAGCTGCCCTCTACACTTAGGCGGCGGTGGAGACAAAACCAATGATTGGATCTGAGCGTCACAGCTCCTCCCCTACCTGTTGCTGGGGCAAAGAGGACACCAAAGAACTCGATGACATCATAGCCACACCAGCCTTACACCTCCAAGCTGAGCGACTTACCAAAGCTCCAGCAGCCCAGTGGGAGTGCCATATCAGAGATTGCTGCTGATGGAAACCTTGCCACAGAAGGTATTTGTTATAGACAATCGAATGCGCTTGGTCTTGGGACTTAGCTGCCCCCCTCATAGCCATTTGCACACAATTTGTTTTCCTGAGGATTAGGCCTCCATGATCTTGGGAACTGAGCTGCTCTCCTCGCTGTGAATGCACACACTGTTTTGCTGACAATCAGACCGAGCAGTCCTTGTGGCTGTGTGGTGCTTGCCGCAGTCAGCTGTCCTGAGCACATTCCTATCGTAAATCCTCAGTAACCCTTATTTCCATAAGAGAAGGGCATCGGCTTATAGTGCTACAATCTTGCATATATTTTTACAACATTTGCGTATCCTAGAGCAATGCTGGTTGGATTTTTCTTGTTTTGGTCTTATTTAATGCAGATTAATAATTCCTATTTTTCTAAACCTGTGTGAAGTCTTTTTGAGGTGTATTCATTGTGTTACTGTGTGTGTGTATGTGTGTGTGTGCGTTTGCGTGTGTGTGTGTTGCACAAATACTTAACAAATTGCCTCTTATGATAATCCTGCCTGCTCTGGTCGAAGCTACCAGAGGGTGAGCACAGGTTTTCCTATATCTGTAACTAGCTTACTCTGGTGGTTTCTGCCTGGCTTAGATGAATACTCGAGCCAACCAGAAGCCCCATTTCTAACAGAGTAGCTGGGTGAAAACTTGCTATGTGTCTTATTGTTGAGAGTGGATGTGATGTTTGTTGTGATCAAATTGAGTGTTAATATTTCCTTGATAAACTTAACCATAACTTTATGCCTTTGCGTGCTACTTGGAATAATTTGCAAATTTCCCTATGCCTCCTGAATTACAAAATTTGAATTTCTATGAAAGTATCATAATTGAAACTCTACACCCTTTTCAGACTATTATTAGAATGCTATCAAAACCTGGGAAAATTCAAGCACAAGAATTATGTATTGTGCTTGAAGGAAAGGTTGTTTTTCTACCATTAGATTTCAAAATAAATATTGACACTGTGGGTGTATAAAGTAAATTAGAACACCTTTACTTGTATTAGTTAAGAGAATTCCAACAAAAGATAAACAATATTGGCAAGAATAAGTAAGCATTTCAAAAATACAAGATGCGATTTCATACATGCTAGAACACAACATACACTACCAGAACTCCAAGCTAAATGACTTTGTAGCCGGTAATGACCTACTACTTCTAGATGAAAATATTGTATGGCAGTTTCAGCAAATAACTAAGGAACACTGAAGAAATATACTGCATTCAAAGGATTCAATGAGTGATGACCTAGCACTTTATCAAATGAGAGAGGCTACACGAGATTCTGTTAGTATTTGGGAAAATAAGTTCGAGGCTCTCTGTTATCCAGTTTTATTTTCAACAGGAAAAGAAGGGCGATATGATGATCATCGTATTCAGCATCGGAATATCGTTCTACAAGACTATGGGCCAGATGTACAAACATTCACAATTGCGAGTCGCAAATTGCGTCGAGTTGCGACTCGCAAAAGTGAATGTACAAAAGTGTCTCAGACACTGTTTGCGATTCCCAATGGGGTTGCAAATAACATGCCTCATTAATATCCACTAGGCAGTCGCAATTTGCGCCCCCATTGGGAATGGTTAGCACTCACAGGGATGGTGGCCTGCTGGGGTCAGCAGACCACCATGTATGTGCCTGCATTTTATTAAAGCAGTTTTATTTTTACGATGCAACCCATTTTCCGCACAGGAAATTGGTATGCATTTAAAAAAGAAAAATTAAACTTTTCAGTTTCATTTGTTAAGGGCAGGCAGTGGTCCCTGGGACCACTGCCTGCTCTTAACAAATATTTTCGCAGCCATTCACAAAGGGGAAGGTGTCCCCTGAGCACCTCTTCCCATTTGCAAGTGGCTTACCACCCTTTTGAAAAGGGTGGTAAACTGCAACTGTTTTGCGACTGCAAAGGTGGTCACAAAACAATCATACATTGCAGTGAGACTCGCTATTGGGAAGGGAAAGCCCCTTCCTGATGGCGAGTCGCAAACCATATTTTGCAAGTCGCTAATAGGTTAGCGACTTGCAAAATATGGTTTATACAATTTTTTAGTCGCAAACTGGCCGAATTCTGCTAAAAACTGTAGCACATCTAAAGCAACAACCTAGGCACACATAATAGTAGAAAAACAGTATGTAGGTAAATACAAGAAGTACAGTGTAGTAGCCACAATTTTGAAAGAAATATCATCAGATGAGTTTGGATGATGTTCAGTCTTGTAATTTTTCTTTAGTTTAGAGCCAACGAACAGAAGAAAACCATCCGACACGTGTTTCGTCGCAATTGGAAATAATTCCGCGACATTTTTCATATTGTGAACTTATACAAAATATGAGACAAGCATTTGATGAAGAATATCATAAAATTTGAAAGACATGCCCATATAATTTATTACAGACAGTGCAAAAAACACGTCAGGCAAGAAGGATATCTACTTTATTTACATTTACACATTTGAAAACTGCAGGATAAGATATGCATTCCCTTCTTTTACAAGGATTACCTGTTATTTGTTTGATGACAACCCTAAAAGAATGCAATGATTTAAATATTGAAATGTTATCAACGGAAATGAAGAAATTATACATTTGCCTTGATTCATGATTCATTTAAAACTCATGGAGCAAATATTCCTATAACAAAAACATAATCTACTAAATTAATAAACATGGAAAAATCTGTGTCACAAATGGACGGATAAGAAAATGACATATTTATGTGCAGAGATTGCTGTGTTATTTTACAGCACAATTTGTATGTAGAACGGGGACTTGTGAATGGAGCAATTCTGTATAGAGTTAACTTTATACACTACAAAAAAATTAATGATGACATTGAATTTGTTACTGTCAAATTTGACAATAGTAAGGGCCCCAAACATATTGCAAGAGAAATGGAAGGGTTTTTATTAGTGAAAGTCTTGTATATTAGAAGAGAACTTTGCGCCACATGCATCAAGGAAAAAAACAGTCGCAAACGGGCAGATTCTCGGAATCTACCCCTTTGCGACCGGTATTTTTGCATTTGGGATGCATCATCCCAAATGGAAAAATCACAAATTGCGATTGCATTTAAGGAATCTCAAATTGCGATGCCTTGAATGCAATGCAAGATGCCATTTAAAATAGCGATTTCGCTATTAGGGGCCGATAATTACCGGAAAATTATACCTGATGGTAATTAGCGAAAACTTTGAAAAATGCGCTAAAGTGCATTTTTCAAAGTTCCAGCTTACACACACACACAAGCCCCTGGGGCATGTCTGAGCACAACATGTGTTCACATATCAATTTCAGGGGTGCAACAGGGTGTCCCTTTGGCACCCTTGCACCCTTGAAATTGCTTGCGCAATTTCCAAGTACCTATTGGGTACTCGCAAATTGCGCATGCAATTTCTATTGATTCCTACTAGGCCCATAGGAATCGCAATTAAGGAATGTTTAGGAATCGCTATTTTTTAGGGAGTCCTACCTGCATATGCATTTGGGATTCCTTGTTAGCAAATCCTTATTTTTCACTAATAAGAAATCGCAAATTACAATTATGATGCATGTGCCAGAATATCCTTTAGATTTAGCTTCTCCTGTCCAAATTCGTAAATCTTAAGGTTTAAGCTTGGATTATGCATGAATTAACATTGTCTCAACAGTTTTTAAAGATGGTATGACTTATTTTTTTTTATCCCGTGTGAAAACATTAGAAGAATTTTATATTATAGATGTCGATGACACTAAAATTAATGCAGACCCTTCTTGTGTAGGCGAATATAATATTTTAAGACACATATGTATGTACTCTTTCTCTTGGCTATGATCCAGTATTGTGTAAGCCTAAAATATATACGAAATGAAAAGAAAGTCTCAGAACTGCTGAGTGTTTGGAAAATGTTCAGTCATGTAAAGAAAATAAGGAAACAACCTTGAAATTTTAGTCTTTCAGTTTAGTAACACTAATGGGATTAACTGCTATGGTATTGATATTGTCAATTTGATTTAAATTTACCATCAGTGAAACACTTACTTTTAGAAAACACAGCTAAGTCTTTTTGTAAGACGGTAACTAATTTGTTTTCTGTACTTCAATACAGAAAACAATTGTGTCAATCTACAGTGGTGCCAGAGATATAGTCGATGTTTGCACAGGAAATGTTTGCGTTGGAATTTGGGTTTCTGGTTCGCAGAGGTATGCACCCTGTCCAAGCAAGAACCACAATCCTAGCCAGGATAAGTCATAAACACACTTTAAATTAACTTGTGCTCACCCTCTGGTAGCTTGGCCCAGAGCAGTCAAGCTTAACTTAAGAGGCAAAGTGTAAAGTATTTCTACACACAACACACAGTAACACAGTGGTGAAAACACCACAAAAGGACTGCACTCCAGTTTAGAAAGATAGAATATATTTCTATAAATAAAACAAGGACAAAATGACAAAAATTAAATCTGTAGAAATAGTGCTGAGAAGCAAATAGCACTCAAGAGTTATTAAGTCACACTGGATTGGGGTAAAGTCAAGAGTTCAGGCCTCTCGCCATGGAGCACATGTTGTCTACAGGACCCATGCAGGGCCCACTGAGCAAAAGTACCTCAATCCTTGTCGCAATGCGAGATGCATCGATGATCCCCACACAGTTGGGGTGTTGTGCCGGATTTCTCTGCCCAACTGCGGAGAAGTGCCGGATCTCAGTGTGGCGGTTCCGAATGCGATGTGCTGGATTAATCCACACTGGAGGGGCGATGCGTTCATCTTCTCCATGCAAGGGCAGTGATGCCTTGGTTCCAAAGCGGTGGTTCTGGAGGTAATGCTGTGGTTCTGAGTGCGATGCGCCAGTCCGGTCCCTGCAACAGTCGATCCCGATCTTGCAGGCGATGCAACGGTGTCAGTGCACAGGTTCTTGCAGATGCAGCACTTTGTACTCAATTCGAACGGCCGTGGACTGGGTTGGCACCACTTGGCAGAGTATGATGCACAGCAAGCAAAGTCCAGGTGCTGGTTCTAAAGATGGACGTAAAGGTTTTGATATCCCTGAGACTTCAGCAACAGGAGGCAAGCCAACAAGCTCTTGGAGAGTACTTAGGTTATGGGATGTAGAGATGCAGGTCAAGTCCTTCTCACTCCCGGGCAAGAAGCAGCAGGCCAACACAGCAAAGCAGTTCAGCAGCTACGGGTAGAGAGTACAGACGGGAAGTATACTTGTTGTAATCCAATGACAAGTAGCCTGACCCGCAGTACACCGAATCCTGAGATACCAACACTTAAAGGTTTTCCAATAATGTCCGATTCCCTAGAGTGTGATCCCTATCACTACTCAAAAAGTCATGGTGTATCAAATTAAAAGTGTCATAAAATCCATCATAATGCCATATCTACCAAGACATATTTAGATAAGTGTGAGAAAAGAGAGAGAGCACCTCACGGTAGTAACACTAAGGGGGTTGCTGGCTGGTACTCGCCAGCATACTCACTTATCATCATAGGTTGCTCTTACTCCATGTAGAAAACAAAGAGTATATTCTTTTGATACAAGAATCTCAACCCCAGTGAAGTGAAATAGTAAAAAACTATCAGTGCCTGGTGCTTTTATACGTGCCCTTTAGACCCCAGTGAGAATATGAAAGTCTAATTCTCACTGTTAAAAACCGGTGAAGCTTACTAGCTTGACATAACTTTATTAAATGCTGTAAGCTCCCACAATTAAAAATGGTTTCAATCAAACCATAATCAACTCTGTAGTGCCAACATGTTTCATTGCTGAACCATCACGCAACTTCTTCAGGGCTGTTGGGGTTCCAAATCAACTTCACGTGAGATTCACCTAAAACCTCTGATGGTATAATAAAAGAAGACACAAGGAATGCCAGTTGTAAAATCCATCTGCCTACTAAGAGGATCTAACGTAATCAACAAATTTGTTCTAAAACGTATACACAAATCAATCTTTACCAAGCGGTTGCGAAGTCTCCTCGTACCTGCAACCGTCTTCGGAACGGAGCACGCGTCCTCTGATCACGTGTACCTGGGGTGACTACCCAATGTCTCGTCCCCTACAAATATACAAAACACGACATTTTATCTCATATCCTGTCTTTTTAATCTTGTTCAATGTTGTGACCCTTTTACAATCAACATTATTTCAAAGACAAGGCTCTAACTTTCGAGAAGCTTAGTTTATCATAAATGGAGTATGTAGTCTCCCTACAAGCCCCCTTTCATTGAACGGCTTGTTGCAGTCAAATCTATACATTTAAGACCGCAGCATCAAGATAATTTTAAATGCTGGTCCACCAATGACTTCTCCTTTAAGGCATGGCTAGATAAAGTCTCTCGGATCAAATTACCGCCAAGACCCATCCAAGTCTGCACATCCATCAAACACTCTCGGCCGCTTGCCATAGTTTAAGCAATATGTTCCGAAGATCCACATGTTTAAACGGTGAACCATTAAAAACACTGACAAGGCGCGCCACACTCTCCCGCATTTACACCTCTCACCCCTGCCGCGTCCCACCGGCGTGGGTGTAGCTCCGTCATTGAGCTCACACACGCACGGCTTCAGGACGTAAAAGCCCCGCCAATCCTACATCAAAACATCTAGTATGGATGTGTATCAGTGCCTTCGTAAATGGCGGCCATCTTAAAGTGGAGGAAGTAACTGAAAGAAAAGGAAACGCGGGAAAGATTTTGAATTAAATATACTCTCATCATATATTATGAAAGTTGAGACTTTTAAAAGGAGCGCATATGTGTTCAAATAGCACATTTCAAAGTATAAACCAATACCTTAAATAATCGTATCATACCGGTCTCAAAATGCCTACCGCTAAGGCGGTACTGACACTCCCCCTTTAGTATTCCTGAAAATAGTTCAATGTGAAAAACACATGTTCATTAAGGCTTTGTTATTATTTTTAATAGTCGGTTGGTGACTTTTTATTGTTATTTCTCGTGTTATACCCTTAATATCGATCATAGAAGCAAAAACAAATTTCTTTCACAGATCTAGCGAGGTGAAATCCTTCAAAAAGGGTAATAAAATAATAATTCATATTCAACCAGGAACTAACAAAAAGTCTCCTAGGAAAAAAGAAGGTAGAACAAAAGCCCACCCCAGAAGCTAAGAATATTCCTATATATGTCTCATAACATTATGAGGCAGAAGGGGAACCCTTAGGATAAGAAGGTACTAGTGTCTATAATCATCAAATAGACAAGGCGTCTGATTTTCAGCGTCTGCTGATTCTGTTACATTCAATCGAATCATTCAATCCAACCTGATCTGCTTGCTCTGAAAAAATCCATTTTGCCTCTTTTCTTACCAAAATGGATTCAATATTGTGTGTTTCACCCAACACTCTCTCAAGAACAGTCCATCTCAAATCCCTCGGGTCATGTTGTTTCTCATTAAAATGTTGCACCAGTCGGGTTGTCAACTTTTTGGCCCTGAGAGTGCTCAAGTGTTCTTGTATACGCACTTTCACCTTCTGGGAGGTTAAACCAATGTAATGCAACCCACAGCTAAAGGACAACCTATAAATGACATTAGCTGTGTTGCAATTGCTAAACTTGTTCAAGAACCAAGTTTTGCCACCTTGCAAAATTACACTTTTAGAGACCTGAGTGAGGTTACAGACTGAGCATCCCCCACACGGATAGTGACCAGGCGGAAGGTTGGTTAGCTGTGGGAGTGCGGGTGTGGACAAGTGTATCCTTTAGGTTGGGCGCTCTTTTAAATGCAAACCGTGGAGGTGGCATCATACTAGTAGCAGTGTCAAGAATGGACCAATGTTTCCTCACTATCTGTCTCATTTTTGTCGAAAGTGGATCGAATGTTGTGACCATAGGGAGACACTTATTTTTCTGCTTTTCATTCCTCTCCAACAAAACATCCCCTGGAGTATTTAATGTTGAAGACAAATACTATCAAACACCTTTAGAGCAACCTCGTTATCAGAATTACCAAAGACTTTTTGAGTAGTGATAGGGAACACACTCTAGGGAATCGGAAAATATTGGAAACCCTTTTAGTGTCTGTATCTCAGGATTAGGTGTACTGCGGGTCAGGCTACTTGTTGTTTATAATGTATTGAGTTGGGTACGGCCTGGCCCTTCTTCTCCCCCTGTGGCTCCTATTGTGTTGTTGTAATCCAATGGCCCCAACACACAGCCTCACAATTGCATGATGTGCAAGGGGCTACGTGTGATGTGAGGAAGAGGAGGAGCCATGAAGGAGATGCTCCCGCTTCGACTCTGAGCTTCGAGTCACAGCTTTTCAGCCCCGCATCTACGAGCTCCAACCTCTGCACCACCGGAATACAGGCAGGTGGGCGAGCAGGCTTCGCTCCTTGGATCGTCTCGTGCCTGTCAGAGTCCGCAGTATCCTGCCCCCAGTCAGCAGGAGGGGCCATCTGGGCAAAACGCCCAGTGAGTGTGGCTGCTGTCAGGCGGCAGCCACTGAGTGAGTGCCGCAGGTGTTCGCAGAGGTGGCCCGAATAGTTTTGGGTGCAGCCTGATGCCCCATGCTAGGCCCCACTTACATTTGCCTCCAATAGTTTGCTGATTTCACCTGCAGGAGGAAACCCCTGGGGTCTGCCAAAGCTTTTACCAGGGCCAGGAGGGCTCTAGGGGTACTCCACCCCTCTGCTCAGGACCCCTTGCCTGGGTGACTCGCCCAAAGGTACAAGGCGACACCAGGAGGTCCAGGAGTGGTCTAGGACAGCATGACACGGGACAAGTGCTGGTTGCTCAGCAGCAAGGCAACAGAAGGTAGGAGGTAGGCACACTCTCAGGGGGCCTGCACACAGTGCTCTTGGGTATTAAAACAAGAGCCCAGAGAGAACACAGCAGCGGGGGTGGGAAGCACGACCTGATAGCCCCATCCTGACCTCCCAGCCTCAGCCCCCTGTTCCTCACCTCCCCTGCCCCCTCTGCCTCCCTTCTTGCCACTGCCGTGATTATCTGGCGCCTGAGCAAACAGACCATACAGACCTAAGGACCTGAGAAGGGCATTTTCAGCCAGAAGTAAACAGTAAACACCACGTTCTCGGCATTGCAGCATGGCCAAAAGCATAGTGAAAAAGAGAGATTCAGCCAGAATCGCGGCTAGAAAGAGACAAACAGACCACTTCATCAAGAGCCCGTGCTCGTATCAAGAAAGCCTGCAGCTGAGTCCAGAACCTGAAGGCACATGCGAAGGGAGGCGGGATAGCATGCATCCCGAGTCCTCGGGTGCCACCCAATCGCAGCCACAAATCCACCCTGTGATGGAAATCGGAAGTCATTAGAGAAATAGCCCGACAAAGGAAAGATATCACATCGTGCCTCCACTCTTGCATCCTCAGGGCCGAATTCAAAGTTATTTCAAAAATTCAAGAAACTGCGCGCCCCCGTGACTACCTCACAAAAAGCCCTAAGGAAATGATAAGGCTCTCCCTATCCCTAAACAGGTTGGCCTTTACGAGCTCATAGCCCCCTGAACCTAAGGGGGCAAACTCAGGTGAGCATATTCCCACCATACACTCTATCAAGACTACAATCCAAACTGGATGGTCTCACAAAATAATCACTTTACAAAAACAGTGCAAAACCATACAGGTTACTCACCTCAGGGAATTCGGACCCAATCAAGTCCAACAACTACCTTGGAGACACAACCTTCACACAAGGAGCAAAGGCAGCGTAGCACATCAGAACTTGAGCAGGGGGCACTATCATCTGACTTTTTAGCATCATTAGAAGCCCAGACAGATGCACAAAATGGAAGCATATTTGGCCCAAACACCACTAATGAAGTGAGCAACAAGTATTAACCTCAATTCCCCGCATCACGCTCACGAAAGTGGCAGTGGGCCAGCCAGCTCAGCAAGCCCAGTAAGTTCAAATCAGGGGTACTCATCCTTTAAACTGGACACAATAGCCAAAGCTCTTCTCTGGCAATCACAGAAATGGAGCTTGTCCTAATTCAGTTGATTGCAACAACTCTAGTGGACCTAGGAACCAGGCTAACACTGCTAGAACACAAACTTGGCCAGACCGATGTGGGCCAATTCTGCTCTTGCACCCAACTAATCGACAAACTGATCTCATTACCAGAAATTTCGTGGGCATTTCTAGACAACGCCAAACAATGTTTTACACCTAGGAACAAACAATCAGAAAACCAACTACTGGTAATTAGCAACCCCACATCAATAGGGAACCAGCATTGATTACAGCAACTCTTAGCCGCAGAGAAAACTTGGTTGCTAACTCAGACTCGAACGTAACCTTAATACCTCACACAAATCCCCAGTTACATATAAGCTCCATTCAGCATGGCCCTAATCCTCCTGTGTCCAGAGCCCTCACCCTTTCTCAAAGAGCAAAAAAAAATGGAAAACACTTTTCAAAAAGCAGTGTATACAAAAAAGGCACCCAGCGATAATAGGTTTAGACCCCACAGCAGGCCCTCCAAAACAAAAAGGAAAAAGAGTCACATTTTTCCCAATCTTCAACCACAGTTTCAAACAAGACAGCAACTTTAGTGAAAACAATACAGCAGTAAAACACAGAGGGGCCTACAATTCGACAACGCAACTCGCTGCTGAGTTAAGAGAAAAAAAGGGTGTACAAATGATGCCAACCACAAATAATCAAGATCACAGTAACTTACGTGCTCCGTCGCCGACTTCCCCTCATATAATGGGCACTACATGGCCCACTGCAGAAAAGGCAATCATTTATCAGTTCTACACTCGAAATTCAACAACAAATCAGAGGGAACAAGAAAGTATATGTTTGTGCCAGAGCACAGCACCAACCATGGACCCCAGCCTTTCCTCTAACCTAAAAGGTCTGGCCCTATCAATTGGAGTCCACACCATTAGTACCCCCCAATACCCCTCCTCCTTTAGGTCTGCAACACTTACTCAAACAGAATTTCAACTGGGAAGCATAAAGAACAGCATTGATGACCCTGGAAGGTATGATGGACAGGCTCAGGATAATCTGACTAGCGGGAGCACGAACACCTGGGAACCCACTAGAGCCATCCCACAGGGTCTTACCCCTGAGGCCGAATGAATAATCAGCTTATTCCCACACTACAAACATGGGAGGGACAGTTACAACCAAGTGCATAGGGCCACGACCCCCAGGAGCACCAATTTAATGAGAATGGCTCAAACCCCCTACCAAGCAACCAGGAGAACCAACACAACCCTGCTTAAAAAGAGCTGAATGGAAGGGGGCAGACAACCTTGATGCGGGCTTGGCATTCATCCACCATTACACTTCAAATGACCCTTCGGACATCTTAAATAGAGGGAATCTTCTACGATTATTCCAACATATACCATCTTTGAAACAACACAGCTGAACTTTTGGTTAAATGTGCCCACATCCTTGGGACAAGGACATCAGAATTCACAATTATGAACTGGGATTCAACAGCAACCTGAGACGCTATTGTGAAAGAGGCCCCTACTTTTGAGGTATGGAGCATCCAGCTAGAACGCACTCGGCCACGGAAATACCCGCATGTCCTACTCGAAGATAACACAACACCCCCCAGAGGAAGTATCCTGAAGGGAGCTTGGGGCGCAACCCATGACTGGTTAGTAAGGTCCACGAGGGCATCTAACCCTTGATAGTTCATTGTGAAACCAAGGATAGAACGAATAGTTGGCAAAAGGTAGCCCTGTATCACGAAAGGAATCGCAAATTTCTCACAAGTAGTGACATCGTATGCCTTTAGGAGACGTGGTCACTGAACCCCACAGTGAAATATGGATTCTATGAAATCTTTCAACCAGCTATGCAAACAAGCCTATTCAGGGGCCTCTCTATTTTTTCAAAGCAATCAGCTATAATTTCGACCTCCTCACCCATACAAACCCACAGGGATTTTTAAGCCTTATCCATAGAAGGTTTAAAAATTGGCCAGGAGTTCTTCCCTCTGCTCCTCATTAACTGATACTTCAACCCTAGTAAAACTTCAAGAGCCCATGCTATGGGCGTCTTGTGTTTAGGCATAAAGGAAATCACCAAATCCTATCACACTCATCAAATTATGCTGTTAGGGGACTTTAACATCAAATCCCTTGGCAACCATCACAATGTCGTGCAAACGAGCAAGGAATGAGAGCAATTCAAAGACTTACTTACCTTATTCAGCCTAAAATCAGAAGACCAGATCCAGACCAGATCCAGATGCTCCCTGGGAACAAGATCTGACCCACATTTAAGGTATTTTCAACAATCGACTATATCTTTATGTCAAATCCTCTAGCAAACCATCTCATAATAAATAGTGAAGAAAGCGACCATCTGGTCATAACCTTGGACTTATTTCACCAGACGCAAAAAGAACTATTGATGGACAGAATGCAGAACAATGTCATACATTCACCCCAGTACAGAGATCTGGGCCTAAATCCATCGTTTTTTTGCTCACCATGCCATTCCAGTTTGGACCCAGCCATATGCAAATCAGTCTTCACCCTGTGCCCTGTGGGAACAGTCCAGCCCGAACTGCCAAGCCAACTGCCAAGCCAGGTCCTACCTGGACTGGAAACAAGCATTCTAGGACCGGTTTCGGGGTTTCACCCCTCTTCAGCCAGGATAGCTTGATTCCAGTGGCATGGAGAGCACGGGACTCACGTCTGAGCATACCCGTCCCACTCGGGGTGACAAATGCAAAAAGAACTATTGATGGACAGAATGCAGAACAATGTCATACATTAACCCTAGTACAGAGATCTGGGCCTAAATCCATCGTTTTTTTGCTCACCATGCCATTCCAGTTTGGAATCAGCCATATGCAAATTAGACTTGACCCTGTACCCTGTGTGAACAGTCCAGCCCGAACTGCCAGGCCAGGTCCTACCTGGACTGGAAAGAAGCATCCTAGGACCAGTTTCGGGGTTTCACCCCTCTTTAGCTAGGATAGCTTGATTCCAGTGGTATGGAGAGCACGGGACTCAGGTCTGAGCATACCCGTCCCACTTGGGGTCACAAATGCAAAAAGAACTATTGATGGACAGAATGCAGAACAATGTCATACATTCACCCCAACACAGAGATCTGGGCCTAAATCCATCGTTTTTTTGCTCACCATGCCATTCCAGTTTGGACCCAGCCATATGCAAATCAGTCTTGACCCTGTGCCCTGTGGGAACAGTCCAGCCCGAACTGCCAGGCCAGGTCCTACCTGGCCTGGAAACAAGCATCCTAGGACCGATTTCGGGGTTTCACCCCTCATCAGCCAGGATAGCTTGATTCCAGTGGCATTGAGAGCACGAAACTCATGTCTGAGCATACCCGTCCCACTCGGGGTGACAAATGCAAAAACTATTGATGGACCGAATGCAGGCACAGGGTCAAGACTGATTTGCATATGGCCAGGTCTAAACTGGGGTGGCATGGTGAGCAAAAGAATGATGGATTTAACCCAGATCTCTTGACTGGGGGTGAATGTTTTGATTTGTTCTGCATTCCGTCCATCAATAGTACTTTTTGCATTTGTCACCCCGAGTGGGACGGGTATGCTCAGACGTGAGTCCCGTGCTCTCCATGCCACTGGAATCAAGCTATCCTGGCTGAAGAGGGGTGAAACCCCAAAACCGGTCCTAGGATGCTTGTTTCCGGTCCAGGGAGGACCTGACTTGGCAGTTCGGGCTGGATTGTTCCCATGAGGCACAGGGTCAAGACTGATTTGCATATGGACAGGTCTAAACTGGGGTGGCATGGTGAGCAAAAGAATGATGGATTTAACCCAGATCTATTGACTGGGGGTGAATGTTTTGATTTGTTCTGCATTCCGTCCATCAATAGTACTTTTTGCATTTGTCACCCCGAGTTGGACGGGTATGCTCAGACGTGAGTCCCGTGCTCTCTATGCCACTGGAATCAAGCTATCCTGGCTGAAGAGGGGTGAAACCCCGAAACCGGTCCTAGGATGCTTGTTTCCGGTCCAGGGAGGACCTGACTTGGCAGTTTGGGCTGGTTTGTTCCCATGAGGCACAGGGCCAAGACTGATTTGCATATGGCCAGGTCTAAACTGGGGTGGCATGGTGAGCAAAAGAATGATGGATTTAACCCAGATCTCTTGACTGGGAGTGAATGTTTTGATTTGTTCTGCATTCCATCCATCAATTGTACTTTTTGCATTAATTCACCAGACATCAGATAACTGCCAGGAGCTAGGCTTCTCTACTGGAGATGAAACAAAGACTAATCAGTAGAATTAAGTGGCAACCTTTCCACTCACCTCAGGTGGCCAAATGGGTCGGTGACCGGAGAACCCGGTATAAGGACCAAAAAGGAGAACTACTTTTAATAAACTTGGACTTCATCACCAGAGCACTGGTAGAATTACTTCAGGGTCATATGGGTGCCCCAATGCGAGCACAGCAGCTACCCAGCTATCCAAAAAACCTCCTGCTGCAAAGGAACATCAATCCCACGTGAAAGTACTTAAGGAGGAGTACTTGCCTGTAGAAACTTAATCCAACAATCAGAAATCTAGAGGCTGCAATAGATTTTTTTCCGATATGCTCAAGGAAAGATCCCTAGCCCTATTCTGGAAGCACATGAATAACCTAAAATCTCATGGGTTACCAATGGAAAACGCAGTTCCAGCATTAGACTGGGAGAACCACGTCAGGGGCCAGATTCTTGCAAATAATCACTTAAACACCATGGTGCTTTGCCCGCCAAAAGCAAAACACCAAGACTTAACCAAATCCTCAGAAATAGTAAAACTAATAAAGGTTGTGAAGCCCAGCGGAGCTCCTGGCCCAAACAGGCTGCCAGCTGGGATCTTCCAATGTGCCCGAGAGGACTGGGCAACGTCATTATCTCTGCTCTTCAACACAGTCTACACATTGGGCGACCCCTTAAAAACAAGCAACTCGCCTTGGAGCCCCTGGCGGAGTGGCTGCGGTGGCATCCTTCTATCCGTGGTCTCCGCTGGACCCCCGAGTATGAGGACCGCGTATCCCTATACGCTGATGACATCCTCTTGAACCTAGCCTCCCCACGTAAATCACTGATAGTACTGGTTGATGTTCTACATTCATTTGGTCGCAACTCTGGCCTTGTCATCAACTGGGCTAAATCATGTGTGTATGTGCTCTCTGGGGAGGCTCCCATCCTCCCGCGGGGCTGTCCGATCCAGATCGCCCCGCGGGGGTTCAGGTACCTGGGTGTCTTCATTACTCTGGACCCGGAGGCCCGCTACGATCGGAACTTGCTTCCCCCCCTCCAGCGCCTGAGGGAGGACGTCGCGCGCTGGCGGCGCCTGCCGCTTTCGCCGCTCGGCCGGGCGGCATTGTTCAAGATGATGTCGTTGCCGCGCTTCCTGTACGCTTTGCAGAATACTATGGACCTAGTCCCGGCGCGCTACTTCCGTGAGGTGGAGAGTTTGCAACGCCGCCTGTTCTGGGACGGGAGGCCGCGTATTGCCCTGGCGAAGTTGACGCTCCCATGGTATGACGGGGGGATTGCCCTCCCGGATATTAAACGGTACTATTGGGCCTCCCAGCTAGCTGCGATTAATCATGGCCTATACGGGCCCGCCTTAAACCCGGCATTCGAAATGGATAAGATGCTACTTCCAGGTGGTGACTATAATCGAGCGCTCTACTCTAGCGCGCCCGACGCTCGCCTAACTGGCCCCACGCGTGTCATGGTGCGAGTGTGGCACGCGGCCAATGTAGCTATGGGGTGGAAGGACCGTTTGACCCGGGCGTCACCACTATACGCGTCTGAGCGGTTGGGCTCCCTGTGGACCTCGAAGGGCTTCGAGAAGTGGGACATAATAGGCATTAGCAAAGTGGGGGACCTCTGGACCAGGGGAGGATTTAAAACGTTCGAGATGCTGCAGACGGAATTTCAGTTACAGGGCAGTGAGTACTTTCGGTATTTGCAGGTCCGTCATGCACTGGGCTCCGTCTTCCCGGACGTTGCCTCCATCCCGGAGTATTCCCCCCTGGAGGATAGAGTGCTGGATGGACACGTCCCGGACAGCACGATCTCACTGATCTACAAAAAACTGATCAACGACCGCTCGGGCTTGTTGACTGCCCTTCGTGAGGCTTGGGTTGCCGATGGGCTGGAGCTGGACGACGAGGACTGGATCTCCGCGGTGGCCTCCCCGAAAGAGGTGGCCATACCGGCTCGCCTTCGCTTCGTCCAGCTCAAGATACTCCACAGGGTCTACATGATGGGGCCAAAGCTCCTGCGTATGGGCTATGCTGAGGACGGGTTGTGTAAGCGTGGGTGTGGTGCTTTGGGGACTTTTCTGTATATCTTGTGGGAGTGCCCGGAGGTGGAGGGGTTCTGGCGTGGTGTGCATGAGGTGCTGCGAGTGGTTACGCATGTGGCGCTGTTGCCCGAAGCGAGGAGATGCCTGTTGAATGTGTGGGAACCTACCGATTACTCGGCGCCGCAGACGTGGTGGGTGACTCTGGGATATATGGTGGCCAAGCGTGATATTGCTCAACTGTGGGGATCCCAGAGGCCCCCGACTGTCTCGGCCTGGAAGGAACATATGGATTGGTGCATGTTTCGGGAAAAGGTGGTGTATGTGGCGAGAGGTAAGCCTGGGACATGGGTGAAAGTATGGGGCCCCTGGAACGCCTACCGCGGGGGAATCTGTGCTCCGCCGTTATTGCCCGATCCGTCGCCGGCCCCGTCCCCTTAGCCGACTCATCCCCCCGGTACCGGGCATTGGGTTCACCCAGCCCTAGTCCTGATCTCTTCCCCCTCTTGAGACTCCTATGGATGGTTAGGATCCCCCCTCTAGGGGAGCACGTGCTGCTATTTCCGATTGTGGATTGCCTTGTGGGTTTGTTTTTTCTTGTTGTTCTTTTAGTTTTAAAATGAAACCGAATAGTGGGGTCTGGATGGTGTGGCTCTCAACGCTGTTAACTCCTGTGCATGCTCCTCCGCAGCACCACGTGTTTTATAAATGTGTATCGTATGCTCCTTTCATTGCTAGCGGCCGGCCGGAAGGTTGTAGGCCCATATTTGTATATTTTTGAGTCTTGTAATAAACGGTTTCAAAAAAAAAAAAAACAAGCAACTAAAGCCGAATATCTCTGCTAGATCTGGAAGCAAAAGAATATGCCCGAATTCTATTGAAAGAACTTGAAAGATGGGTAGAAGAAAATGAGCTGCTCCCCTTCTTCTAAACAGGCTTCAGTGGAGGAGCTGCCACTACCGACAACATTATTGCACTATCCTCTCTTTGCCATCAAGCCTCCCAGCAGAACCAACTCTCAATTTTGTGCTGCTTTATCGATCTTACAGTAGCATTTGATAAGGTCGGCAGATAGATCCTCTGGAAGAATTAGTCAGCTAGGACATTCCATTCCCTCTTTTAAAGGCTATAATCTCCCTCTATTCTGAAGCCTGGGTACAAGTGAGAACAGGCCCAACATCTCAGCTAAAATCTGCACAACTGGAGTTTGGAAACAAGGCTGCCTGCTGGCACCCTTACTTTTTAATCTGTACAAGGCGGATCTGGGAAAAGCTCTGTCCAACAGCTGTTTGGTTACGCCCCGCTTAGGCCATCGTCCCCTTCACATCCTCTAATATGTGAATGATATAGTCATCATGGATCATACCAAAGTGGGGCTCCAACACGCCTTGAACAGAGTACACAAACACAGTGCAATGAATTATCTTACCATCAATCCAGACAATACAATAATCCTCATATTAGGCCGGCACAAGAACAAAAAGCAAATCGCATGCAACAATGTCTATCACGCCAGCTCCGAAATATAAGTACTGGGGGTTTGGTTCACTTATGGTTTAATTAAACTCTTCTCCCTGCACTTTCCTACAGACACCAAGCTTTTCCTGGGGCGTGCTCGGAAATCCTGGAGCGGGATCAGTGCGTGGGCTATAAATAAATCTTCCGAATACCAAAACATCTTCTAAGGGCAAGACTCAGGCTGGAACTTGGACTGTTCAAACAAGCATAAACACTTGAGGCCGATTTTCTCAAATATTACATCCGTATATTGAAATCTCTGGAAAAATCCCTAAATAGCTGTCTCCGAGACATATTTGAAAAAACAGGCTCCCTGTGGAACATGCAGCTTAAGAGAGCCCTTGTTAACATAGAGATAAATCAATCAGCAATTGCCCTATCTTCTATTTCTTATGCAACCTGGAAAAAGACTATCAACAGACAAGTGCAATTAGCCTCATCCCAGCAAGACCTGACCTCATTAAAAACATCACCTTTCCTGGTTCCGCTAAACGCCTCATAACTGGTAACCAAACCCCAGCCTTACCTCTTAGTTTCTCTCAATCCTAAAACGAGAAGGGAGATCATGTACATGCGATTGCTGGCCCTACCAAATCTGGATTTTAACGGGGCTTGGGCAAATCAAAAAACTGGAGGAGCCAGCAGAATAGGCAATTATAAACATGAATCATGGCTCACCTTTTGTGTGTTGTTGTCCTGCCATAGCCTATGAAAGGAGAATTTTACTCAGGGAACTATATCTGAGGGAAAAAGCAAGCACCTGCCTAGAGTCCTCGGCAATATGTTTTTCACAAAAGGAGCCTTCCACCCTGGCCCGCTGCGGAAGATTCATACAATCTCTCAGGGACACTCTCCAGTCCAGTCCTGGCCCCCTACAACGCCCACACTAAGTCCAAAAGCTGATTCCAGATTACTTTAAATTGAACCCAAGAGATGGACATTTCATCCAACAGAAATAAAACCACAAGCCCATTTTTCCATATCCTCAAAGATAAGCTGACGTAGGGAGCCTGTAGCATTCCCACAGGACTTAGAACTATCTTCGAATTAATAACATCAGTGATCGGGGATTACCAACTACCTCAATTATTTAAAGCTTGCTTTAGGCTCCACGAAGGCACAAAGCACAGGAACTTTACCTACGAATCAGGACTATGGGCAAAATATGCACCGTCAAAGGGTAAGGGAGGAAGAACTGGAAAACTGATTGGTCATAAATAGGTGATATGTTTTGTGGGGGATGATCCGTATAGAGTAATGGGCAGCTGCCAGCACAAAACTTAAGCACTGAACTTTATAATGGCACAGAGCCCACATACCTTATTAGAGAGTTGGATCCATGGGCTAAACATGCGTTGCTAATGGGAGAGGGTTGCAGAGACGGAGAATTGATGGCTCCGAAAACTGGGGACTCGGTTTACTGGGCAGGGTCCGGTGAGTAATGCGCACCTTTCTGCACAGTACCTGAAGTTACCTGGCCACTCTCAAACCATGACGCAAGGGCCAGGTGCAACGCTCGACACAAAAACTTTTTTTAATTGGATCTGAGAGTAACTGGTATCTTTTAACGTAGTTGAAGGAATTTCGCTAGTGCATATTTTTGCTATTCGTTATGATGGCTTCTTTTGTACAATGTTATTTTACTGTAATGCAATGGTTTTAATTACCTTATGCAAATAAACCTCATTACCATTACCAGATCAACAAAGTGGTAATCCCTCCTGGCAGCATAACAGTCCTTCTTCCTGGTAGAATTTCATCAGTAAAGAAGTGTTTTGATTTGGTGGAGTCAGAGGTACAGTACTTATACTCAGTTGGGCCTTTGAAGTAGGGAGACTTCAAAGAAATGCTGTTGAAGTGCACAGGACCCAGCCTTTCCTTCCCTGGCTCAAGATTCACTCCAGAATGGTATGCAATCCTTTGTGTGGGGAAATGACACAGTCCCTTTAGGTGTAAAGTATCAGGTTGTCAATCCCATTCTGCTCAGGATGAGCCATCAACATCCAGATGGCTACTGAGTCACACCTACCCTTCCTTTGTATGTGACTGTCTGGAGAGAATGAAAGAACCCAGGTGTCACTGACCCCAGATGTGTATTCCAGAGACAGGCAGAAGGCATCAAAAAGTAAAAAAATGGCAATTTCCTAAAAGTGGTATTTCCAAAACTTCAATTTAAAAACTAACCTCACTATCAGTTGTGTTTTTAAATTGAGTCCAGAGACAACCTGTAGGAAAGTAGGATCTGCTTTCATGGTCACCCCACTTTTTGCTGGTGTCACTATGTTTTCTGATTAGTCAGACTGGGATCTGCTAATCAGGACCTCAGTCTCTGTGCTTCTTCCCCAAATTGGACATGGTGAGTACGTAGGTACACTCCAGATTGCCTACTGGTGTACCCTTGTAAGTCCCTGGTATATGGTACTAAGGTACCCAGGGCATAGGTACACCATAGCATGCAGCATGTATTTTGCCACCCATGAGAGACCACTCAAATTGTGACTCCAGGCCTGCCATTGTATCCTGTGTAAGCTGGTGCTAGAACCACTTACGACAGATATAGCTTTCCCTATATCTGATTTCACTGAGTTTAAGGTCACCCCTAAAGCAGGCCTTTCAATCCTGAAGGCAGGGTGCTGGGTCCTAAGTGTGAGGGGGCCCCTACAACCTTCAGAGTCCATTCTCCCAGGTTGTAAGTGCAACAGCCATAACGACATATAGAGTGGCCATGCGTCATTACGTGATGGCCATCTCTAAATTGACTGCAACAAACCCTGTCATGTGTGGTATCAAACATGTTGGAATCATATGCCCACACCATAAATGGTGTGGGAGTATGATTCCATGCACTGTAAAGCTCCTCCGGGAGGCCCTCAGTCCTACTGGTACCAGTCTTCCAGAACCCGACAGCAAGCTAGGACTGCTGCCAACCAGAGACACGTTTCTGACCTCCTGCTGCTGAGCCAAGCTCGAGCACAAGAAGGCAGAACAATAGGCAGCTTGTCACAGGAAGGTGTGACTACCTCCCATACAGGATTTAGTGTATTGGGATAGGGTTGGGGCACTTGCCATTGCCACATTCGGTGCCCTCCTTGCATACTCCAGTTCAAACCAGCTCAGGTAGCCAGTGGCTCCCGCTCTGGCGTGAAACTGGGCAAAGGTCATGTGAGTATGCTCCCCACTATCCAGGCTTCCTCTGGGAGGGACCCCTGAATCAGTCCCAACCCTTTCCTAATGGTACTTAAGGGCTTACCTGAGGGTGGGTCCCCAGATTTGTCGTGGGGTTCGATTCTGATTCAGCTCTGTGTCATCGTCAACTGTTTTGACACTCTAACCGACTCGGACTGACCGCATCGGACTGACCGCATCAGACTGAATGCATCGAACTTCACTTTGGGAACCGAGAACGCAACCGGGAAGACTCCGACTGCTCCAGGTCTCATTGTCCTGCAATTCTGCTGCACCATCAGTGTCCTTGCACCATACAGGTCCCTTTCAGGACCTGTTGACATCCAAGATACCCAAACGAATCTCCCTTGGAGTGAAGGAGTCACTCCCCTGCATCTGCAGGCAATGCAAATAGCTGACCGGTTTGAAGATCCCGGGCTCCTGTGGACTCCGAGAGGCTAAGTAACCCACGTGGCAGCTCTACAACTCCCATGAGGCCTGCACTGTCTTCAGACCGAGTATGAGGCCTGTATCTCCCGTCGACACCTCTGGAAATGAGCCCCTGTGCACTCCGTCAGCCCGGTCGTTGCGAAGGCTGGGCGACTTTCGTCTCCAGAGAGCTTCAGGTCCTTTCAAGGAATTTCTTTGATTCCAGTGGGCACCCCTGCTTGCTCAGGGCCTGCTTTGACTTCCCTAGTCGTGGTGAGTTGCTTGAACCTTGCTAGTTCCGACATTGCACCTTCTTCGATTTCTACGCATGTGGCCATTGGTGTTTTGATACCTCTTCCGGACGCTGACTCCCTGGCTCTTGACATTTGACATGGGACAGCTCGTGAACAGCTCTTGATCTTCCACAACATCGCCTGGTCTGCCCAGCCTTTCCTTCAAAAAACCATCCTGCATCTATCAACATCGGTGGGCATTTGTCTTCAGTTCCTCCTGGTCGCTCCTGAGTGGCATAGACTCTGTCCCCGCTGCTTGCAGGTACCTCTTAACTTGAATCCACCTTTGGGTTTCACTGGACTCCTTCATCTTCTTCTCCAGCGGCATCTTTCCTGAAGTCCTCCATTGTGGTCTATGGCGGTTTTCGTTGTCCATTCACACCTATGCACCCGGCTTCCCTGGTGTATATATCCTGGTTCCAGAGGTATCCGCGGGTGAGGTGACTCTCCAACCTTCCCTCTTCCAAGGGGTTTCTTCAGGGTCCACTGGGAAGGTTCCTTCTTCTTTAAAATTGCAACTGCGACTCACCCGTTGAAATGTGTTGATCACGCAGTTGTGTTCACACTCTGCCCACAGCCTCTGTCGAGTTCCTGGGTACATACCTTGGGTGGTTCCTTGGGTCCCTAACACTTCTAGGTCTTCTGGATCGAGTCTCGACTTGAGTCGGGGTTCGTGTAACGCTATTTTAGTATATGGTTTTGCCTCCCCCTCGAGACCCTTGAGTTTTTGTTCTACTTACATGCTCTATTTCCTAAGTATTGTGTGTATTATGTTTCTATATCCGGGTAGGAGATAGTACAATTGTGTTAGTCAGTGTTTGTAATAAAATTCATATTTTTATAGCTATACTGGTAAAATAAGCTTCTTTGCATTTGTTCTGGACTACGCCTGAAGGCTGCTCTCCACAGCTACTACTTAGAGAGCTTTTTAAGGTTATCTAAGACCATTAAAATCACCATAAGGGTTGTCTGGATTAGTGCAGGGTTCTACACTTAGTGGGAAGGGTATGACCAGACGTGGGTCCGTGCTCTCCATGCCACTGGAGTCAAGCTAGCCTGGCTGAAACCCCAAAACCGGTTCTAGGATGCTTGTTTATAGTCCAGGGAGGACCTGGCCTGGCAGTTCAGACTGGACTGTTCCCATTGGGAGCAGGGTCAAGACTGATTTGTATAAACAACCGCAATGGAGCGCACACCGCTAGCTCCTCCTCCGGGTCACCGCATGGGAAGCTGGTGCAGGAAGTTCTTAAGTGGCTCACCCCAGTGGGTGCAAGTAAATACTTGTTGATAATCTCTAGACCCGATACATGTCCCGGGTTTTAAAATATCGCCCGAGACATGGCTCGGGTTTCGGGATAACTTCCCTCCTCAGTAGAGAAAATAGTTAGGGGTGGAAGAGAGGGCCGCCAAGCAACCGTCAAGGGCCAGTGCCCACACAGGCACGCAGGTGCGTCGTCCAGAAGCTCGTCAGGTCAAAGCTCGAGGGAGCCATTTTTATAAACAACCGCTATGGAGCGCACACCGCTAGCTCCTCCTCCGGGTCGCCCCATGGGAAGCTGGTGCAGGAAGTTCTTAAGTGGCTCACCCCAGTGGGTGCACGTAATTACTTGTTGATAATCTCTAGACCCGATACATGGCCCGGGTTTTAAAATATCGCCCGAGACATGGCTCGGGTTTCGGGATAACTTCCCTCCTCAGTAGAGAAAATAGTTAGGGGTGGAAGAGAGGGCCGCCAAGCAACCGTCAAGGGCCAGTGCCCACACAGGCACGCAGGTGCGTCGTCCAGGAGCTCGTCAGCTCAAAGCTCGAGGGAGCCATTTTTATAAACAACCGCAATGGAGCGCACACCGTTAGCTCCTCCTCCGGGTCGCCCCATGGGAAGCTGGTGCAGGAAGTTCTTAAGTGGCTCACCCCAGTAGGTGCAAGTAAATACTTGTTGATAATCTCTAGACCCGATACATGTCCCGGGTTTTAAAATATCGCCCGAGACATGGCTCGGGTTTCGGGATAACTTCCCTCCTCAGTAGAGAAAATAGTTAGGGGTGGAAGAGAGGGCCGCCAAGCAACCGTCAAGGGCCAGTGCCCACACAGGCACGCAGGTGCGTCGTCCAGGAGCTCGTCAGCTCAAAGCTCGAGGGAGCCATTTTTATAAACAACCGCAATGGAGCGCACACCGCTGGCTCCTCCTCCGGGTCGCCCCATGGGAAGCTGGTGCAGGAAGTTCTTAAGTGGCTCACCCCAGTGGGTGCAAGTAAATACTTGTTGATAATCTCTAGACCCGATACATGTCCCGGGTTTTAAAATATCGCCCGAGACATGGCTCGGGTTTCGGGATAACTTCCCTCCTCAGTAGAGAAAATAGTTATGGGTGGAAGAGAGGGCCGCCAAGCAACCGTCAAGGGCCAGTGCCCACACAGGCACGCAGGTGCGTCGTCCAGGAGCTCGTCAGCTCAAAGCTCGAGGGAGACATTTTTATAAACAACCGCAATGGAGCGCACACCGCTAGCTCCTCCTCCGGGTCGCCCCATGGGAAGCTGGTGCAGGAAGTTCTTAAGTGGCTCACCCCAGTGGGTGCACGTAATTACTTGTTGATAATCTCTAGACCCGATACATGTCCCGGGTTTTAAAATATCGCCCGAGACATGGCTCGGGTTTCGGGATAACTTCCCTCCTCAGTAGAGAAAATAGTTAGGGGTGGAAGAGAGGGCCGCCAAGCAACCGTCAAGGGCCAGTGCCCACACAGGCACGCAGGTGCGTCGTCCAGGAGCTCGTCAGCTCAAAGCTCGAGGGAGCCATTTTTATAAACAACCGCAATGGAGCGCACACCGCTAGCTCCTCCTCCGGGTCGCCCCATGGGAAGCTGGTGCAGGAAGTTCTTAAGTGGCTCACCCCAGTAGGTGCAAGTAAATACTTGTTGATAATCTCTAGACCCGATACATGTCCCGGGTTTTAAAATATCGCCTGAGACATGGCTCGGGTTTCGGGATAACTTCCCTCCTCAGTAGAGAAAATAGTTAGGTGTGGAAGAGAGGGCCGCCAAGCAACCGTCAAGGGCCAGTGCCCACACAGGCACGCAGGTGCGTCGTCCAGGAGCTCGTCAGCTCAAAGCTCGAGGGAGCCATTTTTATAAACAACCGCAATGGAGCGCACACCGCTGGCTCCTCCTCCGGGTCGCCCCATGGGAAGCTGGTGCAGGAAGTTCTTAAGTGGCTCACCCCAGTGGGTGCAAGTAAATACTTGTTGATAATCTCTAGACCCGATACATGTCCCGGGTTTTAAAATATCGCCCGAGACATGGCTCGGGTTTCGGGATAACTTCCCTCCTCAGTAGAGAAAATAGTTATGGGTGGAAGAGAGGGCCGCCAAGCAACCGTCAAGGGCCAGTGCCCACACAGGCACGCAGGTGCGTCGTCCAGGAGCTCGTCAGCTCAAAGCTCGAGGGAGCCATTTTTATAAACAACCGCAATGGAGCGCACACCGCTAGCTCCTCCTCCGGGTCGCCCCATGGGAAGCTGGTGCAGGAAGACTGATTTGTATATGGCTGGATTTAAACTGGAATGGCATGAGGAGCAAAAAAACGATGGATTTTGGCCCAGATCTCTGTACAGGGGTGAATGTTTGACATGGTTAAACATTCTGTCCATCAATTGTTCTTTTTGCATTTTTCACCCCAAGTAGGATGGGTATGCCCAGCCGTGGGTCCCCTGCTCTCCATGCCACTGGAGTCAGGCTAGCCTGATTGATGATGGATGAAACCCCAACATTATTTTTTTACACTTACATAAGTGAGCACCAGCCTCTCACACACCAATGTGGGTGTCCCATCTATTCCCAAATGGAAATTACAATTATAAAATGTAATAAGGCAAACCCGATGTTATCCTATGGGAGAGTTAGGCCTTGCAGTAATGAAAAACAAATGTAAGAGTATTTCGCTACCAGCACATGTAAAACTTAAAAGTACATGTCCTACTTTTTAAATACATTTCACCCTGCTCATGGACTATCCAGGGCCTACCTTAGGGGTGACCTATAGGTAATAGAAAGGAAGGTTTGGGTCTGGCAAATAGTAAGGGTGGGCAGACTTTGCGGGGTTGCACTTTGCGGAATTCCGCAGAGTTGCAAATAAACTCTGTGGAATTCTTCTCCGCCCCACCACCAATCTGAGATCTGATTTCATCATCATTAAAAACATATAATAAAAGAGCACTGTACCTTTCAAATGTCTTCAAGTCAGTCAGTCCACTTGGAGTTGAGACCAATCTTGAACAAATGCTTCCCCTGGCAAAGTTGCCTTTTCCATGTTTTCCTATGGTACTCCGCTCCTACAGTCCGTGGCACCAGGAAACTCAGCCTGCCGAATACCTGACCTCCCAGGATCCCCCAGAGTGACGATGCAACAACAGCAAGATCTTGTGATGGAGGTTCAATGGAAAAGTAGCCAATAGGCATATCCAACAGAACAGTTCTGTGGCAGTTTGCCAAAGACGCGGCAACATTGAAGATTCCGAAACTAAACTTGCAGTCAGACTGCCTTGCTGACATTGAAAATGATGTAGAGGTCAGGCACAAGCATTGCGCAGTCTCAAAGAAGTACAGACACCAACCATGTCATTATGCAACATTAAGATTGGTTTTCAGCAAGATGCTAGCCCTTTCTCATCCATCAGAGGGCTGCCGCAGACACCCTGCATTTCATTCCCGACTCTACTCAGTGCTGAAGTGCTACAATGAATGAACTTCACAGTCAGGTATGGTCAGCCTGCACCACAAGTGAACCCGCCTCCCACCCATGAGCGCAAACCGTGCTTCCAAAGTAAAGGTTTGAGCTGCAGTCGGACCGAGTATGTGTTACCAAATTATGTGACTTTTTGCCAATCTAAAACAACCGATCTCAGGGCGGAACTCCTACTCTGTCCGTGCTGTTTGTTTCCTTGTTCTCCACTATCAGGATTAAGCCTGTGCTTTAAGTTGTCCACAAGTATTGTCATAACAGCTTCCATAGCCGTTATAGTCGTAGAGCCTCACCTTCTGAGCATCAGTCCGGTTTACATCATTATTTCTGGAAAAACGTGACCAGTTTATTTGTAAATGTGCACAACCAAGGGGCATCTTGACACTGAATGACAGATGTTCTCATTGTTACCCAACTCATTGTATTGACCTCGGAAGGATGAAAGGCGAAGTGGCCCTATCAGGTGAAACCATGTTATTGGAGTGAATACATTGGTATATTATCCACTAGACCAAAAATGTGCATGGCGCATTTATTTGCAATATTTCTGAACGGGCACGTTTCTAGGACTATTGCTCTACTATGAATCTCGATGCTGCTAGGGATCATGGAGCCGCCATTTTGTTTTACCCTACACTTTAGTCGACATATTGCCTCTTACAGTATATACTTGTTTTGTTGTTGTCACGCATATTAGAATTATATTTAATGCACCGCACTCGCCTCTTAATCTGTGTAACAAAAAACAGGCAAATCGGTGACTTTACAGCTAGTGTGCCTGGGGAGAAGCCGGAAACAGGAACATTTCTTAAATTATTCAGAGAGCCTCCCTGCTCTCAAAAGTCTTTTGTTGGCATAATCTAGGGGTGCTGGAAAACTCTGCTATGCTGTGGTGGGAGGCGGAGTATTTGTCGAACTTTGCGTTCCAAGCGTAGTGCAAAGTGGGCAAAACTTTGCAAACTCCGCCGGCGGAGCGGAGTTCATCGCCCACCCTTAGCAAATAGGTTAACTTGCCAGGTTGACACAGCAGTTTGAACTGCACACACAGGCTCTGGGGTGACAGGCCTGAGAAATGTTTACTTATGTGAGTAGCACAATCAGTGCTGCAAGCCCACTAGTAGCATTTAATTTACAGAAAGTGGGCACAAGTAGAGCACTTTACTAGGGACCTACAAGTAAATTAAATATGCCAATTGTGTTTAAGCCAATGTTACTACATTTTGAGTAGAGAACACAAGCACTTTAGCACTGGTTAGTAGTGAGAAAGTGCACGAAGTCCTTAAGTCAACAAAACCAGGTTATAAAAAGAGGATGAGAAAGGCAAAAGGTTTTGGATGACCCTGCAGATAGGGCCTTTTCCAACAGTTCACTTCTCATTAAATGAGCAACAGTATGCCTAGGAATGTTGTATGGCTATTATTGAAATCTTAGCAAATGAGACTTTGCCTCATCCAGGTCTTTTTGTTCAATCTACTATTGGGATCATGAATGTTTCCAATGCTTGAATGCTTTGTCAACAATTACGAAATTTTAACAATTTCTATATATTCCTATTCCTTGTTGTAAATCAATATAGTTTCAGAAATTGATATATCAAGCTGCGCATTCAAACTTCTTTACAACTGTTGATGTCAGCTTGGGTCAACACTTGCATTAACTATGATCAGGAAGGAATTTATGTGTAATCATACAAAGATGTGCTTCATATAATAGAAAGATTAAAACCTTTATTACCAATTTCATTGCTTCTCAAATTCCAGTATTAGGTCGCATTTTTAGTTGTCCTGCAATAATTTTCCACCATAGAGAACACACTATTTTTGCCCATTACACCATATATTTACGAAACAATACAGGATGGGCTGAATGTGATGACACTAAGGAACCTTTAAAAACAGATTGCCCAAGAACTTAGTGAACTGTTTCATTCTTATAGTAACTCCTAAATATTAAATTTAGGTTAGGAAGTGAACATTTGTGAAATATGGAATAGATATCCTACCTACAGTAGAGACATCATTACATGGCCTGGCATGGTTGATGACTTCAGGTAAGCAATGTAGTTAGGTATTATGCACAGCTTTACCAATTACAGTCCAACTAGCAGTTGAACAAGCACAGGTGAATATGGATTGATTTTAAAAATCCATTTGATTTATGTTTTTCCCCAGTGTTGCATGATGAAAAAAGTTAATGCTTATCTGCACCCTAGTGTGTGATAAATGAAAGCATACTTTAGTGATGTTTCTGTTATTAACATTTGAACAGCACAAAATAAAGCATTTGTGTTTTATAATGTATGTAGAACAATTAGTATATGTAGCATTATTTTACAGTGTACTGTTTGCATTGAGATAAAATAAAAAACGTTGTCAGTTAGTAAATTACCTAATGTATTTACTAATAGAATGAACATTTTTATTTTTTGCAACTTATCAATCTCTTGCCTTCTTATTTATCCTTTAATTGCATCCGCTTACTACTAGTACCTGTAACTGAAATGTTAGCGATAATACACATATCTTTGTGAAAGTAACTTTGAAAATAGTTCTAAGAAGAACTATTTTTTTCTTTTATTGTTCCCATTTATTGTAGGTGAACGGGGCCAACGATAAACCAAAACAAACATGCAACCAACAGGGCACGAACAGACGTACTGATAACAGGGAAAAAAAACAAAAAAAAGATGGGTTCTGGGGAGGACAGAGGTAAGCAATAACAAGCTCCCGATGAATGTTCAAGTTACTCTCCCCTGCCATGATAACTGTCTGGCAGTAAAGTGTGTTGCAGTCCCCACATATGGCTCCAAGATGTTCTTTTGCCACCAAAGAAGGTTTATAGCAACTCGAGAGCCAGCTGCTGGAATGGTAAGTAGATCTGAGGTGGGAGGCTTTGGCCGGGCTTGAGGAGCATGTCTTACGTCTCCAAGTGAACCAGATATTCCCTGGTCAAGTTCAGCCAATTCCAGGTTATGCCTTCATTAAGTACGCATGCATGGCACTCAGGTGCTTTCTCAATCCCATTGTTCAAAGGGAACACTGTGGTCCGGTCTCACAAAAGATGCCTTTTTTGCATAAGGTGCAAGTCTCCTGACTTGCGTTTACTTTCTTCTCTCTGGGTGGAATGGAGAAGAATAGCCACACAATGGACTCCTTCAGCTTCTTACTGTGTGCCAAATCCTGCTCCACTATTGCAATCTCCTCCTCTACCTCCTCCGAAACATGTGGAGCAACTGCAGCGGGGTAGCCTCCATGAGGCATTTCACCTAAAAACCAATGAAAAAGAGCAGCAGAAGAAACAGCAGGCATAGATGACTTGGAAATAGCTCAAAACCAGAAAAGGAATATTCCAAAATAAAAACCACCTACCTATTGGCTAGAAACAATTTCTTTCAGCTTATCAGAAGCTGTGCTACACTCACGGAGTACCGTTGTACTCCTGAGACTGTACCATGGTGCAGGCAAAACACCCCAAAAATAAATAACACTGCCTATTTTCACAAGAAAACCTATCACCTTCTCACTACCACTGCTTTACAGAAATAAAGATTACCGTTAACCTACTTCTAACATTTTTACTTAAAAAAAACCTAAACATAAATTTGTGCTACAAAACTATAAGCCAACAACACTGAAACAAATATACTTTCAAATTACAATCTAAACCATATATTATGTGTGCAGACAACTTTATCTAATTTTCACCTCTAAAAGCCAAACATATTCACAAAAACAACAAAGGTTACAACTTAGTTATAGTTAAGGGTTATTACATAACTACAACAACACATTTAAACAAAACAAACATAAGAAATACCATAGTTATAGTTGTCTATTTTTGACTTTCATTTTATGCTTTATTAATGAAAGTATTCTACAGTCCGTATTTTCTGATTACATATAAATGTCATGCATATATCTGAATAATTATAACTCACCATATATTGAGGAGAGTAATTACAAAAACTTGTATAACAATATTAGTTTTTATGTATAATTTCTATCTTCACATATGTTGTATGAAGGCTCAGTTTAATGTCATCAACAATAGATGTATAATTGGTGAGATATAGTTATTAAAATGTATGCATCACGTTTATATTTAATCATAAAATCTGGACCATAGTATACTTTCTATAATAAAGTGCAATATTACTTATAATTATTTTGGTGATGTAATATACATTTCTTTATTAACCTCTGAATATATTGTTTGATGTTTATCGTAATTATTTGTTTTTTCTAATGCTTATTAATGATAATGATAATGTTATTTTTGTGGTGATATTATTGTAGTCGATGTTGTGTGAGGTGATACTTTTGACAAATCATATGTTTATTTTCAAAGTAATGATAATTTTTCATCCAATATTTTTGTTTTCGATTAAAGTGAGAATCAATATTTTTAACAACAATATTTGGGCTCTTGATATTTACAGTTTTATTAGTCAAGTTTAGGAAGGTGATCTTTTTATTAACAATATTTATTTTCCAATATTTTTATATTTCGATATTGTGTTCATCGATATTATGTCAGTGATCCCTTTGTTCCTTTTGAGTTCCTCCAATCATGTAGCAAAAAGCTGTACCATAGTTGTCGTATTTCACTCTTAACAGTGAGACAGCTTGTGTATTTACCAGGGTCCATCATTGGATAGTATGTTATACAGGGAGTAGAGTGATATTAAGGCATTTTATAGCATACTGATAAGGGAAAAGTTAGTGCTTCTCGAAGAAAAGTCCATATGTGGAACAATCTTTGAAGTCATATCTACTGGCTGCATTTGAAGGTACCAGGGGTTATGAAATTGGATCCAGTCAATTTTGGCCTGTAAAGCCCCCAAATGGATTGAGATAGCTGTTTTGAATTGTCAGGCAGGAGAAAACTAACCCAGTAGTACTGCTGAGAACCTTACCGTAACACCAAATAGTCACTGCGGTCAGAGAGCACAAAGTTGCTACATTGAGAGTCCTCCTTTGGAAAGGTGGAGAACTGCCAGTATTCGCGGGCACCATTTTAAAGATTGTGCTACACATAACCAGAAGACCATGATGTTTACCTATTACTGACCTTGGATGTCTCTTTGCATATCTATGCTTTACTTACAAATTGACATTAATTGTTTTTTGCAGCATATCCTAGCACAGTAAGGTGAAGCACTGATATAAAACACATTAAAAAAGTAAGTAGATATTAGTTTAGTGGTTCGAGGGAAAAGAGATCCATCTCAAGAGTGGCCACACAACATGCTCAATGCAATTAGAGTCTGGAGCCACATCTCGATGTACTGTTGACAGACAAATTGCTATTTTTTTTGCCAGGGGGAAAGCATTTTGATTAATAAAGTCTGCTTGAGTTATGTACATCACAATCACCATGTATATCTTATCAAAACAAACTACTGTAAGCCAGTGCTAAAGTCTCCGTAAATTACTTTAGTCACAATATAGTCACCAGAAGTAAAATAATTTGCCAGATAAATATAATGGGAATTATCCTTTAGCACTCTCAAGCAACCAAAAGAGGACACAAACCATTCTACAAAACTCTCAAGTAAATAATAAACTGAAGAATATTTTATCTAAGGAAGCACTTCTAAGGGCAAATTCTATTTTAATAAAGATAAACAAAAATTGGTTAAAATGTGAAAATCGGGTAGATACTTTTTTTTGTATGCAATTTATGCATTAATTTATTGAAAAGCGCATCTGTATGCTTCCCAGGTTATACTAAACAAGAACCTCATATCTAATGTTGGCAAGAATCAACATTTATAATTCTCTATGGAATCGTACTGTTCTCAAAAATGTTCTTGTACATCTAATTAAATGTAAATTTTAGCAGTCCTGACATTGTACTGAGATAGGGGATTACACTTCCGCCCCTTGCTGCTTGTGTTCATTAAAGTAATTGCAGAAGGATTTAGGAAAACAAATTACCACTGCTAGGAAAACGGAGCACTAACTCATCTAAATGTAAACACGCCATGAATGTAGTCTTTTCTCTGATAAAGGAAATGCTTAGGAGGCATGTCAGATCATACTATCATGGGCTTTGCTCTGTATGAAAAAATGTCGGTAGAAACACTAAAAAATGTTCAGTTGAATTTCTTGAAATTATATTAAACACTCTCTGTAAGGGGATAAAGTATTCTTTGTGAGAAACCGGGTTATTATTCTGGGAGGGGTTGACCCTACCAACCTCATAAACACAATTTTGAAAAGTGAAAACACAATTCTTAGAGATGGTCTGCTCAACTTGCGGCACAAACAGGTGGAAATCACCAGAGAAATGTGTGATAAGTTCAATCATTACCAACAATTGTAAAGCAAAGAACACACACAATAAAAATCCAACAACAATTTGGAAAAGCTTTAGGCAAAACATGCCTAGAAAAAATAAAGCTCCATTGAAAAAGAACAGTTAGTATTTGACTGGGACCAAGGCATGATTGCAGACGGACCTGGATGGAGCAGGGGTTAGCATCACCAAACTAGTCATCGTGGTTAAAGCTTTTACCTTTAGACTTAGGCAGTGCTTAATTTGTAAAACAAAATACGCGCCAGGGCTCTTGTCAGGAGGCAACTGGACCACATATTATATTGCCCCTGCCATGCTGCCAATGATAGTAACAACACAACTACTAACCATCACACTACTACAAGTGTGACAATTAAGGCGATTCCAGGCCCCCACAGCTATAAGAATAGTTTGGGTGATAAGTAATAGTAATTGTGTATATTGAATTTATAATTGACTGTTGTTGTGGTCATCTCTAAATTAACCAGACAGCGGCACCTTGTGGCAGACATATACAAGCGCCAGTGCCGAGCTCCGGCAACCACTGGCACAAAAGCACTGAACTTATTAGCCTTGCAGCGCAGCAAGTCACCTTGATGTGCTGCACTGCTTGAAAGGAATGTGCTGTACGTAAGGCAATGTGGTGCTTTCCTGCTTTTTCCCTTGCACTGGCACCTTTTTGGCAGCAAAGAATCGATGCAGGCACCCTTTCACCATGGTGTAAGAGTCCCTGTGTTGCATGAAGAATTAGTATTGCGCAGTAAGGGACACCTTCCACCACAAAAAAGATTCACAAGAGGCAAATTAGAAATAGGCACGTAGAAAGGGGACATAATGAGGAGAAATGAAGATATTTCTCCTTGTTATGCCTCTCCTGGAAAGGCATATATTTTTGGCACATTCCCAGGTCTACCAGTTCTGGTAAATCTGTGAATGCATCAAAAACCATGGTAGTTGCATGGGAACACCCATGCAATGCCCATGGAATGCCTTCCCAGGCCAGATTAAAGCAGCACAGCTATTTGTGCTGGTTTGCCTTACTGCAGATTTATGGAGACACCCAGGGCCATGCAAAGTGGCCTTGCATGGCTTAATAAATCACATGTGAAGTTTGCATCGCTCTTGCACCACTTTGTGTGGTGCCATAGCGACACAAACAGACTCATAAATAGGCCCCAAGGTTTCTGAAATGAAAGTCAAAATCCTTCAGTAGGGTCACGTCCAATTATGAGACCAGCGAAGGTTCCCTGAAGTTGGGTATGTTATTGTTAAGCTTCAGGTTGTAGCACAAAAGCTCAGAGTGGAACAAAGCTGGATTACATTGTTGCTGAGGTTGCTTAGTTTCGGAGTTGGATTCTCTTTGGTTCACTAAACCCTCCAACAGGGTGAAGCTGGAAGCTACAGCTGGACGGGTACCAGTATGACTTCTCTGGGCAAGCTTCAAAATATTGCCTGGGTCCCAGTTTTCTACAGCTATTGGGAATGTTATTTCTGGTCGGTCATTCAGCTGCCAGGTTCATAAGACAAGCTTCCAAGCACTACACCTCCCTCCAGCCAAGGCTTCTGCAGTGTCAAGCCATCTAGGGTCAGCTGGACCCTCAGAGATTCCGTAGTCCTTGTGTACATGTTTTCCTAGTATAGACAGACAAGAGGCCAACCACGTGACAGAGAGAGCTGTTAGCTCCAGTCCATCATTCCCAACAGGTGGCAGAGGGTTTTGAGCTTTTTTTCTTCAAGCAGGGCCTTATCTTCCTACGTCCAGGAATGTTCTGAGGAGGTAGTTGTTGTGCCAGATCGCCAACTTTACCCTGTACACTAGACAGTGATTGGAGAAACTCTGCCCAGAGGGAAACAGCCTTCAGATCGCATGCTTTACATCGCATGCCATTACAATGCGGTCATTACAACGACCGCGTTGTTACAACACAAACCATTACATCGCAAGTCATTACAATGACTTGCTGTAGGGGGCAGAAGGTGTTGGATTTACAATCCAACACTTTTCCTGCTGTTGCACAAACTGGAGTAGGAATAGTGAATTATAATAATCCTAAATCCAGTGCGCCCCCTACAGCAAGTCGTTGAAATGACTTGCGATGTAATGGTTTGCATTATAACAAAGCGGTCATTGTAACAGCCGTGTTGTAATGGCATGCGATGTAAAGTATGCGTACTAAAGGTATATATTCCTGCACAGACCTAAACATTTTTTCAATGACCCTGACTTCTTTTGCGAACTGCCTCTTTCCCTTATTTACCAAGGAGACACTTTTTCAGGATGGCAGAATCCGCTGCCAGGCATGCCTTGCTTTAAGTCCAAAACCTTGCCCCTATTTTTTGTGAACATTCCTCTCACTAAACAGGATCAAAACTAGTTACATGTTCCCTTGTGATTGGAGCCAGAAAGTCTAGGAGGGCCCTAGAAAGGAGTAGAATAAGCCTTCTAGCATCTCCAACTCAAAAGTAGTAGTTTCTGTCTACTCCCATGTAGAAGTACAGTAAATAACACCAGTCACATCTTTCCTGGGGTTGGTTTCAAGAGATTGTCCTCTGTGCGAGAAATATCAACTCTCCAAGATGAAAATTAATAGCATCTCTGGAGGAGCTGAATTGCAAAAGCATTTTTACCAGTTTTTGGTAGGCAGCACAAATTACATTTTTATAAAAATACCTTTCCACTAAAGCAGCCAACAAACTGATTTCATCATTAAATCAAATTTTGAAATTTAAGGGGAAAATACCTTATTATTAAAATACTTGCTATTTCCTTAGAATTAGTCTATGCAGTTAAACTAGCTTTTATTTCACTGCTGGGGCACTCTTAACCTAAACTTTATGTACCCTATTTTAAAATATTAGCATCCATTCTTGTGGAGTTACTAGGCACACTTTAGCAATGACTTGTGATTATATGAAAGGAATGTTTTCTACAAGCCAATGCCAATTTGTCCTCAAATGAGTTACCACAGTGCATTTAAACTGCAGTCCACCCAAGGCACATGTCTTTTTTTTGTATTACATATGTGAGTGGTGTATGCATTGCAGCCCGCAAATGAGATTTAACTTTCTTTGGCATAATTATATATTATGTGCCATTTTCAATGGATGGATTTCTTGAAAAGTTTAATAAGTCAAATCCGGAACTCGTATGCACAACACATTGGTTAAGGGGGAAATCATAGGTGTTTTACTGCTACTAAATCAGACCAAGTTCTAAATCAGCAGATACAAAAACATGTGAAATGTGTTCTCATGAGGAGCATGGTCATTACTGGTTTGTATAAGGGAGGCCTCTGTCTAGAGTGTCACAGTGGGTGAAAACTAACAAACTAGAATACTACCCAGAGTGATTGCTAGTTGTTTCAACAATTTCAAGCACTCCTTCCATCAACTACTGTGTGTTTGATTCAATGTCCTAAGTGGCCAGGTATAAGCTAAGAAATGGACCCCTTTCTTACTGTGCCATAGGATTCAAACTATACCTCACTGACAATGTCTCATAGGGTGGAAAATAGTCTAGGGTTCCTTGTGTTTCCTACTGGAGGGGGCCTCATCTGGCAACAGAGCATTGAATGTTCCCATGAGAAACAGGGTCATTACTGACTTGCATAAGGTGGTTCTCTATCTAGAGCGACACAGTGGGATAAAAATCATAGGTTGGAAGGCTACCCCAAAGTGATTTCTGTGGTTGAAACTGTGTGTAAGCATTCTTCCCATTGCCTTTTCTCAGTTTGATATAATGCCCTGAGTGGCAAAAGGTATGGTCAGATGTGGGCCCCATGCTCACTGTACAACCTGAACCAATCTATACCTCATTAATAAGGCCTAATAAAACCAAAGCGATTCTAGGGCTGCTTATCCTCCCTTCTGAAGGGGACCTCGCCCTACAGTTTGAAATGAACTGTTCCCATTAAGAGCAGGGTAAGTACTGGTTTGCTCCCTGTCACTGTGGGTGGAAAATGATGCTTTGAAATGCTACTCAAATTGATTGCCAATGGTTTAGACTATTTGCAAGTATACCTCCCATCACCTTTTATGTGTCTGGTGGAATGTTAAATGTTATATTTGGTTCATAGTGTATATTTACACCACCCACATATATAACAAAAATATATGCCTGTCCAGATCATCATTGTGCTCTGACTGGGCAGCATTTTAAATGTAGTGCAGTGCCACATGGCAGGGAAAAATTTATTTAACATGTAGGAAAACCCTTTTTTTTATAATAAGTCCCTTGGAAATCATTACTACAGGCCAGGGTGCCGATGTTCCAAAACATTGTTGGGGGCTCTAAATGTTGAGATCATTGTGTCCTCACAGTCAAATAAAGGCAACATGCTGGCCTAGATATGATTAAAATATTTAATTCTACTCTATCTGCTTGGGAAAATACTAACAAAGTAATCCAAAGTTATTTTCCCCTTAATTTTCAAAATCTTATTTAATGATTTTAATGGTAAAATCATTTTATTTATAATTTAAGCAGAAAATGAACTTCAGATTTTAGTCTATCTATTCACCCAGGACAAATCGATTAGCTTCCTGCTTTCCTGCTTTAGGAACACAAAAAGCTGAAGGACTCCTAATTTCAAGAAGGCTGAGCTGACCCCTGAGAACTCGACTCTGAAGGAGTCCTGGCTGAAGAGTGCCCTGGTGCCTAGAAAACTGACCAAAGAAGCTTCAGGACTGATAAGAGTCAATTTTCCAGAACTTTGAAAAGATTCAAACGTAGTCACTTTTTGACTTTTGGAGGAATGAGACAATGTACTGAAGTGTGCCCACGAAGGTTACATTCAAGGTGGGCACAAAATCCAGGCTTAGCACACTCAGAGCTTTTTTCTGCACTGAAAACTAGTTCACCCAGTCTCTTGAAGCACTGCCTGGCTACAGCGTCCATCCTTGTCCCACTGGAGGTTTCTGAATTAAAAAACAAATTAACTAAGTCCAGAGGTGAAACTTTGTACCAGAATAAGGCACAGATCTCTCCGATTGGCGAAGCAGTCTTGATGGTTACAAAAATCATGATTGTTCTTCTTGGAGCTTTTGATGACATAACTAACAGCTTCAGCATTAGCTGGACTATGATATATGTGAATAGAAGAGTATTTGAATTTCTATTTCAGAGACTAAATCAGAAGGTAAACTCTATGTCTATGACCAAGAGGATCCCTTGCTGCAACTATGTGTGACAGTGATGGAGTGGAGGTTAAATACAGCATGTGGTTGACTTCTGTCAATCATGAACGGTGACTTCCAATTGCAGCTTTACTTTATCTTGGTAATTTTTGCCCTACATCTTTAAAACTTTATTTCTATGGTGCTCCCTAACCTATTTAGATGATCTTGGTAATGGTGACTCTTTACTCATCATTTTTTTCTACTTTTCTTTAAAATGTTATAGTACTGTATTCTTAATTCTTTTTATTATTTGTAGTACTTGAATATAGCACACACGTGTCTGGGGATTGCCTGCTTCTTTTGTCGTAGTTATCAGGGCTTATCAGAGATTCTCTTTTAACAGTAGCCAGATTTGGTTTATTGAGTTGGTAGGAGGACCCCTCTGCAAATTAATAACCACATTTTTGACAGGTACCCTCTAGGTTTCTGTATCTATAAAGTTCTCTTTCTCAAACTATTGTCACATGCACCACCTACTGCCCTACTTTGTAATTTGTATTTTGCGTCAATGCTAATTCATGTTTAATTATGTTCATAATCAACAATACTTTCTATTTTAAGGTTGATTCAATCATTCTAAATACAGTAAAAAATTGAAACAGAAATCCAACAACTTAGCATAGGGAGCACTCCATACACCTGTAGACAACATTTAGAAATGCCTAGTCAATTACCAAATATATCAATTTGTCAAATCACTGACATATTATAAGAAAGACAAGAAACTATTTTAAATTAGTTCAAGATGCAACCTCTTTCTTCATGTACGCAATATTATAATATATCGTATTATAGTATATTATATTATATTATATTACATATCATGTCATAGTTTGTCATATCAATTATGCACTGTTCATCTTGTAAAACATGTAATCCACTCTTTGTGATCATAATTAATGATTTTACATAAAATGCATGATTATCAGTTTCCGTTCATTTTCCCTTTATCATTTCAATGCATCTGTAATATAAACATTAATGTCCAAAGAGCTGATGTTAATTCCATAGTCTGAATCACACTTGTGTCTATGAAATGAAAAATTGCACACAACTTACCGAATGTCATTCAGTAGTGAAGTATGCGCTTATTTCTAGAACATTCTTCTCTTGAAACTGGTCATGCCCCCAAGACACGAGGGCAGGGAACGTAGCTGATGCTTATTATTCATAGTCTGTGGCACCAATGTGACTGATGTCACAATGTCAGTCACATCGGTTCCCCATGCCTATGTCTCCTTTGTGTTAAGAATCCTTAAGATAATATTTTCTATATTGTGCTTCCTGTCACAGTTTGACATTCAAGGGAAGACATATTCAACGTCAATATGTTCAAAACTCTCTGGCAGGAAGTCGGTCTACTATATTAGCAGTACTTATGCTAGTTCTCTAAACTCGAGAGCATAAGATGGGCAAGTTGGAAAGTCAAATATTTATAGTCACTTGGTCATTCCTGTGATATATTAATACTCTGGTAAGCACAATGACATTTCTCCACATATAGTGATAAAGTCAAACTCAATCATATCAGCTTTCTTTTTTAAATTACATGAGGTTGACTAAAGGACAATCTACATAAGCTGTTGTTGTCTATCCCCTTATTTTCTCACTAGTGTATAACAGAAGATCTACAAAAAAAAAGTAAGAATGTAATGCATTATAAAAATAATAGCACTTTTACAAGGCCATTTCAAATTCAATATGTCATTCAATCCATGTGGATGGACTGTATCCAAGAATTTCACAAATAAAATGTTTGAGTTAGCAGTGTATCATTATCTCCACTACTTGCTGGTATTCAAACTTGTTCCAGGATCTGAAATATAATTTGATGCAGATTTTGTTGCTTTTCTGTCTGGTGTACAGCAACATGGAGGTTGTGCGTTCTTCATTTGTATGTTGCTTTTTCTATGCAGAAAACATCTGTTTCACCTTCCTGCTTGTTTTGCCCGCATAGCCCATTGGGATGGGGCATTGAATTACATGGATGCAATTTGCAGTATGCACAACCTCCTTTTATTATGTTGGTACAGTTAGTATAGTTAAAGAAATGATATTTGCCTTTTTATGTGATTATAAAATATATCTTGACGGCTACTCAGTTTGGGAGTTGCCCTAACAATTATTATTATTATTATCATCATCATCATTATTATTATTATTTGTAGGAGTAGTAGTAGTAGTAGTAGTAGAAGTAGTAGTAGAAGTAGTAGCAGTAGTAGTAGTATCATCGCTAATATACTTGTCTTTTCTTTGTAATTTTACATTATTCTTCATTGTCTCAACAAGATAGTCCTAATTGTTTAACTTTATAAAGAGTAGTTAGCAATAAATAGTAGTTGTGCCTGATACAAAACTCTTGTAGTTTGTAATAATTCCTTCATAGTTCTATTCAAACTATGCTTCTCGGCTCTTGAAATTAGGCCTGTGGAGCAGCCTTGCTTTATGGAACTTCAAATAAATTCCTCATCTTCTATTTTATAATCAGTATCCTCTGAAGTTATCTCTTTAATCCTTGAAAGTTGTGAATAAAATTAGCATGTGAATAAGTATTGAGTGTGAAAGCTAAGACCAGGTGAAAGATTATTTCTGTCTGTCGGTTTGAAGTACAATGTGGTGATTTACTGTTTTGTGTTTAACTGCACATATATATCCAAAAACATATCCACCTTGTCATCTATGGTTAATGTAAAGTTGATGTTGTCATGTTTTGAATACAATTAATTGAATTAGCTTCTAATATTGCCTTGTCCACAGACTTTGAAAAGATCATCTGTGAACCTCAAATTCATATTTTTCTTTTTTTCTAGACAGCATTGACTTCTCAGGACATCACACCAGAGCAGCTTGAAATATTGAGAACCAGATATTCAAAAGTAGCAGTTTAAATATTTAATATACTCAAATATAATATTAAATAACTGTGAGTGCTCATTGGTTGGTGACACGACATCACTCCTCTGCTTTTACTGCTTCAATGGCTCCCTGTTGAAACTACAGCATAGTTTGTGACATCTTGTATCACCACCAACCAACACTTTGCACACATCTACTCTCAAATGCTTGCCTTTAATGCTGCGAATCGCTGGTGGAGAATGTCTCCTATACAGTGTGGGTTCTCTTCTCTTTGAACCTGCGAATGTCAAAATGAGTGTGTTATGTTTTACATCATATATATTCTGTGCCTTTTCACCATGTTGTTTAAAGAATGCTATTCCTGTTCCAGAACCCTGGAAGCCAGGTATCTTATGTGTTGTCAGAGAGGTTGCCAGTGCCTCTGTTTGCCCTGGAGTGCTGTTGTTTACTCGACAATAAAATCAGCAGAAATAATTTGTGGACCCCGCCTCGCCGCTTCTCAACAGAGTGGGTCTGTAACTCAATCATATTCAAGCAGCACAACTAAGCTTTATAACTCACAGCAGTGACTATCCTGTTTCCATTTCTTGCCAGATAATATAAAAAAATTGTTTTAAAGGCATTTTGATTCAGATGCTTAATTTCTTATAAACTTTGTGTCTACACATACAGTCCAAACTTTTCGCAAGGAACTTAGGAATTCACTTCTTCCTTTGTTTGATTTGCCATACATCCTAATAATCATTCACTCATCTTTCTTTAAGTACTTGGGGGCAGATTTACAAGAAACTGACGCATCTGTAGAGATGCGTCAGTTTCTCTGCGCCAGCCTGCGATACCCTTGCTCCACCATGGATGTGCCATATTTACAATACGGCGCACCATGGCGCAAGGATTGACAGATGCGTCAGAAATTCTGACGCATCTGTTTGCCTAAAAGTCACGCATTGCTGGAGTCGTGCCGCAAGCACGACGCAACTCTAGCAATGCATGTTGTGGCCTATACTTATTGTACTGCGTCACTCCTTACGCCTGCTTAAAGCAGGCATGAGGTTTTGACGCAGTGGCATCCTAAAAGTGATGCAGCGAAATCTTGTAGATCTCACTGCGTCACTTTTACAAGACTTTCCTGCATAGGAATGCCCACCCTGCATACATTAAACCTGACATAGGGCTTTACAACGTGATGCATCTCCCTTGATGCGTCACGTACAATAAATGATGGGGAAGACAGTCAAAAATAAATTATAATTGTTATGCCTGCTGGAGAATTATGTATCTGTTACAGGAAAAGAGATCACAGTAAGGCAAAGAGCAGTTAGACTCACTGAGTCTTAGGAGACACTCAGCTTCACCTATGGAAAAAGAAAACTAAGAAAGCATCTGTGGATAACAGGGACATGCCTATTAACACTAAAGGAGGTTCAGTGTTACTGGGGCCTATGGCTTTTATGGGGCCAGAACACCCCAACTATGACTGTATTTTTTCTATCCAACAGCAGACAGATGGGCCAATTTTCGTTGCTTGCACTGGGGCCAATGGCAACCTTTCTATGCAACAGGTAGATGAAGCAGTGACCTCAGAACTCGCTGGAACATTCTGGTAATAGTAGGTAAGATCTAAAAACAAACACCAAAGAGGACGAAAGATCCTGAGTATGAGACCAGAATCCAGGAAATGGGGTTCAGGAAATTCAGACTGTAATCTAAAAACATGGAATGATGAGACATGAACAATACAGAAACAGGGCTCAGTTAATGCAGGACTGCACTCTAAGAAAATGGGACAGAAAGACTAAGACAGAATACAGAAAGAGCAGACAAACCAACCTAACAAGCACAAGAAAATCATAGTGAACTGGAAAAAGGTAGAGATGAGGACTACGGAATGGTTGAGTGCCATAAAACAAGGAACTCTGGAATAAAACGCAAGTATCAGGGTTCAGGCAATAACGAGACAGGAAGCAGGTAGATTGATGAAGGAATGGAGAACAAGTGTTCAACAAAAGGGGTTAAAATTTGCAGACAAAAGAAACAACACTGGAATACCATAGAAGGAATCTGCATACAAACAAATTCAGGACTGTGGTAACTCTGGGGACACAGTAACTAAAGAAGCAATACATGGACAGAGAAGTCAAATTAAAATGGAAATACAAAGCTGCAAGGGGACTACGCTAGAGAAGTTAGAGAGCACAGGAAGTGAGGCAGTGAAACAAGGACCCTAGTGCAGAATGGCGATGCAACATAAGAAAGTCCAAGAAGCATATCTGTATTGATCAGTATATCTGTAGGGTATCTGTTGGATTTGAGGAAACTAGGATTATACTTACCGGGCACAACCTTGGCATGGTTTGAAGATGGAAAGACCTGAAGGTCCAGAATTCATCATTATGGTTGTGCAAACATTAGAACTGAAGTAAGAACTGAAGCAAGGTTTGAAATCTGCCAGAGAGTGTTCTGCAGTATAGTGGGACAAAGGCAGGACCCCTAAGGGCCCTCATTAGCACCTCCTCGTGGAAGAGCAGTAGACTCCCAAGACGTATGTAACTACACAAACCTACTGGCTTTGATTTTTGCTCCTTTTAAATAGTTTCTATGCACTGAGCAATCCATTTGAGTAATTTTCTGTCAGGTGATCTGCTGTGCTTTGACATTACTGGTTTGTATTTCTTTACTGCTTGGACTTATTCCACTCAAGATGGTTATTTAAAGAATGTGCACTCAAAATATTGCTATGTACTTGCTGTCCTTGTTCTATGTTCTTTAGTGCCACATTTGCACTATATAAAATTAAACAATTCATAATTAAATAAACTATTAAACATACCATGAGTATTTGTAAAGCGCACGTTCACCCTAAGGGCTTCTTGGCTCTGAATAACAGATGCTTATTGTTACCCAACTAAGTGGTACTCATTTTATTGACCTCAGCTGGATAAAAGGCTGAGTGGACCCGCCTGGATTTGAACCTGTGACCAAGCGGTCGAACACAGTCCCCTGCAGTGGATGCATTAGTCCACTGAGCAAACAGACCCGGCATCTTGATTCGCGGGATTGGTGTTACAGTTTGCTATCCCGGGGATCAGACCTTCTCCGCGAGGAACACAGTGGTTTGTGGACCTGATAGGCATGCCCGTCTCCAACCGTCTGTACCCAATTTCACACAGCATGCAGTGATGCTGCTGGTGGATATTCGATGGATCAGGGCCACAATGTAAGGTGTCATTAGTGCACAATATAGGATATTCTGTCAGTGGGAAGATGTCTGGGCTTGGCACTCTACCCTTAATCAGCCATCTCTGCTTGCAAGGCAACAGAGGTCAGTACAATAGATGGATGTAGAAGACAGATATCTGCAAAATATAAGTGAACGGCATTCCAGGTACTGATGTGGCCTTGTGTATATTTGAAAGTATGAATTAATAAGATAAAAAGCTCTAAAAATGTAGTCCCTTTTTCTCCATGACACAAACTAAACTACAGATCTTGCCACCCCAATTTAAACCACAGTTGTGAGCAAAAATAACATAAACAACAAGCAGTGTCCTCACCTCTAGATCTTCTGCTGGGAAAACAGTTTAGTCAAATCCATAATGACAACATGACTATGCAGGAGTATGAGGACAACATAGGCAGAATTGTAAGGGGTAAAATAAAAAATAAGAAAATGGACAGCCTTCAAACCTATCATAGTAATAGATGAGAGTTGTTCCATCAAACTTAAAAAATAATATGCTTGTCTGGCAGCACCAAGGAATTTTCCTGTTGCTAAGATGGAACAAGGATCCCATATGAGATGACTGTAGAGAATCAAATATACATAGAAATACAATGAGTCCTACGTATGGTATGCAAATGGAGCAATCCTGAATATTTATTAATGAAGAATAAAAGACTGCATTGGTCTTGCTTTACTTTTGCAGGCAAAGACCAGTCAGACCCTCATACACTCCATTGAGACCCCGTCCTTCTACCCTGGCATCAGGCCCAGCACCCTCAGCAGCCATCGCTTCCTTGCATAACTCATAATGTGACAATCCACTTCTTCGTATTTAAGGACCCTCGACCGGGTGGATCTGGACCACTTCCATCAGACATGGCCCCTTCTCATCCCTGACCTTAGTCTCATTGTGCCCTGATTCGATATTACTGCGTCGTCGTTCTCAGTGCCGGGCGAATTATTTGCCCATTACACTGGCATTGGGTTTCGCATGCCTTAACCCTAATACTGGCTCAGGCATACCTTTTTATGCCCTGATGATGATCCCAATATTTCACTAGGGATCGAAACTTTGTTGACTATGGTCTCAATTGCCATCATTGTTCATTCTTATGTATGAGCATTGGTACTTGCAGCTTGTGATTTAACCATTGCGTTTTAATGTTGTCACATTGGTATGCCTCAGTTTGGAAGCTTTACTTGATATTTCTTGTGTTCGTCTTCCCACTGCAATGTCTTATATTCTGCATTAATAAATATGTATGATTGTTCAATTTGGATACCATATGTAGACCTCATTGTATTTCTATGTATATTTGATTCTCTACAGTCTTCTCATAAGGTACCCTTGTTCCTTCATAAATACGTATACCTCTTGTCCCTTATCATCCATGTGTTTCCCTTTGCGTATAGAAATATGTTGCTAAGTTGGAATCATTCAGTTTTCATACAATTTATGAATCTAATGTTATTTGAGGGTGCCTTAAGACATGGGTTGGCTGAGCTCTGCACATGGGCCCATGGGCAGCCATGAACCTGCCTCCTTGTTCCTTCCATTTGTAGTCGTTTTGGAAGATATCAGATGCTGTAATATCAGAGGGTGTTGCTTCCGAGCTGGAAAGGAGAAGGCGGTATTTATAGGGCTGTGACTCTAATTCTAGTCCTACGATTTGCACATTTCCAGTCTTAGCACCGTACATGACCAGAAAGCTCATGTTCCCCCAGGGACAAACATAATCAAGGTGAGTGAAGGGAAACGGAGTGGTTCGTCAACGGGAAACATATGTTTAGAGTCTTCTAGGTACATTTGGAATTTTAACTGAAATTGATCTAAGATATGTTTGAAGGGTATAGATAGTTGTTGAAGACCTGGCAGGAATGGCAAGATTTGCATGACACGTACTGATCTGATGATGTCATTGGCCAAAGGGAACTTGCTGATTGCAGAGCCAGCAACTGGAATAAGTGAAATAGTTTCTGTCCCACTTGTAAGCACAGGGGCTCTGGATCCCACTGGTAATGTCTAGGAACAGATTTAAAGCAGTTCCTTTTCACAGTCCATTTTACCTTCTGTAGGGCAGACACAATTTTGGCAAAGGTGATGATGATGGCTTCAACTGAAGCACGCAAAACATGGATACAACAACATGCGCACCTGGGTGTCATCAGCCTTCTGATGAAACACTCAGGGGTGAGGCAAAGGTTTGTGATCCTGTGCTTTAACACATCTGCTGATTGACACCTTCCCCACTATTTATCCCAGTAGCAGTACTCAGGAAGATATAAGCATCAGACTATTCCTAATAGGGCACTGTTAGAATGGGGAACCTCTGGTTGGCACAGGTAGGTACTTGTGACAAGCAGCGGTCCCTTCTTCTATTCAGGGCGAGAGAATTACCCCTTCCGAACAACCCCTGCTCACCCTATAGGTAGTGTGGCGCGAGCAGTCAGGGCTAAACTTCAGGGCGCTAGTCGGTTAAGCATTTATGATCACACACAGTAAACCACAACGATCCCCCACAAATGGACACCAGGCGTAAGTTGTATCAAAAATACGGATGCTTTATATAAAGGATTCTTTGTTACGCAGGTATGTACAAGACCATTAATAACGGTTGCGAAATGGAAGCCACGAGATGATAATTAGGCACTGTTCTTTTCTTTGGTAACTTATTCGATCACGAGCGCTTCACAGGGCTCGGTTGAGTCGGTCCAGTCACGATGATGCGCAGTGCACCCGGGGTACAGTGATACGGGGAAATCAGAACGTTGCGGACCCCGAGTCCGATAGAGAGTTCACTGTACCTGGGAACGTGCGATGTGCTTGGACGAGTCTTCGGGGGAGATGTAGGTTCTGCACCTCGCGGGTCTCCGGATCAAGAATTCAGCAGGCGGCTCTCGGTAGACAGGTGCGGCCCAGGGCCTCCGACACGGACTGTGCGGGAGGTCACTGCGGAGGGCGGCACGGTCAGACTCAGGCTGGGAGGTGAAGCGGGGCGGCCGAATACGTTACGACGTACGGGCGGCCGTCCGAGGCTTGATTTCACTTCCCAATTAGAAATCCGGCGGGAGGGCGAAAGGGCACCAGGCACGCTCCAGTGGCAGGCAAGTGACAGGGAAGCGGGCCGGCCAGACTCGATGGGTCCAGAGCGACTCAGGTAGAGCGGGGCTCTCGGCGAGGGGAGGCGGCCAGGCTTCTGGGTGTCACGGCCCTAGGAGGGGTGGCAAGGTGCGCAGAGCACTCCGGCGGGAGAAAGCACACGGCTCGAGTTCTCAGACGAGCGGAGACACGGTGAACCCACTGGTCCTGGGGTTAAGTTCAGGGGGCAAGCTCTTCTTCCAAGCCCTTGGAGATAGTTGAAGAACAAAGTGCAAAAGTCTCTTTCAGTCTTTTTCCTCTCCTTCCTCAGCAAGGCACCTACTGCAGGCCAATCCCCCAGGTCAGGGAAAGTTACTCCTCCTTCAGCTTCTTCCAGGTCCTTCTAGTCGGGCAGAGTTCCTTCGTGGTTCAATCTGGATCTGATTTCTTAGGAGCCAGGCTCCTACTTTTATACAGTGATTCTTTTGTTCTTTAGCGCCAGGGGGCCTGGGCCTGGCTCAGTCCAGTTCTGGAGTACTTTGTTTTGGTGACTCTGCTCTTTCCTTTCAGCAGCAGGGCAGAGACATCAGCCGCTCCACAGGGGGCGGAGCCGGCTTTGTGGTGGCAGAGCACAGGTCTATTCAAGAGTCAGGGTGTACTCCTCCCACCCATCCTGGGGCAATCTCTCTACCCACCACCTGGCAGCCAACCTGTCTCCTGGAATCCCCCAGCCCTGCTCCTGTACTGTTGCTAGGCAGAACACACACCCACAGCAGAGGCGGACTGAGATGTCAGGCACGCAAAGGCTAACTTTCTGAAAGTAGCATTTGCAAACCCAGGATCTTAAAATAACCTTTACTAAAAGATGTATTTTATTACCCCGAGTTCAGGCATACTAAACAGACTTTCTACCATGCTCTCTGAGTCCACTGGGGTCACAGCGTGTAGCGATCCCAGCAGCCCATTCTGGCCTATGGAGAGCAGGTAGCCTTCAATAGTGAAAAACGAAAATGGCTGTAATTCACTATTAAGACATGCCACACACATCAGGGCATGTCCTACCTTATGCCTACAATGCACCCCACGCTTGGGCCTACCAGAGGGGTGACTAACATGTAGTTAAGGGAAGGTTTAGGGACTGGCAAGTGGGGACACTTGCTCAGTCAGCGCGACGGTACCAGACCGCGCGCAGGTTCTGCAGTGGCAGATTCTAGACACATTTTACCCCGCTGCTTCGGTGGGTGGCACAATCAGTGCTGCAAGCCCACTAGCAGCATTTGGATATACAAGCCCTTGGCACCCCTGGTGCACTCTACAAGGGACTGACAGTAAACCAAATATGCCAAATGTGGAAGTCAATTCACATAATACATTTTACCATAGGGAGCACTTGCACTGTGGCCCTGGATGGCAGTGGCACAGTGCCCTGAGCAGCTAACACCAACACAAAAACACATTGAGGCACAGACAAAAATGGAAGGGTGACCCACGCCAATGGTGCCAGGTCTAACAGGCACACTTGAATAACTAAGTCAGCTTTTTCTGCATCCCTCCTCCCTTCAATGTCTGAGGCTACACCCATTATCTCAGGAATGCAAACAATACATTTCCACTGTCTGGTGTGGCTGTACCTTAGTGTTAGGACCCCGGATCGGCGATACCTTTGGCCCGACAACCCAGGCCTGGGAACAGCTAAAAGGGGCTATACAGAACGGGGCAATGAACTACGCACACACTTGCTATCTGGCTCGGGAGATGCACCACGTGCGGTTCCTCCCCTTTTATTAGACCCTGCAGGCCACACCTGGCCCACAGATGTTGAGCACATCACTTCCAGCCTGCCGCCTGTAGCACGGGACCGCTGACCCACTACACTTAGCATCCATCCTATGTTGATTTAGCCCGGGTACCCGGAATGGATGCCACTGGTTTCTGAAGCCACATTTTCACAAATAATTTGAAATCCTGTTATCAGTGGCCCATTATGTAACACACAAAACATGGACACGGGGATGTCAGTGCAGGTTCTTGGCATTACTTTTAAGTGCAACTTTAAGTGCATGTGAGCTGCATGTATCACACTTACCCCTGACCTCAAAAACTTCGAATCAGTGCTATAAACCCGAAAAATGGTACACTGCCACTGATACTTAATATATAGAGAGCGTACCCCGCCTGATCACAGGGCTAGGCCTAGGTCTCAGAACCATGGTAAAAAGCACATGCCTCATGGGCTGACACAAGATTGTGAGGAATGCTGTGTTGTGGTTCCTCACTAACATGAATGCTGCACTCAAGTATAGTGTCGTGAATTAAGAAGGGCTGCCCCAGTGAAAGTTGAGACTCACAGTGGATACTTAGGACCGGAAAAACAAAGGTAAACTTACACTTTCTTTCTGATATTCACAAACTATGAGGAAATAGTAAGTTCACGACTGTGGAGGCTCCACAGTCAGAGCCTGAGTACTCAGCAAGTAAAAATATAGCCTTGTCCTAACTAAGGGTGGGCGGAATTTGTGAAATTGACTTTCGCAAATTATCGTGAAATTGCACAAAATCTCCGCGAGCATGCGAAACTTTCGCAAAGATGCGGAGATTGCTTTTCCTGCCCGTTCGCGATGTGTTTTTGCGTGCTCGCGGGGAAATATATCTCCAACTTTCCCATGCGGTCGCTAATGGGCGCGGCCATCTTGCTCGCGATGCTTATTTCCTGTTCACGATCGCAATGATGTGTTCGCGATTGCAAACTCTCGCGGGATAGCGCACCCGGCTACCAACAATCCAACATCTTGTGGTGCGCGCGAACGGATAGGAAAACTCGGCGGCGAACGCAGGGACCGGATAAGTCGCGATCGCGTGCGCGAGAAAGCATTTTTAAAGCGCGAACAGGAAAAATACTTCAGTTTCGCGGCAGCTTGCGAAAGTTTTGACATTTTCCCGCTCTCCGCGGAACGCGAAAATGTCAAAATATCACAAATTCGCGAACAAAATTTACCGCCCAGGCCTAGTCCTAACTTTTTATATGCGGAGTTCTCCGCCTCGACTTCGGAGTTCTGCAATCGTAAACTTAGTATTAACTGGTAGTTTGTGAATAGCAAACAATTAGTAAACAAAGGTGCAAATTAACCTTTGTTAAGCAAGCCAATAGTGTCTAATGTATGCGTGCTCGTGTAATTCATGAAAGGATTGCACGGCAACCAACTTGACAGGCCCCATCGGTAGTAAGTCGTGCACGTGTGCAGGATTGCTTTAGTCGTCATGATGTGGTTTGCACAAGTGAATCATCGGAGTCAAGCCGGCTGACAAAAGCGGCTCTCCGTGAAACTATAAACCTTGCTGTTCGAGAGAGATTAGTATTTTATCTGCTACACACCACACCTGAAGCCCAGAATCTATATCTAGAAGCGAGAGGACAGAAGCTGTCCAAAAACCGAGAGATCGTGCTGGCAAGCCAAGGAGAGGTTTACCGTGAGGCGAGGTAGACAAAACAAGGCCGGACTGTTCAGACCCATTAAATTCGCCTGCCGCAGCCAGCCCCTACGCCCATCCAGTTCGTCTTTATGTAACGCGACCCTTCTCGAAGCTTAAATCATAACAACATGTGCGCCTGTTGTTTTTATGAGACCTAAATTAAGTTCCCAAGGTTTATTTTTTCCATCTTGAAATTCCTGCTGGCACACATCTCGCTGGCCAACTGCACATTGTAATGAAAATATGTTTGTCTCGCAGTTCTTGAAAAGAAACAGATTGCCAATAAAATCAATGCACAAGGGGTTTTTATTGCACTAACGTTTAGTGTGTGCGTGTGTGTGCGCGCGTGTACTCTTGCACTCTTACAAAATCACAGACACTGTCGATCAAAACGTGTGTGCGAAAAATTGCCAAAAGTACTACTTTAGGTAAAATATATTTATAACTTCAGTTTTCCAAAATAAAAGGCTAAAAACGTCAGATTGTATTTTTTCGGCAAAATGTAACTGCTCAAGGCAAAGAAAACATTGCTTGGATGTCAGCAGCACACACGAGTTCAGAAGAATACTTGATGGGCGATGGGCATCATCAGTGGGCGCTGCCATCCATGAGGGTTAAAAGAATAAGAACTGAGAGACATGGCAATGGTCCCCAGACAAACATCATGTCAGAAATGAAGACATAAAAGAGGTATCACCCTTCTGACAAACAGCAAGAAAGAGCCCGTCCGAATAACCACGCATTAACTCCTGCGGAAAGTCTGTGGGGACATGTTTCTAAGGTGCCAATATCTGCAGATAGTCGATATTTGTGAAACTCTAGCATTGAAGAAAGGTGGGCAGCTCACATGGTCAGATCTCTAATAGAATAGGGCTCTCGGTTATGTAATTAGTGGCAGGTAGTCTGTATGGCCTTGGCCTGTTTGACATTCTTAAGAGTAGGGTATAATCTTCTGAAAGGTGCATTTTACACCAGAGGATTCTCTGCTGCAACAATTACCACTTACAGGGCAATTCCTCCTGAGAATAATGCACTGATGGGAATTATATTCATGGGATAATTACATTTGCCAATGCTTTAGGAGAATTGGGAGATACCACTCTTCTCTAAATGGGGCCCATAGTCTCATTCATTTAACACACAGGAAACAAATAAATGGTAGCACTTTTGCAAAATGTCACACAGGAGATCGTACCGACACGAGTATATATCAGTCTTTTTTTTACTCAATAAGCTCCTCTTGGTGATTAATTCTGTGCTAGTTTAGGCACCTAAATATCACCACTTGATGTCTGCTTGATTCACGGGTGACTTTCTTCATCATTTTGTCTTCTAAAAATGTTTGTGGTTGCAGAGACTGTGATACTCTTTTTAAGTCTCGACTTACAGACAGCATTATTAGTCTGTTGATGAAGGCCGACCAATTGTCCACTATACAGACACATAGAGGTCTTTACGTTAGGTTCTGGCTCATGATTAGGTGATCTCAGTTCTCTGCTCCTTATTTAATTGCTTTCTCTTAGACCTGGCTTCCCCAGTCTGATTATCCCAGGACTTTTTGCTTTGTGGCCTTCTGTTCCTGACATGTTTTTGTTTGTTTGATGACTCTGGGCACTTTACCACTGCTGATCAGTACTAAAGTGCATATACTGTCCCTGTAAATTGTTGTTATGGATTGGTGATTCCATGATTGGCATATTTGATTTACTAGTCAGTCCTTAGTGCAGTGCACTATGTGTGCACAGGGCCTGTAAATCAAATGCTGCTACTGGGCCTGCAGCACTGATTGTGCCACCCACAAAAGCAGCTTTTCAAAGGTAACTCAGACCTGCCACTGCAGTGTCTGTGTGCAGTCTGCTACTGCCATGTCGACTTAGCAAGTGCACCCACTTCCCAGGTCCTAACCTTCCCTTTTCATACATGTGAGTCACCCCTAAGGTAGGCCGGATGGCAGGGAGGAACTGCATTAGCACATGAATGGGGCTGTGCCTTTCTGCCCACAGAGCTGCATACCCACCTGTAGTAAGTCTGGAGTCAAGGCAGGAAGGGCAGGGATCTTGTACACTTCAAAGACCTCTCTATGAAGTCACCCCACCTCAGAGAAACAACAGGCTATAAATACTGGACGCTCCTGCTTTCTTGTGCCTGCCCTGCTGCCCTTATTTCTTTGGAGTAGGGCCAGTGGTAAACTCTGCCCCTCACACAGAGTTTGCGTAATTTGGGCTCTCTGCGCTCTGCGTAAGAGTGCAGAATTCCTGAATTCTGCCTTCCCAGGTGCTAAGTGGAGTTTTCTTTCGTCCGCGAGCTCTAGATTTGTTTTTGCCATGATAATATTGAGCCGCTAGTGAGCTCACAGGGATACTTCATGGTCACTTGCATGGCTTCCGGCCATGAAAGTGCCAATGTAGTGCTGATCACAATGCCCCACTCAGGCAGCTTTTCTGCTCAAGATACAGCTGAGAGGCTTTTCGGGTGGATTTTCTTCTTCAAGTTGGTTTTTTTGTGTGTGAGAAGCCTTTTTATTTTTTCCAGAAGGTAGTACGTGCCCCAGAGACTCCAACTTCCTATTCCTGTCCATCAGGCTCCTCCCAGTGCTTTGTCCATCTTCTGGTCACTTTTCATTTGGAGCTGGAAGGATCTCTCTCCTGGTCTGCTGAATATATATGTTTGTATTTAAGGACTTTATTTGAGATTTCAAAAGTTTAAAAACTCTTGTATAAGGCTGTTGGGGGAAAGCACGTGGATTTCTGTGTACTTTTATTTGATTTTAAAAATGTATTGCGGTGGGGGGTCTGCATTTTCAGTAGGGGCTTAGTTTTTGTTAAATTGGTTCTGGATTCAAGCTAGCCTGGCTGATTAGGGGTGTTACCCCAAAACCGGTCCCAGGATGCTTTTTTCCGGTCCAGGGAAGATCTGGCTGGCAGTTTGAGCTGGACTGTTTCCATGAGAAACAGGGTCATGACTAATTTGCATATGGCTAGGTCTGAACTGAGGTGGTGAAATGAGCTAAAGAACAATGATGGAGTCAACCCAGATCTGTGATTGGGGGTGAGTGTCTGAAAAGTTTCAGTGCTCCGTCCATCTGCTCCTTGTGTTTGCATCATACTTTTTTATCATGAATAATGCCATGGCCACTGCTGGTATGCTGTACAAATGACTTACACAGCACACAACTAGGGTGGGGGTCCATGACCATGGGCACTCTCTTGTTAACTCAATTGTTAACATATGAGCAGGAAAAATAAGGCCTTCATCAGACATTCATGGTGAAGATTATTTATAATACTAGCTTATTTGGGCCTGTAATCCAAAAATGTGTTCTTAACAGATTGCCTATATTACTAATTTTGGATCTGTGGATTATCGATATGTTGCCAATACTAATCCTAAAATCCCTATTCTAAATTTCCTTAGCACAAACTACCTTTGAAACAAATGCATTGCAGTTGATTATGTTTGGTTCGATTTTCATTTCTCAACCCCTTTGAAGGACTAACTCAGTCTCCTTTTTTTGCAATGCATAGATGCATAGTACATTTCAATGTGAAATAACTTGGAACTTTTTTAAGCTACATAAACAAAGTCACAGAGAATGCTAACTCACTGATATCACTGATTAACTATGGTGACAGGAGGACAGAAGATTCTGCAAGGCTTCATAATTAATCAGCCAAAGCGAGCAACAATGAAAAGTATGATTAGGTAGCACTGAGACCCGGCCAAGCAGAAACTGGATCACATAATTATAGTATTTTATACGTAGGCTAAAAGTATCTTACCTTTGAGCATGAGCTGCTTTCCAGAAAAAGTTACCATTGTAGAAATACGACAAATAATTAATACTCACGAGTCCAGGAATCTCGGCACCTAGCAGGTCCTGATCCTCTTCAGGGATATCCACCAGCGGTGCGTGAGCTGCTGGATCGTCTGCTGCCTGCTGTGAGCATGGAGGGAAGATGATGCCCACAAAAAAACTAGTGCTGCCCCCTCATCCTCACTGAAGATTGCACACGTGGGCAACGGCGCCACCCGCAAGGTAGCCTACCCTGCTCTGCCATGGCGCTGGGTTGAGTGAAGATTAGTAAAGAAAGAAAAGGAAACAAGAAACAAGAAAATACGAAAAGTCACAAAAAACACAATTTGTTTTCACAAAACATAAACTACAAATACACAACAACACACTAATACAATAAATAAAATTACGGAGTAGATTAATTAGGAAGGTAGAAGATTAGGAGCATGACAGAGGGATTGAAATTTAGGCCCAGCACCATAAACAGAGTACAAAACAAGATGGTCGGCCACATGCCACCAGCCTGGTGCCGTTCGCTTGCGATTTGGAACACAAAGATGTAGTCCATGTTGTGTTTTGCAATGCGAACCTTCTCACTGGCAAACTCTGCCCACCTGCGGAACTCAGCGTAGGGCCGCATAGTTTTTGTAGCCACTCCGCCGACATTTCTTCTGGGCCTACTTGGGAGTAAGAAGGACTGGACCTGCATCTCTACATCCCCAGAAACAAAGTGACTCCAAGGGCTTGCTGGCTTGCCTCCTATGCTAAAGTCTCAGGGACATCAAAGATTTCCAACAACCCTGCTAAGCCACTGGACCCTGCCAACTGTGAGTCCTGCCCTGCCAAGTGGTGCCAATCCAGTCCTGGATTCTTGGAAGTGGGTTTTCTGGTTGTCACTGCTAAAATTCACACATTGTCGACGTTGTGCAGTCAAAGCCGATGCATTTCACCATGATGCATTGCCGCCAAAGACAAGGACATTGCATTGCTGGCTGCGTGGCTCAATGACGGTGCATTGCCTTCATTGCAAGGGGTTTGATGATGACGCATCTCCATCTGTGTGACTCGGAACTGATGCATCGCCTACAGTCCTTAGCAACAGCTCCGACTGCTCCTGTCATCTTGTCCCTCGCCTTCTGCACTTCCTCTGTGAAGGTCCTGTTTGCAGCAGGCCCTGCGTGGCTACTGTATCTGATCCATGCTTATCATGGTCGGTCTGACTTTTTGATTTGACCAGGTGCAGCATGACCAGATGTACCTGGTTTGCTCTTTTTACTTTTAAGCTCTATATTTCACCTTAATATTATACTGTCCACATGCAAAACCTCTACTGGCTACCATTGAACAAAAGAATCAACTTCAAGCTCCTCACACACGCCTACAAAGCCCTACACTGCTCTGGACCTGCGTGCCTCAACCACCGCCTCGTATTCCATGCATCTACCAGAGACCTCCACTCCACCCAGCTGACCCTGATTGCCGTCCCACATATCTGCAAGACCACAGCAGGAGCAAGATCATTCTCCTACCTCCCAGCAAGGACCTGGAACACCCTGCCTCACCACCTCAGGTAATCACTATCCTTACCTGGTTGAACCTGGTTCTTCGACTGAACCACAGTGCCTTTCGATGGATCAACAGTCTCCCCCCACCCACCAGTGCTTTGAGACCCTCACGGGTGAATAGTCACACTTTACAAATAACCTGATAGATTGATTGATGTCCAGTACTGAAGCAAGGGTCCCCAAACCCAGAAAAGTAGTGCCTGACTTCATAGAGGGGGATGACATAGACAGGTTGGTAGAGGCATATGAGGTCACTCTAGAAGTACACAGTATCCCTAAGGAGGATTCAGGAACTGTCCTATAGAGGTTTATACATGGTGATGGTAAGGACGCCCTACTGGCCCTAGAGAAAGAGGAGAGGCTGAGGTATCCCACCATGAATGATACACTTGTCTCAGAAGAGTGCAGGTTCAGTTTCAAGGTAAGCAGGAAAATGTCTCAACAGTCCTGCGGGGATTTTGTAAATTACTTTTGCAAGGCAATGGATGGTTGAGGTAAGGGTAGTGTGGTAAACACTGTTGAGAGGCTGTACCATTTGATTTCCAGACAGCACATGTTTAGTCATTGTTTTACAGGGCTATGCCAATACCTGGTTGATTGCAGACTCTCTGACCCCAGGGAGCTTGCATAGGAGGCAGACCTCTGGGTGAGGAACCAAGCATCTGAGAAGGACTGCTCATCAGGGTGAGGGGGGCACATTGTGTCCCAGGCAGGTCCCAGTGTAGTAAGGGGGAAAAGTGCCCCATGTCCTTTCAAAAATGAGGAGAGGCTGGGATGGGCAGAGGCCGAGGGTGCCCTATTTCCAGCACCAGAGCTTGCATTGTTCCCAGAGGAGGGGGACCTGGTCTGTGTCAAGAGATCATCCACTGATGGGAGCTCCACAGTATTGGGAGAGCTGGTCGGTGTCAGCCACAAGCGCCCTACCAGTTCTGTTTTTTGGGGCTACCCCTACCACTCCACAGAGGAGTGTACAGATGCCAAGAAGGAGGGACAAGAAGTAGAAACAGTCCAGAGTGAATGGACTAGTGGGTCAGGAGTTACCAGCTCAGAAATCAGAGGACCCCAAGACTGACCCTGGTGAGGGCACTTCTGGCTTGGACGGGCTTCATGCACTGTCACAAGGAAAGAGGACTGGTGACCTGCAAGTCCTGGCTTGCCAGGCACATATTAAGCCTAAGGGTATAGCCCTCTGCTGAAGGACCAGTGTCAGTGTTACTACCACCCCTGAACTGGTAGGAGGGAGAGTGGAAGAAGTGTATGAATCACCTGAGGCTACTGCCCCCTACTCGAGAGATCACTGATGTTAGAGACCCTTGGATGACCTGGGCCTGGTTGTGGATACTGACAGCTGTCAGTGGCCTCCATTTAGTTGTTGTCCTTACAGATAGAGTTGTCCATGGGCTGGAGACAGACGTTAGACTCAAGGGGTGGAATGGAGCACACATTTTTGTTGCCTACTGGGATGCATCTGTGAACACATAAAGATGCACAGATGGGGTCTACAGATGAGGAGAAGGGTTCCCCATGGTTCGGTTCAGTGGCTCAGGAGAGCATAGACAGAGGGATCCAATTCAGTACAGTGAGGCGTAGAACGGACAAGGACCCCTGCAGTAGTGATCAATTGTCAACGTTCTATAGCCTGAGCAGGGAAGTCCATCAAGGTATTGATAAGTCTACCTTTACTTAAGGCTGGAGGGGGGTTGTCTTGGAAATGGCCCTTCCTGCTGGGTCAGCCCAAACCTTTTGCTTTCCGCCTCCCTTTTTGCAGAATTCGTTTTATGGCTTTAGGACTCTAGGCATGTTACCACTGCCAACCAGTGCTAAAGTCCACGTGCTCTCTTCCTAAAATGTGGTAACATTGGCTTATCCACAATTGGCATTTTTTATTTACCTATAAGTCTCTATTAAAGTGCACAACATATGCCTCGGGCCTGTAAACCTTTTCAAACTTTTTGACTTCTAGACACTTTACCTGGTCCAATCCACTTTTCGACAAGATTTCCATCGCAGTCAGCATCACATTGCATCCAGATCCTAGTCTAACATGAAAATTGACTATTGTTTGAGCATTGCTCTTTTTGACTCCATTCCTATTTAAACTTTAAAGAATTCATATCTCCAGTTCTCCTTGATGGATTTGTTTTCTTTTTGTTTATTACATTTTATTCTATTTTTCTAAATTTGTTTGGGATTTTTATTGTTTGATATTTTTATTTTATTACTGTTTGGGTACTGCATAAATACTTAATACATTGCACTAAGTTAAATCAGTCTGCTCTGTGCCATAGCTACCGTGGGGTTGAGCTCTGATTAATTTAGTGACTTTAAGGATTCAGCCTACAAGAATTGTGATTATACCTTGAAATGGACAGTCACTCCCCCCAAATAATAATCCAAATAGCCAATAATCAACATGTTTATGGTGTTTGCTGTTGGTGGTTGACATTTTTGTCTCACTGAGTATATGTCAGAGAGAATCAAAGTCAGTGTGAGGCCACCAAGCAGCTAAGGAAGTGAACAGAGAAGCTAAAAGAAAATAAAGTAAGTTATAACACGCTGCGAGGAATCTAGGTATTTATATTAGATCTTGGACATGCTCCCTTTTAAGGAGAATAGAGAGGGCACAACAGCAGAGGCACATAGACTTCGTCAGATGTAACAACACTTAACTTTCTCTGATTTTGCATGCTCTTATAAAATAAAAGATTTTATGAGAAACTACTACCACTTTCTCTTCCCTTTCTATACAAAATTGTAAATTCTGTACAGTACACCCTAATCTCTCCTTAAATATTGGAATCTTTACGTAGAACCATCCTAGAATCTGAAAAAACTTTCTGATTTAGACGATCTTGATATTGTAGTTGTTGTAAACAATATGCAGTCAAGAGGAAAAGAGATGCACGAAATTCTACGGAGAGAGGGCCTTTGGCTCCCGCCTAATGTTTATTGCTTTGAGTGAGATTGGATTGGGCAGAAGTATGTTTTTACTGGAAAGAAATACTTGCATTTCTTGCCTTGTGGAAAGCTTATACTCAACACAGCAGAACTGAGCTGATTGGGGTGGCAAGTCATTGTTCAATGCTAAAGGCCTGATCAGTTTATTATGAAAAGTTATGATAAAGGCATTAGAATTTAACTAATTTATTGTGAAGAACACATGTTAAAGCCATTAGGCCATTAAGCGTCAATCATCATTGAACTTCTTTATAGTTTGTGGACATGCATTGTGTTACAGGGAATCCCCCAAATTATAATACTATATAAAGGTGTTGGTGCTGGTGACTCCCTCTGGTAAATCCTCTGGCAAGAAGATTTGCACTTTGAGCCTTGTTGGCTATTCGAGAGAGGGCTGTATATTGTTTTGTCAAGGGTCACTTTGTACATATATGTAATTTAATGACTTTTTACTGATAGCTGCCTTGTAGGAAAACTTATACATAACAGAGTAGTTTGAATTGTTTGATGACAAGCCAGCCATGCAGGCTATAGGCCCGGTTGGTTAATTGGAAAAAGCTATGTCCAAGGACAAAGGGGCTTATTAGGATGTCGGTGGGACCCTGATGGTGGTGGTCCCACCAACATACAGCAAAGTGGTTCGACCACTGTATTATGATGCGGTCACTCAGACTATAATAGGGGATGTGCCTGCTCAGGGACCACTGTAGGGATTACGATTCCCCTTTCTGCCTGCCTTTCCACCGCAGCTCGACTGCCATAGAAAAGCTGTCAGAAAGGTACTTTGAGGGCCCCAAGAAGGGCCCTGCCCCCGCTGGGCCTCCGCTATGGGGTTTGTGGCACAAATGCTACCCCCCAAACACCCATGCACCCTTTGCCAGGTGCCTGGCACACACTGCAGGGATGTTTGTAAGCATGCCTTTTGTCATTGGGGCTTGTGCTGCACCCGTTTTCTGGGCCTGCAGCACTTGCCTAAATGGCAAAAGGCAACTTTCCGACTGCCTACATCGCAGTTGAATAGTATTTTGGCATGCTGGGCCACCAATTACCTAACGGCTGGTCCTAAGTCTGCAACAATGGGGGTCAGACGCTCGTCCGATTGGGCCGAAATTTCTTTAAAAATAGACATTAGTCAACTCAATTTATCATCACCAGATATACAAGTGGTAAAAACTAAAACACAAAATAAAGGAGAACTCTACTTGGTTAATGTTTACAGCAGACCTAGAGCGGTTAGCACTGACTCGCCAGTTTTGGAGATACTGGACAACTTCCTAAATACTATTGACCCTAGTGCACTGATAATCATAGGAGGGGACTTTAATTGCAAGTTTGAGCCAGTAATAGGCCTTGAATCTGTTTTAGATGGAACCTGGGACTGCTGTCCCTTGCACTAAGGCGGTAATGCAACTGGCCCGTCTGGTCTCAGGGCAAGGACTCAGTGCCTGTAATGGTAGGCTGCCGTCAGACAGTCTGACTGTATATACATTTAAAAGAGGCACTAGTAGGAGCAAAACTAACTATATAATGGTGAGCACCATCCTATGGGGTAACTTAATTGATCTAAATATAGAACAAAGAGAGGATAGTGATTATCTTCTTCTGTGCTTGTCAATGAAGGGGTCATTCTTTGAATCATGGAACTTGGGAAAAAGCTGCACAAAGAAAAATCCTTCTCCAAAACCATTAATTAGTGATAATCGTAGAGCACTGATATGGCCTTCGATGATCACCAAACTTTGGCAAAGATTTATAACACCTTTGCAGATGTTTTAGCTCCCTATGTAAATACCTCCCCATGTGATATTCCTATTGTACAAATACATCACACTCTGGCAGAGAAGCTATTAATTCTCTTAAGTATAATCTCTTGTAAGCAAAAACTACAAAACACCACCAAATACCCCTTTCATAACTCTTGGTTCACCAATGAATGTCATGTGGCGAAACACCAATTGATGCTGGCATTTCGGTCTAATAACATACCAAACTTAAGAGCATACTGGACCCAATATAGAAAGCTATTAGCACAGGCAAAAAAAGACTGGGAAGAAAGAAATTGGAGCAAATTACTTACAGCAGCAAGAAACAAGGGCTTTTGGAAAATGTTAGCCATGGGGAGCAAATCGGGGAATTCCAGAATTCCAAAAACCTTTATTTGGACCTAGGCACCTGGCAAAATCACTTCTCAACATTATATTCAGATCTTGTTGATCCTGTATCAATTGATAACAACAATCTCTCAAAAGGAAATTCGTACAGACAAAACAGCACTCCTTATTTTACCTCAACAGATACAGAATCAGCAATAGAAGCAATTAAACCTTGAAAAGCCCCAGGCCCGGACAAGATCCCAGGAGATTTGCTGAGGCATGATATCAAGGTTTGGGCACCCTACGTAAATTTACTGTGCAACACTGTTGCTGCAGGTGCACCAATACCCGAAACATGAAAGAGGTCCAAGATTATCCCCATTTTTAAGAAGGGGAATCGCCAAGACCCCGCCAACTATAGGCCAATCAGCCTAATAGACACTTTGCAGAAGGTCTATGCTAAACAGATATTATTTGGGCTCAACATCTGGCCAGAGGAATATAACATCATGTCCCAATATCAAGAGCGGTTCAGAACAAGAACAAGTATTATAAACCAGGTCTTCAGATTGCTATGTTTAATATGGAAATACACAAAACTGAAGGGAGGCCACTTGTATATTGTATGTTGAGGTTGTGCAATACCTTCAAGGATGTAAACACAACTCACCCAAGTTAGGGGGGGGTGCCAGTACCAGCGTTACTCTTCGCAGATGATACAATCTTATTATCTCAAACGCCCAAGGGTCAGCAAAACCTTCTAGATTGCTTTAGCAAATACTGCATGGAAAACTGGTTAAAAATAAACACAAATAAAACCAAATACATGGCCCTAAATCCACACAAATCCTTCAAGAAAAACATCATTGTAGGAAAGAAAAAATTGGAATATGTGCCGAACTTCAACTATTTGGGTATTACCCTTGACACCAATCTGACATAAAAACCTCATATACTGAAATGTAAGTCTATTTTGACTCAAAACTCCATGGCAATAGCGAAAAAACATCAAAAAGTAAATCTAAAGTAGTGTCACCGGCCCTAGAAGTTTATAAATGTAGGAGACAAACAGTAACACTTTATGGTGTAGAATTGTGGAGCTGCAACATTCAGGACAAGCTGACTGTGGAAGAGAATAGATTTATAAGGATGTTACTGCAGCTCCCGGTATGCACTCCTATGAGCCCCATAATACAAGATTTAAATCTCAGGTGAATCAACCAGCAAGCCAAATTAAGACCTTTGTTATTTTGGGTCCGTTTGTGGACCACGCAAGAGCTCAAACACTATACAGATGGGCTAAGGGAGATATTGGAACTCGACCCAAATGCAACATGTGCGCTGCCGGTTTTACAAACTAGGCCTAAGAAGCTTTTGGGATGATCCTCAATCATTAACTCACCACTCAAAAATAATTTTGAAAAACATCTACTGGTCGTACTTCCAGGATAGTATACATTTTAGCCCTAAAGCAGGAAGGTTGACCATGCAGTTTTTAATCATAAAACCGGTACCCTTGTTTGATGTCTTAATGGATGAAATACATCCCCCACTAGCAAAGTCCCTATACATTAAGTTTCGCTTCGATGTCTTGCAGACCAACTTAATTACATCGAAGTGGCTGCGTAACAACACCGACGACAAGGATGCCATCTGCACCCTATGCACACAAAATGCTGTAGAAAATGAGCCCCACATATTATTTTTCTGCCCAGCTTTCATTATTCCCCAGAAAAAGTAGATCAAACCGATTTGTATCAACATTGGACTCAGGTTACATCTAGAAGCATTTCGTATTTTAAAAACAGACACATCCCAGAAAATCATTTTTAGTCTAAGTAGATATTTATTTGCTGTCAACCTAATACGTAAGAGAAATGGATTGAAGTTTTAAACTATTAATGATAATCATCAACGTCGATTTTTAGTATTGTATATTCAAACTGCAATCCATATGTATCTGCAATTCATTAACAAGTGATTGATGCACTTGCACTTTATCATAGTCTGTGAATGTTTATGCACTTTATTGGCCCTATAATAGCGGGCATCTGGTATATTGTGCTCAGAAGAAGATGACAAATGCATTTGCACTTTATTATTCTCAGCTTTATTTTAATATTAATATTCCTTTTAACCCCTTCCATGCGTCGGACGACCAGGAGCTGTCCGACGTCACTGCGGGCGTGTGTGTCGGACGGCTAACGGCCGTCCTAGCACCCACCCACAGGGGAAGTGCTGGCGCTCCCCATGGGCTTCCCTTGAAGCCTCCCCCACCAGAGAAGGCAGGATAAGCCCTTCCCCTGCCCCCCACCCCCTCCCTCCACGTCATCTAATGACATCAGCGCGCGAGGAGCACTGACGTCATTAGAGGATACCGGATGCACTGGAAGCCATTCGCTTCCAGTGCATCCAGAGAACAGGAGGTGAGTTTCTACTCAGGAAGTGTGGGGGGTAGCGTTTTCCTTTCCTCCGATGTCTTTTAAAAAGCATTCCTGCTGCACGATCACGCCTGGGGCGCGATCGTGCAGCAAGAATACCCCAATTTTTTTAATGCGCATTTTGTTCGGGGAGCGGCCCCTTGGGAAACGGTCGCTCCCGTTGGGGGAGCAATGTATTTACTTTGTTATGCCCCCCTTGGGGTGCAGATAAGATTATTTAAAAAACAAAAACTTATGAATGTGCCTACTGGGCCACCAGGGATTTATTTTTTTTAAATGTCCTTTGTGTGTCATGGACAATGGTCACTCCCATGGGGGGAGCAATGTGTGTAGTTTGTCCTACCCCCCTTGTCGGGGCAGATCAGGTAACACATTTTATTTAAAAAAGTATGTGTGTGCCCACTGGGGCACCAGGGATTTTTTTTTTTAAATGCCCCTTGTGTGTCAGGGAGCGGCCCCTTGCGCAAGGGTCGCTCCCCTTGGGGAGCAATTAGTTTAGTTGGTTCTGCCCCCCCATGGGGGTGCAGATCGGATTTAAAATAAATACAAAAGTAGCTGTCTGCCCACTAGGCCACCAGGGATTTTTATTTTTTAATTACGTTTTTGGGGAGCGGCCCATTAGGCAAGGGTCGCTCATTTATTTTGGCCGTTTCTGCCCCTCTTGGGGGCAGATCGGCCTTGTGAGTCTAGGCCAGAGGTCTTCAATCTGTGGGGCGTGACCCCCACAGGAGTCGTGGAGTCATGGGAAGAGGGTCGCGCATTCCTGGGCCTCACTTCTGCCTGGACTCTGGAAAAAAAAAAGTTCCCAGGCAGTTTATTATGAAATTAAAATACTAAAAGCTGCAATGCCATTCAGCAAGTGTTTTCTTGTGATGTGATACCGGAGCTGATCAGACAGCTAAACAAGGTTTCCTTCCAGGATACCTGCTTGCCTGAAAAGAATACAAAATGCGCTACGAGTTAATCTGAAAACGTAAAGGGCAATTTGCAGCTGTAAAGAATGCTTGGAAGCCGGTACTGGCTTTCATTGATCAAATCACTGAAAGCTTTGTGATGAGCTGTGAAGTGCGCGCTTCAAATTGTAAATATATTTACATAGCGATTACTATCCCGTAGGAGGTGTTGAAAGCCAGTAAAGAGCAAGAAAAACAAGCATTTGCAATGCAATAGGTCTCGCAATTACGCGAGTTTGAGCTAATGGTATTGTAAATAACAATGCCTTTTATTTATGTTTTGGTTGTTAAAACTTAAATAAAAGGCATTGTCATTTACAATCCAATAGCTTAAACTCGCTTAAATGCGAGACCTATTGCATTGCAAATCTATTGTAAATCATTGTGGCCAGTTTATTCTCAAGCACATTTCTGTCAAGGAATTTTCCTCGAGTATATTACTTACCAACTGTAGCAGTTCTTCGAGTTTGAAATACCACCTAATTAAAATAAATAATAGTACTGCCAGTATTTCTGAAATCTGGGTGGGCGGCCAGAGCTTTGGGTGTTTTGAAGTCTGCTGTCTAGGCTTAGGAAAGAGATGCGTGGTGTCTTGCATGTCCTCCAGTGCGTCACCCATCTGCTCTGCTCAACGTGGAGCATAGCATCGTGTCAGACGTCACACATGGGGCGGAGCACTACCATATGTGTCAGTAGCCGGGATGCCTGGCAGTGAAGTTGTGCTCAGAGCTAGTGCAACACTAAGGCCAGGGCCACTGGAATTATGTGATTATACGGCTGCAGCGATTTTCATATAATTATACTTTTGCCACATAATCCATCATCATCTGCATAATATGCAGATTTTAACAAAATAGTTTCGAGCTCAAACGGTTTAAAAGTTATTAAAAACAAAGCAACAGGTTTTGCTGTGCAGTGGAAGATCCTTTGTAAAGGTTGACTGGTCATAATTCTGTAACTTATGGCTGTGCCCAGACAGTGTTAACAAGTTTAGAAATGTCAAAATAATGAAGTGACACTTTCCCAAAATCTGCTGCGTAATTTGCCTTTGCTTGCCACATAATTTATCCAACCCTGCTGCATAATTTGGGCCTCCCCTGCTGCATAATTCCAGTTGCCCTGACTAAGGCCACTGAAAAAAGCTGCCTTACGGCCTGCATAAACAAATGACCCCAAAAGGAGGCGATATAACAATAGTGTCCTCAAAACCCTTGTTAGGGAAAAATAAGCACTCAAACGGGAACATTTAATTTTGCATAGGGCTCCGCAGATCTGTGCAGCGAGGCTGTTTGTGCTGCTCGCGGTAAGGCAGCATTTATAGTCTGTATAAGTCATAAATACAAGGCCTGCTGCCTAAAATATCAGGCAGATTAAGGGACCATGTGCTACTGCTACAACACTGAATCAGTGAACACTTTTTTACAAAATAAGCAAACCTTCACAATACTGGTTTGTAAACACCTGCAACACCAGTGAGCGACGCACAGTGCACGAGCACAGATGAACATCGTATGCACACTGTAAACTTAGGTCTCTCTGAGCTGCCTACAAATTTACAACCTCCTGCACGTTAAAAACCAAAGCCCAAGTGACTTAAACCACAAAACTGCACTGCTGATGGTGGTAATGGGACGTCTGAAACCACAAGGGCACAGCGTGTCCTGCTAGCAACCTGCGGGGGAGGGAAGCAGAGGTTCAAATACCCAAGTCACTATTCTCCACTGCATCAACCAAGATTTAATTTTATGGCTTTCTAGTTACATACAGACCATTTATTAAGGTGGATTAACTACTAGAGGTTTAATAATGTACTATATTGCATTGCCCACTGAGTAGCACTTTTTTATTTATTTTTCATTTATGCTGACCCTTAATTTATATGTAGCTACCTGATGGTGAAGGACCTGAAAAACGTACAGAATATTTTGGGGCATATTTATAATAACTGACGCATCCCTGCATATCAGCAGGGATGCGCCAGTTATTTTGCGCCCCAGCTCCGCCACCATGGATGCGCCGTATTTATAATGCGGCGCACCATGGGGCAAAAACGGCACAGATGCGTCACGCATCTGTGCCGTAAAAGTGGCGCATTGCTGGAGTTGCGTCACAAGCGCGACGCAGCTCCAGCAATGCTCTGGGAGGCCCTATCTTCACAATACTGCGTCAATCCTTACGCCTGCTTCAAGCAGGCGCAGGGTTTTGACGCAGCATGGGCTCAAAAGTGACTGAGTAAAATCTTGTAGATTTCACTCAGCCACTTTTAGGAGGCGTTCCTGCGCCGGAACGCCCCCACCTGCCCTGGAACGCCTACATGTGGCGCAGGGCTTTACAACGTGACGCATCTCCCAGATGCGTCACGTTGTAAATACCCCGCACCATGGCGCAGAATTTGCGCTGCCGCTGCGTCACAAAAGTGACACAACGGCGGCGTAAATGAGGCGCAAGTCAAACATAAATCTGCCCCTTTGTTTTTAGCCAAAACCTTAACAGACCCAAGTGCTCACACTCTCAAGTCCCTCCAACCGCCCCCCAAACATGACTGAAATCAACAACAGCAGCAAACTAATATAACCAGGAGTCAGTTTTTGCTAAAATAGAAGTGTTTGTTTTCATAATGTTAAGAATAAAACCTTTTTAGAAAAACAGTGTGAAAGAAGCTTATGGGACCACTTCCTCCACCTGGAATTAAAGAAAGCATCCTATTTGGACCTTACAGTTCATCATTAATGACTGTAAATAGTATGTTTCAATGATGATGAATAATGTTCAGCAACCTCCAGTTCCATGCAGCTGTTAAAGCCAAGCCACCAGCATCCCATGAAATATAGTATGGTTCTCCTCGGATGCCTTGCACTAAAGTTGCAGCCCATGCATTACAGCCATTATACCCAGGGGCACTGGGATTATGCGATTGTGCAACTGCAGCGATTTTCACATAATTATAGATTTGCCACATAGTCAATCATCTGCCACATAAGCTGCTGATTTTAACAAACCAAATGTGTTTATAGCTCTACCTGTTCACTAGTTACTAAAAATCAGCAGCACGTGTTGCTGCGCACTAAGGGCCCTTGGCAAAGTGGGACTGGTCATCATTTTATTGGTTATTGCTATATTTGGGTGTTACATTTGTATTTATAAGGTTCAATCATAGATTTACCATCTCTCTGGAGAAAAACAAGCACACTCATCACTTTAGTTCCGAAAGGTGTTATCATCCAAATAAGTTTTTCCAAAATATGTTTTATTTGTGAAAAGGTACCATTGTGAATATTTGGGTAATTCTTTTTGAACTGTGTAATAAGCCTCTGATACCAATCCACAGTTACCCACAAACGTTTGGTTTGCTAAACACTGTTTAATATTGTTTCCCCATCATAAAAAAGATTTGCTGTGGGAATTAGGGACGTTTATGGTTGTCGTGGTTGAGGAGAACCAGGTTCCAGAAATATTTGTCAGGAGGGGGTCCTTACGCCTATAAAAGTTTGACAGGGGGGGGTCTCTGCATCAAAAAGTGTGAAGACCTCTGGTCTAGGCCAATCTGCCCAAAAGGAAGGCAAAGCCATTAGACACCAGGGATTGTTTTAGTGTTGTTAGGAGCGACCCCTTGGGCAAGGCTTGCTCCCATTTGGGGACCATTTATTTGGGCTGTTTCTGACCCCCTGGAAGGGCAGATCGGCCCAAATAAACAATTCATTTTATTGTATGCCCACTAGGCCACCAGGGTTTGTTTTAGTGTTGTTGGGAGCGGCCCCTTGGAAAAGGGTCGCTCCCCTTTATGGGGTGAATATTGTGGCTGTTGCTGCCCCCTTTGGGGGCAGGAACGGCCATTTGTTTCAGGCCCATCTGTCCCCTAGGGGGGCAGGAGCAACTAGACACCAGGGCTTTTTAAATGTTGGTGTTGGGGAGTGACCCCTTGGGCAAGGTTCGCTCCCCCTTTATGAGGGTGAATGTTTTGGCTGTTTCTGCTACCCGCGGGGACAGATCAGCCTTATGCTTTTAGGCCCACCTACCACCTTTGCTTTGCTGGTGGATAGTGTGTGGACTAGTGCATTATTTTCATATGTGATTGTAATTTTTTTTCTCCTTTTTATTCTAGTGCAAAGCTTTTGATTCTTGTTTGCGGTTTCGGCAGTGGTTGATCTGCAATTTTGCGTAGTTGCATTTTTTTGGTAAGAAAAACATTTTCGTTATGTTTACTCCAACTGAGTATTAATGTCATGTATGAATGGATTTTTTGTAAGTGGTGACTTAATAGCAGCATATTTAGTTAGTGTTTTGAGCATGAAATTCTTTGCGATGTGTTTTGCATTGTCTTATGTGTAATTTTCTTTTCTTTTTCTTTTTTTTTTAGTGGGATACTGTTGGTCCTTACTGTGTCTTTGCAGAGTAGGTGGTGGTGAGTCTAGCTGCTTCTAGCAAGTGAGTGGTAAAGTGTTGGAGTATATTGGTCTTTGTGATAAAGCCACATTTTGTTTATTACTTATTTTACAAAGTGTTTGTTGTTTGTTGACTTGTTTGACAAGTTACCTTTATTAGTAAGGATTATGGCTAGCCGTATAATTACTGCTCAGCAGGTGGTTGGTATGCTTTTTCTGAGCAGGATTATGAGACCGACAGTGGGTCTGAGGGAGAGTAGGGAGCACAAGATTCTGGCAGTAAGATTTCTGTCCACGAGTAATCATCTGATGATGAAGCTACTCTCAGTGTGGATGAAGCTACTTTCAATGCGGATGAAGTGCCTGTTTTAGAGGAGGACGATGGTGCAGCAGGAGGTATCAGGATTGCAGCCTGAGGCTGCAAGGCTTCCTACTGGAAGTGCCGGACTCTGGGTTGATCCAAACATGGTGCAGCCGGTGTTGCCTGCCTTTAGTGGCGATGAAGGGTGTAGAGTAGATTGTGAAATTCTTTTGCCTATACAGTTTTTTCAGTTGTTTATGAATGATGTATTTTTGGCTGAGATTGTTGAGCAGACTAATTTGTATGCTGAACAGTTTTAGCAGGACAACAGTGCCAGACGTAGGCTCCGCATTAGTGCTACCTGGTGGACTCCCACAAATCTGGATGCGATGAAGAAGTTTTTGGGTTTGACTTTTTTGATGGGCTTGATAAGGAAGCCGTCCATGGCTTCATATTGGTCTACCAGTCCCTTGATGGCATCGGCCATATTTCCTGCAATTATGAGTTGTGATCGGTATTTACTTTTGCTTCAGATGCTGCATTTTGTTGATAATGCTTTGGCGTTGCCACGAGATCACCCTGACTGTGACCGTCTTTTTAAGATTCGGCCTATTCTTGATCACTTTGTAGATCGATTTTCAGTGATCTATACTCCAAGGAAAGAAATAGCTGTTGATGAGTTTTTGGTCCTGTTCAAGGGCTATTTGGTTTTTAGGCAGTTCATTCCTCGCAAGAGGGCACGTTATGGAATTAAGATGTATATGTTGTCTGAGAGTAGGACAGGATATGTCTATACTTTCAGGGTGTAAACTGGTAGAGATTCCACTATTGACCCCCCTGGTTGTCCATCCACTTTTGGAGTTTCAGAGAAAATTGTGTTGGATCTTGCTAGAGGACTGTTTAACAGAGGCCACCATTTGTACCTTGATAACTTCTACACTGCTGTGCAATTGTTTAAGGAATTGTTCTAAGTGGACACTTTTGTTGGGGGCACAATCCACTCTAACCGTAAAAGTTACCCAAAAGAGCTTGTTTGCAAGAAGCTTCAGAGAGGACAGTGCAATGTCTTGTGTGGTGAGAAACTGCTAGCTGTGAAATTTGTGGACAGAAGGGATGTGTACATGCTGACTATCATTCATGATAAGAGTACTTCACCTGTGACTGTTTGGGGTCAGGTTGCTGAAGTGCGCAAACCTGTGTGCATTGTAGACTATAATAAGCACATGGGTGGTGTCGATAGGGTAGATCAGAGGTTGGAACCTTACACTGCTGTTCACAAAGCTTACATTTAGTATAAGAAGTTGGCCATCCATCTCTTCAATTTAGCAACTTTCAATGCTTTTGTTGTGTTCAAGGAGTGTTCTCCTGCATCAAAGATGACTTTTGTTCAGTTGCAGGAGTCTGTGACAGGCAGCCTTGTTGTTATGGAACAGGCAAGTGTTCCTAGAGTTGGAGTGGTGGAGGATATGGCTAGATTGAAAGATCACCACTTTCCTGATGTACTTCCTCCCACACCCAAAAAAACAATCCCTGTAAGAGATGTATAGTCCTGCTTGCAAAGAGATATGCGGAAGGAGAGTCCTATGCACTGTGCCGATTGTCCTTCTAATCCTGGGCTGTGTGTGCCCACATGTTTCAGATTGTATCACACTCAAAAGAGTTTTTGGGAGCAACCGTGAGTCTAATAGTGTACTGTCTGGTCTGTATGGCTTTATATAGTTGTTGTTCAGTTTCACGTTTGGCAATAAAATGAGGTCTTTAGTTACTGCTGTTGTTTTAGTAGTTATAGTTTTGTATCGAGTTGCATTTGGTTTGTGTTTTCTTTCTTGTTAAATTTTTTTTAATGACGGTGTGCGTGGACTGGTGCTTGGCTGGCGGTGTGTGTGGACTTGCGCTTGGCTGGCGGTGTGCGTGGACTGGCCCTTGGCTGGAGGTGTGCGTGGACTGGTGCTTGGCTGGCAGTGTGCATGGGCTGGCGCTTGGCTGGCAGTGTGGGTGGGATGCTGCTTGGCTGGCGGTGTGCACGGACTGGAATTTAGCTGGCAGTGTGTGAGTAGTGACTTGCTGCTGATCATTACACACTCAGCTAGTCAAACACCACTGCAGACACTATGTCAACCACCAGCTGGTGTGATTGCTGTGTCAGTCATGTGGGCGTATGAAGGTGATGGGCCCTTGAATGGCGGTGTCTGTTGATGTGAGCGTTGTAATGTGCTGTGCCCACGGCTGGCGGTGTGACTGGTCTTGTGTGTCACGTATGAAAGGTGTGTGAATGGCCTGTAAAGAGGTTGGTGCCTTGCCGTGGCTTTACAGCTCATGAGCTGTGAGTCAATTTTTCTGGTTTTTAACCTTTTAAATATTAACAGTGCATTTCCTTTTTGTGAAATCTCTTGTTAATAGAATTTTACGCTCTGAACCATCACTCACTCTCTTGCCAAATCCAACCAATATGTGTGAGTACTTTGTTCATTTTGAAGGAATATTTGTCTTTTCTGTCTCTCTCTGCCAGAGGGTACATTGTCTCCACATTGTCTATGAATGTGAGTGTTGAAATGTGCTGGGGCCGCAGTCGGTGGTGTGAAAGTGTGTGTCAAGTATGGAAGTTGTGTGAATGGCCTGTAAAGACGTTGGTGCCTTGCCGTGGCTTTTAAGCTCACGAGCTGAGTCATTGGTTCTGGTTTTTAACCTTTTAATTATTAACAGTGCATTTCCATTATGTGAAGTCTCTTGTTAATAACATATACATTTTGAACCTTTCACACACCCTCGTGCCAAATCCAACCATTATGTGTGTGTACTTGAGGAACAGGTGGCTAGGCAGTCATATTTATCTCATTTGCCTTTCTGTGCTAAGGTGTATTCTGTCTCTAGGGAAAATTTACCAACTTTAGATATTTCTTTAAAGTAAAAATATAAATGAGTGCTGGGTGGTGTGCCTCTCATGGATCCCAACATGTTTTTTTACTCAGGCTGTGCAAACCTTGCAATGTGACTATAGTCACTCATTTTCCTTACTGTGTCATAATATTTTGTTGTCAGAAAAACACAATTTTCCTAATACCTTGCGTTCCCCCTGGTCTCCCAATGAAAATGATACCTCACCTGCATGGGTGGGTCAAGTACCCGCGACAGGCAAGGGTCCAAAACCTATTTAGGTAACATCAAAATTACCTATCTCAAAACAACCTGGTTTTGCGAGGAGGGTCCCATGAGTTTTTGGCCACGGGCTCAGCGGCCATCTAGGGAAACCTACCAAACCCACGCATTTCTGAAAAGTAGACACCCAGTGGAGTCCAGTGAGTTATGGCTTGCATGGGTTACCCAACATTTTCCTACCCAGAATCCCCTGCAAACCTCAAATTTAGCTAAAAGTTCCTTTGTGGATCAACGCAGGTTCCAGAACTTTCCACCACAGAAATGTGAGGAAAATCTGTTTTATTGGACACATTCTTAGGTTTGACAAGGATTCTGAGTAACAGAACCTGGTGAGAGCCAATCAAGTCACCCCATCCTGGATTACCCTGGGTGTCTAGTTTTAAAAAATGTATAGGTTTGCTAGGTTTCCCTAGGTGCCGGCTGAGCTAGGGTTCAAAATCTACAGGTAGGCACTTTCCAAAAAAAGGGTCAGTTTTCACTGTGAAAATGTGGTGTGTCCATGTTGCGTTTTGGGCCGTTTCCTGTTGTGGGCACTAGGCCTACCCACACAAGTGAGGTACCATTTTTCTCGAAAGACTTTGGGGAACGCTGTTTGGGTGGAATTTTGTGGATCCACGCAGGTTCCAGAACTTGCCACCACAGAAATGTGAGGAAAATGTGTTTTATTTTGACAAATCTTTAGGTTTGCAAGGGATTCTGGGTAACAGAATCTGGTGAGAGCCAGTCAAGTCACCCCATCCTGGATTTCCCTGGGTGTCTAGTTTTCAAAAATGTATAGGTTTGCTAGGTTTCCCTAAGTGCCGGCAGAGCTAGGGTTGAAAATGTACAACTAGGCACTTTTCAAAAAAAGGAACCGTTTTCACTGTAAAAATGTGGTGTGTCCATGTTGCATTTTGGGCCGTTTCATTTCTCGGGCACTAGGCCTACCCACACAAGTGAGGTACCATTTTCCTCGGAAGACTTTGGGGAACATGGGGTTGGTGGAATTGTGTGGATCCACGCAGGTTCCGGAACTTTCCACCACAGAAATGTGAGGAAAATGTGGGTTTTTCCACAACTTTTAGGTTTACAAGGGATTCTGGATAACAGAACATGGTGAGAGCCAGTCAAGCCACCCCATCCTGGATTTCCCTGGGTGTCTAGTTTTCAAAAATGTATTGGTTTGCTAGGTTTCCCTAAGTGCTGGCAGAGCTAGGGTTGAAAATCTACAACTAGGCACTTTGCAACAAAAGGATCCGTTTTCATTGTGAAAATGTGGTGTGTCCACGTTGCATTTTGGGCCATTTCCAGTCACGGGCACTAGGCCTACCCACACAACTGAGGTACCATTTTTGTTGGAAGACTTTGGGGAACGCAGTTGGGTGGAATTTTGTGGATCAACACAGGTTCCAGAACTTTCCACCACAGAAATGTGAGGAAAATGTGGTTGTTTTGACAAATCTTTAGGTTTGCAAGGGATTCTGGGTAACAGAACCTGGTGAGAGCCAGTCAATTCAGCCCATTCTGGATTCCCCTGGGTGTCTAGTTTTCAAAAATGTATAGGTTTGCTAGGGTTCCCTAGGTGCAGGCAGAGCTAGGGTTCAAAGTGTACATGTCGGCAGTTTGCAAAAAAAGGGTCAGTTTTCACTGTGAAAATGTGGTGTGTCCATGTTCCGTTTTGGGCAGTTTCCTGTTGCAGGCACTAGGCCTACCCACACAAGTGAGGTACCATTTTTCTCGGAATACTTTGGGGAACACGGTTTGGGTGGAATTTTGTGGATCCACGCAAGTTCTAGAACTTTTCACCACAGAAATGTGAGGAAAATGTGTTTTTTTGACAAATGTTTAGGTTTGCAAGGGATTCTGGGTAACAGAACCTGGTGAGAGCTAGTCAAGTCACCCCATCCTGGATTCCCTGGGTGTCTAGTTTTCAAAAATGTATAGGTTTGCTAGGTTTCCCTAGATGCTGGTAGAGCTAGGGTTGAAAATCTGCTGCTAGGCACTTTGCAAAAAAAGGGGTCAGTTTTCACTGTGAAAATGTGGTGAGTCCATGTTGTGTTTTGGGCTGTTTCGTGTCATGGGCATTAGGCCTACCCACACAAGTGAGGTACCATTTTTCTCGGAAGACATTAGGGAACATGGGGGGGTAGAATTTTGTGAATCCACGCAGGTTCCAGAACTTTCCACCACCGAAATGTGAGGAAAATGTGTTTTATTTTGACAAATCTTTAAGTTTGCAAGGGATTCTGGGTAACAGAACCTGGTGAGAGCCAGTCAAGTCACCCCATCCTGGATTTCCCTGGGTGTATAGTTTTAAAAAATATATAGGGTTGCTAGGTTTCCCTAAGTGCCGGCAGAGCTAGGGTTCAAAATCTACAGCTAGGCACTTTGCAAAAAAAGGGTCAGTTTTCACTGTGAAAATGTGGTGAGTCCATGTTGTGTTTTGGGCTGTTTCGTGTCACGGGCATTAGGCCTACCCACACAAGTGAGGTACCATTTTTCTCGGAAGACATTGGGGAACATGGGGTGGTAGAATTTTGTGAATCCACGCAGGTTCCAGAACTTTCCACCACAGAAATGTGAGGAAAATGTGTTTTATTTTGACAAATCTTTAGGTTTTCAAGGGATTCTGGGTAACAGAACCTGGTGAGAGCTAGTCAAGTCACCCCATCCTGGATTCCCCTGGGTGTCTAGTTTTCAAAAATGTATAGGTTTGCTAGTTTTCCCTAGGTGCCGGCAGAGCTAGGGTTGAAAATCTGCTGCTAGGCACTTTGCAAAAAAAGGGGTCAGTTTTCACTGTGAAAATGTGGTGAGTCCATGTTGCGTTTTGGGCTGTTTCGTGTCACGGGCATTAGGTCTACCCACACAAGTGAGGTACCATTTTTCTCGGAAGACATTGGGGAACATGGGGTGGTAGAATTTTGTGAATCCACGCAGGTTCCAGAACTTGCCACCACAGAAATGTGAGGAAAATGTGTTTTATTTTGACAAATCTTTAGGTTTGCAAGGGATTCTGGGTAACAGAATCTGGTGAGAGCCAGTCAAGTCACCCCATCCTGGATTTCCCTGGGTGTCTAGTTTTCAAAAACTTATAGGTTTGCTAGGTTTCCCTAAGTGCCGGCAGAGCTAGGGTTCAAAATCTACAGCTAGGCACTTTGCAAAAAAAGGGTCAGTTTTCACTGTGAAAATGTGGTGAGTCCATGTTGTGTTTTGGGCTGTTTCGTGTCACGGGCATTAGGCCTACCCACACAAGTGAGGTACCATTTTTCTCGGAAGACATTGGGGAACATGGGGTGGTAGAATTTTGTGAATCCACGCAGGTTCCAGAACTTTCCACCACAGAAATGTGAGGAAAATGTGTTTTATTTTGACAAATCTTTAGGTTTTCAAGGGATTCTGGGTAACAGAACCTGGTGAGAGCTAGTCAAGTCACCCCATCCTGGATTCCCCTGGGTGTCTAGTTTTCAAAAATGTATAGGTTTGCTAGGTTTCCCTAGGTGCCGGCAGAGCTAGGGTTGAAAATCTGCTGCTAGGCACTTTGCAAAAAAAGGGGTCAGTTTTCACTGTGAAAATGTGGTGAGTCCATGTTGCGTTTTGGGCTGTTTCGTGTCACGGGCATTAGGTCTACCCACACAAGTGAGGTACCATTTTTCTCGGAAGACATTGGGGAACATGGGGTGGTAGAATTTTGTGAATCCACGCAGGTTCCAGAACTTGCCACCACAGAAATGTGAGGAAAATGTGTTTTATTTTGACAAATCTTTAGGTTTGCAAGGGATTCTGGGTAACAGAATCTGGTGAGAGCCAGTCAAGTCACCCCATCCTGGATTTCCCTGGGTGTCTAGTTTTCAAAAACTTATAGGTTTGCTAGGTTTCCCTAAGTGCCGGCAGAGCTAGGGTTCAAAATCTACAGCTAGGCACTTTGCAAAAAAAGGGTCAGTTTTCACTGTGAAAATGTGGTGTGTCCATGTTGCGTTTTGGGCCGTTTCCTGTTGCGGGCCCTCGGCCTACCCACACAAGTGAGGTACCATTTTTCTTGGAAGACTTTGGGGAATAAGGGAGGGTGGAATTTTGTGGATCCATGCAGGTTCTAGAACATTCCAATACAGAAATGTGAGGAAAATGTGGGTTTTTTTGACAAATGTTTAGGTTTGCAAGGGATTCTGGGTAACAGAACCTGGTGAGAGCTAGTCAAGTCACCCCATCCTGGATTCCCCTGGGTGTCTAGTTTTCAAAAATATATAGGTTTGCTAGGTTTCCCTAGGTGCCGGCAGAGCTAGGGTTGAAAATCTGCTGCTAGGCACTTTGCAAAAAAAGGGGTCAGTTTTCACTGTGAAAATGTGGTGAGTCCATGTTGCGTTTTGGGCTGTTTCGTGTCACGGGCATTAGGTCTACCCACACAAGTGAGGTACCAATTTTCTCGGAAGACATTGGGGAACATGGGGTGGTAGAGTTTTGTGAATCCACGCAGGTTCCAGAACTTGCCACCACAGAAATGTGAGGAAAATGTGTTTTATTTTGACAAATCTTTAGGTTTGCAAGGGATTCTGGGTAACAGAATCTGGTGAGAGCCAGTCAAGTCACCCCATCCTGGATTTCCCTGGGTGTCTAGTTTTCAAAAATGTATAGGTTTGCTAGGTTTCCCTAAGTGCCGGCAGAGCTAGGGTTGAAAATCTACAACTAGGCACTTTTCAAAAAAAAGGAACCGTTTTCACTGTAAAAATGTGGTGTGTCCATGTTGCATTTTGGGCCGTTTCATTTCGCGGGCACTAGGCCTACCCACACAAGTGAGGTACCATTTTCCTTGGAAGACTTTGGGGAACATGGGGTGGTAGAATTTTGTGAATCCACGCAGGTTCCAGAACTTTCCACCACAGAAATGTGAGGAAAATGTGTTTTATTTTGACAAATCTTTAGGTTTTCAAGGGATTCTGGGTAACAGAACCTGGTGAGAGCCAGTCAAGTCACCCCATCCGGAAAAACACGGCCCCGAGAGGTCTCATCGTCACCAACGAACCACGACTGTTCCTCAACAATAGGGAGTTCAGAATCAACTGGTCGAGCATTGCCTGGAAGTGCACAAAGGACTGGCTCATCCTCATTATAAACACCGCCAGACAGCTGGCAGATGCACTCCTTATTGAGATCCAACAAAGTGAGGGTAAACTCAAGGCAACGGTACAGCTTTCAGCCTTCAAAAAGAAACTTGAGGAGATCAACAAAGGTCACTCTGATTACAAAGAGTACCTCACACAGTCGAAACTTACTAAACTCCGTAAAGATGTACAGAAATTTAGTAAGGAAACTGTCTACCCATATGTCACAGACGAACACTATGACAAACCAGCCCCTCAACCAACAGGGAGGAAACAACGGTTCAGACCAACACCCCAGAACTGGACGTTCAGTTCTGGAGAAGAAAGAAGTGACAGTAGCGGCGATGAGGGCCAAGGACCACAAATCCGGAAACATATGGGCTATCACCATCCGATGATGCAGGGTCCACAACCACAACCCCCACACTTCGGGTTCTGGCCACAACCATTCTACCAACCAGGATTCGGTTTCCCACATGGCCAACCGCCTTTTTTATTCCAGGGCCGTGGCAGAGGGAGAGGACGCCAAAAACGAAGGAATATGAGGGTCCAGTGGGAAGATCAACCACAGCCACAACACGGGGTAGTAACCAGGAGCAGAGGGAGAGGGGAGATGCCCTCGACGAGCAGGGAGTAACCAACATAGTGAACATCAGCAAATACACACTCTCACAAGACGAAACAACCGTCCTTTCAAAAGGGCTGGGATTCGTTCCCACACCCCGAAATGACCCCTTTGCTCTCCACACGGAATTGGCCCAATTCTTCAGAAAAATCAAACTCCGCGACTATTTCGGAGACACAGAAGATAACACAGAAGAGAGTGGGAAAAAGTCTACAGGGTTAAAGAAAAAATCCACCTTCCAACCCCCGAATCAGAACATTTCGTGCAACATACTTGCTTTCGAACAGGCCGTACTAAAAGATATTGAGAAGATTGACTTCCAGAACACTCGTGGGTTTGACAACCTTACGGGAAAAGCGCTCACGGCCCTTGCGAAACTGAGCAGTAATACAAACTTAACTATAAAACCAGCTGACAAAGGGGGCGCCATTGTGATCATGGACAGTGATATGTACAGAGAGGAATGTTTGAGACTGCTCTCTGACTCAAACAGCTACACCATACACAGGACTGACCCTACTGGTCCTTTGATGGCCAAGATCAAGATCATGGTCACAGAAGCACTCAGCAACGACTGGATAACCAAACAAGAGGCAGACTTCCTCGTGAATGAAGAACCAAGAATGCCTAAATTTTACTCACCCCGAAAATCCACAAAAACCGGACGCCTCCTCCTGGGAGACCAATAGTGTCCGGGATAGGGTCTGCATTAGAACCATTGTCACAATTCTGTGACTGGTTCCTTCGCCCTATCGTCCAAAAATCTACGTCCTACCTCAGGGATACGAAGGACGTCCTGTGTCTCCTTAGAGACATCACGGTGGACACGACCAACGATTGGCTAATAACCATGGATATAGAAGCTCTATACACGAGCATACCACAGAGGCGTACATTGGAAGTGGTGGAAAACATCATCCTGAATAGAGAGTGGGACTTCTTAACCCCACAGCAGTTCGTGATGGAATGTGCGGAACTCGCATTAATGGAGAATTTTTTTGAATTCGAGAAAGTCATCTACCAGCAGATCTCTGGCACTTCAATGGGGAGCACTTTTGCCCCTAGTATGGCTTGTCTGTACGTACAACAGTTTGAGGACGACTTCATATACAACCCACAAAATCCATTCCTACAGAATCTCAGACTTTGGAAGCGCTACATAGATGATGTGCTGATAATATGGAATGGGTCAGAGGAAGAAGCGATGAGTTTCGTCCAGTGGGTGAACACCAAAGATGTACACCTAAGATTCACCCACACTATCAGCAAGAACCACGCTATCTTCCTCGATCTAGACATCACTATGGACAGCGGTGGTTTTTCAACAAAAGTGCACAACAAGCCCACGGATAGGAATAGCCTTCTATTGTACGAGAGCTACCACCCCAAGGCCCTCCGACAGAACCTCCCAGTTGGACAGTTCCTTCGAGTAAGGAGGAACTGTTCTGATACCTCCACCTTTGAGGAACAAGCATCCCACCTTGAAGAAAAACTTGCTGCTCGCCACTACCCCAAAAAAATGATACGCAAGGCTAGGAAACGAGCAAGGAACAACCCAAGGGAAGCACTACTAGAGGACATAACAAAAGAGAACACCAAAAGAACAGTATGTGTTACAACATTCACCCCTGCCTCTAATGCCGTACAAAAAATAATCAAGAAAAGATGGAATATTCTAAACAGCGCAGGGAAGCAGTGGGACCCCCCACTTTTTGCTTTCAAACGGAACAAAAATCTGCGAGATCAACTTGTTCACGCCACTATGCCAAACACAGGGCACGGAACAACAGAGGCTGTGGGATCAACCACGAGTGGTGGGACACTTCACGTGCGGTGGGTGCGTCTCCTGCAAACTCACCTCCAACACCAAAGAAGTAGACATTGGCACAGATAGACCATGGCAACTCCGCAAGTTTAGCAATTGTAACACTGAGAATGTGGTTACCTATTAACATGCCCCTGCCAACTCCAGTACGTTGGCATGACAACCAGAAAGGTCAGGGTACGCATCAACGAACATTGCAGCACCATAAGATGCAAAAAAACAAACACCAAGCTCACACGCCATTTCTTGGAGCAACACCACAAAGACACTGATCTTCGATGGACAGTCCTTGAGGTAATGAACAAAAGCAGAGCTGATCTCTCCAGAGCTCTTCATATCAGGGAACAACGTTGGGTGTTCCGCCTGCGGTCCCATGAAAAGGGACTTAATGACGATATCCCATGGCTCCATCTACATAGATGACTCCTCAACCGATAATAAACACCTGGATAGCCCTTCTACCCTGTACCATTTGCCCCAATACACCGAACACCCCCTGTCGTGTAACCTACCTACTCTCTGGGTCTTGAAATTATCATCTTAGGGATCTCCAGCACATGATCCTAGTTACAGGGGTGTCCCGGCAGCACATTGCACTCCACGCAGGTTTTTGAGACCCCTTGACCCATCCTTGAGCCACCTTATTGTCTTTGTACCCTGGGATACAAGCCATTCCAGCCCAGAGTGATATAGAGGGCATGTTGTTGACCTTCACTGTTGCCGTCAGCAACCGTCACACCCCCTCACGAACTGTCTGAACCAACGCACCCCACGGACGTTGCATGCAAGCCCTCGCACCCTCTTCCAGGGTCTCAGCAGCACGCGGCTGTAATATCCTCCTTTTCGTACCCCTTACAACTTGGGACGCGCACACGTGACTTTGAACTTTCACAACACCCCCCCCGGGGCACCATAGCACGTGTTGTTATTATCCACTGTCACGTTCCCCTAACAACCTTAGACGCGCATGCCACACGTGACCTTTACCTTGGGCCACTCCTCCCCTTGCTGGGCCCAGTACGTAGTTTGTACACCGAATGCGTGCCCCCGCGTTCCCCTGACAACCACGGATGCGCACGCCCACACGGGACCGCAACCCTTGGGCGGGTCCCCTGACTTGTTTTCCTTACTTGGGCACAGGACTCAGCCTGGACGCTCTGATTGACCCGCTCCATCGGCCATTGCACAACCAGGCACTGCACTGCATGCGTCGCCGCCACGTTCACTCCGGACCCCGGATGCATCGCACCAGGAACTGCCGCACAGCCGTAATCACCCCAGGCTGATTCCAATTTTATCATTAAGCACGATATTTAAACCCGCCTTTGCGATCTCACTCGCACTTTCGGACGGACGAGGAGCAACACCTTAGGCTGAACACGGGACACTCTGCCTCAGACAGTAAGAGTATGAATGGTGGTTTCGCGTTGGTTAAAAAAAAAACCCTATGGCGTTTTAAGTGTGGAATGATTGTGGTTCCATCCTGATTACAGGCTGATTACAGGCTTACAAGGGTCCACGTTCTTGGTACTTTCAGTCCGTTGACTATCACATTATTCTTTTTCTCTTCCTTCAGACTGGACAGAAGTGTCTCCTCCCTTCCCCCCATGTGGCAAGTAGTTTGTCTAACTAGGGTAAGCCTCACGAGAGCACTTTTGACTCTCAACATGTTTGTGTACTCACGTAGAGTGGCACATGTCACGTGATTAGTCACTCACCTTAAGGTAATTACGCATGTGTATATCCTGATATAAATGTTATTTTTGTTCTCACTTTTGACCTTTTCTTCTACAGTTGTATATATATACATTTGTTTGTTTGATCTTTCCTATAGGCTTGACAGTTGGAAGCCATCTAGGTAGTGGAGTGTGGCCTACGCCACACCCGCGCAGTGGTATTCTCTTGCTACCAGTTGGTAAGAACGGAGCCCTCTCTCTATAACTCTAGGTCCTGATGAATGCCCTGGACCCGCTCGGGCCAAGAAGGCAGAAACATGTCGACCTTTCACTAGACGGCTAGGGGACACCTAATACCCCACCTGCCGCTATTTTGTTTTTAGCATCATATAGTTACTGATCACATTAAAAATATTTGTGGTAACTATAATGATTTTTAACTTCACGTTCTACCCCATGGGCCCCCACTCTTTAGTTTAGAAGTGCATCCCTGTCTCCAGGTGTATGCCCGCCCTCCATCAAACGAAGGTTTTGGAAGGCGAGGACTGGCCGATGATGAAGCATGACACCAGGTGGTGTGAGGCCAGTCCGTCACTTTTTGTGAGATGTCCACACTCACAATCTATTCACAACTGTAGTAAGGTCACATCACTCTAGGAGCAGCTTCCTGTGGTCAATAGTAGTATTGGAGGCCGCTAGCTCCTAGCACCCCGTGCCTCCCGTTCCCCCCTCCATACTTTGTGGAGTTCTTCTTGTGATTGCTATTCTGGGTAACAGAACCTGGTGAGAGCCAGTCAATTCAGCCCATTCTGGATTCCCCTGGGTGTCTAGTTTTCAAAAATGTATAGGTTTGCTAGGGTTCCCTAGGTGCAGGCAGAGCTAGGGTTCAAAGTGTACATGTCGGCAGTTTGCAAAAAAAGGGTCAGTTTTCACTGTGAAAATGTGGTGAGTTCATGTTGCGTTTTGGGCTGTTTCGTGTCACGGGCATTAGGCCTACCCACACAAGTGAGGTACCATTTTTCTCGGAAGACATTGGGGAACATGGGGGGGGTAGAATTTTGTGAATCCACGCAGGTTCCAGAACTTTCCACCACCGAAATGTGAGGAAAATGTGTTTTATTTTGACAAATCTTTAAGTTTGCAAGGGATTCTGGGTAACAGAACCTGGTGAGAGCAAGTCAAGTCACCCCATCCTGGATTTCCCTGGGTGTCTAGTTTTCAAAAATGTATAGGTTTGCTAGGTTTCCCTAAGTGCCGGCAGAGCTAGGGTTGAAAACCTACAACTAGGCAGTTTGCAAAAAAAGGAACCGTTTTCACTGTGAAAATGTGGTGTGTCCACGTTGCATTTTGGGCCGTTTCATTTCGCGGGCACTAGGCCTACCCACACAAGTGAGGTACCATTTTCCTCGGAAGACTTTGGGGAACATGGGGTTGGTGGAATTGTGTGGATCCACGCAGGTTCCGGAACTTTCCACCACAGAAATGTGAGGAAAATGTGGGTTTTTCCACAACTTTTAGGTTTACAAGGGATTCTGGATAACAGAACATGGTGAGAGCCAGTCAAGCCACCCCATCCTGGATTTCCCTGGGTGTCTAGTTTTCAAAAATGTATTGGTTTGCTAGGTTTCCCTAAGTACCGGCAGAGCTAGGGTTGAAAATCTACAACTAGGCACTTTGCAACAAAAGGATCCGTTTTCATTGTGAAAATGTGGTGTGTCCACGTCGCATTTTGGGCCGTTTCCAGTCACGGGCACTAGGCCTACCCACACAACTGAGGTACCATTTTTGTTGGAAGACTTTGGAAAACGCAGTTGGGTGGAATTTTGTGGATCAACACAGGTTCCAGAACTTTCCACCACAGAAATGTGAGGAAAATGTGGTTGTTTTGACAAATCTTTAGGTTTGCAAGGGATTCTGGGTAACAGAACCTGGTGAGAGCCAGTCAATTCAGCCCATTCTGGATTCCCCTGGGTGTCTAGTTTTCAAAAATGTATAGGTTTGCTAGGGTTCCCAAGGTGCAGGCAGAGCTAGGGTTCAAAGTGTACATGTCGGCAGTTTGCAAAAAAAGGGTCAGTTTTCACTGTGAAAATGTGGTGTGTCCATGTTCCGTTTTGGGCAGTTTCCTGTTGCAGGCACTAGGCCTACCCACACAAGTGAGGTACCATTTTTCTCGGAATACTTTGGGGAACACGGTTTGGGTGGAATTTTGTGGATCCACGCAAGTTCTAGAACTTTTCACCACAGAAATGTGAGGAAAATGTGTTTTTTTGACAAATGTTTAGGTTTGCAAGGGATTCTGGGTAACAGAACCTGGTGAGAGCTAGTCAAGTCACCCCATCCTGGATTCCCTGGGTGTCTAGTTTTCAAAAATGTATAGGTTTGCTAGGTTTCCCTAGATGCCGGTAGAGCTAGGGTTGAAAATCTGCTGCTAGGCACTTTGCAAAAAAAGGGGTCAGTTTTCACTGTGAAAATGTGGTGAGTCCATGTTGCGTTTTGGGCTGTTTCGTGTCATGGGCATTAGGCCTACCCACACAAGTGAGGTACCATTTTTCTCGGAAGACATTAGGGAACATGGGGGGGGTAGAATTTTGTGAATCCACGCAGGTTCCAGAACTTTCCACCACCGAAATGTGAGGAAAATGTGTTTTATTTTGACAAATCTTTAAGTTTGCAAGGGATTCTGGGTAACAGAACCTGGTGAGAGCCAGTCAAGTCACCCCATCCTGGATTTCCCTGGGTGTAGAGTTTTAAAAAATATATAGGGTTGCTAGGTTTCCCTAAGTGCCGGCAGAGCTAGGGTTCAAAATCTACAGCTAGGCACTTTGCAAAAAAAGGGTCAGTTTTCACTGTGAAAATGTGGTGAGTCCATGTTGTGTTTTGGGCTGTTTCGTGTCACGGGCATTAGGCCTACCCACACAAGTGAGGTACCATTTTTCTCGGAAGACATTGGGGAACATGGGGTGGTAGAATTTTGTGAATCCACGCAGGTTCCAGAACTTTCCACCACAGAAATGTGAGGAAAATGTGTTTTATTTTGACAATCTTTAGGTTTTCAAGGGATTCTGGGTAACAGAACCTGGTGAGAGCCAGTCAAGTCACCCCATCCTGGATTTCCCTGGGTGTCTAGTTTTCAAAAACGTATAGGTTTGCTAGGTTTCCCTAAGTGCCGGCAGAGCTAGGGTTGAAAACCTACAACTAGGCAGTTTGCAAGAAAAGGAACCGTTTTCACTGTGAAAATGTGGTGTGTCCACGTTGCATTTTGGGCCATTTCATTTCGCGGGCACTAGGCCTACCCACACAAGTGAGGTACCATTTTCCTTGGAAGACTTTGGGGAACATGAGGTTGGTGGAATTGTGTGGATCCACGCAGGTTCCGGAAATTTCCACCACAGAAATGTGAGGAAAATGTGGGTTTTTGGACAAATTTTTAGGTTTGCAAGGGATTCTGGGTAATAGAACCTGGTGAGAGCTAGTTACCCCATCCTTGATTCCCCTGGATGTCTAGTTTTCAAAAATGTATAGGTTTGCTAGGTTTCCCTAGGTGCCGGCAGAGCTAGGGTTGAAAATCTGCTGCTAGGCACTTTGCAAAAAAAGGGGTCAGTTTTCACTGTGAAAATGTGGTGAGTCCATGTTGCGTTTTGGGCTGTTTCGTGTCACGGGCATCAGGCCTACCCACACAAGTGAGGTGCCATTTTTCTCGGAAGACATTGGGGAACATGGGGTGGTAGAATTTTGTGAATCCACGCAGGTTCCAGAACTTTCCACCACAGAAATGTGAGGAAAATGTGTTTTATTTTAACAAATCTTTAGGTTTGCAAGGGATTCTGGATAACAGAACCTGGTGAGAGCAAGTCAAGTCACCCCATCCTGGATTTCCCTGGGTGTCTAGTTATGAAAAATGTATAGGTTTGCTAGGTTTCCCTAAGTGCCGGCAGAGCTAGGGTTGAAAACCTACAACTAGGCAGTTTGCAAGAAAAGGAACCGTTTTCACTGTGAAAATGTGGTGTGTCCACGTTGCATTTTGGGCCATTTCATTTCGCGGGCACTAGGCCTACCCACACAAGTGAGGTACCATTTTCCTTGGAAGACTTTGGGGAACATGAGGTTGGTGGAATTGTGTGGATCCACGCAGGTTCCGGAAATTTCCACCACAGAAATGTGAGGAAAATGTGGGTTTTTTCACAAACTTTTAGGTTTGCAAGGGATTCTGGATAACAGAACATGGTGAGAGCCAGACAAGTCACCCCATCCTGGATTCCCCTGGGTGTCTAGTTTTCAAAAATGTATAGGTTTGCTAGGTTTCCCTAGGTGCCGGCAGAGCTAGGGTTGAAAATCTGCTGCTAGGCACTTTGCAAAAAAAGGGGTCAGTTTTCACTGTGAAAATGTGGTGAGTCCATGTTGCGTTTTGGGCTGTTTCGTGTCACGGGCATTAGGTCTACCCACACAAGTGAGGTACCATTTTTCTCGGAAGACATTGAGGAACATGGGGTGGTAGAATTTTGTGAATCCACGCAGGTTCCAGAACTTGCCACCACAGAAATGTGAGGAAAATGTGTTTTATTTTGACAAATCTTTAGGTTTGCAAGGGATTCTGGGTAACATAATCTGGTCAGAGCCAGTCAAGTCACCCCATCCTGGATTTCCCTGGGTGTCTAGTTTTCAAAAATGTATAGGTTTGCTAGGTTTCCCTAAGTGCCGGCAGAGCTAGGGTTGAAAATCTACAACTAGGCACTTTTCAAAAAAAAGGAACCGTTTTCACTGTAAAAATGTGGTGTGTCCATGTTGCATTTTGGGCCGTTTCATTTCGCGGGCACTAGGCCTACCCACACAAGTGAGGTACCATTTTCCTTGGAAGACTTTGGGGAACATGGGGTGGTAGAATTTTGTGAATCCACGCAGGTTCCAGAACTTTCCACCACAGAAATGTGAGGAAAATGTGTTTTATTTTGACAAATCTTTAGGTTTTCAAGGGATTCTGGGTAACAGAACCTGGTGAGAGCCAGTCAAGTCACCCCATCCTGGATTTCCCTGGGTGTCTAGTTTTCAAAAACGTATAGGTTTGCTAGGTTTCCCTAAGTGCCGGCAGAGCTAGGGTTCAAAATCTACAGCTAGGCACTTTGCAAAAAAAGGGTCAGTTTTCACTGTGAAAATGTGGTGTGTCCATGTTGCGTTTTGGGCCGTTTCCTGTTGCGGGCCCTCGGCCTACCCACACAAGTGAGGTACCATTTTTCTTGGAAGACTTTGGGGAATAAGGGAGGGTGGAGTTTTGTGGATCCATGCAGGTTCCAGAACATTCCACCACAGAAATGTGAGGAAAATGTGGGTTTTTTGACAAATTTTTAGGTTTGCAAGGGATTCTGGGTAATAGAACCTGGTGAGAGCTAGTCACCCCATCCTTGATTCCCCTGGATGTCTAGTTTTCAAAAATGTATAGGTTTGCTAGGTTTCCCTAGGTGCCGGCAGAGCTAGGGTTGAAAATCTGCTGCTAGGCACTTTGCAAAAAAAGGGGTCAGTTTTCACTGTGAAAATGTGGTGAGTCCATGTTGCGTTTTGGGCTGTTTCGTGTCACGGGCATCAGGCCTACCCACACAAGTGAGGTGCCATTTTTCTCGGAAGACATTGGGGAACATGGGGTGGTAGAATTTTGTGAATCCACGCAGGTTCCAGAACTTTCCACCACAGAAATGTGAGGAAAATGTGTTTTATTTTAACAAATCTTTAGGTTTGCAAGGGATTCTGGATAACAGAACCTGGTGAGAGCAAGTCAAGTCACCCCATCCTGGATTTCCCTGGGTGTCTAGTTATAAAAAATGTATAGGTTTGCTAGGTTTCCCTAAGTGCCGGCAGAGCTAGGGTTGAAAACCTACAACTAGGCAGTTTGCAAGAAAAGGAACCGTTTTCACTGTGAAAATGTGGTGTGTCCACGTTGCATTTTGTTCCGTTTCATTTCGCGGGCACTAGGCCTACCCACACAAGTGAGGTACCATTTTCCTTGGAAGACTTTGGGGAACATGAGGTTGGTGGAATTGTGTGGATCCACGCAGGTTCCGGAAATTTCCACCACAGACATGTGAGGAAAATGTGGGTTTTTTCACAAACTTTTAGGCTTACAAGGGATTCTGGATAACAGAACATGGTGAGAGCCAGACTAGTCACCCCATCCTGGATTCCCCTGTGTGTCTAGTTTTCAAAAATGTATAGGTTTGCTAGGTTTCCCTAGGTGCCGGCAGAGCTAGGGTTGAAAATCTGCTGCTAGGCACTTTGCAAAAAAAGGGGTCAGTTTTCACTGTGAAAATGTGGTGAGTCCATGTTGCATTTTGGGCTGTTTCGTGTCACGGGCATTAGGTCTACCCACACAAGTGAGGTACCATTTTTCTCGGAAGACATTGGGGAACATGGGGTGGTAGAATTTTGTGAATCCACGCAGGTTCCAGAACTTGCCACCACAGAAATGTGAGGAAAATGTGTTTTATTTTGACAAATCTTTAGGTTTGCAAGGGATTCTGGGTAACAGAATCTGGTGAGAGCCAGTCAAGTCACCCCATCCTGGATTTCCCTGGGTGTCTAGTTTTAAAAAATGTATAGGTTTGCTAGGTTTCCCTAAGTGCCGGCAGAGCTAGGGTTGAAAATATACAACTAGGCACTTTTCAAAAAAAGGAACCGTTTTCACTGTAAAAATGTGGTGTGTCCATGTTGCATTTTGGGCCGTTTCATTTCGCGGGCACTAGGCCTACCCACACAAGTGAGGTACCATTTTCCTCGGAAGACTTTGGGGAACATGGGGTTGGTGGAATTGTGTGGATCCACGCAGGTTCCGGAACTTTCCACCACAGAAATGTGAGGAAAATGTGGGTTTTTCCACAACTTTTAGGTTTACAAGGGATTCTGGATAACAGAACATGGTGAGAGCCAGTCAAGCCACCCCATCCTGGATTTCCCTGGGTGTCTAGCTTTCAAAAATGTATTGGTTTTCTAGGTTTCCCTAAGTGCCGGCAGAGCTAGGGTTGAAAATCTACAACTAGGCACTTTGCAACAAAAGGATCCGTTTTCATTGTGAAAATGTGGTGTGTCCACGTCGCATTTTGGGCCGTTTCCAGTCATGGGCACTAGGCCTACCCACACAACTGAGGTACCATTTTTGTTGGAAGACTTTGGGGAATGCAGTTGGGTGGAATTTTGTGGATCAACACAGGTTCCAGAACTTTCCACCACAGAAATGTGAGGAAAATGTGGTTGTTTTGACAAATCTTTAGGTTTGCAAGAGATTCTGGGTAAAGGAACCTGGTGAGAGCCAGTCAATTCAGCCCATTCTGGATTCCCCTGGGTGTCTAGTTTTCAAAAATGTATAGGTTTGCTAGGGTTTCCGAGGTGCAGGCAGAGCTAGGGTTCAAAGTGTACATGTCGGCAGTTTGCAAAAAAAGGGTCAGTTTTCACTGTGAAAATGTGGTGTGTCCATGTTCCGTTTTGGGCAATTTACTGTTGCGGGCACTAGGCCTACCCACACAAGTGAGGTACCATTTTTCTCGGAATACTTTGGGGAACACGGTTTGGGTGGAATTTTGTGGATCCACGCAAGTTCTAGAACTTTTCACCACAGAAATGTGAGGAAAATGTGTTTTTTTGACACATTTTTAGGTTTGCAAGGGATTCTGGGTAACAGAACCTGGTGAGAGCTAGTCAAGTCACCCCATCCTGATTCCCCTGGGTGTCTAGTCTTCAAAAATGTATAGGTTTGCTAGGTTTCTTTAGGTCCTGGCAGAGCTAGGGTTCAGAATCTACAGCTAGGTACTTTGCAAAAAAGGGGTCCGTTTTCACTGTGAAAATGTGGTGTGTCCACGTTGTGTTTTGGGCCGTTTTCTGTCTCAGGCACTAGGCCTACCCACACAAGTGAGGTACCATTTTTCTTGGAAGACTTTGGAGAACATGGGGTGGGTAGAATTTTGTGAATCCACACAGGTCCCAGATCTTTCCACTACAGAAATGTGAGGAAAATGTGTTTTATTTTGACAAATCTTTAGGTTTGCGAGGGATTCTGGGTAACAGAACCTGGTGAGAGGCAGTCAAGTCACCCCATCCTGAATTTCCATGGGTGTCTAGTTTTAAAAAATGTATAGGTTTGCAAGGTTTACCAAGGTGCTGGCAGAGCTAGGGTTGAAAATCTACAACTAGGCACTTTGCAAAAAAAGGGTCAGTTTTCACTGCGAAAATGTGGTGTGTCCACTTTGCATTTTGGGCCGTTTCCTGTCGTGGGCACTAGGCCTACCCGCACAAGTGAGGTACCATTTCTCTTGGAAGACTTTGTGGAACACAGGTTGTGTGGAATTGTGTGGATCCACACAGGTTCCCGAACTTTCCCCCACAGAAATGTGAGATAAATGTGGGTTTGTTTACAAATTTTTAGGTTTGCAAGGGATTCTGGATAACAGAACATGGTTAAAGCCAGACAAGTCACCCCATCCTGGATTCCCCTAGGTGTCTAGTTTTAAAAAATGTATAGGTTTGCTAGGTTTCCCTAGGTGCCGGCAGAGCTAGGGTTCAAAATCTACAGCTAGGCTCTTTGCATAAAAAGGGTCAGTTTTCCCTGGGAAAATGTGGTGTGTCCATGTTGCATTTTGGGCCGTTTCCTGCCGCGGGCACTACGCCTACCCACACAAGTGAGGTACCATTTTTCTTGGAAGACTTGGAAACGTATTTGGGTGGAATTTTGTGGATCCACGCAGGTTCCAGAACTTTTTACCACAGAAATGTGAGGAAAATGTGGTTGTTTTGACAAATCTTTAGGTTTGCAAGGGATTCTGGGTAACAGAACCTGGAGAGAGCCATTCAAGTCACCCCATTCTGGATTCCCCTGGGTGTCTAGTTTTCACAAATCTATAGGTTTGCTAGGTTTCCCTCGATGCCGGCAGAGCTAGGGTTCAAAGTCTACAGGTAGGCACTTTGCATAAAAAGGGTCAGTTTTCACTGTGAAAATGTGGTGTGTCCACGTTGCGTTTTGGGACGTTTCCTGTCATGGGCACTAGGCCTACCCACACAAGTGAGGTACCATTTTTTCTCAGAGTACTTTGGGAACACGTTTGTGGGTGGCATTTTCTAGATCCATGCAGGTTCTAGAACTTTTCACCACAGAAATATGAGGAATATGTGGGTTGTTTTACAAATATTTAGGTTTGCAAGGGACTCTGGGTAACAGAACCTGGTGAGAGCCAGTCAAATCACTCCATCCTAGATTCCCATGGGTGTCTAGTTTTCACAAATGTATAGGTTTGCTAGGTTTCCCTGGGTGCCGGCAGAGCTAGGGTTCAAAATCTACAGCTAGGCACTCTGCATAAAAAGGGTCCGTTTTCAAGGTGAAAAGCTGGTGTGTCCACGTTGCATTTTGGGCCGTTTCCTCTTGCGGGCAGTAGGCCTACCCACACAAGTGAGGTACCATTTGTATCGGGAGACTTAGGCTAATACAGAACTGTACAGCAACTGTTATTACCGATTGACTTTCGATGCATTTCTGCCTTCCAAATGAAAGACAATGTGTAAAAAAGAAGTCATTTTGAAAAATGAACTATAATTCTCATGCTAGTATGAGTACTCATAATTTCAGAATGTGCAAATATCTACTGTTTCTAAACTCTATATTTTGTTCCAATTTTAGGAATACATAGGTGTCTTTCATACCGATTTTTCCATGTATATATTTTCCAAAATTAATTGCTATATACCCAGTACATAATGAAAAACCATTGCAAGACGCTACTCAGTTATTGGCACTGCGTTCGGCGGGTTCTTGGTGAAACTACAAGTCCTACATATCACCACAATCAGAACACTCTTGCAGATGTAACGGTATATTGCTTTCAAACAGCTGTTATAATTAGAAGAAGTTACAGGTGAAAACGTTGGCACAAATTGCTGTTTTTTTCAACTAATTTTCAATTTTTCCGATATTTAACTGTTAGTTTCTATAAAGAACCCTTGAAGGATCTACACAAATGACCCCTTGCTGAATTCAGAATTCTGTCTACGTTTTAAAAATGTATAGCTTTTCAGGATCCATTATTGCTTTCATACCCATTTCTACCATTAACTGGAAGAAGGTTGAAAGTACAGAAAATAGAAAAAATAGGCTATATCCCAGTAAAATGCCAAAACTGTGTAAAAAAATGTTGGTTTTCTGACAAAAGTCTGTCAGTCCCTAACGGCTGGGAAAATTGTGAATTCAGCCCCACTAACCCTTTGTTGATACCATTTGCAGGGAAAAAAACAGACTGTTTCATTTACAGCACTTTTTTCCCATTTTTCCCAAAAAACCCACAATTTAGCCGCATTTCGGTTAATGTCTGGGTCCCCTGCAGGGGAATCCACAAATCCTGGGTATCTTTAGAATTCCCATGATGTAGGCAGTAAAGGAAGTACATTTGGTGTGGATACCTTATGTGGTCAAAAAGTTACAATGGCCTAAGCTCAAACTACCCCAAATAGCCAAAAAAAGGCTTAGCACGGGGGCGGGGGGGGGGGCAGTGGGGGGGAGGTCTAGCAGCAAAGGGGTTAACCAAGTGTGCCTATGGTGTCATTTTAAATGTTATTACCTGTATCTAAAACTAATTTTATCAAATTTTACATAGATGTCACACAATAACATTGTACCCAATATGTGTTGGTTTGGATAATTATACTGCATAATATAAACTGTTTCTGATTTTTGCTTGATATACATGCACTGCATAAAGCTGTATCTTTTATGGTTTTATAAATCAAATAAAGATTAAAGAATGTAATCGATTTGAAATCTATATATAGGTATTGTGTTACATGGACTCTTACCTTAGCTGACCTGCTTTATTGTTGGTTACCCCCTCTGAAAACATTTGGAGTTAAGGATTTGCAGTGTAATAATCCTTTTTATGTCTTTTTCAGAGGGATTTTATGTTGTTTTGCCAAATGTACCTTTGAATGTACTTGGAATTGTATGATTGTGTACCTTATGCATGCAAGCTTATGTGAAACGCTGGAAGTCTCAGTAGATTATAAGAAAAAGTTATTTATATCTGATTGGTTAATTGGGAAAAAATGTTGACAGATTCCATAGGTCTGATCTGTTTATTATGAAAAGGTAAGCTAAAAGCAGTTGGACTCTTGTGCAAACTATGTTTCAAAGGCAATAGGCCTGGTATATTATTTTCCATGCATTCTCATATCTTAATATAAAATGCAAAAGAATTAGTACTGGTTACTTCTCTGGCAAACTCTTGGTGGTAGAAGATTTGAAATGTGATGATCCTTGTTGGACCATCTTAAGATGGGTTGTGTATAGGTTTGCCACCTTCTAATTTTGTTAATATTTTTAATTGTATGAATTCTTGATAGCTAGCTTGTAGAAAAACGTATATGCTGAGCCTGAGCTGTTTCTGGCAATGAGCCAATGATAAAGGGTATAGCCTTCATGAGTTCATAAGGAAAAGTTATGCAAGTTGGCACAGGTCTGATCTGTTTATTATGCAAGACGACAACAAAGGCAGTAAGCCTGAATTATTTATTATGAAAATCACATGCTTCTGTCAATATACCTTTATTAGTGGATTTAAAGTATGCTGTGACAGTCATTAGATGGAATCTCACAGATAACTGATGGAAGTGAGGAGTGCTAGGCCCTTGAAATGAAAAACAAACTCTGCAAGAATATAAATATAGAGAGGGTCAAGTGACGTTCACATTCTGCTTCTCCCCATGACAGCATATTGCATTAGGCAATGGTTAAACTCATTTTTGGCATTGTGAATGGTGATATTGGCATGTGAGGAATGGTATTTGTCTGATGAAATATGCACATCCACCTTAAACTGTGTGGGATTCAGTGTCTGGGCTTGAGGTGAGTCCGTTTAGTTAGTTTCACATGTTTCCTTTTATTTCGTAGCTCTCCATCCATTTCTTTCTTCTCCTTGTTTTGCGTTTTTTAAGAACTTCTTGCAACTCTCCAGACAGTTTTTCTGGGCCACTCACTTGCTGCACATTTCATTGCAGTGTGCTGCATCCTGCGCAATCACTATTTGGACATTAACATCTTGAAATGTTTAGAAGCCTTATCTTGGCTACCTTGCACCAGAAAAATAGTGATACACTATTTACTTTAGCATTCAAAGATCGCCACCTAGTGCAGAATGGATTTTGGAATGGTTTTGTGCACAAGGTATGATTGATGGTACTGCTGCAAAATGGCCTACATTTTTCTCCAAACATAGCAGCTATGTTGCAACTTTAAAACTACAAGACACTTTGTCTAATACTATTGTGAGACTTAATCTGTAGCTATGTTTAATATTATTTTTATATTGCAAGTATACGCTTACCAAGTTTAGGTGATGGCATTTTTTTCTTTTTCCTACTTTTTTTCATTTATCTCTCAGTTGATTGTTGAGTTTGTTTGCATGTCCTACTGGAGCTAGGTAATTGCATGGATGTAAGAGTAAATCCGTGGATTGATGAATACCCTATTACTTACCGGTAATCTTCATTACTCCTGGTCCCGTTGTTCTCATCCCCTTTCTTAGCAAAGTGAGATAACCCTATCTAGCTGACAGGAAAAAAAAGAACGAAGGAATGCTGGACCTACCCCTCCCCCTCCCTCTGGGAGTACATAAGCGTACCTGTCCCTGCATTCCTCCTGATAATACCAGGCCCAGATGAAGGCCGGCAAGACAGCAAGAGAGGGAGGGAAGTCATGAAGGGGACAAGGACAACGGGACCAGGAGTAAAGAAGATTACCGGTAAGTAATAGGGTATTACCCCCAGGGCCCCTCCTGTCCTCGTCCCCTTCTTTAACAAAGTAAGAATACCCAAGCAAACACCGGCATTCATCCACAACAAACCACCAGGACCAACAGAATAGCAAAACCCAGCGATTTATTGAACAACAGAACCAGAAATTCAGGAGCACACTGCATGCAGTACCCCCAAACCAAAATTAGCGTCATCCCCCAGCAAATTCTGAAGACGATAATGGCACACAAAGGTATTAGAGGATGCCCAAGTGGCCGCCCAACAGATCTCAGACAGGGGAACACCCTGAACCTCAGCCCAGGATGCTGCCACCCCCAGGGTAGACTGCCCCTGGACCCCCGCAGGAGAAGGAGATACAGAAAGAGAGTAAGCCAACCCAATGACCTGCTTTCTGCAGCCAACGACCAATGGGAGCAGAAGAAGCCTTTCCATCACGAGAGGCCTCCCCAAAAGAAACAATAAGGGAGTCAGACTTCCAAAAAGACGCAGTGCGGTCCAAGTAGACACGCAAAGCTCTGCAAACATCTAACAAAGACCAAGGACGGTCATCGGGAGAGTCAAGAGCAGACTCCAAAGCAGGCAACACCAACTCCTGGGAACGATGAAACTGAGAAGAAACCTTCGGAACAAAAGCGGAATCCAACCGAAGGACCAAACCATCAGCCGATAAGGACAAAAAAGGTTCCCGGGCCATCAAGGCCCCCAATTTCCCCGACCCGGGAGCCGAGGTAATTACAACAAGCAAAAACACCTTAAACGTAACAAACTTGATGTCCACTTCAGACAGAGGCTCAAATGGCGGAGCCATCAAAGCCCGCAGAACCAAAGGCAGATCCCACAATGGAAAGGAAGGCCACACCGCAGGACGTGTCAAGGAAAAACTGCAAAGGAGACGAGAAACCAAATCCTCCACATCAGACAAATTCCCCCAAGGGGAACGGAAGGCCCGCACTGCGGCCCACTGAGCACGCAAAGTGGAAACTGCCAAACCCTTCTCAAACCCTTCCCAAAGAAATTGCAGCACCTCCTGCAAAGAGCACACCAAAGGGGACAAACCCAGAGCCAGTCACCAGTGCTGAAAATTACCCAAATGACGGCCATAAGACTTCAAGGTAGAAGGGCGACGAGACTGCCGAAAAGCCACCGCTAAGTGGTCAGGGATACCCCGCTGACGCCACCCCTGACTCTCAACTTCCACACAGACAGGCGCAACCAGGGAAGAGACAGCAACGGAGCAGACCGCAGAGGAGACAGAGAGCAATGAAGAAACCAGGGCCCCTGCACAGCCAGCAGCCGCAGAGTGGGGAACCAGGACCTCCGAGGCCAACCTACAACCACCACCACCCGAGACTCCTGGCTCAGGCGAGCCAAAAACCAGGGAATCCGCGCCAGTGGAGGGAAAGCATAGAGGAGCCGAGATGGCCAAGGGACGGTCAGTGCATCGATGCCCCAGGAAGCCTCCTGACGACCCCTGGAGCAGAAGGGGGGCAGCTGGGCATTGAGCCAGGAAGCAAAGAGGTTGAGGTAAGGAAGACCAAACCTCTTGCACACAAGCCAAAAGGCCACCGGCGTCACAGACAACTCCTGAGAGGCGGGGAAATAACAGATTAGGGCATCCGACACCCCATTTTCCACCCCCTGAATATGAACTGCAGACAGGGACAACAGCCCCTCCGCCCAACAGAACAGGGGGACCACCACCACATTCAGGAAGGAGGACCTGACACACCCCTGATAATTCAGGTAAGCAACCGACACCATGTTGTTGGATCGCACAACCACATTGCTACCGCGCAACTGGCTGCGAAACCCCATCACCGCACAGAACACTGCAGTCAACTACCGCCAAATGGAAGAGCGACGATCCTCCGGAAGGGACCAATTACCCTGAAGAGACAGAGAATTCAAGGTCGCATCCCACCTGAAAGAACTGACATCTATAGTCAGGACTGCAGGAGGAGAGGGCTGCAGTGGCAGACCTTGTGACAGATGGTCCGACACAGTCCATCAGAGCAGGGCAGGGAGGACAGAAGGGGACACAGGAAGAACAAAATCCAGATTGTGAGACAGAGGATCCCAATGAGCCAGAAGGTACAACTACAGAGGACGGATGTGAAAACATGCCCAGGCCACAGTAAACACTGTCGCCACCATGAGACCCAGAAGCCGCAACCATAGGCGGACGGGAAAGGAACCCTCCACCCAGAACCTCTGTGCAAGAGACCCCAAGGTCACCACCCAAGGGACCGGTAGAAACACCCTGTTGAGATCGGTCCAAAAGCGAGCGCCAATAAAAGTCAAGTTTTGCGAGGGGGGTCAGCTGACACCTGGGAAGATTCAAACGAAACCCATGATCCCTCAATGCAGAGCACACCACCTCCTGAGCCACCAACAACAGGGACCGAGAGGGAGCATGAATCAACCAATCATCTAGATAAGGGTAAACCAGGACTCCCTGAAGATGTAGGTAAGCCACCAATGGAGACACAACCTTGGTGAACACACGCGGAGCAGACCTCAGGCCGAAAGGTAGGACCTGAAACTGAAAGTGACAGCCCTGAATGCAAAACCGCAGGAACCGACGAGACCAAGGGTGAACTGGGACATGATAGTAAGCGTCCTGGAGATCGAGGGTGCACAAGAAATGGCCCGGCAGCACTAACAGAATCACCCGCTGCAGAGTCTCCATATGAAAAGGCAGATAAACCACCCACTTGTTCAGGGATTTCAAATCCAGGACCAGCCGGAACCCCCCGTCACTTTGGGAACCAGGAATATCAGAGAGTAAATCCCCCTCCCCACCTACAGTGGCGGGACCTCCTGAATCTCCCCATTCCGCAAAAGAGAGTCGATCCCCAGAGACAAATTGGCCCTCTTGGACCGGCAGGACGGCCATGGAGTCAGACGAATCCCCGAGTCCGGAGGAGGATCCAGGAACTCGATGACATGACCATGACATACTATGTCCAACACCCAGGCGTCTGAATATGATTGCACCCAAGCCGGCAGGAACAACTGCAGCCGACCGCCGACCAACAATCCGGGTTACCCAGCCATATAGTCAGGCACGAGGCTTGGGAGGGGGTGAATTAACCTTCCAATCCCGCCCTGACCCGAAGAGAACCTCCCCTGGCCCCTGCAAAACTGCCTGTGGAAGTAAGTCTTAGAGAAAACAGAAGCAGTAGAAGACTGCTTAAAGGAAGAAGATTGCTTTTTCTCCTTAAACAACTTATGCAATTTGTCCTCCAAATCTTCACCAAACATCATGGTCCCCTGAAAGGGCAGGCGTAATTCGCAAGCCTTCTGAGCGGAGTCTGTCTTCCAGTCCTTCAGCACCAGATTGCGATGAGCAGCCACACCCACCCCACTGGAAAGGGCAGAGGCCCACACCACATCGAAGGACACATCCGAGAGGAACTGCACCTGCCGCTCGTTATGCTCCAGAAGTCCAGAAGTCCAGAACAGTCGGTAGCATCATCCATTGACTGATACAGAGACTTGATATCGGAAAGCAGAGCCTGCGCTACATAAGTACCATAAAAGCCAGCCCTCAGAGACAGATGAGAACCAGAGTACACCTTCCTGAGGGAAGCATACACCTTTTTATCAACTGGATTCTTCAGCACAGCATCCTCGGCCAAGGAAGTGAGACCCACAAGACTGGCCACAAAGGAATCGATAGGAATGGAGTCCGGCAAATCCTTAGCCATATCCTGCAAAGGGTAAAGTTTTGCCAGAAAACGAGGAAACATTACACGATTGGATCCATCCACTCCCTCTTCAGGACCTCCCGAATGTAAGGATGAACAGGGACGTCAACAGCAGCAGCGCTCTGAAATTGGCACAACAAGGGAACACCTGGCGTGCTGGGAGCCTCCTCATTCCGAAACCCCATGTTAAACTTGACATGTTTCAGCAAAACAGGCAACCCATCCTTGTCAATGTACTTCCCCTTGTGCTCCGCATCGCCCATCCATTCACCCTCAGACTCAGAGGAACCAGAAGGCACCGGCACAGGGTCCTTAGGATGAGCCCCATCACCCCCCCATCTCACAGAGAGTCTCCTTAATAAGACGTTTAATCCTCGCATCATCCCCCTACCTGCGGCGTTTAGACCTGGCAGGAGAAGGGGAGGCAAAGGACTCTGAGGAAGAGGAGGAGAAGCACTCCCTATGCCACCTTTTGCGGTTATATTTGCCGATCACAGAGCCGAAGGTGCGGAGGGGAAAACAGGAAAGCAGACTCCAGCCTGCAGAAAAACAGATGCCGGAACCCCCAAGGCAGCAAAAACACCAAAGGAACAGCAAGCAACAGACCGCTATGCGGTACTCAACCCCAGCCGGCTCCTAAAGCCCATCGTGAAGCAGCGCCTGACTTCCAGTTCTCCCCACCATCCGGAGGCAACGCGACCTGGAAAGATACCAGGAAATTCGACCCTCCCAAGGGAGAGACACGCTGCACCTCCCAACAAGCCCAGCAGCTGGGAGGGGAGGAAAACAAGGACACCTGCGGCCAAGAGACAGAGGAGCAAGAACCACTGCCCCCAAAGCTCAGCAGGGAGAGAGAGGAATCTGCGCAGGCATGCAGATACTGCCCAGCAGCAACCACGTAAGTCCAACAGAGCGGGAGCGACCAAGCTCCTGCAACATTCTTCTACCATCAGTAGAAACAGAAAAAACAACAGGAGGAATGCTGGGACAGGTACGCTTATGTACTCTCAGAGGGAGGGGGAGGGTAGGTCCAGCATTCCTTTGTTCTTTTTTTTTCTGTCAGCGAGATAGGGTTATCTCACTTTGTTAATGAAGGGGACGAGGACAGGAGGGACCTGGGGGTAATGTGTATATGATATATGAGTGCAAGGTCAAGTAACATAGTGCATGTATGATGATTTTTTGAGTTCCTATACTCATCAGTGACTAAAGATGCACTTCAGTTATAAGCCAGACCTATCGGCATTACCAATGTTTGTTTGATAGAGTTTAACTGCATAAAACCTCTTCCTAAAAGAACGATTCACCGTATATTAAAAATTAGATATTTTAAAAAAGAATTTGGTGTTGTAAACTCTTGTAACAATGAACATTCGGAGATTTTGCAGAATTCGAAAAGATGATTATTTTCTAGTCTGCAGGATAGGTACCTAACGGGATTTATTTGATATGCAAATTTCCATTGGTTTCTACTTACTTGGGGGCATATCAACAAGGGCTTTATCTCTGCTTTTTTGGCTTTTAAAGCCCAAAAAGCAGAGATAAAACTAGCACCCTATCAACAACAGGGTGCTAACACGCAAATTTGCATGTTAGCACCCATTTACTCTACGCTTCCCCCTGCATCTCTAATGAGATGCAAAGGGGGCGTTCCAGAGTAAAATAATAGGAGAAATGTCGCTAAGCGACATTTCTCCTATTATCAAGAATATCGTTAACCCTGTTAGAGACAAAAAAAGCAGCGCTAACCGTGGTTAACGCTGCTTTTTTACGTCTGGTATTTTTCTGACTTTGCCATGATATCCTATAGAAGGAGGATATCATGGCTAAGTTTGTCTGTCCCTATCAACAAGCTAACGTGAGATTATCGCAGGGTTTCCAGCGATAATCTCACGTTAGCCACTTAGCGTGAGGATTTTTATCGCTATTGAGATAAGCGTTGCTAATAGCACGCTATCTCAGCGATAAAAATCAACGCTAGCCGGCGATAATTATCCTAGCGCTAAGTGCACTTAGCAATAATTATCTCCGGTTGTTGTTGATATGCCCCCAAGTGATGTTAAATGGGCCATGAAAATAACCAATATGTGATAGGAGAAAACAATTTGAGCTTTAAAGCAGCTGTGTGTTACACAGTGGAAAACATGTTAGCACTTAGGTATTCGGAAAGAGGGCTTAATTCAAAATAAAAGGTCGCAATGATGCTTAGAAACCAATTAGAAAGTTTCAGAAAAATACCACTAATGAATTTCCACAGTCAGAAATACTTCGGGGTTTGTGGAAATACCTAGCAATTATGAAATAAGCATTTAGAAATGAGTTACTGCATCTGTAAATCTGTGTTTCAGCCCCAGTACCGCACGCTTTTCACCATGTGTGTGCAGTTTTTCACTCGAACATTTCGTCTGTTTAAGCTGGTGAAATTACTGGGTGAAAAATTGACATTGGCGCAAATCCTGTAATCCTGATGCTGTTTAGAACAGGGCTGGTTCTGAAACTGGGGCATAACAATCACTTCTGCAGCAAGTGCAGTGGCACCAGTGCCCAAGATTATCAGGGCCTCCTCAATCCCAATTAAGTCTGTCTTTTACTACCAACCCGGGGAAGCAGGGGGGCAATTTCCTTGCTTACATTGGGGGCATTCCTGCTACACCAGTTACTAAGAACCATATTAATAGTGTGTAATAACCACCATGCCCACGACATTCCCAGTTTGATAAACAAAAATAAAAAGTACTCCTGCAGCTTTAAGATATAATAAAACAATATTTTTAAAAAGAACTAACAAATAAAAAGCTGAAATTGATTGTGCATCTTTTTTGCCACCTATACAATTAGAAATGCTAACATTCTAAAATACCAGTGGCCTCATGATCCAATATTGGTGTGGTAAAAAGCAGTTTCCATTTGCATACCGACTTTTTATGACCACTTTGCAAACTGACCTATGCACCAATAGGTCAGTTCACAAAATAAGATATTGGAGTGGATTGCAATGGACCTACTTTATGAATAATAATGGGGTAGGCCGCAAATTGTGGCTTACTCAGATTGGAGGCCATCCCAGGAATGGTGGCCTCTGGGGCCAGCAGAGCAGCATGTCTACGATCACTCTTGAAGAAAGCAACTGAGATAGAAACTGGAACGGTCAAGGAGAAAAACTCAGACAGCTTCTGACAGAGAGCACTGCAAAGGAACTCTAAGAAGGTGGTCAAGAGTCAGAAGAATGCTGTCTATGTAACCTAAGGTAAAGAGACCAAAAGTAAAATAAAGAGGCTCATTAGTTTGTTAATACTAGTAGTCATAATAATTTTAGTAATAACTTTTAAACAAAGCTTCATGACACATTTCTATTATTTCTCTTTGCTTTTCCTCTCAGACACCACTCAAAATTTCTAATCAACTTTCATCAGAGCTGCAGCACAGTAGACCATAAGATTCTTAGAGAATATTTGGATAGTTGAATAGGAGTCATTAACACATTACTTCAATGACGCTACATCTTTCTCTTTAGCTGAAGCCAACATATGGGAATTGGATAATCCTTTTCTCATCTCTGAAATTCATCATTTGTATCGATCACTTCTCCACTGCTTTTCAAAATCTACTGAGGCCAATGGCCTGGATGATCTTTTGATACCATCTGCAATTCCAAATGCATGTTGACGATATTGAATTACACATGCACTTAGGAAATGATTAAGACCAGACAACAATTCTCACTGCTTGCCTGAAAAGCATTCACTAATGAAAGAGGAAGAAACATGTTTGACTTAATAGAATAAAGTCTAACATTCTTGCAACGGGGACATCCTACCGATCACTGTATCATTAAAATAGCAAAAGTCACACAGAAATATTCCATCCCTTGCCCAAGTGTGGAAAAATCCTAGGTTGTGTTTTCCTACAATACTCTCCCTTGGACACAAAATCGTAGAAGTTGTCAAAAATAACTCTAACCAACTCAGAATCTAATCCTCTATTCCAAAGAAGACAACACCTTGAGATCACCAGGGGCTAGTCATTGTTTCAGGTGGACTAATATCACACAAATTAATTTGGACGGCTCATGAAAGACATCCTAAAACTTTAATGGATACAAATCTGAGATGCCAGACTCCTCTAGAATTGGAAGAAACTGGATTACAATACATAAGATCTTCACTGGCTCTTATTGGCACAGATAATAAGGTCCAAGTTGCCTTGAGAGCTAGTTGGTATCAACAGCAGACTACAACTCTCCCATTTGCAGCACTCAATCTGACAAAATAAACTTGATCTTACAAGCCATATTCAACCAATGTACATAACTTAGATAATTTTGTCGCCTGGCCACGAGACCTGAGGAATCATCAAAACCTGACATTAGTCAAAATACCACAAGTGGAAAAAGTAGAGCCCTATAAGTACATTCTGTTTTCCCCAAAAACTCAACTCAACTCAAGATCCACAGGTTCTACATTCAAGTCAATCAGCAGCTACCAACATAAGGAAATAGGTTTGGATATGTATTAGGCAATATTATTTATAATTTCCTTAATTTTTGCATTCCCTGCTATTTCATGTTTTGGTCTTTGATGGGTCCTATGGATTCTTTTTTTTTTTTGCACTGGATATTTTATTTTACTGATTGCATTTTTAATTTTTTTGTTTTATTTGGGATTCATTTTTATGCATTTTTGTGTATCATTATTTTGTGGAGTATTTCCATTTCATGAATGTCAGCTACAAAAATGTAAGTTATATTTTATTTTAATTTTTATGGATGGGAAAGGTTCATGGATTTCAAGGTTGTTTTTGTGGTAATATTGTTTCAAATGTGTTATGCATTGTATTTATATTATAATTATATATTGAGTGTTTGATTCAGGTGTGATTTTAAATGTTGTAATTTATTTTAGTTAGTTTGTATTTAATAATTTGTTAATTAATATTTATTTGAGCACTTTTTACATTTAGTTTGACCACATTTTGTTTAAGTATTTATTTTGATGCATTATTAAAAACTATTTTAAAAATATTTATGAATAAATACCTTTTAAAAATACATAGTTAATGTTCAGGGTTATACTTTGCATTTAGTTTGTTACTTTCTATTTGGAGTAAGGTTCTTGCTATGGATCTACTTAAACATTTATTGTTTTAGTTGGGTTACAGATTGTTCTATCCATAGTTGGTCACAGCCGTGTTCCTTTTTAAATAGCTCTAGAAATTAGAAGAGGTTAGGGTAGCTTTGTCCTTATCTCCCTTGGAAGAAGTTGTGCCATCCTTCCACTGCGCCATTTGTTTATGTTTGCTTTGCAGTGGTGCTGTCATGTACAGTCCAGTATGGCATATGACACTGGGGTTGGCATTTGCGACTGAAATGATTCTGTCTGCCAACCCAAGAGTCTTTAAACTTGTCCTTTATAGGACCTAATTTATGTTCATGTTTTTGGTAGGAGTGTGATTCTATTAGTAGAGTGTAATGATTTTCCTACTTACAGGGACGTATGCAAGGGAAATAAAACATTTATTTCATTGGTGAATTTAGTGTTTGTTGAAGATACAGCACTTAGGGCCTCATTACAATGTCGGGCAGAAAGGTTCCACCCGACACTGTTCCGAATTCGGGATCCAACCGACTCGCTGCCGGCGGTTCCTCCTGACTGATTACTGATTACGATGATTACACTGTTCGGAAGGACGCCCCTTGACTTCTATCGGAGTCTGTGTTCTGACCGACAACACAGGTTACTTTGGGGAAAATGGGTGTATATGGAAAATCTTGAACCCTGACTGATTACTGATTACAATGATTACACTGTTCGGAAGGACGCCCCTTGACTTCTATCGGAGTCTGTGTTCTGACTGACAACACAGGTTACTATGGGGAAAATGGGTGTATATGGAAAATCTTGCACCCCATGGTGCCTGCTAGACTGCATGGTTTTACAGGGGGGTCCTCTGGGTACCCCTTTGACCCCAAACCAGAGGACTCAGAATGAAGGGGGGCCTGCTAGTGGCCCCCAAAGTCAGTCTTTGTCTGCCTTTTCGTGTAGGACAGACTGAGTCGGAAAGGCTGTTGGAATCCGACATCGTAATCGGTCAGTCGGAAACACTGTCCACTGAGCAGTATGAATCGGATCTGACTGAATCGGATTCTCTGAATACCGGTCGGAACCGATTCGGAACGACCAAATGGTTCGTCTTCAAACCGCGAGCATGGTATTCAATTCCAACCGGCAGATGGGTACCGACGCTGTCTAGGGGAATCCAACTGTCGGTCGGAGGCTCTCTGACCGACATCAGTATCAATTTTTGCACAGGTACCTCCATATAATTTGGTTACAATGGTAGAAACACCACTGTATAGCTGTAAATGGGTATATTTTCGAAATCATTGCTTGCTCAAAGTCAATGATAATTTTATGGGGATAGTTATTGTTAGTTTTGGAATCTATTTAAGTAAATTCTTCGTTGTATGTTGCACTTTGTTTGGTATAAGTGAAAGACTAAAGGTATGTTTGTATTGTGGTAAGCTCCGTGGACTGTGTAGTTATCTGTGAATTGTGGAAGGCACTATTTGAGCGTCCCATCTATCATCTTAGTAGGTTGTTTTCCGTTGCACATATAATTTTCTGTTTAATTATCACTGGAAGTTTCATATTCAAGGAAAGGTTCATTGGTGTGTGTAAAGGTTAGGTTTGCATGGATATTTAAATCTTGGAATCTTTTTGGAGCAGCAATGGTTTCTGTGGTGCCTTTTATAGTTCTGGATATGACTCTTTTTAGATTTGTAATAAAAAATACTGAAATTCAGTAGTTATAGTTATTTCAAATAAGTATAATATTCGTCCCCGCATGCACAGAGTTGTCATTAATGATGTTAGTACAGTTCTTATCGGTAATTTTCTCATAGCACAAGTGTTGTGATATGAATGGAGATGGTGCGAAGCACGGATGCCGGAATGATGTCAATACAGCGTACTCGCTAAAAGGAATGAAACAATTCTGACCTCATCTTAGGGGTATTTGGACATAATACAGGAAGGCATGATCTAAGAAATTAGAACATATACAGCCATTCATGATACAGATTAACTCATTTGCTGAAACACTGATGGTGAACACCGTGCCAGAATTAAAACTGGTTACAAGGTGATATCTGGCCTTTGAAAGAAAGAGGAAGATAGCACTGGGGAACTCCCTGTACGATGAAAGACGTGTTGGCTGGGCAAAAGCAGTTAAGAAAATATAGAACGCAGAAGGAACCTATGTGCATTATATTGTTTACTTGAACTTGATATGATTTAGTGTGTGCTCAGGGTCTTGGGTATTCCACTCTAAAGATCCTCCAGATCTGTATCCAAGGAGGAAGGGTGATTCCCCCTTCCCTTGGAATACCGCAACATACATTGAGTTGAGTTGAATAGCGAGGGTCATAATTAACCCTGTATATATTAACCCAATTTTGATTATGGCTCTTAAAAAATTTTGAATAAAAAATACTGAAATTCAATAGTTATAGTTATTTCAAATAACGATAACTTGCGTCCCTCGGAAGCACAGAGTTGTCATCAATGATGTCAGTTCAGTTGTTATCAGTAATTTTCTTATGGCCTGAGTGATGTAATATGAATGGTCATAAGGAGTGCATGGGATGAAGGAGCGTGTTATAGCTACTTTAGGGCAAGAGATACAGTTACGTCAAGCTATTATTATTGTATTATGTTGCCACCAGACTTTTGCAAATGGAAATTTACATGATTTAGAGATGTACTTCAACATGTTTGAATGTTCCATTAATGCTCATAACTACTATTACCACTTGACCTCCAGTACTGTTTGGAAGTGATACGTTTGTATGGATTTTTTACTATAACAGTGTTTTTTAGTGCTTGATACCAATAAATTCCCTTTGGTTTGTGAACTGATTTTGTATTAGCTATTATCTACTGCACTATGTATCACATTTACTAATGTTTTGCACGGGAGCTTGCACAACACAGGATCAATGTACTTCCATTGTAAGAGCCAACATATGCAATGCTAAACTACATTGCGCCGTACCAACGCAACCTTTAGTAACAGGGGACCTGTGTTTAGTTATTCACAAATGTCACCTTGTCGGATGGGGCCTTCATATATATTTTTTTTAATTATACATTTACTTTACTATGTGTCCTGCAGAACACGAGAAGTCAGCCACAGCTCTCTTGATATTCCTAATATATACTTTAGCCTGTATCTCAGAGGCAAGATCTCATGAAGGGCTTCCCTGGAGGTGAGGATTTCTGAAGAACTAACAAGAAGTAAAACATCCAAGTGAAGGGTTGTATTCACCTTGGCCACTTCTCGGTGCATGCTCTTTTGACCTCTGTGCATTTGTGTCTTTTTCAGACCATGCTGTCCACTGAAGTTGTTATTTCTTCCTTGAGTGCCAGTTTTAACACGCAAGTCCCACGGCATTACTGCTTACTGCCATACGCTTGAATAGAAGAGCAGAAAAGACAAATAGGAATATACCATGAGATCACCATGTGTCATGCAACAGAAGCTGATCTCCTTTGTGGCGCCCCCGGGCTCCATGGAATGGTTAACGAGGTTGACATTTCCTGTATACTTCCTCTTTGGAGCCTACACCGACTTGACAGACTTTGACTTCTAGGCTCTTTGATGCCTGTCCTTTCACCCTTGCGTTCCATGGCGTGCTTTCCTATTCCAGCAATTGCTTTTATATCTAATCACATGAAATCATTTTTTAGACTTGAGTTTCCATCTTTGACCTTTTTCACTGCCTGCAAAAACCTATTACATTTCATTGTACATGTTGTTCTGTAAAATGCATTCAAACATGTGAACCGTATTTTATTTGCTTGCTTGCCTTCCACTTTTCAGAGTTTTGAATGATGTTTTTATTTTTTCCTTACCAGCGGCTAGTAGGATTTGGAAAGACTCTACTGATATTTATTTTTGTTGCTAGTATGTGTTGTGGAAAAAAGAGCATTGTCACTGCTATTTATGTTGAACGAGTCTGGGCTATATATAATATTCGTAAATATTTATGAAGTGGATCAAACCAAAAGGTAGGACATCTCTTCAGGTCACTGTCCCATTCAAAACAGACATTTAACAGTGCAGGGTCAAGAATAGTACACTGATGTTCTCTTAGCACTACCGTTTAAAAAGAGAGACATCAAGGGCCAGATGTACGACCCGCCAATTAGCGAGTCGCAAATTGCATCGCATTTGCGACTCGCAATTTGCGACTCGCTAATTGGAATGCACAACAGTGTCTCACACACTGTTTGTGATTCCTAATGGGGTTGAAAATTGCATGCCTCATTAATATTAATGAGGCAGGCGCAATTCGCAACCCCTGTATGCATTGCTAGCATTCACAGGGATGGTGGCCTGCTGGGGTCAGCAGACCACCATATCTGTGACTGCTTTTTTAATAAAGCAGTTTTTTGTTTTTTTAAATGCAGCCCGTTTTCATTAAAGGAAAACGGGATGCATTTGAAAAGAAAAATGAAACTTTTCAGTTTCATTTTTTTAAGGGCAGGCAGTGGTCTCTGGGACCACTGCCTGCTCTTAAAAAATATTTTCCCACATACTTGAAGTAGGTGGTAAACTGCGAGTGTTTCGCGGCTAATAGCGAGAGTCGCAAATGCTACTTTGCAAGTCAGTGACTCGCAAAATAGCATTTGCACATGCTATTACCCTTTTTTGTGGCCGCAAACGGGAAGGTCTCCCGTTTGCAGTCGCAAAAAACAGACTTACATCTGGCCCTAATTCTCTAAATATTTAAGGGCCAGATGTATCAAAGGGATTTACCCATTCTGTGTATATGGGAAAATGTGTTCGTACATATGGCCCTAAGTGTCTGAAGTCACAATCACCCAGCTATCCAAAAGCAGCTTGTTTAAGAGTTTGATCAGTACATTTTCCACCTGTCATGCTGGTGAGCTTGCAACATGACAGTGACTTAAAAGTGTCATATTTACAACTGTCTCTCAGGGCAGAGGAATTTAGTTTTGTTTGTGTTTCTTTTTTTGCATCTTTATATAATGCAAGCTTGGCCTTAGGGCCTTAGGGCGTTTTACAACAGAACCAGTTGCTTGTTTCCTTTTTAATGCATGGGGAGATTAGTTGATCTACCCTGAATCACAGGATGTTGACCTAGGACCTGAATTTGAGCCTAGATCCCTAATTGTAAAAACCAGCCACTAGGCCACATCTCCTCCATTTTTTGTGTGGGAAATCTCAGTAATCTTGTTGGGCAGCCAGAGATGGAGGCCATAAGAGGTATCAGCACCCTAGCAGGACAAATCAGAACGAATGCAGCACATGCGGGGAATACAATCGGAATCCTCAAAACAAGGTTCAGATGCCGCATAAAACAGGAGGGACACTACTAAATCTCTAAAAAAAGGGCTGTGAAATCAGAGGTACTAGAATACGTTTGCAGGTAGGGTCAGAGGAGCACCACTCAGAAAATCCCTGAGCCCCATCTCCATTGACAAGGTAAAATAAGAGTTACAGAGATAAGGGATCATAGAACTACTCCATTAGTGATTACCAGGACACAACAAACATGAAATAAAGCCTTGAAAAGTGATGACATCTTTTCTTTTCACAGCACAAATGTTATAAGATGTTATTCTTAACATCAATAGTATAGCTATCTTCTTGGCCAATCACTCAGCAATGGTGTTCTGAGACCTTTGTATTTTATTGCACTGTGCTTGCATTAATTTTGTAATACTTGTTTTTTATATACCCGACAGGGTTCCAAATGCCTTAACTGATGGGTAACCTGCTGCTTCATGGGTGAGATCTGTTTGGGAATATGACCTATGTGGAAGAATTTTGGTGTCATGCCTGAGAGATCACAACGGCGCTCCTATCATGTTGTGTGCTACTGGAACTTAGCATGTAATGGGTTGAAGCATGCGTGCACTTACCATTAATTTATAGACGCGTCACCAGTGCATCCTTGATATACGTCCATGCAGAAAAACAAAAACAACTAACTAGCAGGCCTGCACAGGAGCCACTTTAGGGACTATCCAGATGACCTGAGGAGTGACATGAGGAGTGGCCTACAGGAGAGCAGTGGTACAGCAACCAGCATAAAGGTTTATGGGATCCAGCAGGAACTGCAAGAGAGGGGCCCAGGGACATGCACTGGATGAGGAAATCATCTTTAGAGTTTAGCCATGCTCTGGTTTCTGGCAGCCATCCTCTCAATGTCACAATCGGGTGTGTAGGCCCACCATTAAAGAATCTTGAAAAATAAGTCATATGGCAAGTCACAAATCAAGGTGGCAATGGCCCAATGCCCACCTCATACACACATACAGCATTCACCTCTTTGCCATTGAGAATTAGCAGTGCCAGTCAGACTTTAGACTTTGCTTGTTAGGGTCCATCCAGCACTAGTAGGGAAACAGCCCATAGTATTCAATAATAGGCATCCAAAATAAATGTGACAATACATGTGACATAGAGTCTGCATAAGAATGACAGAACATACGCACTGATCACAGGCAACTATAAAGAAAGCCCTATAAGGTCCAACAAGGAGTGACAGAAAAGCAGACAAGCACGCACTAGTTAAAGGCCATGAGGATAAACGAGGATTAAAAACATATCTATGGTCCAGTAAAGGAGCAACAGAAGCACAGTCAATGACAAGCACTGTTTATAGGCATTCAGCTAAAGGTCCTGTAGAATATACCTAAGAGCAATAGAGAAGCAACCCAGCCAGCAAGCACTTTCCTACAAGTAACTAATGTAAGAGACCTAAGGAGTCAATTCAGTGAACTAGTGGCAGCGACATAGTGGGTATCTGACGCTTATTGAATAATAATTTGCCTAATAGAGTAATGTTGTGGAAGGAAAATATTTATTCGGTTAGATAAATTGACAGCGGAGACGTTTTTAGATGTGGGTGATAGTAGGAGGATGGTCAGGAAGCAGGGGCACAACAAGATGAGAAGGTGAGTTTTTAAGAAAACTTTGTTGAACATTTATGCTTGTCTCGTTTCTCTCTGAAGGCCTCCTCAATCCCCACCCTATAAGCTAAAACCCTTGTCATGGAGGTAAAAGCATCAATTAACTGGTCTACTGTAAATGTTACCTGCACAAGAGTCATTTGTTTGATGCAAATTGAGCACACTATCTCCACCTATAGGTATGTGATCCACAACATGGAGGTTGAGGTTGTGAGTTGATCCACAGGCTCAAACCCTCTTCCAGAGACTGGATTGCCTCTTTAATTGATACTGAAGCCTGGCTAATCTTGTTCATGCTTTCATTTACACCTGTACACATGATGTGGATTTTGTCTCTGTCACATATTCTCCTGCCAAACATTTCAATGACTTAATTTTTTCGTTTCTGCAACTTAACCTGCATTCTTTTGACTCCTACATGCCTTAGATCAGGGGTCTCTAATGGGTAGTTTGGGAGCTACTGGTATTTTGCCAGTAACATGGAAGTAGGTCCCTGAAGGGCAGCCCAAAGCAGTGCATAATTTAGAGGGCCAACTGTATTGTGTCCCTATTTGGTATGTTTGTGCATCATCTATACTAAAGGTACAGTAGTGACTGCCAAGATATGACCATCACAAGCACTTGCATCATTCAGTGGAGAGAAGCCATCCAGAAATACCACAGTATCTTGGTCCTTATCGTTGCTATCAGGCATATGGGAGATGTACTCTGGATGAGATAAATGACAGAATTAAGTTAGCATTCAGAGATTGTGAGAAAGTGATCCTTTTTGCCCTGATCACTCCCATTTTTGACTGATGCTGGTGGTTACTGACTCTGGTTGTACCTTGGGCCCTGGTAACTAGCCCCAGTGCCAGTTCTCTGTGTGAAAGGTATATGGTAATTATGTGTAATTACAATTGGTATGAGAATTTACCTATAAGCCCCTAGTATATGGTAGTTCATACATATTTTTAGGTCCAGCAAATTTAACGCACTAAAGTGTGCAATGCTGTGTTGCCTGCTGTCATTTTTAAAAGTCAGCCCTGCTTTGCAGGCTGCCTCTAAAGTAGAAATATATGTTAGAATAAATCCAACAGCTTGCCAAGGTTAGATTTAGTATAACTATGAAAGAAAAAAGGTTATAGGACTTGCTTTTCTGATGTTCCTAAATACAGCTCTAGAATAGCCTCTCCTGATTGGCCAGTCTTTGACAGGCTGAGCCAAACTGCTCTGATGAGGGGGGGAAATTTGGCCTGGAAGGAAACAAAGAGGCATCTGATGGGTGGAGATCTGCAAGCTGCAGAGCAAAAGGCAGGAAGGGGGATTGGCCGTCAAAGATACTTAGGATAGATACTTAGGCCCATCCCCACTTCCTGCACCCCCAGCTAGATGGGAGCCCCTGTAATTGAATTAGCAAAGGGGCTGGAAGGAGAGTGTTAGAGAAATCTAGCCACACTTGTAGGTTGTATTATCCAGACCATAAACTCCAGGAGAGATTTTCTCCATTTTGAATTTTGACAAACAATGCTTTCTGGGACAAAAGTATGCCACACTTAGGAGGAAGCTGTCATATCTGAGGGTGCCACCCTGTACCCTATTGGTCAGGGGTGCCCCCATGCTTGTCACCCCAGAAGAATATATAAATATGGCCAGCAACTCAGATCCCTGCCTTAAGAAACAAGAAGAAGAATGACTGTCCTGTGGAAGCCTTGGCCTGCCCCAAGGGGATTGCACGCTTAATGGCTGCACCTGCTGCACATTTTGGAACTACATCAAAATAAGATCTTTGTCTTGCAATGACGGAGTGGACTCCCTGAAAACAACAGGTTAAAGAGCTCCACTTGCATCATGTCCACCAAGAAAAAGCCAGCTGACCACCATCAGCTGGACTTTAAAGGATTTGGACAGGTGCATTGTGGGAACGGTAGTCCCAACTCTCTAAGGAGCAACTCAGAGCTTCTGGAACCTTGGCTGGTGTTGTGGACCCTTCAAGACCCAAAAAGGACTTTCTGGAGGTACCTCCAGAAGTTTGAGATGATTTGGAGCATTTTGACTAAAAACCTTCATAAGTTGGCTGACCCGTCCTCGAAAGTCAAGTCGGCAATGTGGAACTACAAACCGTCCAGAAATTCAGGTCGACCCGACTAAAGCTCCAGGGCTCTTCATCATTGATGAGACTTCCATGATTAGACCAAGGCATCCCATTGAAACAAGCTGCCATTTTCAAACTTAAACTCTGCCTGCCAAGGAGAACCGCTCGACGTCGAGAGAAAAAGCTAAAAAAAATTAACTGCGTCAGAAGGTAAAACCTTGACTGGGCATTACCCCTCATTGTATCTGACTTGTGCTCCTTCACGGTCGGCATGAAACTTTGACTTTGTCCCAGTCTAGTCCATGTCCCAAGTTTGCACTTTTGTTTTTTAAACACTAGAAAACATTTAATATTTCAAAATTCCTATCACCTATTTACAATTTTTATTGAGTGTTGTGTCTTACTTATTTAATGTATCTGCTTGCAGCCAGCTACCACGGGTTGAGCAAGAGAATAATTTATTGAGACCCTGACTGGGCCTTTTATTGTGATGGTGGCCTTACTACTATTGGTAGGTACCTAACTACACCTACTAATAAACCAGTTTCCAACAGAGATTTTCAAACTTAAACTCTGCCTGCCAAGGAGAACCGCCCGACGTCGAGAGAAAAAGCTAAAAAAAATTAACTGCGTCAGAAGGTAAAACCTTGACTGGGCATTACCCCTCATTGTATCTGACTTGTGCTCCTTCACAGTCGGCATGAAACTTTGACTTTGTCCCAGTCTAGTCCATGGCCCAAGTTTGCACTTTTGTTTTTTAAACACTAGAAAACATTTAATATTTCAAAATTCCTATCACCTATTTACAATTTTTATTGAGTGTTGTGTCTTACTTATTTAATGTATCTGCTTGCAGCCAGCTACCACGGGTTGAGCAAGAGAATAATTTAATGAGACCCTGACTGGGCCTTTTATTGTGATGGTGGCCTTACTACTATTGGTAGGTACCTAACTACACCTACTAATAAACCACTTTCCAACAGAGATTGCATATTTTCTAGGAAGTACATTGGTTCATTTGTATACAGTAGAATTAATTCCACGCTTCTTCCTGACACCTTTGACATGTTCTATCAGCTCTCAAAACTGCAACACTCTCAACAGCTGCCAAGACTGCATGGCTACCAAGGTGCTGCTGTATGGAAGTACCGTGTATGTTTGTGCATGCACCAGATTGCAGGATAGTTTATATTCCTGTGGCACGTCTGTAGTGATATGGTACTGCACACTGAGGCCCTCATAATGATGTTGGGCGGACCACCACCAACAAGTCATCGGTGTCGGTCTGCCCCACATCAAGGCCATCAGTCCAACTGCCAGATTACAATACCGCGATACCAAAGGGGATGATGGACAGAGCGTTTGAGCAAATCAAACACCCACCCCCAGTCAACTGATCTGGGTTTAATCCATCATCATCCTTTAGCACACTCCCCACCCCAGTTCAGACATGGCCATATGCAAATCAGTCTGACCCTATGCTTCATGGGAACAGTCCAGCCCGAACTGCCATGCCATGTCTTCCCTGGACCGGAAACAAGCATCCTGGGACCAGTTTCGGGTTCATAACCCTCATCAGCCAGGCTATCTTGAATCCAGTGGCAAAGTGAGCAAGGGACCCACGTCTGGGCATACCCTGCCAACTTAGGGCGAACAAAGCAATACCATTTGCATTTGTCACCCCAAGTGGGACGGGTATGCTCAGACGTGAGTCCCGTGCTCTCCATGCCACTGGAATCAAACTATCCTGGCTGAAGAGGGGTGAAACCCCGAAACTGGTCCTAGGATGCTTGTTTCCAGTCCAGGGAGGACCTGGCTTGGCAGTTCGGGCGGGACTGTTCCCATGAGGCACAGGGTCAAGACTAATTTGCATATGGCTGGGTTCAAACTGGAATGGCATGGTGAGCAAAAAAACTATGGATTTAGGCCCAGATCTCTGTACTGGGGTGAATGTATGACATTGTTCTGCATTCTGTCCATCAATTGTTGTTTTTGCATTTGTCACCCCGAGTGGGACGGGTATGCTCTGACGTGAGTCCCTTGCTCTCCATGCCACTGGAATCAAGCTATCCTGGCTGAAGAGGGGTGAAACCCCGAAACCAGTCCTAGGATGCTTGTTTCCAGTCCAGGGAGGACCTGGCTTGGCAGTTCGGGCTGGACTGTTCCCATGAGGCACAGGGTCAAGACTGATTTGCCTATGGCTGGGTTCAAACTGGAATGGCGAGCGAAAAAACGATGGATTTAGGCCAAGATCTCTGTACTGGGGTGAATGTATAACATTGTTCTGCATTCTGTCCATCAATTGTTGATTTGGGATTACAATACCAGCAGTTGGAGTGCAGAGGTTGGGGGAAAGACTGGCGCCGCCGAAAGGTTCAAGGAGCCTGTCGGGGCGTTGTTCATAATCCTATCCCCACAATGGAGGCGGTGCCTGCACAGACAAGGCAGTTTGACCGCCATAAAAAGCCAGACAGAAACAGAATTTGGAGACCCCAAGCAGGGCCTCCATCCCCATGGGCCACTGCTGAGTGAATGGGGGGCACATGTGTTTGTCCCCCACACATCATTGCACTGTGTGCCAGGCACCACATGGTACCTGGCACACGGTGCATGGATGGGCACAAAGTGCTTTTTTGTGATGCGGCTTGTGCTGTGGTCCATTTTCCTGGTCAGCAGCACAGGAAGCAGTACAAAACAGCACTTTTCAACTGCCGTGCTGACGATCATATTGGAATGGGACCCCTATCGTAATTAGGGCCTCAATGTGAAAACCACATCATAACTGTGTCACCGAAAGCGGTATATTTTACTCTAAGTGACAAAGGGGCGAGATTACCTGTGGATGGCCACATACTGGATACTACACTGTCATGCGTTTGTGAGAAACATCCTTCAGGGTCCCCAGTGCGAAAGTACATTCAGTAAGCTCTTCGGCCGATGTGCATCAGAAGGGACACACTAAGGGTCTTATTATGAATTTGGCAGTGCGGGACCGCTCCACTCCTGCACTGCCAAACCCATGTGAGCACCACCAACCAGATTATGATGCTTTTTGTCACTGGTGGGTGGTTCTTTGGTGGTGCCTTTAAAAAAGGCAATGCAATGGGAACACCAAAGCAAGTTCCGGCAGAGGATGGACTGTTAAGTCCATGCCCTGCAAGAACTGGAGGTACATGCACACAAGGGGGCACGCCATGTGCACCCCTGCATGTGTCCCCAGGCCCAGGGGCATGGGGGGCCCTGTAGAGCCTCCTTTGTTTCCTCAGCGCCAAACCTTTCACGACAGGCTTACCGCCATGAAAAATGAGGTCAGGAGGAAACTTGTAATATGCTTGGCAGAGCCGCTGTGGCCCACCACGCATATTGCAGCCTCAAGACCACTACAAGACCACCAGGGATCACGGATTCCTGGCGGCAGCAGCGGCTCATGGTAATCGGACCACCAGTGAGGTAGTAGCCTCACCTCCACCGTGAGTATGGCGGTCCATCAGACCACCAAACTTACAATAAGGCCCTAAGTCCTCCTTTAATCCATGTAGTGGTTGCCCAGCCAGTATCTTCTTTGCCTAGATCCATGCTGCATAAAACAAAATTCTAAGGGGCATATCAGCAAGGGCCGCGATAATTATCGCTAAGCGCACTTAGCACTAGGATAATTATCACCGGCTATCATGGAATTTTATCGCTGAGATAGCGTGCTATCAGCAACGCTTATCTCAAAAGCGATAAAATTCCTTGCGCTAACAGCCAAAAGTGAGATTATCGCTGGAAATCCAGCGATAATCTCACACATTTTGGCATTAGTTTGCTGAAAAGGCAGGGCATACTTAGCCATTATATCCACCTTACATTGGATATAATGGCTAAAAGTCAGGGTGAAAGCAGGCGTAAGGAAAGTAGCGTTCACTGTGGTTAGCGCTACTTTTCTTATCGTTATGCCTGTTAGCGATTCCCTTGATAATTGGAGAAATGTTGGTTAGCGACATTTCTCCAGTTATTTTGGGATGGAACGCCCACTTTGCATCTCATTAGAGATGCAAAGGTGGGTGTTATGGGAAAGGGATCTAAAGCAAGGAATCACGCGTTAGCGTGACCTTGCTGATTAAGCAATAAAATTATTGCAGCTTTTCGTCTGAAAACGGACACTAAAGCGGCGATAATTTTTTATCGCCAGCTTGCTGATATGCCCCTAAGCACTTCCACAATACATTCTAAGGTGATACAGTGGCAAAGGAGTTACTGTGCATCTGTATTTGTATTCGATGCTGAAATATATGGATGTATTTTATCTACTGTGGGTGGAAATGTGAAGAACAGTATTTTTGCTCTCCATTCACAATACAGAGGTATTGCTGGAACTTTGACGTTGGTGTATTCTATATTTCCGGTTATTCATTGTATTTACACCTTGAAGCGATCTGGGTGTGTTTGACAGATGGTCCTTGTGAGTTACAGTTAGATCTGAGTTTCCATGTCAAAAGCATTTTTTCGCCTCTAACTTTGGTGCTGTTTGACGAATGGTCACAAAACTTCCATCTACCTAAGCTCCCCCCTACAAGGTTTTGGGGTGATATGAGAAAAAGGGGGGAGTTCAAATATCCATTTTCCCCATTCATTTTTAATAGCAAAATTGAACATTAATACAGCAAAAAAAGGAATTACACCAAATTTGCCAGAATGCTAGATCTTGATCCAGAAAGCGTGCTTTTTGTGAAATTGGGTAAATCCATTCAGTAATTTTTCAAACATTAAGGTTCAAAAACGTTGTATATTTCACACCACGAATGATCCACGGAGCTGACAGAGCTTAAGATAAGATATGATTGGCTGCTTTACATCAAAGAAAATGTGGCAACAGCCCTTTTAGGACTTTGACTCAAGTCGGATGTCTTGAAAATAAGGTAAACAAAACAAATGGTGGTTGAGTAGGAATTCATAGACTCCCTAGGCCTTGGGCATAGGGGCCAAAAAAAACAACCTTTACTACAAATTCACAGTGGATCTGAAAATTCGCAGAATTATTTTTAGACCCCCACCTCCTGGGGTGGGTCATGGCCCAGGGGATGGTAGAATCAGTTTATTAGGATAATACCTTTCCCCAAGCCTCTGCGAGACTATCCCCCAGGGACATTTCAAAATATGTGGGGCAGGCCCCAATCCAGAAACTTGATGAAGCTGCGGGCTGTTTTAAAATAAAGTGAGAGGGGTGCATGCCCCCCCAACCTCAAAGAGGCTCCAGGGAACCATTACCTGTGGGTATTTTCAAATATTGGGGAGAAGGCACGTGGCCCTGGGGACCCAATCCACCAGGCCCATTACTCTGAAGTGTCCGGGGACTCTATTCCATGGGACTCTATAAATTCCTGCCTAGGAGAGTATGGACATACAATGCCTCCACTCACCCAGGCAGGGAACAGAAATGTTATTCCACCCAGAGGGAGCAGTTAACAAATGCTGCTCCCACCCAGGCAGCAGCGGAGCAATGGTGCCGGATCCTGCCTTCACCCAGTATGGTACTGGCTGGGGAGCCAGCAGGACCTGCAAGCCTTACGATTTCTGCAGCAGCCCCTGTCAAAGGCACCATTGTTGGTGCCCTGGGTGGGCACCAGGGCATTCACCAAAATATTTAAAATGGCTGGCTCCCGTGAGGGGAGCTGGCAGGGGTTAAAAATGAATAGTTAAAATTGGATAAAAGATGAATAATAGATGAGTGGCAAGAGCCCCTGAATTATTATTTACTGCTCAGGCATGGAGTGCTCTATAATGCCCTACGAGGGCATTTTATTTATATATTTTTTGTCCTGGTTATGTCCCTAAAAGGGGCAGGGACACCACCAAGTAATTTTGTTTTTAATATTGTGGGGGAGCTGTAGGACGCTCAACAGCCCCCCAAAACAATAATAACAACTTGCATGTCTCTTGGGTCATTGAATCCATAACCACAGGAAAGCTTACCATATTTTTGAAAGTATTCCTAGTTGGAGCTCTATGCTGGGCTGACATTTTTTTTAAAGAAAGACTTAAAGACATAATGATTTCTTTTTTTAAGTACAACTTTATTAAATGCTGTTTAAGACAATCACTTTAACTAAACATTGCATTGTGTAAATTACAGAAATATACATTTGATTATAGTCACTGGTGATCTTTTGATATACATGCTTTATATATATGTTGATTTGCTGACCCTTTGATAAAGCCAATAGGCCCACTTTTTGTATTTTGGTGCGGTGCCCTTTTGACAAAGTCAGTAAGTCTGCCTTACCTAAAAATGCACCCTTTATATTGTAACATCACATAGTTGGGGATAGAGAGCTCACAGAGGTTTGGAGCAGGGCCTGGTTGTAGGACAGGCCCTGCTCCAAACCTCACACTGTGCACCACAATCAAGATCTTACTTTACATTTACAAAATATAGAAATTCACTGAACAAAATAATGGTTACATTGATGTTAATGTTAGGTAAAAATGTCAGAAAAACATACTCTTTTCAATGAATAAAACCACTGAAATTCATCAGATATAGGATCTCAAGGACCTATGACATATGCACTAACGTAACTATAACTTGTGTCCTTGCCGTGCACTTCTTATGGACTCACATACAATATCACTCATGACATGTTCTGTGACATCATTGCTAAAATCACTGAAATACTTTAAATTACATAATTAATTATAATACTGTGCATGGTGGAGGTACGAGTTATAGTTACTTTAGGACATGAGTTATAGTTACTAGTTATAATTAGTGAATTTGAGTGGTTTTGTTTGTTTAAAACAGTGTTTTAACTGACATGTTGACCTTATTATATTGTCCATTTAATCTTTGCTTTTTTCAGTGAATGCATATATATATTGTCCATGAGGGGTGGAATGCCGAAGACGGGCAAGCCAGCTGGCGGCAAATTGTCCCAAAAATTCAAACAAAGTAGACTCTCACTCAGGTCAACGTGGTAAAGATTTACTCCCAACAAGATGTGTTTCGGCCAAAGAAGTGGTCTTGATCACATGCACAGATTGAGATACTCACACGGTGTATATACAGAAACATGAAAATAAATGAAAGACTACAGAAACAAAGTGGTTTGCTAAAATAACATGGGTGCCATCATAGAATGAGCAAAAGGTCACAAAAAGCATGTGTTGCTGTCTGCAACAAATTATGCTTCCATATGCAGTTCCTGAGTGTGAGGTAATTGCTTTATGTTCAGATTTCTTTGCTGCACCTGCTCTGCCAGCTTTACTGTCCACCCTTGCTTCTTTTTGGAGCATTAGGTAGTAAATGTATATATACATAAATATATATACATACTTAAATTAAATACACACAAACATACATATATACACATATATGTGTGTTTGTGTGTGTGTTTAAGTGTGTTTATGTATATGTTTATGTATATTTACTAGCAGACAGCGGTGCAGCAGGCATAGAGAACTGGATGTACTGTCCTGAGGTCAGAACAGGCTGGGCTGACGGCAGGAACGGCGAGTGACTGATATAAGGCTTCAAGGTCCAAAGGGATGTTTGGAGTGGAACTGCTGGAGAGTAAGCCAGCCAGCCAGCCACCTGCCAGTTGGAGCATATGAGGAGGAGGAGGACGCCGCATTTGCTTCGCTGCACCGCTGCCTCCTGTGATTGCTGCAAGGCCCCTGCAATGCTGCGACACTGAACCACGCTGAACTGCGGCCCCCCTCAGCCCCCTGCCTCGGAGTAAGTTGTGAGGAGCGGCAGCAGAGCGGTTGGTAGTCGGAGCGCTGCGGCGTTCCCGCAGATTGCAGCCTGCAGTGTCTGCCTCTCCCCTGCGGGGCCTGCCTATGCAAGGGGGTTTACACAGGAGCCGAGCTGAGGAGCTGAGGAGCCACGGAGACGGCGAGCAGCGGAGCCCTGGAGTTACAGCAGCTGTGAAAGTGGCTGCAAAAGAGAGCGGCAAGAAGGTGCAAGAAGGTCTATGAGGGGAGAGCTGCAGTCAAGTTGACAAGCTGTGCTGTGCTGTGACAGGAGGGAGGGGCACCAAAGTAGGTGATAGTAACTGACCACATTAAAGAGGCCCTTTAGGCTGGCGCTCGCTAGTCGACGGTCCCTCAGCCCCACAGCCTCCTCAGATCAGACTGGGACAGAGTGCACGTCACTGTGCTTTGAGAAGAGGTTAAAGAGGGCACCGAGCCAACGCAACAGTCAGTTACACAGTGGTTAGCAGCGCAGCAAGGGCAGGGAGTATATTAAATCAGCCAGCAGTGACCTCTCAAGACATATTTTCTGCCTTTTTGAGGACAGTTGACTTTAATCAGGCGCTCAATTGTCGACTCAAGCAGCAAGTAGCAAGCAAACATTTACGGACCTCGGACAAAAAGACTCGGCAGGGTCAACAGAAAAAGTTTGGGAGTGCGAAAGCGCGGCTGCGGTTAGTAGTGGCTGCTGAGTGAGTGCCCAGGGGAGTCCGGGGAAGTGGTCCAACTACGTTGGGTTTGGCTTGCGGCTCCCCAGTGTGCCCTGCTCTCTGCTTTCCCCTCCTATCCACCTTGGTGCAAGAGATTACAGACACGTGCAACAAACCATAGTAAGAACCTGCAGCGCAAAATGGCGTACAAAAAACTAAGACCACAAACAATATTCATGAAAAGAGTGGGAACAGAACAAGCATTACGAAGGAGTGCCGGAAAGACGGCCCGACTAGGAGACTCAGTCGTAAATCCAGGAATAGCCAAATATTTTTCCAAACAAAGCACTAAGGAACAAGGAAAAAAACAAAGTGAGCAACAAAAAACGCTGATAGAAGAAGATGAAAGGAAAGTAGTGGATTCTAAAAACCTCACTCAAAATCAAAAGGGAATTGAAGAGGATATAATCAGTAATTCCAGAATCTCGGAAGAAGTAATTAATGACTCCACAAACTTGGAAATAGTAAATTCAGAAGATCAGCAATCACAGCAAACTCTAGAATTTGATGTCACCTGTCCAGACATAAATATCAAGGACTTGGTTTTCTGCCTGGAAGCACCAAAGGAACCACTAATAATCCAGAACAGTACCCCACAAAAAAAGAACATTCGACCCAGAAGGGTCCCTTGCGCATTCACCAGACTTTTCACTTTTAAAGACCATGGAATCCTCAAATGAACATATGCCGGTGTCTAAAGCCTTATTTACACTCCAGAGAGTCATGGAATCAGTTCTCACACATCTTGGGAACATTTTGGAAAACTCTGACCATATGCTGGACACCCAATTAGGAAAGTTAAATTATTTAGTAGAAAAAAGGAGGAAACAACAACTTTAAACACAATCACAAGCAGCAAAAGGTGAGGATTCAAATGTGGAAAAGCTCCTGAAATCAAAAGTCATTCTATCGACAGATGAACTTCCCCCGCCCATGAAAGAAACAGCGACTCAAATGGGACAGAGTAGGCAAAAAAGTAAATCAGGGCAAACAGGAGTTTAATCAAATCTATTCCCTTAGAAAACTCTTCAAAGAAACTAACAAGGTGGATACTCATCAGCCGGTCATTGCATATTATCCATCTTTACCCAACAAAAAACAAAAACTCAGCTAAAACCAATCATTACTCCCGAGACCAAACTCAAAGCAAAAGAAATCCTGTCTTTAGTCTCCCTTGGCCCTGAAATTTCTAAAAAATAAAGGAGAAGTAAAAAGATCAGTCGGAAAAGGGCAAAACAAAAGGCAAGAAGAAGCATTGCGAAACAGAAGGCCCAGAAGATAAGGTTTTCGAATATCTTACCATCTGAATTCAAGCCCTCAGAATTAGAAGGACAAAAAACAGAACAAAACCTGGCAGAAAAGGCACAGAACGCTTTAATTAATAAACAAAGGGTTAACTCCAACCAACTCAACCCGTTGGTCCCAAGTTTCTCAACGATAGTGTCCGGAACTGAGTTGGTGCCACAAAAGGGCATCCACCTAAGAAACCTACCTAAGGGAAGACGCTTGCAAAAGACTCTATCATGCCGTCTGGAAATCACAGATTTATTCCCCTCGGGCGATGTCCCTCTTAATCGAGAGCAAATAGCAAACTTACTACAGAAGATACAATCGTTACAGTCACTATCAAGGAACAAAATAAAATTAGTAGTATTCCCAGAAAGATTAAAAACCACAACAGCTGTTGTAGAATTCTGGTCTCCAGTGATTCCCTGGTATAATATTAAAAGAATGCAAGATTCTACATAAAGCATAAAGACGGATTTGACCTGGTACCAGTAACAATTCCGAAAAACCTTGAGGAAATCAAACAAACTGAAAATCAGCATCTGTTCCAAAGGCAAAGTGGTACAAACTTTAAAGAAAATATATCCGTTTCGATTACGAATGGAGAAAGGAGAAGCTGGAACAAAAACACTCAAAAGAAGGAAACTACCTATAATGAAAACACATGGTCATGGATTGCAGAGACCATAAACAGTAACAAAATGGATCAGGAAAAGGTGACTTTAATGCAAAAATCTCTAATGATTTACTTGAAAAATGGGCTAACAGTGAACAAGAAAAAGCCTTGACAATCCCAATTCCACAATTTCCTACAGGAAGTAAAGCTGATCAAAGAGGGAAAATTCTATTATCCTCATTATCTATGCTGAACGGGGTAATATTAAATGGCAATATAGAAGGAGATATCCCGGTATCCTCACAAGAAAAGGTAATCATAAATCTTCAATCCTTGATTACATGATATGTAGCCTGGATTTGTTAGGTTCAACCTCACATTAAAATCTCAAATTTGTGTTAGGAAGCAATCACACAATATTATATCTAACAATAGAGTTGAAACAAAACCATCATCTCCAGGGCACATAATGTATTCATAAAGTACATTATTGGTGAACCAGCTCCAAGGGCGGCTGCTATGGAACTCGAGAACTCTCAATAAAATTATTACTGAAATTGAGATGGCACAACCTTTACAGACTATTCATTCAACTAATCCTATAATAAACGTTGAAGCAGTCACCAAAAATGTGGCACAATCTTTACAAGAGCACCTGAAACAATGAAGGCCAAGATCGGGAAAAAATAAAAGCCGAAACCAAGACTCAAGTGCAATTGAATTAAACAAACTAATAAGGGCACAATTCCTGCAATTCTCTGAAATAAAACAACAAGAAATTAACATCTTAAAAAACCGCTGTAGGAGGGCTAAGGAAAAAAAATCGTAAAGAGATACAGGACAAATAATGGGTGGATATACAGATAGCTGCAAACAAAATAATACACGCTCCTATTGTAACATAATTGCCATAGAAACAGGCACAAAAAAAATCATTACAAGCTATCCCAGTCCCCCAATAGAATGGGAAAGGTACTTATACAAACTAAATAAGAGGCCGCAAAGTTTGACTCCAATAACAAGCAAGATCGGTGAAAAATATTTAGAAAACGGAGCTTCATAAGAAGGGCTCCAGGTTGCTCCCCTCCTACTACAGGCAGATAGCTCTCCTGGATGCAACAGGGAAAATGTTTGCGGCAACCGTCTTAGAACACCTGAAAGAATGGGCATTTACAACTGGTTCTATTCCCCTATACCAAGCCGGGTTTAGACCAAAACATTCTGTTACAGACAACATTGCAGTGCGCAAACAATAATTGACAAATACGTCACCTTGAAGTCGCAGGTCATGTACGCTGTCTTTGTCGACTTCACGACGGCTTCCGATAGAGTGGACAGAGCAATGCTCTGGAGAAAATTTTAAAAAATGGCCATTCAGGAAAATCTCCTTTATCTGATAACATTACTATATTCAGGCACATGGTGTCAAGTTCAAATGGGGAGGGAGAAAGGTCTTATTAGCCCAATTGCTACACCTAATGGCCTTCGGCAAGGGTGCCTTTAAGACCCAATAATGTTCTCTTTATATCTAATTGACCTGCCGGAAAGCTTCAAACAGGTTAGCAACTTTCCACCGAAAATCGCCTCTCGTAAAATTCACATCATGATGTACCAGGACGACGTATTCATCTTAGATCTAACTCCATTTGGTCTACAAAGGAACTTGCAAGCACTTACTAAATACACTGAAGAAAATTACCTAATACCGAATACCTCTATAACAAAGATTGTCCTGTTTTCAGGAAGGAAACAATACATTAAATACAACTGGTCCCTAGGGGAAAAACCGTTGGAAGTAGTAAAGGAAAATACATACCTAGGGAGAATATTTGCACAATCCTTGCAAAACTTGCCTCACCAGCAGAACCTGGGCCGTAAAGTTGACGCCCACGTGGGGTCACTCCTACGCTTATACACATCCACTGGCCAAAGGCACTTTTCTTCACTTCTACAAGTCTATAGTTCTAAGATTCCACCAGTACTGTCATACGCTCTTGAATATATTCCAATAAGCCAGTGGAAATATCTGGATCAGAAAGAAGGGAAAGTTCTCCGGAAATTAACTAAAATGTCACAAGCCGTGCCGGTACAAACCATCCGACTTGAACTTTCATTAGTCAGTTCTTTTGCCAGAGGCATCACTAATATCTTGAGATGGGCATATAACCTTCTCCATGCGGACCAAGGAAGTTTACGACACTTATTAAAAATAGAGACATTTGAACACGGATCCTCGAAATATGTATACTGTAGGAATGTATTTATCACTTTTAAAATGTCAAACGTCACTATTGATCTGTTGCCATCTTGGTCTCCCGCTCACCTGAAGCTCTTCTTAAAACATCTAACTCCAAGGTTAAGCTTTGACCTAGACATCCAATACTGTACCACACTGCCACTGTATAAACAACATGCAGAAATTATTGTAGATAAGAAAACGCAGCAGTATATGTATTTTAACTTAAAACATGGAGTCAGGCGAAGCATTATATTACTCCGTTTTGGGATACTTCCTCTAAAATCATTCACTTATAAGTGGTTCCCAAAGAAAAAGCCAGTAGTGCCTGTGATCTGTGTTATGGTGGGTTGCAAGACTTGGATCACATGTTATTCATTTGTCCAAATCTGAATGTGGTAGAAGTTAGAAAAAGGTTTATAAAACCAATTCGAACAAAATGTAAAATTAACCCGATTCAGAATTTGATTTCTCTTTGTGAGGCACCGCCTAATGAATTTGTGTGCTATAATTTGTTCAAATTTAAAAGCCTTTTTAACTTTGTACTAGAATGATATTTTATCATTTTAATTCTAATTTTATTTCCTGGGACTACAAATAGAAATGGGAAATAGAACTGCTGAAGTGTCCCTTTTACAGGACCATCCCCCTCACCCACCTGTAGGTGGCATGCTTCATCATTGGGAAACCTCCTCGCAATGCAAACCTAGTTGCAATGCAGGCTACAACCCCCTCTCTGAGATGGAGAAGCTCAGGGATGTTTTCAGTGATTTCAAGAGAGGTCTCCTAAAACCAATAGTTGAGCAGGGTGTGGTGAGGAAAGAAAAGATAGACAGAAGTGTGTATGACTAAAAACGAACTCTAGGGTAGGCCAAAAAGTTTTATTGGGGCCTCCGTAGTTTACGGCTAGAAACAAGTACTATGAGAGGAGGGAATTCAAACTTTCATAGATAGGTAATGGTCAACATGTTTTTGCCTCATATCCTCCATAGAGGTGTGGCAGCTTTCTTCAGGACCGGAATAGAAAAATTGTAAAGAAAAGATGTTGGTTGTTATGGGTGCGTTGCAACAAACCTTTAAGGTGAGATGCTAAACCAATGCTTGGAGTGAATCGTCACTCTGACAGGTGTCCACTGTTAGTGATGTTTTACCTGTAAAGTGATAAGACATCGAGAGACATACATCAGTTATGTCATTCAAGCACTCCAAAAACAAGAAGGAATACAAGTGTAATCAATAGCGAATTAAAAACAAATTTTAAGTGATCAATATCATCTTTATATCCAACAAATCTCATTACACTACTCATGTGGAAAGTGTATATGTTTATTACTTTCCCGCAAAGTCAGGTAATCAATACCACCTCTACCTTGGTGCAAATTGAATGGGTGAATTAGTGACAATTAAGCCTGTAGGTGCACACATGCCTCTCAAACATTCGGTCATTATGGCACCATGAGTCAGGGTAGTACTTTTGTAGTACATTTGTATATATGTTTAACACTCATAAACGTTTAAAAAACACTCACAGTTACTGGATGATGTTATCAGTGATGTTATTTGAGATGTCATTAGTGATGTTCATGAGTAATGTCACTGACCATGTCATAAGAGATGTAAGACGTGAGGTCATACGCAGTGCATTATGGGGCTGTAAGTTATATTTAGCTCAGGTAATTATAACTGCTGAATTTCTATGGTTTTGATGAGTGAAATGTCAGCCTAACTATAACGACACTGTTTTTTCAGTGAATGTTCAGGTCTTTTTAAATTCTATTTCCTTACTGTAACGTCTTGTAACCTTTGATTTTTTTAGTGAATTTTTATATTTCTTTTAAATTCTATTTCCTAATTATAACTTCCTTGTAACATTTACTTTTTTTGTGAATTTCTAAGGGTTTATAATTCTATTTCCTAACAATAACGTCCCTTTAACCTTTGTTTTTTTCAGTGAATTTATATATATATCTGTCTGAGTGTGTGTGCAAATGTCTGACTGGTCTGTGAGTGGGTGCCTGAGCATTTGACTGAGTGGGTGTGTAAGTGAGTGAGTGAGTGAGTGCATGGTAGCCTGAGTGAGTCTGTGAATCAGTGCATGATGTCTGAGTAGGTCAGTGATTGGATGTGTGAGTCCCTGAGTGTCTGGGTGAGTGGGTATTTGAGTGTCTGCGTGGATCTGTAGGTGGGTGTATGAGTCTCAGAGTATGTCTGTGAGTAGGTGCATGAGTCTCTGAGTGGATCTGTGACTGGGTGCATGAGTCTCTGAGTGGGTCAGTGAGTAGGGGCATGAGGGGCAGAAGCGTCTCATTGGGTCAATGAGTGGGTGAGTGAGTCTGTAACTGGGTGTGAGTGCCTAATTGGGTGGGTGTATAAACATATATTGTTTTCACTAATATTTGCAAATTCATTGCAATGTATATTTGAATTTGAATTTAAATTTGAAGATTTATTTATAAAGCGCAGCTATCACTCCGTGAGGAGTATCTTGGCGCTAGCGTACACGGGGAAAGAAAAAATTCTAGACTAGGGAATTAAATCAGAGCAAAACAACATTCATCAGTGGTGCCGTAAATCCATGTTTTTAGGGCTTTCCTAAATAAAAATTCGGTGTTACATGATCTAAGATGTACAGGGAGCTTGTTCCAGCCTCTAGCACCCAGAAAGGCCAGTGTTTTGGCACCTTTTAGTTTGTATCTGAAATAGGGCAGTTTGAGGAGATTCGCTGAAGAGGACCTAAGCAATCTAGTATTTGTATATGGGACAAAACGTGCCGACAAAAATTTAGAACCCGTATTCATTTTAGCTGAGGATCTTCTGGAGAGTTTGAGCACCAAACGTGCTGCAGCATGTTGTACCACCTGTAGCTTCTTTAAAACATCCTTGTTAACTCCAGCCAGGAGGCCATTGCAATAATCAATGCGTGAGAGTATTAAGGCCACCGCCACAGATTTCCTTGCTGGCAGAGGGAGAAACATGAACATTTTTTTTAAAGATTTTATTAAGCTAAAACACTTACCCACCACTGCTTTAATATGCGGTAGGAAGGAGAGGGAATTATCAAATTGTACTCCCAGATTTCTAGCGACCTTCACTACCTCCGGCGGTGGTATTGCTCCATCAGGCCACCATTTGGATGGCTGTAAAAGGACGTCAGTCCCTATCAGGAGAATCTCCGTTTTATCCGTATTACAATTTAACTGGTTGTTCATCATCCATTGAAGAACCGCGGTCAAGCAATGTTTGAAGTTTGTTTCAGCCTTCACGGAGTCATTCTCTATGGAGAGAATCATTTGAGTATCATCTGCATATGACATAACCTCTATCCCGAATGATCTAATCAAAGTGATAAGAGGGGTCATATACACATTAAACAACAACAGGCTTAAAGAAGATGCCTGTGGGACTCCTGCCGTAATGGAGCGTTCTGGGGAGAGGAACGCACCTAAGGCGACTGCCTGTCTCCGATTGGCAAGGAAAGATTTGATCCATTTTAGCACCATACCAGAAATGCCGTTGCACTCAAAACGTTTCAAAAGGATGTCATGAGAAATAGTGTTGAATGCAGCCGACAAGTCTAGAAGAATCAAAACCGCTTTCTTGCCCCTATCGGCAATCATTTTAAGGGAGTCAGAAATTTCAAAGAGGGCAGACTCCGTAGAATGTTTAGGGCGGAATCCGGATTGAAGCGGGTTGAGGATTTGTTGATCTTCCAGAAATGTAGTTAGTTCTTTATGGATAAAAGTCTCCGTTATTTTACCTAGCAGAGGGAGAAGCGAAATTGGACGAAGATTTGAAAGAACGGCCAAGTCAATATTTTGTTTCTTTTTCAATGGTTTAACCAATGCAAGCTTCCACTCAGCTGGGACATTACCGGTCCTAAGGGAGGAGTTGACTATGTGATTAATGATGGGATTCACTACCTCAAGCATTTTATGAAGAATCGACGGAGGGCAGGCATCCAGCGGCGAGACTGATTTGCACCTTGCAATAGCCATAAGTGTCCTATCTAATGGGACAGGTTCGAAAGAGGAAATAGAGACCGTACTTTCCACCAAGAGAGAGTCGGAAACAAAGTCAAGATTATGCACTGGAAAATCTCTTTGGATTTTTTGAATTTTTTCCTCAAAATACAGGGAGATGCTATCACACAGTGTTTGTGGAGGCGGAAGTTCTCTTTGTTCCGCTATAGGTTTTGTGAAAGACTTCACAATCAGAAAAATCGTTTTCTGGTCGTCCTTAGCTGTGTTTATTTTATTAGTGAAAAATTCTTTTTTTGCCAATTTAATCTGGAGAAAATAATCTTTCCCACCATTTTTAAACACTGCTTTTTGTTCCACGTTATATACCTTTCTCCACTGTCGCTCAAGTTGCTTGCAATGCAAGCGCGCTTGGGCCAGTTGGGGCGTGAACCAAGGAGTATTTAAGGTCTTAAGTTTTTTTGGCTTGTTCCCCTTCTCCAAAGGAGAAAGAGTCTTGCAAACGTTGGATAGCCAGGACTGGAATAAACGTGAATCTGTCTCTGTATTGCCTGTCAACGCCGGGGTGAGAACTTTAGCCAAAGTCGATGGATTAGGATTTTTTGCAATCTGTGCCCATGAAGGCCCCAGGTGAAGTTCTTTAAGAGACTTCACCGCATGACCCTTCAGGGGAATCCTAATCTTAAGGGGGATAAAGGAGTGGTTGGACCAAATTAAAGGAGAAGGGATATCTGCTGAGAGCCAGGGCAGGCATCAAGAGTATGTCCTGCCAGGTGGGTAGGTCCCTTCACTATTTGTTGAAGTGAAAATAAGTCTAAGACTTGGAGGAAGTTATCTGTGCAAGGCTCAGAATTACCCTCTAGGTGAAGATTAAAATCACCCAATAGTGTGAAGTTAGCATATCCAAGAAGAAGATAGCTTAAGGAATCACTAAGTGAATCAATAAACTTAGTGCTTTGACCGGGAGGCCGATAAATAAGGGCACCTGAAAAACATAAAGTTGCATTTAGGGAAAGGCAAAAGCCTAGGCTTTCTGCTTCTATAATCGTATCAAGTTAAAAAAATGTTCAGGCAAGGGAATCACGTATAATAATAGCCAACCCTCCACCTCTACCTACCAATCGATCCTTCCTCTATATCAGGTAGCCAGGTGGAACAGAGTCAGCAACATCCGGACTGCTCCAGTCTTTTAACCAAGTCTCCGTAACAAATAGTAGGTCCAGTAGATATTCAAGTATGAGATCTCTAATATCTTGGCTATGTTTACCCATAGATCGCGCATTAATTAAACCTCCTTTAAGCTGGCCCTCATCCCTGGCCTTAATGAACCCAGAATTAAATTTCTGGTTGATTATACCAGTAGATAGCTCAAAGGGAAGCCTGCATTTATAGCAGGAACAGGCCTCAGAGATTAAATCCGGAAAAATAGGATGTTGACAGGTGATTTTTGAGTTTAAATTTTTAAGGTCCTCAGCAAGATACATTTTCCGAGTGGATTGGACAGCATAACCCGTCCTTGACCCATCCTTGGCACGGACGGGCGCAAACGGGCTTGCCTTTGGCACGCCTTTGGCGCGCCTTTGGCGCGCCTGCTGGGAGCGCCCGCTGGGAGCGCCCGCTGCGCAGCCGGCCCAGCATGGGTTTAAATAGCTGGCCGGCGCGTGAAGCTCCGTTCCCCGCCATTTCCTGGAGGGCAAAACAACAGAGATTATGATTGGCTGCAATCTGAAGGGTGTGTCTGCTTCCCTCCAATCGAACGGCAGCAAGGCCGGTGTTGGACCGGGGAAGCGGAGACAGAACACAAAAAAAAGAACACAGAGAAGGGTTTCAAATTCGCATGACCAAGGTGTGCAAAAACGCAATAAAAAGATTATGCTTTCTAAAAGAAGGGCAACAATCCTTTCCCAAGGGTGTGCAAAATTGCTAACATTAAAATAGCCTTATTAAATCACAGATCTTTCCCCCCTTAAAAACAAAGCGGACACTGCTCAAAGTTAAAAGCCAGCCGAGATGAGGAGTTTCCTCACCGTACATAACGCTGCGCGTCCGGCCCAGCATGGGTTTAAATAGCTGGCCGGCGCGTGAAGCTCCGTTCCCCGCCCTTTCCTGGAGGGCAAAACAACAGAGATTCTGATTGCCTGCAATATGAAGGGTGTGTCCGCTTCCCTCCAATCGAACGGCAGCAAGGCCGGCGTTGGACCGGGGAAGCGGAGACAGAACACAAAAAAAAGAACACAGAGAAGGGTTTCAAATTCGCATGACCAAGGTGTGCAAAAACGCAATAAAAAGATTATGCTTTCTAAAAGAAGGGCAACAATCCTTTCCCAAGGGTGTGCAAAATTGCTAACATTAAAATAGCCTTATTAAATCACAGATCTTTCCCCCCTTAAAAACAAAGCGGACACTGCTCAAAGTTAAAAGCCGAGATGAGGAGTTTCCTCACCGTACGTAACGCTGCGCGTCCGGCCCAGCATGGGTTTAAATAGCTGGCCGGCGCGTGAAGCTCTGTTCCCCGCCCTTTCCTGGAGAGCAAAACAACAGAGATTCTGATTGCCTGCAATCTGAAGGGTGTGTCCGCTTCCCTCCAATCGAACGGCAGCAAGGCCGGCGTTGGACCGGGGAAGCGGAGACAGAACACAATAAAAAGAACACAGAGAAGGGTTTCAAATTCGCATGACCAAGGTGTGCAAAAACGCAATAAAAAGATTATGCTTTCTAAAAGAAGGGCAACAATCCTTTCCCAAGGGTGTGCAAAATTGCTAACATTAAAATAGCCTTATTAAATCACAGATCTTTCTCCCCTTAAAAACAAAGCGGACACTGCTCAAAGTTAAAAGCCGAGCTGAGGAGTTTCCTCACCGTACGTAACGCTGCGCGTCCGGCCCAGCATGGGTTTAAATAGCTGTCCGGTGCGTGAAGCTCCGTTCCCCGCCCTTTCCTGGAGGGCAAAACAAAAGAGATTCTGATTGGCTGCAATCTGAAGGGTGTGTCCGCTTCCCTCCAATCGAACGGCAGCAAGGCCGGCGTTGGACCGGGGAAGCGGAGACAGAACACAAAAAAAAGAACACAGAGAAGGGTTTCAAATTCGCATGACCAAGGTGTGCAAAAACGCAATAAAAAGATTATGCTTTCTAAAAGAAGGGCAACAATCCTTTCCCAAGGGTGTGCAAAATTGCTAACATTAAAATAGCCTTATTAAATCGCAGATCTTTCTCCCCTTAAAAACAAAGCGGACACTGCTCAAAGTTAAAAGCCGAGCTGAGGTGTTTCCTCACCGTACGTAACGCTGCACATCCGGCCCAGCATGGGTTTAAATAGCTGTCCGGTGCGTGAAGCTCCGTTCCCCACCCTTTCCTGGAGGGCAAAACACCAGAGATTCTGATTGGCTGCAATCTGAAGGGTGTATCCGCTTCCCTCCAATCAAACGGCAGCAAGGCCGGCGTTGGACCGGGGAAGCGGAGACAGATCACAAAAAAACAGAACACAGAGAAGGGTTTCAAATTCGCATGACCAAGGTGTGCAAAAAGGCAATAAAAAGATTATGCTTTCTAAAAGAAGGGCAACAATCCTTTCCCAAGGGTGTGCAAAATTGCTAACATTAAAATATCCTTATTAAATCACAGATCTTTCCCCCCTTATAAAACCAAGCGGACACTGCTCAAAGTTAAAAGCCGAGATGAGGAGTTTCCTCACCGTACGTAACCATGAATTCATTGTGACATTACATGGGGTGGGCATGCTGAGGGTCATGGCGAATATTGAATGTGGGCAAAACATTTTTTTCAACATGTTATATTCATAAAGGGTTCCTCAAATACCCCTATATTCCTCTCATGGGGTCAGGGCACATGCCATCTGAGCCCTTATGCCACTTTCTGCCATTTGGTTTCTTCCCCGGGGACTGTTGCGATGAGGTAAAATGGTGGATGCAACTCTCTGCTCAGGTTGCGGCCAGCCAATCATGGCATTCCTGTTGGCGCACGCATTCACAATAAACCACAAAATTGTTGTGAATTAGCCACAGCCACAGATATCCTTATTTGCGTTCCCCTAAACTTCTCAACAACTACTGAACAAATGTACACCATTAGATGAAAGTGTGATCTCAAACGAAAATCTGTCAAATACTGGTTTTAGGACATAGATTATTGAGTGAACTAAAAACACATTCATTAATATATTTGACCTAAATATTATTCAACTCAAAAGCAACTCTTTTTCACAAGAAAATCGCAGCAACGAACTTTGTTCATTTATGCAACTCTTTTCTGAACACGCTGGAAGATGACCATTGACCATTGTCCTCTCATTTACTCATCTGTTTATGACATGTAGCTGATAGACCACAGAATTAGAAGGTCTTTCCACTGATAATCAAGTCTTATCTGGTGAGATGCAACTTTTGAACTGACCTCAAGCTGATTTCCACTGCTAAGCAATTTTGTATGAAGTCACGTAAGCTCTGCTTTGAGTTATGTATAAATATGACAGAGTAAATGTTGATCCGAGTGCAGTGTACGCTTGCCATCGGAGTGTGAGTTGTATATTGTTCCCACTAGCGTAATAAATGGCTTAAAATGTTGCCTCCGATTCATCGCATTTTAATTGGTTCAAGGACAGAGAGGTGACGACCAAAAGCGTAAAAGTACGCTTTCCTCAAATGGCGACTCTGGTGGGACCTCTACGTGAGACTTCCAACGGATCTTAAGTCTGTGGCTCAGGTGACCGACCTGAAAATGATGGATTGCGGGGGCCCCAATAAACAAGAGAGACCAGTTTCTCACATCTGCCATCTGTCGTTTCAAACCGGTGTCCCTCAGCAACAGAATTTCCCCGGCATAGGTCCTGAACCAAATTGATTGCAGACTGACACATTTGTCCAAAGTGGGGAGAGATGGACACCCCCACATTAACTTGGTGAGGTTGTTCTGAATGCATGCTTGCGCAATTGATTGAATTGGAGACACTTGTCATTTTGGGAGATTGGAGATTGGGATTATTCGTTTTCTCATTTTTTTCAGAGTCTCTAATTTTAGGGTACAATGAGTAAACTAAGGAAATGCATTTCTCATTTTTATTGTTGTTTTGGATGTGCATATTTGGTGGACAAATTGCTCCACTCCCCACCCCAGTTGGAGGATGTAGGTGAAATTTGGATTTAGGGTGAATCTTTGGAATAGATTTTTTTGGTATAAAATATACAAAGGAGAATTAACATTTGAGTGGCTGCTGAACATCTCCTTAGATTTAAACCAAAATACAGTATTTACAACAATGTTTTTTTATAGGAAAAAAAGTTGGCATATAAATAAAACAAAAAAGTGAGACAGGCAATATGGGAAAGCTTTTAAAAATGGGAAAAACATGCACCATATTAGCAGGGCTTGTAAAAAGTCCACTCGAAATGTTGAGCAAGAATTAATAAGGACAAGCTATTTTAGGGATTGCCACAGCCAGCTGACAACTGGGGGTCTGCTTATTCAGCAAATTGAATGAGCAATAAAGATGCTTTAAATTTTTTTTATCTTGTGGCATTTGCTCAGCTTTCAGAGACAGAGGTCAAAAGCCAGTTTGTTTGAAGTTAAAGGATTTTGTAAATTGAACTGCATGACAAAAGTGAACTGCGTGACAATTACACTTTGCAAAGCATTTGAAATGAGGCTGTAAGATGCCAGGTTTCTTTTTCTGGAACACAGCACTGAAATAGCTAATAAGTGAACGGTTCAAACATTTCAAATATATTTCACTAATTATGAAGACACATTTTGTAATTTTGTGGTGAGGAAAAAAATGGATTTTTAGAATCCAAACAAATTAGAATGGTTTGCTTGGTGAAGTGCAAATGTTAGGTATTTTTGCAGAAATCCGATTTCCAAACATTGTTTGTGCACTGTGTATTTGTATATCAGTAAGACTACACGTTAGTGGGAAACTTTTTGTGGCCATTCCAATGGAAAATATGCTATCTGTAAATGACAGTGTACTACTCCAGTATGCTTTATTTTACTAATATACTTGTGATAGGAGAGTTTTAGACATGAGCTGGGAATTATTACTACTCCTGCCCAGATGACAATGTTATTACCAACCACCCCAAGGTCCAGCTGGTCAACAGCCTGACGCACCCCTTGCCCATGATGCGCAAAACCTTGTGCCTCAACAGGGATATGTGCAAATGCTGGCCTATTCAATTGGGCCCTCCGTTTCAGTGCAAGTACATTCCTCCGCAGGTTCACAGCCTGTTAGACCCGGCTTTCTGGGTACCGGGGCACTCAGGGGTCACTATGCTCCAATTGCATCAACAGGAGTGTTCCCCACTTCTGGGGCCTCATTAATAGTGGACCCAAAATTGGATAACCAAGTACTCCATTCCAGCATTTGACTCTTAGGATAGCAAGACAGAGCAGTCCAAGGCTTACTCAAAGAGGTGAGGTGCAGTTTGACATTCAGAATACAGTGCACACTGTATTACCAGCTGATAAAAAAATTAATATCCAGTCAGTACTTTACTTTTTATAAAAGAAAAGTACTTTGATACATCCAAGAAAGTATATTACACATAAAATTAGGATAAACAATGAAAACCAGATGTCTCTACAACACTCTGGGCCAGAGTTTTGACCCCAGACAGTATTATAGCGCCTAGAAGCTAAGCACTATAAAAACACAGTTAACATGAAAACCTACAATTAGCATTGCATTTTACGGACCATGTTGCACAGGGTTGCTCTCATTTAAACATAACTTATTATAAACGGTATTTAAAATTGAACAAAGGAAATTCTGATAAAGTGTTATTGCAACACGCTTTTTTTATAGGAGAAGACAGAAATGAATGGGAAATATGAGAGGAGTAGGACAATGGAACAGTGCCTGGTAAAATTTTATTGGATCCGGCGCAGCAACGTAGTGCAGGATTAGGCTAAAATTAGTGTGCCTATTGCTTACAGGAAGGGTCATTGGTAGGATGAATTCCCTAATTTACAGGGCCGTACAACGGTGGCGAGAGGAACAGGTAATTCATGCACAAGGAGTACAAGCAAAAGTGGTGCAAACAGACTTTTCAGACTAAGACTTAGATACAGAAATGAAGGAAGCAGAGTAGAGAGCAGATGCAGAAGAGGAGAGGGCAGATTTTGATGAAAGAGCAGAACAGATTAAGATGAAGCTGAACAGAGGTAAGTAGGTGAGCTGGGACGAGGACAGATTATATGGAGGTTATGTGTTACATTTTGATTTTTCATTGAAAACATCAAGCTTTAATAATTGACTATCTGGTTTTGTCAAGACATATTTGCTTTATGCTTAATTTCTCTCCATGAAAGATTCTGCAAATATTAACTATTGATGCAGCTCTATGCTATTTTCATTTGTGCTTTATTTTTTTTAAACTCTTCATAAGTTACGAATGACATCATTTGTGCCTTATTTATTAGAATAGGATTTTCTTTTCTTCATAGAATGTGTTGTTTGCAAACTATGCTATTTTTGCACTAACTTAATTTTTCTATTATCAATTCTGAGACCTGATTGATATCCGACTAATGAATAACTCCTTACTCCTTATGTGCCTGTGTTTATGAAGAAGCTCTTATGGTCAAAATATGGTATTCAAAGATTTCTGCACTATAAGCATACAAAGAGACAGAAGCTTTTACAATGATGACTACTAGCATTTGTTTATAATACTTTTGAATACCCTCCATAGGGCAGTCTAGGAAGGGCAGAAGAAGGTTCATGCTACCAGTCAATAAAGCTGGCCCCTATGTTACTGCACAGCTAGGGGGGAGGAACATGAGTTCCTGGTAGATACTAGTGCTACTCGCTCCTCTCTAGTTCATAATCCCTTTCCTAAGACTTCCCTCTCAGGTAAATGTAATGTATGTGGGGCAGCAATGGTCTCATTGGTGCATTAGGCAGGATTTTCAGCAGTAATGAAGAAAAAAAACCAAAGGATTTCACAGTTTGAACTGAAATATTATGTGGGTACTACATACAAACCATAGCTGCTATACCCCTTGTACCAGGGTATAAATATAAGTAATAAATATCAACTCAAATAATAGCTTTAAGTACATTTTCAAAATGTCACCTATTTTTCTGTAGACATCAGCTTATGAGTTGTGAAAATACAATAAAATGTTGTCTTAAATGCATGCGTTTTAATTTTGGAATACAGGTTGGACTGCACACAGGAGAGCTACTCACAGGTACCTGGTGAGCTACTGGTAGCTCACAAGCTACTCACTGGAGACATAGCAATACAGCGTAAGGTTGCAAACAGGCTACAGTGAAATTATTGCATCACATAGTATCCTTGGGACATAAAGTATCTCTTTTCAAATTACAGTATTGTCAACAGAAGGTTACCTACTTAGGTCTCCTCCTGTCGGAGGGGGGTAAGACACTACACCCACATAGGATATGATTGGTGCAGAACTTGCAGAAACCACTGACTCAATCTAATGTCTGCATATATGCATGCCACTTCCTTGGAATCATCAGTGTGAAGCTGTCTTTTTGCAATTGAAAAATGCTTTATGTAATGCTCCTGCTTTAGGTAAAACTTGATTATAACAAATTTGTGCATGAAAAAGTTGGTTGCTGCTTTGCCTAGTCCCATGGGCTAAGGAATAGGCCATGCATTGTATTGTATTGTATTGTATTGTATTGTATTGTTTTGGTAGAGCGCAAACAGCTGCCCCAGCAATGAGGCGTCCCGGCGCTAGAGAAACCGCAAAAACCCAGGCCTGAGCGAAATAAGATGAAGGGAATTAGGAAAGAGAGAATAGATGCGTCTTAATTGCTTTCCGGAACGCCGAAAGACTTTCTATGGAGCGGATGTATTGCGGCAGACTGTTCCATAGTTTGGCTCCAAAGACCCTAAAGGAGCGACCGCCCATGCGGCAGAGTTTTATACGCGGAACGCACAGGAGGTTTTGGTTGGAGGAACGCAGGTTACGCGTCGGGACGTAGGGGGTGAGGAGTGGTCGAAGCAGTGGAGGGGTATCCAGTTTGATGATTTTAAATGTAATAATGAGGGTCTTGAATTTAATTCTGGAGTCCACAGGTAGCCAGTGTAATTTTTGAATGGTCGCTCTGGCTGAACATCTGCGGGGGAGGCCGACTAGCATTCTAGCCGCAGAGTTTTGCACGCGTTGGAGTCGTGATATCTCTCCTTTATTGGCGCCAAGGAGGAGTACATTGGCGTAGTCAAGACGCGAAAGGATGGTAGCCTGAATAATAAGTTGGCGAGTCTTGGCGTTAAAGAAGCCTAGTATGTGGCTGAGACTCCTCAGCAGGCCAATACAGGTGCCAGCAACTTTTTTGGTGTGGGCCTGAAAGTTGAGTGAGGAATCCATCCAAACTCCAAGGTTTTTAACTAGGGATTTGGGAGGTGGGATGGTGCCTAGGAAGGACGGCCACCAGTGCTCATTCCAGAGGCTGGTGTTTTTGCCAAGGAGTAGCACTTCTGTTTTTCCAGCATTGAGCTGTAAACAGTTATCTGTCATCCATTGGGCTACTGCGGAGAGACCGTTTTTAAAACTGGAGGAGGCGATGGAAGGGCCTTCTGTAAGAGCGATGGCCAGTTGTGTGTCGTCAGCGTACGACACCAAAGTCAGTCCCCATTCTTTGGCCACTGCTGCTAGAGGTTGCACGTAAAGATTAAAAAGGGATGGGCTCAACGCAGAGCCCTGTGGAACTCCCTGTGCAATGGGGTGAGGTTTAGATAGAAAGGGGGGTGCTGAGACCCGAAAGGATCTGTCTTTGAGAAAAGATCGGAACCACTCCAATGCGTGGCCAGATACTCCAAATGTCTCCAGACGATTTAGAAGGATATCATGGGATACCGTATCAAAGGCCGCGCTGAGGTCAAGAAGAATCAGCGCAGCACTTTGACCGGCATCTAAAATCGTTCGGAGGTGCTCTGTGGTGGCCAGGAGAGCAGACTCAGTACTATGGCCTGGTCTGAACCCATTTTGAGATGGGTCCAGGATGATGTTTTGGACCAAGTGCTGGGATAGAGCACTGTTCACATGTGCTTCAGCAAGTTTGGACAGCCATGGGAGCAGGGAGATTGGTCGGAAATTCTCCGGTTTAGATGAATCTAAGGTGGGTTTCTTGATAATGGGTGAAACCCACGCTTGCTTCCAGGCAGATGGTACACTTGCTGATGTGAAGGAGAGGTTCAGAATAGAGGTAAGTGAAGGTAGAAAAAAGTTGAGTGACTCTAAAAATTGGGCCGGGCGCATGGGGTCTGCCGGCGAACCAGATTTAACTTTCCGGCATAGTTTGGTAAGATTGTCAATGGAAATTTTCGGGATGTGAGTCAGGGTAGTATGGTTGGGGGAAGGAGTAGGGTTTTTGGAAGGGCTGTGGGAGCGCTGAGGAAAAGAAGTATAGATTTTCTTTACCTTGTCGACAAAGAACATAGCAAGATCTTCGCATTGTTGTGCGGAGGAGATACTAGGTAGGGGGGATTTGCCGCTCTGAAGTTCTTGAACGAGTTTAAAGACTTCTTTGGCAGGGGTGGGGCTGGATTCGATTTTGTCTGCATAGAAGGCAGTTCGCGCAGCGCGGATGGCTTTATGGTACGTTTTTAGTTTTAGTAGATAGTTGGTTTTTTCTTTGTTGTTATATTCCCTTCTCCATTCGCGCGCATTTCTCCTCAACATTGGACCCCACTGCGATACAGCAACCTGAAATGTATATTTAAGGTCACAATTTGACAGTTATGGTACCACATTTAGTGGATATCTTAAAAAAAAAACTCAGACCCAGCACCTGGCCAGTGCGATATTAACAGGGTAGGAGTTGACATTTTTTGCTCAAAACATTACTCTAAAATGCTGTAACATTTGGAATCCAGCCACTGTACTATCACTCAACAAGATGAGATGCATGATTGCATATTTATTACTGAGAAGGAGACTAAGGGGCGGGTAGACCTGACAGATACCCCTACATCTGACTACCAAGGGGAACTGTTCATGGATGGTTCATGTTCCAAACTACCTGATGGCACTAGTACAGAGGCCTATGCAGTTACTCCCTTGAAAACTGTGGTTGAGTTATGTAAAATACAGCAAATGTCAGCACAATCTGTGGAGATGACAGCTCTGACTAGAGCCTGTGAATTAAGTAAAGATTTGACTGTAAATATGTATACAGAAAAATAGGTGACATTTTGAAAATGTACTTAAAGCGATTATTTGAGTTGATATTTGCTAATATAACTTGGGGGTTGCCCACTCATTCGGACAACTCTGAAAACAAGCATATGCAATGCAATTGGTCTCACTCTTGGGACCTTCTATGTATTTAGCTATGCAGCACATTAGCCTGGGTGCTGAAACATCTACTGTTCTTTAACATGGAAGGAGAGTAAGCACCAAACTGCCATGCCAGGTATGGGAACACATGAAGAGATATATTGCCTTTCAGCAGGAAATGGGATAGTCCAAAAGCTCTGTTTTTAATATAAAATGAGGGCCTTCGGTGGTGATATCCCTGAAAATACAAGATTAAAAAAAATATATTGTTGTCTACGTGTGCACAGCACAGAGCACGGAACAAGTATTTCAAGGGGGGGCATAGCACGTGGGAGAGAGCAACCAAACATGTACACTCTCATGGAGTGAGCAAAACAGTGCTTGAAATGGAAAAATAGAAGTTGCTGGTTTCTGAGAAGTGTCGGTACTCTCCAATTAAAATGTTCTTGATAAGTGCAGGTACTCTCCTGAAACAAAAGTTTTTAATTGATTCCTGATATTACTGCTTTTTGACCAAAATGTACACATAACATACACCTACTTCACTGTGCTAAAATAATTCAGAAAAAGCACAAAGATGTCTCTTTAGTCTATTTAGTCAACCAATAAATCTAATCTCACGAGCACTGCACGAGCCAACAATCCGGACTTCTGAGCAAATCACTTGCGGACAGCGATGGATAAACATAGTAACAGAGCAGAGCTTTTCGTAGAAAGATGACCACACTGGCATTTGAGATGTAAACAAGTGGCAAACTTCACTCCCTCTATAGTAACCTAGTAGAGTTCTTTGCCGAAAGAGGAAACCGTGACATTTCAGATGTAAAGATGTGCAACACTACCATCACTGTATAGTAAGCAGGAAGAGCTGGCTACAGAAAGAAGGCCACTGCGGGATTTCAGATGTAAACCTGTGCAACACCACAATCTATGCATAGTTACAGGTTAGAGCTGTCAGCAGATATGACAACATTGGTATTTCAGATGTAAACATCTGCAAAACCACAATCCGTGTACACTAACCCATGAACTATACAGGTAGATAGCACTAACATTTCAGATAAAAATATGTGTATATGTGTAACACCGCAGCCCGTGCATAGCAGCCGAATACAGCTCTCTGCATAAAGATGACACCCTGATATTTCAGATGTAAACAAAGTATTGAAACGTTTTTTGGATGCAAGCATGTGCAACACCACAGCCTGTGCATAGCAAAAGAGTACAGCTATATGACACCCTTATAATTCAGACGTAAACACGTGCAACAACACAATCCCTGTATAGTAACATAAGAGTTGGCTGCAGACAGATGACCCCACCAGTGTTTCAGATGTACATATGTGTAACACCACATCCCGTGTATAGTATACAGCTCACCACAGAAAGATGACACCCTGATATATCAAATGTAAACACATGCAACACCACACTCCCTGTATAGCAACCTAGAGAAGCTGGCAGCAGATGATGACCACACCAGTATTTCAGATGTAAGCATGTGCAACACCACGGACGGAGACTGAGGAGAAAAGCAGCATGAGGCACAAGGAAGGAGACTGAGGAGAAGAGCAGTGTGAGGCACAAGGAAGGAGACTGAGGAGAAGAGCAGCGTGAGGCACAAGAAAGGACACTGAGAAGAGCAGTGTGAGGCACAGGGAAGGAGAGTGACGATAAGAGCAGCATGAGGAACAAGGACGGAGAGTTAGGAGAAGAGCTGTGTGGGGCACAGGGACGGGGAGTGGGGAGAAGAGCAGCGTGAGGCACAAGGACAGAGGCTGAGGAGAAGAGCAGCGTGAGGCACAAGGACAGAGACTTGGGAGAAGCGCAGCGCGAGGCACAAGGACGGAGACTGAGAAGAGCAGCGCGAGGCACAAGGACGGAGACTGAGGAGAAGAGCAGCGCAAGGCACGAGGATGGAGACTGAGGAGAAGAGCAGTGTGAGGCACAAGGACGGAGACTGAGAAGAGCAGTGTAAGGCACAAGGACAGAGACTGAGGAGAAGAGCAGTGTGAGAAGTTGGCCTGGTATATGCTGTTCACTAGTTAAAGTGGACACCTTGCACCAGTACAATTCGACTCTTATGGTAGATAGGTTTAAGACAACCTTTTAAAGAAAGCTATCCTAGTGGTAGCTGTGGAGAGCAGCCTTCGGGCTAAGTCTTTAGAGGAATGTAAAGCAGCTTGTTTTACCTTATAATCTCTTGAATTACTGAATGAAAGGACACCACACAGGTATATATCAAATATATACCCCTCCTACTCCAACCGCCAAAGTTAGGAACCTCGGTATTGTTTTCGATGAAGGTTTACACTTCATGGATCACGCCAATAAAACAGTTTCCACAGCACATCTAAAACTAAAGATGATTAGAAAAATTCGACCTTTTCTTCCGGAGTCTGCCATCAAAACTCTGGTCACTTCCCTAGTATTCTCCGCTCTGGATTACTGCAACGGCCTCTTTCTTAACGCTCAATCCAGAGTAATAACCAAATTACAAACTATCCAAAACGCAGCAGCACGCCTGCTTTCAGGAAAAACAAAATATGAACCAATATCAAGAAGTATAAAGGAATACCATTGGCTCACTGTTCGAAATAGAATTCATTTCAAGTCCCTTTGTATCGTGTTCAAAGCGCTCAATAATCAAGGACCTCACTTTTTGAAAGAGCAGCTGCAATTGTACAAACCTGGCAGAACGTTACGTTCAGCCACCCTCGGCCAACTGGTCATTCCTCGTACAAAGACGGTATCCTGGGGTGATCGACGCTTCTTGGTAGCAGCCCCAAAGCTCTGGAACACTCTACCCCTAAACATCAGGCAGAGTCCCTCCCTCCTTCACTTCCGTAAGAACTTAAAAACTTGGTTGTTCGATCAATGATTCCTCCATCCTCATGTTTTTCATCACAAGTAATTGGTTTCTTAGCGCCAAGACGCCCTAGGGTATATGCTGCGCTTTTTAAATATCAAAAATAAATAAATAAATATATGTATTCATTACTAACAACTCTCTACTAATCTCTTTATGAGATTAGAAGTCAGGAACATATGCACAAATCAACATTTCACAATAAGTTAATCACAAATATGGCAGGGGCCCTAGGGGCGTACCAGACCATATACTAAAAAAGAGACTTAGAGATAACGACTTGTAAAGGGACAAGGCCTAGGGCCTTCAGAAGCGCTGGGGCCTCGCAAAACCACCCAAGGCAGGTAAGTAAAGGACCCACGGGAGACGCATGCATTGTGAGAACACAGCCACAAATCCCTATTGACTTCAATGGAGCAAGTCGCGATTGGAAATTAAGAGTTTTAGGATACTTCGGGAGAGTCTACAAGCAAGTCACTTACAGGGTAAGTAGTACTAGAGCCAACACCCACAGGAGCACCGTAGTGCTGGAGTTACCTCACCCAGGGAAGCCGGGTGCATAGGTGTCAGGTCACAGCATCGTTTTCAATGGGAGCCAATGAAGACTTGCTGCTTGTGAAGACAGAAGAAGTGTCCGGTGGAATCCAAGCCTGGATTCAGAAGAAGGAAGACCTGAAAGCAGAGGGGACAGTGTTCAAAGTCACTTGGCAGTGACCCGGGGCAAGGAAGATGGATGCCCACAGTCGTCGGGTGATTTCAGGTGATCCATGGGTGTCTTGACTCTTCAGCCATGAGGTCCAGGAGGCGTCAACAACAACCAGGAGCTGGATTCAGCGTGTCCCACGAAGTCTGCAGCTTACTGCGGTGTCGGTGACCAGATTCGAGCCAACAAGCCTTAGTAACAGCAAGTCTTGTGGAAAGGATAAAAAGTCAGCGGCACAGACCAGCAAGGTCTGAGGGACTCACCCAGTGAGGGTAAATCAGGGCAGACCTGGCACAACCAGGGGAGCCCTTTGGAACTATAGAAAAGTCTTCTGGGGACCCACAAGCCAACCGGAAAGAGATCATGAAGACACCATGGGAGGATTCACTTAACAGGGGCCCACGGTCACTCAGGATGGGTTAGGCCTCTGATCTTCAGAGGGATTCCTGCTGGAGGCTTGGACCACGCGTGGTCCAATGCACAGGTTCGTAGAACATTGTGAAAGGTTTGCACTCAAAAATAGTGCACAGTACCCAGGGACTGCGGTTCCTCATCACTCGTGGGGTCCATTTGCCTCAGCGTCGCTGGGAACTCACGATGGCCTTGGAGAAGTCAGGAAATCCTCTTTCTGGGCTGCAGGGACTTCGGACTCCGGCGGGAGCAGGAAGGTTTGCGACCATTGATTGCAAGATTTGGTGCCTGCCAAGCAGGGGAGTCACTCCTTGACTCCAAGGGAGATTCTTCTGTCTTCCAGAGGTAGTGGAACGTCAAAGGTTCAGGATTCTTCTTCAGAGCGTCGTACAGGGATATCTAGTTTGCAATGGCAAGGGTTCCCTAATTTATACTGAAAGGAAGGGAGGGACTAGCTCTATGACCCCAGCAATGGGAGGGTCAGGGGAGTGGGTGGCTACACCCACTTCCCTTTGTCCAGTTTCACACCAGAGCAGGGGCAGGTAGCCCCTGAGCCGGTTTGAACTGGTGTATTCACAGAGGAACCTACTGCTCCCCCAGTGCAGGACTTCAAAGCAATCTAGGAGTGCACCCACCCAGCCCCAATACACTAAACCCTGTCTGGGAGGTGGTCACACCTCCCTGTGACAGGATACCTATTGTTAGGCTTCCACCGCTGCGAGTTTCGGTCATCAGCAGCAGGGCAACCCAGTGTCTTTGACTGGTGGCATCCATTTTGTGATGCCAGGGCTCTGCAGGATTCTACAGCATTTCCACAGTAGGTACATGTCTACCCCTCTAGAAGGGTGGGATCATACTGAATGAATCCAAAGCATTTGACACCAAACACGACATGTTTTGATGCAGCCATCCCAAAGTTAGCATTTACTGTGAGGTTATAATGCACTTAAGAGTATATGGTTTTGACCGCATTCACAAACAGCCCCAAAGAATGGACTTTGAGAGCTGCAGAGGGTCCCTGCTCAGGTAGAGGCACCCCCTCACATGGAAACCAAGCACCCTGCCCTCAGGATTGATAGGGCCTGCCTTAGGGGTGACTGATAGGTTTACATGTGTGTGCAGGAGAGATATAGTGAACCTATATCTCAGTGAGGAGTTCTAGCACCACCTCACCCAGGCTGCAGTAGCAGGCCTGTGGTGTCAGATTTAGTCTGCTTCCCAGGGGTTGCATAATACATGCTTCAGCCTCTGGTAGGCCTGTGAAGTACCTATGCCCTTGGAACCTAAGGTACCATATACTAGGGACTCATAAGGCACCACAGTATCCAATCACTAGTGCACCTAATATGCACTCCATGTTGTTTAGAGAGAACAGAGAGGCTGGGGCCCTGATTAGCAGGGTCCCAGCCATACTATAGCCAGAAACCAGTGTAAACATCAGAAAAAAAGTGGGGGCAACATAAGAGGCAGATCTACTCTCCTACAAGCAGCGTGAGTCACAAGGAAGGAGACTGAGGAGAAGAGCAACGTGAGGCACGAGGAAGGAGACTGAGGAGAAGAGCAGCGTGAGGCACAAGGAAAGAGGCTGAGGAGAAGAGCAGCGTGAGGCACAAGGAAGGAGACTGAGGAGAAGAGCAGCGTGAGGCACAAGGAAGGAGACTGAGGAGAAGAGCAGCGTGAGACACAGGGAAGGAGACTGAGGACAAGAGCAGCGTGAGGCACAAGGACAGAGACTGAGGAGAAGACCAGCGTGAGGAATAAGGACGGAGACTGAGGAGAAGAGCAGCGTGAGTTACACGGAAGGAGTCTGAGGAGGAGAGCAGCGTGAGGCACAAGGAAGGAGACTGATGAGAAGAGCAGCCTGAGGCACAAGGAAGGAGATTGAGGAGAAGAGCAGCGTGAGCTGCATTCTAAACATCTTAGAGGTCCGTCGGGGGATTTATGTCACGCTAGCTGTGAAACCCCAGGCAGACTAAGGAACACTATGTTGGTCGACTGTTTGCGATAGTAAGGGACCCATGGCTGTATAAAGAACAGTGTACACTGGAAGGCCCTTTAAATTATGGCGTTGCCTACCTAATGTAAATCACTATCGTAGACACTGAAGACAAATTGTTTCCGTGAAGTAGTGCTATGCACAATGTTATTATAGCAGCATGCAGGGCAATTTGATCTAAAATGTTTTTTCAAAAGATGGGCCAGCTACACTTACCAATTACTAATGTCCAGGATTTATTTTTTAAAAAGGGGGAAACTCACCTCTCATCCGCTAACCATGTCTTTTTGGCCTCGCTGGTATCCATTGGCTGCTCCTCTGAAGGCTCAGGGGCTATTGGAGTGGCCACCTTACTGGAACTTTTAGCACCTTGCACAGTAGAACAAATCTCAAAATACTGAAAACTGTAGTTCAACAGATACTTTCAATGGGTTTGGCACAAATATTTTGTATACATCTCAGAAAATTAATCTCAGCAATGATTACGATCCCATAATTTCAGCAATACAGAATACTTTAGCTTTTGTCTATGGACTTCAGAGTTTTATATAGATAGCAAGCAGTCTTGCATTGATTTTTCCCTTTTTGAGTGTTTTGCTAGCGCAGCTAAGGAGAGGGAGCAAGTGAAGGTGCAAATCAATGGTAATTCTGAGATCCCACAAGGCATACACTGGGCAATTGTGCCCCAAGATGGCAGTAAGGCCAATGGAGAAAAGATAGATTAAAAACGTTTCTTTTAAAGTAAAAGCTGGCAATGCAGGACTGTCACTGAACAGCTCGCCAAGTGAGTAATGTTCGAACAACTGGGGGGCGGGGGGAATAAATAAATACAGTACCTTGTTTGTGAAATCCCTACATAGTGATAATTTATGAACGGGCTAAAAACCGTTTTCAATATAACGCTATATACATAAGGGAAGCTTCGACCCTACACGCCAAGGGATTTGGCATCCACTCAAGTAAGCGCCTTTAAAAACATAAACACACAAGCCCTATGCGTACCTATATCACTTGCACCACTGGGGAGAAGGGTCAGGAATTACTTTTACAACTAATATTTGCGGCTTTATCATTTGGTGGTCCAGGCAAGAATGAAAGTGGCATAAGTGATAACTATCAAAATCAGCTTGAGCAGAAAACACTTTAGAATATGGTAACGTTTAATGTGCGTTTCACTTTTGAATAACTACACGATTAGTACCGCTTGAAACGCAAATTAACACTTTAAAATTCGTAAAGGGGAACATATGTGCCACCAGAATGCTACACTGGTACCTTGGCTGAGTTCATGGATTGTGTTTTTCTACACAAATTATGGTGGAGAAACACGAGCATGTTACATGCTGCCAGCTGTCTTCTGCATCACTGAACGTGTAGACATAGCTGCCAAGGTTCCAGAATGCTATGTGTGAGTCTTTCATAATTTCAGTGTAATTGTGAGTGACATATCATCGTCTAGGAGTGACACTTTCTCGCAAGCAAAATCACACAATAAAGACGAAGGAAACATTAAATCCAAAAAATTACACCCATATGATTGAGGGGAAACGCTAAGAAGAACTTGAAACAAGTGCAAAACAACTGATGTTTGCAGTATGCATATTAACCCTATGCTCTAGCTTATGGAGAGTCAAAACTGCCACTAGACTAGTAACTCTCCAGCAGGAGCTTTAACACTCATGTCTATGTCCATCACCCCGTCTCCCAGCTCAGCCGCAGGTGCGGCTGAATCACAAGTAAGAAAAGGATCTCTGTGGCTAAAGCAATAACCCACTGAGCTGACTATGCAAAATACAGTTCCTGATGTCAAGGTACACGAGTCTCCAGCAGGAGCTTTTACACCCAAGCACACCACCACATCTCCCAGCTCTGCCGCAGGTGTGGCTGGAAAACAACAAGTAAGAAAAGGATTGCTATGGCTAAAGCAAAAACCCTCGGAGCTGCCTCCATAAAATACAGTTTGTGATGTTGTAATGTGAAGGTATACAGTCTTTGGTGCAGTCATGTTATCTGTATTCACTACTGTATGGTGAAAAACAATTCATACTTGCCACTCACAGCCGGCAGCCAAGGCGCGAAGGGGCAGATTTACAATAACTGGCGCATGCAGGGATGCGCCAGTTATTGTGCGTCACGGCTCCGCCACCATGGATGCGCCGCATTTACAATGTGGCGCACCATGGGGCAAAAATGGACAGATGCATGATGCATCTGCTGCCGTAAAGGCGGTGCATTGCTGGAGTTGCGTCGCAAGCGCGACGCAGCTCCAGCAAGGCTCAGGGGTGCCCTATCTTTAAAATGCTGCATCAATCCTTACGCCTGCTTCAAGCAGGAGTAGGTTTTTGACGCAGCATGACCTTAAAAGTGTAGATTTTCTTTTAGGTTTCACTCAGCCACTTTTAGGAGGCGTTCCTACACCGGAACGCCCCCCCCCGCGCCGGAACGCCTACATGTGGCGCAGGGCTTTACAACGTGACGCATCTCCCAGATGCGTCACGTTGTAAGTGCTGCACACCATGGCATTGGCTTTGCGCTGCCGCTGCGTCACAAAAGTGACGCAACGGTAGCGTAAAAGAGGTGCAAGGGGCTTGTAAATCTGACCCGAAGTGTTTAGCAAAAACGAGTCAACCCGAACTACCGAATTAACTCTAAGCGGTCCACCCGGGTCGGCGCACTACTACCTGCAGCCCAGCTTCTCAGGCACGGGCCCAGATGAGCTGTGTAAATAATGAGTTAATACACTAACTCATGCACTTGACAGCCAGGGGCATTGATTGGGGGCAAGATAGGGATCGTGTTCACTATCTTTCTGCTCACCAGCATCCTTTTCCTTGCTGTCCTTGGAGCGGGTCTTCCACCTGGAAAGGAGATAATGTTCAAATTCACCAAAAAAGCCCAGCTATCAGACTGTACAATCACCAAACAGAGATGACAACAGAGCTCCAGCAAGCTGTTAGATAATGACCGGGCACAATTCTAAAAGTGAATGCGCAATGAGCTCCAGCAAGCTCTTTAAAAAACAAGTGGCGGCGACGGCGGAAAGTAATCTTCCCTCATCCCCGTGTGTACAGGCTAAGGCTCCTGCTTGCCCTCCTTGAAGCGCACCGCAGAGCGCGCATTAGTATTACAGCCACCCTGCTGCTACTGCTGATATTGACCCTGTTACAGCTGTGCTTCTGGGTAACGTTTGTATTGCGCATGTATGCTGGACAGGTCAGGCAAAATAGAGTGCGCATTGAGTCAGCCAATCCCAAGGAAAAAAAGCATTTATAAATGCTATAGGACTCGTATTTACACAAGCCCTATTGCATTTTAAACAAAAGTGCGGTAGTCGAAAAAGGCAGGAACGGGAGGGGCAGGGGGAGGGGTGCAGGGGGGTGACAAGTGACGGACTACAGGAGGGGGGAAACACAAGAAAAAAATAGCATTACAGTAAAGGGGCTGACAGCCTCGGAAGGCTACAAATTACAACATGGCCGTGAAGAGGAGGGACTAAGAATGGGAAAACCAATGAGAACACTGCCTTTATGATGTAGCCCAATCAAAAACATGGGCGGAGAGTGGGCGGAGCTTAAATGAAGCTTCCCCAGTATAGTGTATACAGCATGCCTCGCAGAGCGATGGCAGTGCTTTGCACTGCAACGCTATATGCGAGACCTAATAAAGGGGCTTTTTGACTTCGCATGGTGATAAGATACAGTATGGGGAATGAAAAGTAAAGTTACTGGATACCTTGATGTTACCAAAAAATGTTGCTATTGTTAAATGTTTCTCCCACAAGAAAATTGTAAATGAGATAATACAGGGAAATGCTTTTGCCAATGAAACAGCTAACAGCCTAATCAGAATATAATTTAATGTATATTGTAGGGACAGCTAGATGGATACCAGAAGTGCCTATGTTTAATCAAACTTTAGATTGCATTAGGGAAGTACAGGAAGAAGCAACAGAGGAAGAGAAGGAACAGTGGAAAAGATATGGGTGTCAGGATGTGACAGGATGTTGGATAGATCTGTCAGAAAATAAAAGATGAATGCTTTCACATTGTTATGCGAATGCTTTTGTTACCATGGCCCACAGTTTAGCCCACATCAGTGCTAAAGGAATAGTGGCCACGTCAGATCATGCATGGTTCAATAATTTGATTCCCAGGGTGTCAGAGTTCTATGCCAAGAGATGCATGATGTGCCATACTTATAACACAGAAAAAGGTACCTGGTTTCATCAGGACATTTTGTACCCCAGATTTGCCCTTCAAGGTCTTGCAACCATTTGAGGTTGTTATGGGGAGGCCAGCAAATGTATAGGGTATACCAAGATAAAAGGACTTCTTTACATTGAATATAATTTTCTTGTTGATTACTGTGACCAATTGACTAAAGATTTGCATTTGATCCATTCACAGGTGAAGGCCAGCCTCCCTCCTAGTCTTGAAGGTCTAGATCACAAGTTGAGGCCTAGAGACTGTGTCTTTACCCAATAGTTTCAGAGGAAGTCAAGCATTGGGCCATGCAGGAAGGGTCCTGTAAGTTCCCTTCATCACCCAGACTGCTGTTAAGTGCGAAGGGCACAGACACTGGATCCATGCCAGTGATGTGGAGAAAGCAAGCGCCACTCCCTTTGCCACATGATCAGTGGATAAAAAGAGGAATACCTAATTTTGAATATGATCAGATCTTTCAGCAAGTGCCTTTTGGGGATGGTGATCTTTATGATACATGGTAAGGTGGTGCCATTGGAACAAGAACTTATTGCCATCATGCCTGACCCAGATGAACAGGTTCTGTTTGAACATCCTGACATTGTTCAGTCATGATACAAAGTGTGGCCAAGGGCCGCAAAGAACTATAGACTTTGATTGAAGAAACTATCTCTGGAGAGGTAGCAACCCATGCCGATGGTCAAGACCGCCAAAGTCCGGACTAGTACATAAGCTTGCCAGTGAGGCTTGGAAGCAGAAGACACTTGGGTCTTAATGCTCTTTGATAGTGTAGTGAGGGAATTTTGGAATAATTGAGATTACATTGCTCTGTTCCTGGCTGATCGTTATATTACTCTTTGTTATATTAGCAATTAAACAAATACTATAGGAAGAGGACGGAAGGTTAAGAAACATACAGGTTGAATATAAAGACCAGTATAGGGAATAGTGTTAGTTGTTCTACTGAAATAGGTACTTGTATATAGATTAGGTTGAAATGGGTAGAGTTCTGGATCTGCCATTAAGACCCTTTAGGAAGGTGTTTTCTGACCTATTCGGAGAAATAGAAGTAGTTGCCCTGAATGCCCCTGCTAAAAGATTGGAAAATATAACAGCTATGTGAGCACTCGATTTATTCAAAATAAACTAAGAATCTATTCGTATTTACGTAGTACTGATTTTGTGTGCAATGCCTGAGGTGGTTCTACCCTGCCACCTGTTTATGAAAACTGGAACTAGAGCGCTGTGATCTAGACAGGATTTGCACTACCTTGAACACTCATTAGAAGAGTGTAACTGATGCGTCATCATTATTTGGGTATGCTTAACTGGTTCAAACTTATTGCAAACACTAAATGAAAACAAAACAAATTACACTTTGTTATCACGAATTATCTCAAGGAGATCCAAGGAATCCAAAATGAAAGAATGCTTAAACGAGTTCTTCTTGTTGATGTGTTGTCTTTTATTGACACATCAGTTTTATTGCAACAAGTCCTTTTCAGAAATCCAATAAATTCTTGTATTAGAGGAAATTAAATCAATCCCAATGCATTTCGGGTGTTGCCATCACCCTTCTTCAGGGGTATCTACAAATAACAGAAGAATTCACATTTATAATATATTACATCATTGTTAAAGTTTTCCTAATGAAAATCTTAGTGCTTGTTGAAAATAGGTTGAAAAGATGATGAGGATAAAGAGAAGAATGGTATGTCATTTACCAGGAGGAAAATGAACTCTTGAGGAATTGTGAAGAGTTGTTAATGAAGCTTTCAAGGTGGTGGTAAAGACCTAGTTAAGAACCATAAAGCCCACAATGCAACAACATGCCGCGTGCCTTAATGCGTAGAGAATGAATCAAGATGTGAAAAACTATGTCGACTACCTTAAATGAAGACCGTGGTAAACTGAGATATCAGTGTAGGAACACTAATTCAAGAGTCTGACTCACAGCCTGTAAAATGAAAACCGGTGTAAATATAAGTTGTTCCTTCGTGCGTGAAAATAGGTATTAGTCATGTGACCTTAACGGTGAAGACTCACCCTTGGTTTCCTCATGTATATACGATAAAACGCAATGTTTCTAAGGGGGCAAAAAACCCAGTAACAACGTGCTCGTTTCCTCGTTTCAGTGTGATAAGGCGTGTTGCCTCTTGAAGGAGCAATAATCCAGTCACCGCATGCTCGTAAGTAATGCGGTTTCTATGCCTTGTGTCTCATGAATTACAAGCGATGCCAAAAATCACTGCAAAATAGAATAAACAAACAAAGGTGTAGAAACCTCGTTTGTGGAAAAAATAACATATGATAAAATCATGCTGCCCTCGAAAAAGAGAGAGGTTCCTTACCTACATCCTGAGAGACGTAACTATATTGCGGAAAAACCCTCTGGTGAGGAGAGATCACGGGTATGATAGCCGAAACGAAAGCTCGCGTATATATTCACGTGGGAGTTAGTGAAAATCACGTACGGATTAGTAGAAAGAGGTGATGGACAAAAAACAAGAGTAGAGAAATTAAATGTCAGCCATGTTGAGATGGTAACGATGTGGTTGTGTGATTTAAAGAAAGACATGATATCTTGGCTGAAGAGTAGAGAAACAAGCATCTGTATAAATGAATAAATTGTTTCACATATCGAATACAATTATTCTCATATTAATAGTCGTTCGTTCCACATACATGAATTATGGCTTGTTCAACAATGTGCTATATATGAGTAGTACATCTTAATGCGAAGTTACGTTGTATCGATAGATACCAAAAAAGAAAAACACAGATATGATGCATTGTTATACACTGTTGTGTAGTTAAAGTCCAATTATTAACATGTGTCAGCTTGACTTAAGAACATAATAAACAATAATAGCAAATTCTTACGATTTACAAGCGTTGCAGTCCTAATGAATCCATATGTTGAAATGATTAAACAGTTGCATATAGATAATGTTAGATGTTGCTAACATGGTTATAAGGAGACAACTTCTACAAATAAGGAATATAAATTAATACTTCAGAAGGAGCTTAGTGCTCGTACACCTAATGTACATAAGATGGTGGAATACCCCAGCTGCACTGTTGAGCGAGGTGGTGGTTATGCCTATAAACATGTGTGTATAACTGGCTCTGTAATGTTAAAGTGTCAACGCCTCTTAAATACTTATGGTTGGTAAAAGATCAAGTTGTACCTATCTGCATTAAAATGTTGTTGAACGTGGCCTGAGTGTATGTTTCTGAATGTGTAATTTATGTGACCAGCATGCAAGCAGCTAGTGGTGACTGCAGTGGGCCCAAAGTTTGTGGTTCCATAAGGATAACCTGAATGTTCTAACTGGTAGGTTGGTACTCATAGGAAACAGGAAAATTCTATGGGATCATGATGAAAATATCGTCAATATACCTACGGTATATAAGAAGATGGTCTGTCCATGAAGGGTCATTTAGAATGTTTTCCTGTTTAAACTTCATCATAAAGATGTTGGCGTAGCTAGGTGCTCCCGCAAAACCCATGGATGTGCCAGTGGTTTGAAGAAAAAATCTCTCTTTCCATTTAAAGTAACTGTGAAAGAGACTGAATTGTAATAGTTCTATCAGAAAAACTTTGTTTACTGCCATGTTATCTTGTTGTAGAAGTGCCCACTCTACCGCTTCAATACCCTCGGAATGGGGTATGGAGGTGTATAGGGACACGACATCTGTTGTACTTAACCAGATCGGTTCTCCGGAAGGTAAAGAGAGTTCATCCAATAATTTAAGAAAATGTGTGGTGTCTTGAACATTTATTTATTTATTTATTTAAGTAGCTTATACAGCGCGCAGCTACCCCCGAAGGGGTGTCCCGGCGCTAAAACAGAAACTCAGAACAGAAGAGGAGAGTCAAGCCGAACAGCAAGACAGGAATCATGATCAGGAGAACAGCCATGTTTTTAATTTACTACGGAAGATAGATTCAGACGGGCAGAACCTGAGGTCGAGTGGGAGACAGTTCCATAGTTTAGCAGTGATTACACTGAACCCTCTGCCGCCCATTCTGCAGCGTCGAAAGCGAGGTGCAGTCAAGAGGCGTAAGTTGTTAGATCTCAGTGATCTGACAGATTGAGATATTGCCACTCGTCTTTTGAGGTAACCAGGCCCAAGGCCGTTGATAGCACGAAAGGCGAGGGTGAGGATCTTAAATTGAATGCGGCTTGCAATGGGGAGCCAGTGGAGCTCTTTGCAGTAGGAGGCAACCGACTGACGGTAGGGGATATTTCCGATCAGTCTGGCCGCCGCATTCTGCACAATCTGAAGACGAACGATCAGATATTGAGGGGCACCGGCGTATAGGCTGTTGGCGTAGTCTAGATGAGATGTGATAAGGGCCTGAGTGATCATTCTGCGGGCATCTAAGGGAAGGTAGGGAAAGATCTTTTTGATCATGCGAAGCTTTGCGAAGCAGGCAGAGGTGACCTTGTTAATTTGCGCTTTGTCATCGCTGTTGTCAGCGCTGAGTCATCAAATTGAAAGTCTAGGTTACGTGCTGATTGGACAGGGGTGGGCGCAGGGTTAAGTACTGTAGGCCACCACAGGCTGGGGGATATTGGAGTTTTCTGGTTAAAGAACAGGACTTCTGTCTTGTCAGCATTAAGTCTAAGGTGGTTGATGGTTATCCAGGCACAGATGTTGTCCAGGCATTGGCGGAAGTTGGCAAAGGTGGAGTCCGAGTGGTCTCTAAAAGAGAATATCAGCTGAGTATCATCAGCGTAAGAGACCACTCTGACTCCACAAGACTCCACCACTGCGGCCAAGGGTGCGAGATAAACGTTAAAAAACAGAGGGCTCAGGGCAGAGCCCTGCGGGACACCACACAACAGGGGTTTACCCTCTGATTTGAAAGGCTTGAGCACCACCTTCTGAGTTCTGCCAGTAAGGAAGGATTCAATCCAGACGAAGGCGGAGCCACCGATTCCGACCTGCTTTAGACGGTTTAATAGGATTTTATGTGAAACCGTATCAAAAGCGGCGGATAGGTCGAGGAGGACCCACATGGCCTCCTCTCCCCTATCCACACACTCACGGATAGTCTCAGACACTTCCAAGAGGGCAGTCTCAGTGCTGAAACCTGCTCTGAAGCCGGATTGGGAGTCATGTAATTAAGAGTTATTTTCTAGATATTCTGTTAGTTGCAGCTGCACAGCCTTTTCCAAAATTTTGCGGGTTTGGGGAGGAGGGAAATGGGGCGATAGTTGGAAAATTTTGTAGGATCGGCATCAGGCTTTTTCAGAATGGGGACCAGCAAAGCTTCCTTCCACGTAGTTGGAAAGATGCCATGATGGAGGGAAGCATTCCAGATAGAGAGAAAAGGGATAGCCAGTAAAGGGGCCAGGTCACCCATGGTCTTAGCAGGAATAGAATCGGAAGGAGAGCCAGATCTGCACTGGGTGAGTAACCTGAGAGCGGTCTCAAAAGTCAGCTCGTTATAAGACTGTAAGGAGGCAGATTCCGGGGCCATCACAGGGAGGACCAGGGAAGATTCCTCAGTAGGAAACGAAGTACTAATTTTATCAATTTTTTCAAGGAAATAGTCAGGCAGTCCATCAGATAGAGCCTGGCTAGAGGGGTTCTGCATGGCCCTGGCCGGGGGATTTACAAATTATTTGACAATATTAAAAGGGTTTTAGAAGAGTTCTTAGCGTTGGAGATTTGTAGTGAGAAATAGTCTCTCATGGTGGCTTTTTTTAGTTTGAGCAATTTTTTTAGAGTGGTTTTGTAAATTGCTTTGGATTCAGGATCATAGTTCTGCCGCCACTTGCGTTCGAGTAGTTTGCAGCGTTTTTTTTCCTCACGGAGGGTTGGAGAGAACCAAGGGGCAGAGGGGCGTGTTCTAGCAGAGGTGATGGGTTTGAGAGGGGCAATAGAATCGATGGCAAGGAGCAGTGCGGAATTTAGTCTGGACACATTAATATCAATGTCACTAGACAGAGGGTCCGGCTGATAGTTGAATAAGGGGTCAAAGGTTGCCACTTTCTTCCCAGCTCTTTCCTAAGGACAGTAGGGGTGGGTCTCGAGCTAAGCTCTAGGTCGAAAGGGACAAGATGGTGGTCAGACCAAGTGAGAGGGAGGGGGGGAAAAACTGCGATGTTCGAGAAATTAGCAAAGATAAGATCAAGAGTATACCCAGCTGTGTGTGTGGGGCCCTTGACTAACTGAAGCAAGTTCAGGCTCTGCATCGATTCTAGCAAGTTGTTAGCTTTCGAGCAGAGAGGGTTGTCCACATGGAGGTTGAAGTCTCCAAGCACCAGAAAATGTTGGTGCTTAAGGGAGAGATCAGCCATCAGGTGGGTGAATGCCGTTAGAGAAAGAGACGAGGCAGTAGGGGGGTTATAGACTAGAGTACCCGCCAGTACTACTGCCGCGGTATCCGAGATAGTGAAGTACATAGCTTCAATCATCCCGATATTCGTCAATTTGGTGATAGACAGATTGAGGTGGGATTTTAGGATAATGGCAAGGCCACCTCCTAATTTGCCCCCTTCACGATTGATGCCCTTTAAGAGATAGCCCAGTGGGGTAGCTAGATAGATATCAGGGGTAGAGGTATCTCTCAGCCAGGACTCAGTAAGGAACAGGATATCCCAGCCGTCCGAAACTATTGACGTCCAGATCTCGTTGGAATGGCGGGGCAAGGAACGACAGTTAATCAGACCTGCTTTCAGCGTCAGAGGATGGGACAGACGTTTCGGCAGGCTGAGGCAGGGAGAGGGGCGAAGGCTCCAAGGCGGGAGGGTGAAATTACATTGAAGGCAGTGAAAAGGGGCATCCTCCAGGTGACAGGGACTACAACGTGTGATGGACGGGCAAGTAGTGGGTTTTAGTAGGAGGAGCTGGGATCTGTTCCAGCAAGTACGACCAGAAACTGCCCGACAGCCAGAGGGACTGGCCCTAGGCATGGGCCAGGCGCGGACGGGCGCAGACGGGCTTGCCTTAGGCGTGCCTTCGGCGCACAAACGGCGCTCCCGCTGCGCTCGTCCACTGCGCTTACGTGGGAGGCACATTTATAGAAAGAGGGGGTGGGCGTGGCCTGACGGGTGGGCGTGGCCTCGCGTTTCAGTAGCGATGGCGGCCGTGGGTAGTTTCCTAGTGCACAGCGCGAGATCCGCTGTTAGTGGGGAGCCTGCTTGGCGGAGGTAGCTGAGAATAGCTCTAGGTAAGGTGCACAGAATTTAAAATAAAGTTAAAAAGCACGAATTGCACAGTTTTGTTAAAAAAAAAAAGCGAGTAATAACACCTCCGGCTTCCGCCTCAGAGGTCTAAAGTTTCACAGTGACGCGCTAGCAGTCAGCGCTTACATAGGCTTGGATTTGGGCGTGGCCTGACGGGTGGGCGTGGCCTCGCGTTTCAGTAGCGATGGCGGCCGTGGGTACTTTCCCAGTGCACAGCGCGAGATCCGCTGTTAGTGGGGAGCCTGCTTGCGGAGGTAGCTGAGAATAGCTCTAGGTAAGGTGCACAGAATTTAAAATAAAGTTAAAAAGCACGAATTGCACAGTTTTGTTAAAAAAAAAAAAGCGAGTAATAACACCTCCGGCTTCCGCCTCAGAGGTCTAAAGTTTCACAGTGACGCGCTAGCAGTCAGCGCTTACATAGGCTTGGAGGTGGGCGTGGCCTGACGGGTGGGCGTGGCCTCACGTTTCAGTAGCGATGGCGGCCGTGGGTAGTTTCCCAGTGCACAGCGCGAGATCCGTTGTTAGTGGGGAGCCTGCTTGGCGGAGGTAGCTGAGAATAGCTCTAGGTAAGGTGCACAGAATTTAAAATAAAGTTAAAAAGCACGAATTGCACAGTTTTGTTAAAAAAAAAAAAGCGAGTAATAACACCTCCGGCTTCCGCCTCAGAGGTCTAAAGTTTCACAGTGACGCGCTAGCAGTCAGCGCTTACATAGGCTTGGAGGTGGGCGTGGCCTGACGGGTGGGCGTGGCCTCGCGTTTCAGTAGTGATGGCAGCCTTGGGTAGTTTCCCAGTGCACAGCGCGAGATCCGCTGTTAGTGGGGAGCCTGCTTGGCGGAGGTAGCTGAGAATAGCTCTAGGTAAGGTGCACAGAATTTAAAATAAAGTTAAAAAGCACGAATTGCACAGTTTTGTTAAAAAATAAAAAGCGAGTAATAACACCTCCGGCTTCCGCCTCAGAGGTCTAAAGTTTCACCACATATTGGCCCATAAGTGAGCCCAGATTGTACAAAAGATTGCAGAAATGAATCTAAGTAGATTCCTATTGGTTCATGAATGGAATTGCAACCAGAAACTATCGGACGGAATGGAGGATCATACAAGTTCTTGTGTATTTTTGGCAACATATACACCATTGGTCTACGTGGAAATTGTGTATGTAAAAATTCAAAAGTTTTTTTGTTAATCCAACCCATTTCTTTAGCACGTGTCAATATGTCTAATAAGGTTGTGAGAAATTCAGTGGAAGGGTCTTGCTCAAGTGGTAAATATGTTGATTCGTCTGACAGCATCTCATTAACCTTAGTTTCATAAAAGACACGGTCCATAACAACTAGGGCGCCCCCTTTATCAGTTGGAAGAAATGTTAGTGATGTGTTTTACTTCAATGATTGTAATGCTCTCTTGTCTGAAATAGACATGTTTTGTTGTTTCTTATGTGGTATCGCTAGGGAAGAGAGGTCTCTCTTGACCAGAGTCTCAAAAGAATCAAGAACTTTATGGGATGTGGGAGGCATAAATGTACTTTTGGGTTTGAATTCTGTATGCTCTGTGTCCACAGAGCTAATACTCATGGGAATTTGATTAGAGAAAAAAAATCTAAGTCTGAGTTTTCTCATGAATTAAAAAAATTCTATTTCTGTGTTGAATGGCGTGGTATGGTGGGTGGGGACAAAGGATGTACCCTTGTTCAATAATGTGATTTGTGCCTTTGACAAGATAGTTGAAGGTATGATGACTACTAATGCTTCTTCTGCCTCCTACCTGTACTGGGCTGTTTTTGACTTTCCGCTACCTCTACGGGTTTTATGCTGCTTATCTCGGGTAAAGAATGTGTGATGGGTGGGTTGTTGGCTGCTGGGCTGGTTTCTAAAAAAGAAACCTTGGAGCCCGAAGTGGACGGTGCTTGTGAAATCGTGGGATCTGTTGTGGATGGTACAGGTGGTCTGTTCAACCGAGTGTCACTGAGAGAGGCTATGCTTTCCTCAGATGAGGCATCCCCGGGTTTTTGGTATGTGCGTTTGTGTGCATATACCTCCGCCCAGGAGTATACCTCATCTAGCTTGTAGTCTATTGTGTCTCGTCTAAATTTGCGTACCTTACGTTCATGTATCTCTTTTGCGTACTGATCAAATTTCTTGTTAATGGCTTCAAGGGATGATGTCAATTCTCCGTCTGTCATATGTGTCTTAAAGGACTCTTGAAGATCTTGTATTTCTCGTTCAAGACCTGTTAAAACCATGGATAGTTCCTCAACTATTAATAGAATCAAGTCCAAAGAACACTTATTTAAAATTAAATACCATTTGTCCATGAACTTTTTGTTCATCTTAAATAACATGGGTTTAAGAGGTAATCTCAACCCCCTCGGGATCCTGCTTGCCTTATGATATTGTACCAATGTGGTTGCATGTAGACGTTGATTAATTTCACGTCTCATTAAATATTCTAACTGTCTGAGTTGATGTACCACTGGACCTTGTGTAACATCAAATGTCCGTGCCTCCCGGATGAGACCATAGATCTCTTGTGCTTCAGTGGCACTGTAAGCTTTGGTGTCAGCTTTGTTGTCTGTGAGGTTCAAAATATCTTCAAAAGACATGTTTTAGTGTTGGTGCTGCTGTAAGCTGTGAGGGTAAAAAATCAAATAATTGGAAAATATAACAGCTATGTGAGCACTCGATTTATTCAAAATAAACTAAGAATCTATTCGTATTTACGTAGTACAGATTTTGTGTGCAATGCCTGAGGTGGTTCTACCCTGCCACCTGTTTATGAAAACTGGAACTAGAGCGCTGTGATCTAGACAGGTCTTCAAAAAACCACAGATCGCAATAACACTCTATTGTACACTAGTTTTCACCCGGAATCCCTGAAAAGACACTTACCACTCTCCCAATTTCTGAGAATCAAACGAATCACCTCTGATCCGACTCAACTGTCAATAACTCTTGATAACACTAAGAAGGACTTCTTGACACGGGGGTACCCAGAACAGATAGTGGGTGAGGCAGCAGCTAAGGCAGAGGGATTTCCTCGATCAGAACTCTTGAAGAAGAGAACTAAAATAACAGAGAATAAGGAGGTCTTTATCTCCATTTTCTCAACCCACTCGACTGCGATCAAGAAAATAATTCTAAACAGATGGGACTTATTACAAACTGAACCAGACTTTGGCGATCTCTTTCGAGACCGCCCAATCTTTGCTTACAAACGTTCACGGAACCTCAAAGAACTACTTAAAAAACAGGACACACAAGAGATAGGTCAACAACACAAAGGAATGACGCGTTGTCACAACTGTTCACACTGCAATAATGTTATTCAGGTACCCACATAGCACACCCGTGGTCAGGCAAACCCATCAAATTGAATTTCACGGCCAATTGCAACACTCAAAATGTCGTTAACGTAATACGATGCCCATGTGGCCTGTATTATGTTGGTAAGACGGAAAGAATTCTATGCATCCGCATCACAGAACACAAAAGTAGAATCCGCACCAAGAACCCTAACTCTCCTTTAGCAAATCATTGGGAAGAAGCACATCACACCATCGCGCAACTTAAATTCAGTGTCCTGGAAGTAGTTTATTATAGTAAAGATAAGGACATATCAAAACGTATCACTCAGAGAGAAACTTTCTGCATCAGGACTTTGAGCACCATGCACCCGAAAGGTTTGAATGATCGCATAGAATTTTCCTGTTTCCTATGAGTACCAATCTACCAGTTAGAACATTCAGGTTACCCTTATGGAACCACAAATTTTGGGCCCACTGCAGTCACCACTAGCTGCTTACATGCTGGTCACATAAATTACACATTCAGAAACATACACTCAGGCCATGTTCAACAACATTTTCATGCAGATCGATACAACTTGATCTTTTACCAACCATAAGTATTTAAGAGGCGTTGACACTTTAACATTACAGAGCCAGTTACACACACATGTTTATAGGCATAACCACCACTTCGCTCAACAGTGCAGCTGGGGTATTTCACCATCTTATGTACATTAGGTGTACGAGCACTAAGCTCCTTCTGAAGTATTAATTTATATTCTTTATTTGTAGAAGTTGCCTCCTTATAACCATGTTAGCAACATCTAACATTATCTATCTGCAACTGTTTAATCATTTCAACATATGGATTCATTAGGACTGCAACGCTTGTAAATCGTAAGAATTTGCTATTATTGTTTTTTATGTTCTGAAGTCAAGCTGACACATGTTAATAATTGGACTTTAACTACACAACAGTGTATAACAATGCATCATATCTGTGTTTTTCTTTTTTGGTATTTATCGATACAACGTAACTTCGCATTAAGCTGTACTATTCATATATAGCACATTGTTGAACGAGCCATAATTCATGTATGTGGAACGAACGACTATTAATATGAGAATAATCGTATTCGATATGTGAAACAATTTATTGATTTATACAGATGCTTGTTTCTCTACTCTTCAGCCAAGATATCATGTCTTTCTTTTAATCACACAACCACATCGTTACCATCTCAACATGGCTGACATTTAATTTCTCTACTCTTGTTTTTTGTCCATCACCTCTTTCTACTAATCCGTACGTGATTTTCACTAACTCCCACGTGAATATATACGCGAGCTTTCGTTTCGGCTATCATACCCGTGATCTCTCCTCACCAGAGCGTTTTTCCGCAATATAGTTACGTCTCTCAGGATGTAGGTAAGGAACCTCTCTCTTTTTCGAGGGCTGGACTGTTCTCATGAGGCAAAGGGTCAAGACTGATTTGCATATGGCCATGTCTAAACTGGTGTGGCGTAGTGGGCAAAAGAACGATGGATTTAACCCAGATCTCTTGACTGGGGTAGAATGTCTGCATTGTCAGCATTCCGTCCATCATTTGTTTGTTGTAACGCTTTTCGCCCTAAGTGGGATGGGTATTCCCAGACGTGGGACCCGTGCTCACTACGCCACTGGAGTCAAGCTATCCTGGCTGATGACGGCTGATAGCCAGAAACCGGTCCTAGGATGCTTAATTCCAGTCCAGGGAAGACATGGCTTGGCAGTTCGGGCTGGACTGCTCCCATGAGGCACAGGGTCAAGACTGATTTGCATATGGCCATGTCTAAACTGGTGTGGCGTAGTGGGCAAAAGAACGATGGATTTAACCCAGATCTCTTGACTGGGGGAGAATGTCTGCATTGTCAGCATTCCGTCCATCATTTGTTTGTTGTAACGCTTTTCGCCCTAAGTGGGATGGGTATTCCCAGACGTGGGACCCGTGCTCACTACGCCACTGGAGTCAAGCTATCCTGGCTGATGACGGCTGATAGCCAGAAACCGGTCCTAGGATGCTTAATTCCAGTCCAGGGAAGACATGGCTTGGCAGTTCGGGCTGGACTGTTCCCATGAGGCACAGGGTCAAGACTGATTTGCATATGGCCATGTCTAAACTGGTGTGGCGTAGTGGGCAAAAGAACGATGGATTTAACCCAGATCTCTTGACTGGGGGAGAATGTCTGCATTGTCAGCATTCCGTCCATCATTTGTTTGTTGTAACGCTTTTCGCCCTAAGTGGGATGGGTATTCCCAGACGTGGGACCCGTGCTCACTACGCCACTGGAGTCAAGCTATCCTGGCTGATGACGGCTGATAGCCAGAAACCGGTCCTAGGATGCTTAATTCCAGTGTGGTAAATATTAAAATTACCTGTACTATTTTTATGCGGTAAGTCTAGTAAGAATAACTCAGTCAAAATAAGAGGCAGAATCCGTGGTATTAGAGGTTCTGAAAAGGGCTTTATTCCTTACAAAGGAATCATAGTTCGAACTAGGCAATCTTATTCCATCACCACGAAGGTTCAGGAAGGGATAGGCAATACATTATTGACAAGTAACAATATATATAGGAAAAGCATTGCATTAAGACAGATGCAGGAGGCGTAACAGCTGATAATACAGATAAGAATACACATACGTAATGAAAAGTAGGCGTAAATACAGGCGTATACTAGAAACGTCATTTAAAATGATGTCACAAGTGGGTGGATCCATAAGAGAATCCTGCAGTGTCAGCAGAAATATTTGGCAGAGATGCGCGCGCAGCCGCATGACGTGTGATTGACGTGCAACTAGAGGGTGAAGGGGAATTGACATTTAGCTCTACATGTGGAGACAAAAGTCTGGGGGGTCAGATCAACCTAATCCCAAATCGTATCTAATATCTTTGTTTAAGGAACTGTGTTATCCAAAAGGAAAGGTTTCTCGGACGGAATCTATTCTATACTGACTGTTAGTGCATGTACAAGCGTCTATGTGTCTACATGAGATGCAAGGGGCAGGAATCTTCCATGGTAACAGGGGCTATGAATTACTTGCAAAAAAGACAGCGAGGCCAAGCTCTTTGCTCGGTAGCTGGAAGGATGTTTACCTAAACTACTAGACAGGAATGCATTGGGTGAGGAGCGGAGCAGATAACTTGAAGGCTGAATACAGTTTTTTGGCAGGCAACAGGCCGTGTCAGGCACCGTTAGCCGCGCAGGGAGTAGGACAAAGTTCATGGATACGGATGCAGGTCCAGGCTGGAGCATTTCAGAGGCAGAAGCAGGAAAAGGCTTGATGACAGAATCCAGGGCCTACTCGCCTGAACTGTAAAACTAGAAAAGTGAACCATATAAAGTCGGTGGCCAATCATATTTAGGAATGGAATATTTGACCCATTCATGGCGGATCTGACAGAGGATATGTTGACGTTGGACGCACATGTATTTGCGTCTTCATAGCTAGAACTGGAGGGAACATACATGTACTTGTAGCATGTACATGGAGCCGTTGGGGTCTAAGATAGGGGACACAATTGACCATAAAATTCATATTTCCTCATTCCCTCCTTGTCCCCTACGGACCCTCATGAAATATCCATCTTCATCAATCCATCAATCTGTTCATATAGCATCATTTGTTCTTCTTTCTTCTTCCGGGATCTTGAGTGAAAATTCGAAGGCGGGATACACGATGTGGCACACAGACCACAAATCGCTGGCCCACATTGTAGACACAAGCAGCAACTGAATAGAATGAGAAAGCCAATACCTAGGAAGGATAGGATCCTCCATCCCCAGGCTGACAACACGCTCCAGAACCAACCGGACCAAGTCCAGGTGCCTGGATTCTGGTGTATCTGGCTTACGATCTTATGAAGTCGAGTTATGGCTTTATATACTGACGGCGCGTTTTCTGGTATGAAAACACAGCAACTTGATCCGATGACCCTACAAGCTCCGCCCCTATCTGCCAGGATGACGTCAAGGACAAGACGGTTTTGAAGAACAACAATCCGCATCGCAGACTGCTCCTCTGTTAAGTTGCCTAAGGCGGAAGTAGTTTCATTCACTACTGCTTCAAGGGTTCTAGTTAATCTACGTATCAACTTACTATTAATGACTGTACCTATGTAGGGAAAGAAACCTTTATTGAAATCTGTGTATTGTTCCCATGCTGTTTCGGTGTAGTCGACAATCGGGAGATCTCTCTGCTGTCTATTGTGTACTAAATGGGTATTCCTATGGTAATCAGGCGGGGCTAGGAAAACAGGTGGCAGAAGGAATGCAATGTAACAGGTACCATCCCAATCTAGGGGTAGGCGTATGTATGCGGTGTGACCACAGATGAAGTAGGAGTGACGAGAAGCTCTAAACGTAGATTTGCCTTTATCACTGAATTTTATTACAGTGGTACATTTACTATGGCCCATGTGAATTGAACCATTCTTTCTTACACATAATTCGCCTCTAACTGGAAATACTGACATAGCGGGCAAGATTGGTGTAGCTTCGGATTCAACATTCAGGATCATGAGATTAAGTGTAAAGTTACCTAATCCATATACTTCGTTTTCTAGATCAGTTCCTGTTCTTTTGGGAAGTCCCTCCTTGTTAGGGTAGCAGACTTTAAGTCAAACTAGGTTCAGGTTTCCCCAAACCCAGTTGTCTTGATAAACTACTGAATTTGAATCTAGGGAATTAATCAAACTAAACCATGCTCCACAGGAGCCATTGTGTGTGAACGGATACGGAAAGAGAGGCAAAACTCCCTTATAGTTCTGATAGGGAGGGAGTTGGCCACATATCCAACAATTGGTAGCATTGTTGGTCTGATGGGAATGATGTAACATACTAATAAAAGTGTTGTTACGCAGCGCAAATCTATAAGACAACTCATGCGGGGGTAACTCGCTAAAAGAATGTTCAGCAGTAACATTGTAAGCACGCTTAGAAATAGGGTAATACATATGTAGCAATACACTAGAAATGATGATCAGAAGACTTAGAAAAAACAAAATTAATAATGTCACTATGCAGTGACTACGAAGCGATTTACAGTACGCATGTTTTTTAAGCTGTATCTGTCTATTTCTCTCTCTATTTCGGTCTAGAGGATACATGTCAGAGACAAATTCAACCGATTCACCTTGGAGAGGACTTAAACAATCAAATTGTCTGACTTGCTAGACCTTAGTTTCAGTTTATAGAGTTCATTCTCCGTCTTTTCAACCAAGGGGAGCTGAAACATGTTCTGGGCATACGAAGACAGTGTACTGGTGTCGATGTTCTAGAATTTCTTTAATTAAATCAGTACCCGAACCTCTCCATTTATTCGTGAGTAATTCCATCAATATATCAGGTAGGGGACCAGGATCGGAATGTTGGCTCCTATACAATATAACGAGGTGCTGTATCATGTATATACCAGCTAAACGCTGTTCTTCTGGGGTAAGATTCAAAAACGTGTGTGCTAACGCATCATCACTGTATTTTTCAGAACTGTCAGCCCATTGTACTGCTGACCTGGCTAATTCTTGTTCATCCATAGAATCAAGCATGTGATACCCCCTTCGGTCTCGGAGTAATTTATCAGCAGCCTGGAATAAGTGTTCAGGGGACTTCGCATTTAGCATAGGGGCTTGAAAATGTCTGTTACATTCTGGACGTATCGGACGTATCGGGTCATTAAAGTATCTGGTACTGTTACAAGGTCTTCCCCTACCTACATAAGCAATCGTTTCTAATTGTCCTGTGGGCATTTCTGATTCTTCCTCCTCCTCTCCCTCTGATTCAGTTTTGTCTGCCTCCGATCTGGCTTTATGTGTTCGTTCTACTTCCTTGCGGATCTTTCGGCACATAGCTACTATACATGTCTGTTTATCGTGTTTTCCCTCTGATATATTCTGACCCCATCTGGTAAGGACTTGCATTTCATCCTGATCTACCTCGGACCTATCTCTGTCTCTGATCAAGCAGTTTATGAAGAAGCGTAACAATAGTCTCTGTACATCCACTTTCTGGTATTCCATGGCTTCGTCAATACTTTCAGGGCCTTGCCCTGTTTGGACAAAGCGATATATATTGTCTAAATGTTTAATCATTCCTGGTAATGTCGTTAGATACGATGAAGCTCGTAGTATACGTAGTGATGATAACAGCATTCTGTCATTTTTACCGGGCACTGGATCATATCTACAATCTATAAGATGTTCCTTAAACATGTCGGACGTTGCTATTTGTGGTGTACGTTGGTTTGCTAAATCTCTAAGAGACGATTTACTTCGTAATGGTGGCGTGGCAAAAATTGCTGCCGCACCTCCTGTCGCACCTTCTGAGGTGCTAGACATAAAAGGGTTTGTGGGATGTAAGGTAGAAACTGCGGATGCAGGAACAGTTGGATTGTGCGGAGGAGTTTGTAGTTGCGGAGTTGGGGCCGGATGATCTCGGCGTTGAGCACCATCGACAGGTGGTGTGTGTGGTGGAACATTAACATATTCGGGAGCTGCATCGTCTAAATAGGAGGAAAGGAAAATATCCTTTGCAGTCTTGGGATGTGCTTTAATCGGGAGTAATGGGGGCGGCAAGTCTTTCGGTATTTCCGGGGTGGCCTTAGGTAAACCTTCGGCCAAGAGAGGATACATACCATTCATAAGAGTGTTTCGTTGTCTGTCTACTTGTTCTGTTTGTACTCGGGTACCTTCCTCAATTAGCATATTTTCTCGGGCTTTATTGGAGTTCTCCCTACTTTTCTCTTCCAGTCTGAGCGCTTTCTCTGTGCGCCTATGCGATTCTTTACGCCATAGTTCAATGGCATCTTTCTGTGATTGTCTGGCTTTCTTTTTCCATAATTCTTCTTCTACTCTCATGATGCAATCTGCATCCCATGTCCCAGCTGCGGGCCATCTCTGATTTTCTGCTAAATCCTTGGTGTAGTCCACCCATAAATCAAGATATAACACGGCATCTAAGCCATGTTTATGATACATAAAATACCCTGGAGTGTCCCTAGGTGGAATGGGAACAGCTTCTTCGAGTACTCCTTTTCTAGTTTTGATCTGTCTTAATTTTGAAAAGAACGGCATTTTTAAACCTTGCTACTTGATTCTTACTTGAACTGGACTTGAACACAATTAATACGAAAAAAACACAATAATGAACACTCATTCATACCACAATTTTTTGAACACAGTAAAACATTTAACATTTAACATTTAACGAACAATGATAATTAAGAGAAAACTAACTACTGACATAATACTAATACTAGATAATACTAGATTATATATACATGAACATACTGGATATACTGCTAAACAGTACAGATACACTGCTAAAACAGTGCAGACCGGATTTGTGTACCCAAACCCGTCAGGACCGGCACAAACCAATATGCACGTCTAACTGCCTCCCCAGCAATGGTACTCACCGGGTAGCACGGAACGGAAGGCCTCGGAACTGAACTGAACTGGACCGGACTGGACTCGACTCGACTCGGAACTTCGGAACCTGGTGGGCCTCTGTATACCTCGGATCTTGCTCTCTCAGCTAGGCTCTGGTCGGGATACTTCGCACTTCTCACCGCCTCGTCTGGGTGTTGATCGCAGCCTCAGTCACCCCCGCTTGGCCGGAGGGAGATACAGGAAATCCTGCGGGTACGCGTTGTTATCCGTCCAGCTGTGGCAGGAGACCGGGCCTGCAACGCACCTCCGGCGCGTGAGATGAGAAAGTGTCCCTGTTCGGGCGCCAATTTATGTGGTAAATATTAAAATTACCTGTACTATTTTTATGCGGTAAGTCTAGTAAGAATAACTCAGTCAAAATAAGAGGCAGAATCCGTGGTATTAGAGGTTCTGAAAAGGGCTTTATTCCTTACAAAGGAATCATAGTTCGAACTAGGCAATCTTATTCCATCACCACGAAGGTTCAGGAAGGGATAGGCAATACATTATTGACAAGTAACAATATATATAAGAAAAGCATTGCATTAAGACAGATGCAGGAGGCGTAACAGCTGATAATACAGATAAGAATACACATACGTAATGAAAAGTAGGCGTAAATACAGGCGTATACTAGAAACGTCATTTAAAATGATGTCACAAGTGGGTGGATCCATAAGAGAATCCTGCAGTGTCAGCAGAAATATTTGGCAGAGATGCGCGCGCAGCCGCATGACGTGTGATTGACGTGCAACTAGAGGGTGAAGGGGAATTGACATTTAGCTCTACATGTGGAGACAAAAGTCTGGGGGGTCAGATCAACCTAATCCCAAATCGTATCTAATATCTTTGTTTAAGGAACTGTGCTATCCAAAAGGAAAGGTTTCTCGGACGGAATCTATTCTATACTGACTGTTAGTGCATGTACAAGCGTCTATGTGTCTACATGAGATGCAAGGGGCAGGAATCTTCCATGGTAACAGGGGCTATGAATTACTTGCAAAAAAGACAGCGAGGCCAAGCTCTTTGCTCTGTAGCTGGAAGGATGTTTACCTAAACTACTAGACAGGAATGCATTGGGTGAGGAGCGAACAGATAACTTGAAGGCTGAATACAGTTTTTTGGCAGGCAACAGGCCGTGTCAGGCACCGTTAGCCGCGCAGGGAGTAGGACAAAGTTCATGGATACGGATGCAGGTCCAGGCTCGAGCATTTCAGAGGCAGAAGCAGGAAAAGGCTTGATGACAGAATCCAGGGCCTACTCGCCTGAACTGTAAAACTAGAAAAGTGAACCATATAAAGTCGGTGGCCAATCATATTTAGGAATGGAATATTTGACCCATTCATGGCGGATCTGAAAGAGGACATGTTGACGTTGGACGCACATGTATTTGCGTCTTCATAGCTAGAACTGGAGGGAACATACATGTACTTGTAGCATGTACATGGAGCCGTTGGGGTCTAAGATAGGGGACACAATTGACCATAAAATTCATATTTCCTCACCAGTCCAGGGAAGACATGGCTTGGCAGTTCGGGCTGGACTGTTCCCATGAGGCACAGGGTCAAGACTGATTTGCATATGGCCATGTCTAAACTGGTGTGGCGTAGTGGGCAAAAGAACGATGGATTTAACCCAGATCTCTTGACTGGGGGAGAATGTCTGCATTGTCAGCATTCCGTCCATCATTTGTTTGTTGTAACTCTTTTTCGAGGGCAGCATGATTTTATCATATGTTATTTTTTCCACAAACGAGGTTTCTACACCTTTGTTTGCTTTTTCTGTTTTGCAGTGATTTTTGGCATCGCTTGTAATTCATGAGACACAAGGCATAGAAACCGCATTACTTACGAGCATGCGGTGACTGGATTATTGCTCCTTCCAGAGGCAACACGCCTTATCACACTGAAACGAGGACCGAGCACGTTGTTACTGGTTTTTTTGCCCCTTAGAAACATTGCGTTTTATCGCATGTACATGAGGAAACCAAGGGTGAGTCTTCACCGTTAAGGTCACATGACTAATACCTAATTTCACGCACGAAGGAACAACTTATATTTACACCGGTTTTCATTTTACAGGCTGAGTCAGACTCTTGAATTAGTGTTCCTACACTGATATCTCAGTTTACCACGGTCTTCATTTAAGGTAGTCGACATAGTTTTTCACATCGTGATTCATTCTCTACGCATTAAGGCACGCGGCATGTTGGTGCATTGTGGGCTTTATGGTTCTTAACTAGGTCTTTACCACCACCTTGAAAGCTTCATTAACAACTCTTCACAATTCCTCAAGAGTTCATTTTCCTCCTGGTAAATGACATACCATTCTTCTCTTTATCCTCATCATCTTTTCAACCTATTTTCAACAAGCACTAAGATTTTCATTAGGAAAACTTTAACAATGATGTAATGTATTATAAATGTGAATTCTTCTGTTATTTGTAGATACCCCTGAAGAAGGGTGATGGCAACACCCGAAATGCATTGGGATTGATTTAATTTCCTCTAATACAAGAATTTATTGGATTTCTGAAAAGGACTTGTTGCAATAAAACTGATGTGTCAATAAAAGACAACACATCAACAAGAAGAACTCGTTTAAGCATTCTTTCATTTTGGATTCCTTGGATCTCCTTGAGATAATCCGTGATAACAAAGTGTAATTTGTTTTGTTTTCATTTAGTGTTTGCAATAAGTTTGAACCAGTTAAGCATACATAAATAATGATGACGCATCAGTTACACTCTCCTAATGAGTGTTCAAGGTAGTGCAAATCCTGTCTAGATCACAGCGCTCTAGTTCCAGTTTTCCTGCTAAAAGATGACACTTTTGGATTAAAAGGAGATACATGTATGTTCTCTACTGTTACTATTGGGATTTTAGGCCTGCAACATATTACCCTGTTCATAGCCGAGTGCCCCCTACCCCTATCGCACCTGAACATTATCACTTCCCCTTGTCCCCTCTTAAGGATTCACAATGCCAAAATATATAAGCATTATATGTCTGTTCAACAGTTACATAAAATGTCTTTAATTTAGCCATACACAAGCTTCACCACTTAGCTGCTGAAATACACTAGGTCAATGGAGATTGAACTTGGTCAGGATAGTTTTGGGGCCCAGTAACTACTTGGGGCTGGAAACTGTTCACTGCAGTTTTAATAGGTGTGAGGAGTTATAATGGGTTGTGTTTGTGCATAAATAGTCTCTTAAAGTGTTTTATCTACTGCTGTTCATAAGACAAATTCCATGCTGATGCAGCAAAAGGAAATATCTGACTTAATGAATATTGATGAATGAAATTAAGTTCAAGGGCCGTTCTGTCAAATATTGGTTTTAGGACATAGATTATTGAGTGAACTAAAAGCACATTCATTACTATATTTGGCCGAAATATTGTTCAACTCAAATGCAACTCTTTTTCACAAGAAATTCTCAGCAACGAACTTTGTTAATTTATGCAACTCTTTTCTGAACACGCTGGAAGATGCCATGAATGATGTAATATATGACGTCATCATCAGTGCATTGCGGGGTCATAAGTAGGGGTGGGCGGAATTTGCGGAATTAACCTTCGCAAATTATCGCGAGAATGTTTAAAATTATCGCAAACAAGCAGAAATATCGCGAAGATGCGGAAGGTTTTTTCCGGCATGTTCGCGCGATTTTCTGCATGGTTGCGGGTCGCCAACTTACCCATGTGGCTGCTTGCGGGCGCGGCCATCTTGTTTTGAGTTGTTCTCGCGGTGCATGATCGCGAGAAGAAAGACGTGATCGCGCGACGCATGACGTCACTGCGGGCGCGAACTGTCGCGAGACAGCGCAAATGGCTAAAAACAATACAACATCTCATGGAGAACGCGACCGGATCAAGAAAACTTGTCGGCGAACGCAGGGAATCAGGTAAGGCGATCGCGCGCGCGCGAGAATGTATCATTTTACAGCGCGAGCAAGAAACAAATTATCGCCAAGCTGCGGAAACCGGAATTTTTGACATCTTCGCGCTCTCCGCGGAACGCAAAAATGTCAAAATATCGCAATTTCCGCGAACGGAACGAAATTTTTGCCCAGGCCTAGTCATAAGTTATAGTCAGCTCCTGGCGCACTGCGGTTCAAGGGATGAAGTCCACTTGTGTCCTGTGGTCCTCAGGACAAAATGGACCCCATTGCCCCAGCAGCAGTGCACCAAGGGGTGTGTTAACAGAGTGGTGTAAAAAGGGGCGTGGCCTTGGACCACCTCTCTGCAATCCAGCTGTGTGGAGGTACCTGGTGGGCTAGTTGGCCCCTAGGGACCATCAGTAATCAAGGGTACTCAATTCCCCCACTTAGAACGTGCCAGGGGGTGCGTTTGCAGAGTCATGCAGGGATGGGGTGGGGCCTCTGGCGAGTTGCCGGTTTCTTTTTTCTTTTTTCTTTATTTTGTTATTTTATGGGAGGGGGCTGTGTGGCCCCCCTTCCCTGGGCCACTTTTGGCCCCGGGGATCCCATACCCCGGGGCCTGGCAGCCTTTTTTAAATGTATTTTTATTTTGGGGAGGGGGGCCGTGTGGCCCGCCTCCAGAGGCCAATTATGGCCCCGTGGACCCCATCTCCCGGGACCTGGCCACCCTTCTTTTTTTGGGGGGAGGGTGGCTGTGTGGCTCCCATCCCCAGGCCAATTATGGTCCCGGGCACCCCATCCCCCTGCCGGGGCAAGCCTTTCCGTTTAATTTTTTTTTTTTTTAATTAAAGGGGAGGGAGGGCCACGTGGCCCCTCTCCCAGTTCACCTCTGGTCCCGGGGACCCCATCCACTCGGGCCTGGCCACACCGTTGGAGACCATGGGGGAGCCCCAAGGCCCCCACGGTCCCAGCTGCCCCCCTACCTCCTGCGGGAGCTGTTATGACTTTTGCAGAAGGGGAGCTGCTGGCATGCAACTCCCCTTGCGCTCCTGCCCTGTCATAGCAAACAGCAAAGTCCCAAGGGTGGGCACCCTGGGACATTGCAAGAGCCGGCCCTGGGGGGTGGCGGTCCCCAGGGCCATCAAGGGCTCCAGTTTGACAAATCTAAATCTTTGCAACATTTTCAAAACTAGTGGGGCGCTCAGGTCAGCACCTGTCTTGAAAGTTTTGGGGTGACTCGTCAAGCGGGGGCCGAGAAAAAAAGTGGTCCCAAAACACTTTTTCCCCATGTTATTTTCCATAGGAAACGTTAGACAAAGCTACAGGCCGAACTGCTGAACGGAATTACACCAAATTTGGCAAAAAGGTAGTCCTTGGTTCAGAAAGAGTCCTTTTTGTTAAATGGTGTAAATCAGTTGAGTAGTTCCTGAGAAATTAGAAAAAGAAAATGTTTCAATATCTAGGGCAGCAGTGGGTTCCCAAACTCTCCCGAGCAAGAGCTTCACTGTGATTGGCTGCCAACACTCCAAACCAGGAAGTGTTGGCAGCTGTTGGACTTGGCCCTTTTTGCAGGGTCATCCCTAAACTTTTTGCCTTCCTCCTGTATTTTTTCTGACCTGTTGTTGGCTGTTTTATGACTCTGGGCACCTTACCACTGCTGACCAGTGCTAAGGTGCATATGCTCTCCCTATGGTAAAATGTATACATTGATTGGTGTCCATGTTTGGCTTATTCGGTTTACTATCAGCCCCTAGTAAAGTGCACCAGGAGTGCCAGGGCTTGTGAATGCCAATGCTGCTGGTGGGCTTGCAGCGCTGGTTGCGCCACCCACAGAAGCGGCCTTGTAAAATGTGTCTAGGGTCTGCCACCGCAGACCCTGTGCGCGGTCCGGGACCGTCGCGCTGACTGCGCAAGTGCCCCCACTTGCCAGTCCCTAAACCTTCCCTTACCTACATATTAGCCACCCCTCTGGTAGGCCCAAGGGCGGGGTGCATGGTAGGCATAAGGTAGGACATGCCCTGATGTGTGTGGCATGTCTTAGTAGTGAATTACAGCCATTTCCGTTTTTCACTATTGAAGGCTACCTGCTCTCCATAGGCCAGAATGGGCTGCTGGAGTCACTACACGCTGTGACCCCAGTGGACTCAGAGAGCATGGTAGAATGTCAAGTTTAGTATGCCTGAACTCAGAATAATAAAATACTTCTTGTAGTCAAGTTTATTTTAATATCCTGGGTTTGTAAATACTACTTTTAGAAAGTTAGTATTTACTGATCTGACCATTTCAGTCCGCCTCTGCCGTGTGTGTGTTCTGCCTAGCAACAGTAAGGAGCAGGGTTGGGGAATCCCCAGAGACAGGTTGGCTGCCAGGTGGTGGGTAGAGAGATTACACCTGGATGGGTGGGAGGAGTACACCTTGACTCTTGAATAGACTTGTGCTCTGCCACCACAAAGCCGGCGCCACCCCCTGTGGGGCGGCTGATGTCTCTGCCCTGCTGCTGAAAGGAAAGAGCAGAGTCACCATAACAAAGTGCTCCAGAACTGGACTGAGCCAGGCCTAGGCCCCCTGGCGCTAAAGAACAAAAGAATCATGGTATAAAAGTAGGAGCCTGGCTCCTAAGAAATCAGAATCCTGTTTACCACAAAGAACCTCTGCCCGACTAGAAGGAGAAGGAGACGCTGGAGGAGCTGGCCTGCTGCCTGCCTTGCTGAGAAAGGAGAGGAAGAGACTTACTGAAAAGACTTTGCTACTTTGTGCTTGAACATTCTCCAAGGGCTTGATCTGAGCTTGCCCCCTGAACTGAACCCCAGGAACCGTGGGTTCTCTGTGCTTCTTGCTCATCCTCCAATTCGAGCCGTGTGGGCATCCCGCTGGAAAAGAGACTGCGCCCCTCATCGCCCCTCCTAGGGCCGTGACACTCAGAAGCTCGCCTGCCTCCAACCCGTGAGAGCCCCGCTCCGTCCCGAGCCGCTCTCTGTCCCCGGGCCAGGCCGCCTGCATCCCTGTCACCGCCTGCTACTGGAGCGCGCTGAACGCGCTATCACCCCTCCTGCCGGAAGCCGTCCGACGACTGTGATCCCCGCCGGGTCATCCAGCTGCACTGACTGTGCCCTGTGACCCCGCTTCGCTATCCTCGGACATCTCAGGCCGCGCCGCCCCCGCTGTGGAGACCCTCCTGCACCGCCGTGCTAAAGGGTCGCTGGCCGCGCCTGCCTACGTGCCCACACCTGCTGATTGAGGACCCAAGAACACTTCCCAAGCTGAGAGTCGCACCGACCTGTGCCGACTCTCCACATCACGAAAGAAGTTCCAGTATCGGGCTCGGGGCCCGCAACGCCTTATTTCCCCGTTCGCAGGAACCGATCTCTGTGAGTACTGGAACTACAAGTAAAGAGACTACGAACTATCCATTTGGAAACCTACAAACCCAGAACATTTGCCTACTGCATAACCTGGTGGCCTAGCGAAAACGTTATTGGTCTTGTGATAAGTCTGTTGAGATATATATACCTTATTTTTACATAAAGAATCGTATTTTTATATATATCCAAGTCTGGTGTCCGTTTCTGGGGGGATTAATGTATTTACTGTGTGTACAATTGTGAGTGCTTAACCAACAACGCCTGAGGAATCGCCTTGGCTGCTCACGCCACGCACCTAGAGGGTGAGCAAGGGTCATTCGCGAGGGGTTATCCTGCGCCCTGACGTGGAGGAGAGGGTTCCTGCTTGACACAAGGGCAACCTTGCGCCAACCAGAGATCCCCGACTCTAACATTGTTGGCAGCGGCTGGGATTTCGGATTTGCATTTGTAATTTGCATACAGTGAATTATTAATCACCAGATAGAGAGAGCAGACCAAGTAACGCAGCCACAGGTTTTCATTTTTGAACTTTGTTGAGACATCTGCCATTACAGCAACCATGCCTGGATCACTCTCAGCTGGAAGAGCACACTCTGTGATTTCTGGAATGGATGAAGTGGATTGGGAAGGACTGGAAGGCTACACGGTAGAGCAATTGAGAGGCTACAGTGTAAAATTCAGAGTTCCCCATGCTGGATTCAAGAGGAAGGTCCAGTACACCAAGGCGTTGAGAGCCTGGAAGGAGTCAAGAGACCCACAGAATGCGGGGGACATTGTCCCACCCGACAACCTTGTGAAGCCCAGCAGAGTCCTGTCGCCAGAGGAGCTGGCAGACAGGGCAGCAGACAGGGCGCATGCAATGGAGATGGCAAAGTTGGCAGGACAAATGGAAATGGAGAAGAAGAGGTTGGCCTTGGAGGCACAACAACGCCAAATGGATCATGATCTAAAAATGAGGGAGTTGGATCTCCAGATCAAGGGTTTAGACCGCTCTCCCTCTGGTGGCAGCAATATTGAGTTTTACAGTGCTGAGAGAGTAGTACGCACACCCAGAGATGTGGCGCCTGACTTGAAGGAGGGGATTAACATACACCAGGAGGTTCAAGGGCATGAGGTAGCTCCAGTAGTGCGCAGTATCCCTGAAGGGAATAGGGTAACTGGCGCAGGGGTTCATAGTCCTAGTGGAGGGAGGGACACTCTACTGACTCTAGCTGAGAGGTACAGGGAGAGGGGTTCCCCCAAAATTGAAGTCCTGGTGGGTGAGTGTGAGGACCGCCCAGAAGAGTGTGGGTTGTGGGACAGAGACAGTCAGATACTGTCTAGCCAGTCTCAGGAGAGTGGTGTGGAGTACGTGTGTGAGGCACTGGATGGTAAGGTGAAGGCTAGTTTGGTTAACCCTGCTAGGGGGCTGTGTGGTCCAATTGTGGGAGAGCATATTTTAAGTCCCTGTTTTCCAGAGCTATGTCAACACCTGTTGGAGAGTGAGTTCTCTGACCGCAGAGAACTCACATTGGAGGCAGACCTTTTGGTGGATTCCAGAGGGTCTGGAGAGGCATTGGGGAGTGACCCTGTGGGGAGTGGCTCAGGTATCTTCCAACCCAGAGTGTTGGAAGTGGTGCAGAGTAGCCCAGCTAGGTCCCATAATAGTGGGAAGGGTGTAGGAGCTCACGTCCTGTCTCAGTGGAGAAGGAGTGAGTGTGGGGCTGCGTGCCCCCAGGTGCCCGAAACCCAGTCTCAGAGCCTGGATGGTTCTTTAAGGGAACACCAGGCGGGGAGCCTAGGCTGTCCTGATGGGCCGCCCGTTGAGGGGGATCCCCTAGTGTCTGGTGAGCTGGGAGTGTCTGTAAGCAGGCCCCCATCGGTTCTGGTGTCTGGCAGTACCGCTCCAGTTGGGAGGGTGCAGAGGTCCAGATTGAGGGGTGAGAGAGGGAAAGAGTCCCCAGTGGAAGAACCAGTGGGTCAGGGGCCAGCCAGAAGGGCTGCGTCCACCGTGAGTGACCATGGTGACACCACTTCTGTCCTGGGGGATCTTCAGGCACTGTCAGATGGACAGGGGTCAGGAGATCAGCGCCAGGCAGACTGTCACACGACACATGAGTTATGTGTCACCCTCAGGGGGGGCATGCGTGCTCCCCGGGAAGTCCTGGTGCGCCAGGCGAGCGTTCAGCCGCGTGGGTTGGTCCCAAGGTTGGGAAGCCAGGTTCAGGTGTTGTCTGACCTGGAGGGTGGGACCACTGTAATCAGTGTCCTGACCCATGTTGCTTCTGGGGGTACCACACCAGTTGGGGGTGGGCAGTACTCTGGAAGGGGGTGCAGAGGGAGGGAGTCCTCACCTCTGACCCCGGCTCAACTGAAGGGTTTAGACCCCAGGTTGGAGGGCCAGGTTCAGGGTGTCCCCCCTGACCTGGACGCCCAGTTGCCGGATAGAACCCCTGAACTGGTGGGCGAATTGTGCAGGACACCTGCCCCAGGTGCCCTGGCAATTCTGGAAGGGGGTACCACTCCAGGTGGGAGGGTACAGAGCCCCAAGGAGAAGGACTGGGTGTGGGAGAGGCCACCACAGTCTTGGGTCCAGCCGCCGGGTACAGTCCTGGGGCTGGTGGGTCAGTGCCAGGATGTCATACCAGGCCTGACAAGGGGGAGAATGGACAAAGGGTGCCAAGCACCTGGGGCTACTGCCCCCCGCTCCCTGGCGCCACAGAGGATTGAGAGCCCTGAGAGACATACGGCCTGGGTCTCATCCCTGACTACTGTCAGTGGCCACTGTAGCATTTTGCTGTCTGTCTGTTGGGACACACCTGTGGGCCAGTTAAGGTTAGGTACTGCACAGGTGGTGTCCACAGGTGAGGAGAAGGGTTCCCCATGGATTGGCTTGGTGGGCCCTGAGAGTATGGACAGAGGTAGTCCGATAGGTTCAGATTGGCGTAGAAATGGAGTCTGCCCCTGCAGTTGCGGGCCAGGTCCTTGTTCTATCGCCCCAAGCAGGGAAGACCATCACGGTGGTGATTGGTCTACCCTGCGTTTTGGCTGGAAGGGGGTTGTGTTGGACTTGGCCCTTTTTGCAGGGTCATCCCTAAACTTTTTGCCTTCCTCCTGTATTTTTTCTGACCTGTTGTTGGCTGTTTTATGACTCTGGGCACCTTACCACTGCTGACCAGTGCTAAGGTGCATATGCTCTCCCTATGGTAAAATGTATACATTGATTGGTGTCCATGTTTGGCTTATTCGGTTTACTATCAGCCCCTAGTAAAGTGCACCAGGAGTGCCAGGGCTTGTGAATGCCAATGCTGCTGGTGGGCTTGCAGCGCTGGTTGCGCCACCCACAGAAGCGGCCTTGTAAAATGTGTCTAGGGTCTGCCACCGCAGACCCTGTGCGCGGTCCGGGACCGTCGCGCTGACTGCGCAAGTGCCCCCACTTGCCAGTCCCTAAACCTTCCCTTACCTACATATTAGCCACCCCTCTGGTAGGCCCAAGGGCGGGGTGCATGGTAGGCATAAGGTAGGACATGCCCTGATGTGTGTGGCATGTCTTAGTAGTGAATTACAGCCATTTCCGTTTTTCACTATTGAAGGCTACCTGCTCTCCATAGGCCAGAATGGGCTGCTGGAGTCACTACACGCTGTGACCCCAGTGGACTCAGAGAGCATGGTAGAATGTCAAGTTTAGTATGCCTGAACTCAGAATAATAAAATACTTCTTGTAGTCAAGTTTATTTTAATATCCTGGGTTTGTAAATACTACTTTTAGAAAGTTAGTATTTACTGATCTGACCATTTCAGTCCGCCTCTGCCGTGTGTGTGTTCTGCCTAGCAACAGTAAGGAGCAGGGTTGGGGAATCCCCAGAGACAGGTTGGCTGCCAGGTGGTGGGTAGAGAGATTACACCTGGATGGGTGGGAGGAGTACACCTTGACTCTTGAATAGACTTGTGCTCTGCCACCACAAAGCCGGCGCCACCCCCTGTGGGGCGGCTGATGTCTCTGCCCTGCTGCTGAAAGGAAAGAGCAGAGTCACCATAACAAAGTGCTCCAGAACTGGACTGAGCCAGGCCTAGGCCCCCTGGCGCTAAAGAACAAAAGAATCATGGTATAAAAGTAGGAGCCTGGCTCCTAAGAAATCAGAATCCTGTTTACCACAAAGAACCTCTGCCCGACTAGAAGGAGAAGGAGACGCTGGAGGAGCTGGCCTGCTGCCTGCCTTGCTGAGAAAGGAGAGGAAGAGACTTACTGAAAAGACTTTGCTACTTTGTGCTTGAACATTCTCCAAGGGCTTGATCTGAGCTTGCCCCCTGAACTGAACCCCAGGAACCGTGGGTTCTCTGTGCTTCTTGCTCATCCTCCAATTCGAGCCGTGTGGGCATCCCGCTGGAAAAGAGACTGCGCCCCTCATCGCCCCTCCTAGGGCCGTGACACTCAGAAGCTCGCCTGCCTCCAACCCGTGAGAGCCCCGCTCCGTCCCGAGCCGCTCTCTGTCCCCGGGCCAGGCCGCCTGCATCCCTGTCACCGCCTGCTACTGGAGCGCGCTGAACGCGCTATCACCCCTCCTGCCGGAAGCCGTCCGACGACTGTGATCCCCGCCGGGTCATCCAGCTGCACTGACTGTGCCCTGTGACCCCGCTTCGCTATCCTCGGACATCTCAGGCCGCGCCGCCCCCGCTGTGGAGACCCTCCTGCACCGCCGTGCTAAAGGGTCGCTGGCCGCGCCTGCCTACGTGCCCACACCTGCTGATTGAGGACCCAAGAACACTTCCCAAGCTGAGAGTCGCACCGACCTGTGCCGACTCTCCACATCACGAAAGAAGTTCCAGTATCGGGCTCGGGGCCCGCAACGCCTTATTTCCCCGTTCGCAGGAACCGATCTCTGTGAGTACTGGAACTACAAGTAAAGAGACTACGAACTATCCATTTGGAAACCTACAAACCCAGAACATTTGCCTACTGCATAACCTGGTGGCCTAGCGAAAACGTTATTGGTCTTGTGATAAGTCTGTTGAGATATATATACCTTATTTTTACATAAAGAATCGTATTTTTATATATATCCAAGTCTGGTGTCCGTTTCTGGGGGGATTAATGTATTTACTGTGTGTACAATTGTGAGTGCTTAACCAACAACGCCTGAGGAATCGCCTTGGCTGCTCACGCCACGCACCTAGAGGGTGAGCAAGGGTCATTCGCGAGGGGTTATCCTGCGCCCTGACGTGGAGGAGAGGGTTCCTGCTTGACACAAGGGCAACCTTGCGCCAACCAGAGATCCCCGACTCTAACAGCAGCCATCTTGTGACTCAGTAGGACCAAGTCAGAAGAAAACAGTGAAACACAGTGAAAAAAACAAGAAAAGGGGGCAGGGTAGAAACAACCTGACCCCCTAGGCCTGGTCAGGGGGTCCCACAAGGACCTAACAAAGTGTTTTTTTTTTTAAATCGGCCATTACGGACCCCCAAGCCCTGGGGACCACCACCTTCCCGGGGCTTCAAAAACTCATATCTGTTTCCACAAATTCGATTTTTTTTTGGGGTGTCATTTTTCTTATTACATTCTTCTTAATTTTTAGAAATTGGTTGGCTTTAACTTTGATTTTTTTTTTGGTGTTGCTAAATACTTTCAAAAGTTAAACATGCCTCTTCTGTGCCATGGTTACCAGGAGCTGATCCCAGGTCCATTTATTAAAACTGTGCAATTTTTTTCTAACAATATTTTGGACTGATTACTTGGGAAAGACTCAAATCCTCACCAACTAATCACCCCTTGCAGCTCCATGACCCAATGAAATCTGCATGTATCAATTCTAAGACACAATTCCATCAAAGAAGGCCTAATAATATTTTTAAGCATCATGGCAGAAGATCTGTACAAATTTTGAACAACACTAATTTGTAATAAATGTAGCTTTCAGAAAGTCAATACCATGGACATGGTTATTGAACGCTTAGCAACCATTGTCTTACTTCAAGTTGATATTTTCTTGTAAAGGTATTGTACGTAAATCACATTTTCGACTTATGCACTCATCATGTCTTTATTTTATCACCATTCCTAATCAAAGAAAGAGCTGATCAAACATTCCATCAGCAGAACTAAAACAAAATTACAAGCTCATTGATTGCTAAGTGTCACCAGACCCTTCTACAGCCAGTGAGGAGGAGGAAACTTACATCAGCATGGTGAGTGCATCCAACTGGAAAGTAATTCACTTTTCAAGGGAGTCTGCAGAGGCTGTAGAGTCCACTGGGGGTTTTAAAAAAATGATACCACATGCCAGGAGGAGATGGATGCTGGTGTTTCTCCTGGCCAAGAATGTGGTCCCAAGAGCAGACTGCACCCTTATCTGGATCTACTGCCACCCCATCCATTACTCCATAGGGACATATAATAGCTGAAACTCCAGCTGCATATGTGCTAGCAAGGAACATCAGCATATGACAGAGTCATTTGTCCCAGACATCTCTTAGCCCTCATGTAGTCAATCCACCTCCCAATTATGTAACAATGGTAATTTTTAAACAGACCATCAGTGGCGTGGCTGATGCTCAGGGTCTTCTTGGGATGTACAGGAAAAGACAGGAGTGTCAAGGCCATTCAAAATTGGTTTACTGAGCAATATAGGGAACTTCGACACACGTATCAGAGGGCCTTTCATCACAATTCAGCCTGGGTCTGGTAGCAGCAGGGGTGGGGGCAGAAATGGAATGTAGTGATGATCTTTTAAACTGCACCAGGCCAAGGAGTTCTCATCCAAGTAGACCAAAGAAGGAGACAGACTTCTGGAGCTGACCTCAGGAGGGGACTCTCCTTTGAAGTTTTGGATGGAAGAGGCCAAGCAGTTCTGGCAGTCAGTGGTGTGATTTCACGCTCTAATAGAGGTCTTTCAATTGACCACTTCATGTTGCCATTTTGAAATGTCCCAAGGTGCTATACAGGAGGGTTGGCATGGGGTTGAGTGAAGACTTGTCATCCAAGAACTGGGCAGAGGTGTCTACCTTCTGGAAATGTCCACCACAGCTTACAAATTTCCACAAGGGTGAAAGAGGCAGAGAGAGAAGTTGGATTCCATAAAACCCCATAGAGCACCGGTACATTGTATAGGATGCTGGAGCACTCTGGACTTAGCCTGGATGGGAGTCTGTGGGCTCCCCCCCTCCAGAGCCAGTGGGGCTGGCCCCTTTACCCATTCTGAGAGATAGTAGAGGGATGGACCTGATGGGCACCCTGAAGGAGAAGAACCATCCCAAGGATGAAGTGGGATAACCCTCATCAGAGAGCAGCCCAATGACCTACGAAGGAGACGTGGAAGCTATGGGACATCAAGAGTGCAGGCATGGAGGGTGGTCTGTCTTGAGGGTTGCAGGGTCCACTGGAGGTGACATTAGGCTGAAGAGAGCACCAGTCACTGTACATAAGGCAAGTCCAGCGTAATGTGCCACAGTGAAGTAGAGGAAGTTTACGTAAAGAATATAAAACTTTAGAAGCCAGGAGGCCTGAAGAAACCCCTGATGTAGACGAGAGCTGTCCATGAGCAGCAACATGATATAGAAATCCTACAAAACTTCAAGAGATTCAACAGTTTGTATTATGTTATTATCTGTATCAGTTCTCATAACTGTGATAGCATACTACTCCTCCTGCCTCCTTCTCCTTGAAATGGTTTATCTGCTAATTGAGGGTTGCTTGTTGATATTTGCAGCTGTTTTAGTGATCATTTCATTCCACATGGATAGCAGAGGACCAACTCAATCTTCAACAACTTGGTTGCTAATCCAGCAAAACTAAATTTTTCTTTAGCCTTTAAAGTCAATATGGCTTTACCGCCTTTCTGATGAGTTGTAGGTCTTACAGTGAGTCTGAGCATTAAGGCAGGCTTCCTACATCTAGTTCCTTGATGTGGTACTGCCTGTAGCAACCAAAGCCTTTTGTGCTTTGCAGCTTTCATGGAGGGCAAGCTGACATGTTCGAGGCTGTTGCTTGAAAGTTGCGGACATCCTCCATTGCTGTCTGTTCTGACAGTGCCTGCTCCCACATTCATGCTTTGGTTAGGCTCAGTTTAAAGCTCCCTCACTAAAGGGCTGCAGCACAAGCCGCAATAGAAAAGCGGGTGTTACTGAGCGCAATTGCAGTCGAACGCTCGTCCGACTGCCATAATAATTAGGCCCATAGACAATGGAAAAAAAATCTAAACACATGGGTGCTGATCAAGATCCGGTAAAAAAATAGCCCGTACGACTCGTATCCGGTCTTTTTACCGTACGAATCGTACAAGTGCCGTACAAACTGCCAATTACGATTCGCATGGGAAAAAGACCATACGAATCGCATTGAGAATTATTCCCCACACGTCCTCGGGTCGGAAAATGTGTCCGACACGTCCTCGGACGATTTGCCGTACAAATGTGAAAAGTGAAGCCCGACCGCGGAATCACGATCCATCCCGTGCGTCCGATGTTACAACCGTATGGAAAAAACACCGTCCGCACTGAACTCCCATAGCAACCATGGAGACATGTGCCCGCATACGCGCCCAACACTCCCCCCAGCCCCCGTACGATATAGTCGCACCCCCCGTGTATGTACACCCCACCCGTGTATGTACACCCGTGTACGTGTCGTCCCCCCGTGTACGTTCGTGTCGTACCTCCCCCGTATTTACACCCGTGTACGTTCATGTAGTCCCCCCGGGTATGGACAGCCATGTACATGTCATACCCCCGTGTATGTAGACCCGTGTACGTGTCGTACCCCCCGTGTATGTACACCCGTGTACGTGTCGTACCCCCCCCTGTTTGTACACCCCTGTACGTGTCGTACCCCCGTGTATGTACACCCGTGTACGTGTCGTATCCCCCGTGTATGTACACCCGTGTACGTGTCGTACCCCCCGTGTATGTACACCCGTGTACGTGTCGTACCCCCCCTGTATGTACACCCCTGTACGTGACGTACCCCCCCTGTATGTACACCCGTGTACGTGTCGTACCCCCCGTGTATGTACACCCGTGTACGTGTCGTACCCCCGTGTATGTACACCCGTGTACGTGTCGTACCCCCCCTGTATGTACACCCCTGTACGTGTCGTACCCCCGGTGTATGTACACCCGTGTACGTGTCGTACCCCCCGTGTATGTACACCCGTGTATGTGTCGTACCCCCCGTGTATGTACACCCGTGTACGTGTCGTACCCCCCTGTGTATGTACACCCGTGTACGTGTCGTACCCCCGTGTATGTACACCCCTGTACGTGTCGTACCCCCGTGTATGTACACCCGTGTACGCGTCGTACCCCCGTGTATGTACACCCCTGTATGGGTCCTACCCCCCCTCTACGTTCGTGTCATACCCCCGTGTATCTACACCCGTGTATGTTAGAGTCGTACCCCCACCCGCGTATGCATGGAGCGTACCCCCACCACAACATTCTAAGTACGGAGCGCACCCCAGGCCCCAACATCACAACCACATGTGCGAGTCGTACCAAGCAACACACAAGGACAGCACTGTACAACAAAATGGCCCATGTACACACCGTACACACGCTAAAATCGCACGTACACAACCAGGACAAACCAAAACGACACAAGAATACACCATTCGAATGGCACAAAGCCACTAAACATGTCCAACAACCACTAAAACAACACATTCACTGACCTGCAACTGCCAAAAACAAACAGAGGCCCAAAACACCACCACTCCTTATAACACACCCACCCAAAGTTCAAACACAGCCACACCCACGAATGGACCAATAAAAAGGGCCAACACACACAAACCATGAGCCTTTGCAACAGACTCACTGCTGCCAGACACCACAGACAACCTACAGCACCATATTAGAAGCTTCACCACACCTTACACTTGCACACCTTCACACACACACCTTCACAAACACCCCCTCATCACATTCACACACACACCTGCACAACCACACCCACACACCCACAACCATCCACACACACCCCCCCACCACCACACCCACACCCCTCACCATGCCCACTAACAAGAATCCAATGTTCACTAGCCGAGAGTTGGAGGTCCTTGTCGACGAAATCCTCAGAGTCGAGCCACACCTCTTTGCAACATTGGTCAGACAGACCAGCATATCAGCAAAAACAGCCATGTGGCAGACCATCGTCGATGCTGTGAATGCTGTTGCGGACACCAGAAGGAACAAGCAGGAATGCCAAGCCAGGTGGTACGATCTGCGGAGGAGGGTCCGAGCCAAGATGACGGATGAACACAACCAGGCCAACGTCACTGGAAGAGGGCCGTCCTGCAGACCCGTACACTACCATCCCTGGGAGGAGAGGGTGATGGCCATACTGCCGGTGGAGACAGTGGAGGGATTAGGAGGACTCCGAGACCCGGGTGAGTACACAAACAATGCACCTCACATGGGGGGAACGTCATCCACAACCAAACTCACAAACAGGCACGCAACCACCCCAAGCTATCGCATGACTCAACCACACTCCATGAACACGCACATGCCACTGCCGCCCCCATGCCCCATGCACCCAGCTGGACAATGTCAAGTCACAGGCCACAGAAGACACCAACACATGACACGGTAACCCGGATGGCGGGAGGTTGGGCCCCGAAAATCACATAGTGCAACTCAGAAGCAGACAACAATGCCCTCTGCCCATATGGCCTAGGTCACAGCCAGACAAACAGTGTGTCCCCACACAGGAAAGACTTGCCAGCAAATGGCGGACGCCTTGCATTAACACATGGGGGTGAAGGCACGTTTTTGCACATGACAGCAGCTAATGAACAGCCAACACTGTGAAAGAGTGGCAGCACACACCACCACAGCAGCAGCGCAGACACAGACACTACACCCAATGGGTGCCTGGAGATCAGAAACAAACTCACAGCAACAATCCAAGGGCCATTCAAAGAACTGCTAACAGTGTGTGCCCAGGAAGCTGGGCTGAGGTGACAGAGGGTGACACACAGAGGGAGGGAGAGGGGGAAAGAGAGGGAGTGAGACACAGGGAGACGACAGAGGGAGGAGGCCGACACACAAAGGGAGGGAGAGGGGGACAGAGAGGGAGTGAGACACAGGAGACGGACAGAGGGAGGAGGCCGACACACAGAGGGAGGGAGAGGGGGACAGAGAGGGAGGGAGACACAGGGAGACGGACAGAGGGAGGAGGCCGACACACAGAGGGAGGGAGAGGGGGACAGAGAGGGAGGGAGACACAGGGAGACGGACAGAGGGAGGAGGCCGACACACAGAGGGAGGGAGAGGGGGACAGAGAGGGAGTGAGACACAGGGAGACGGACAGAGGGAGGAGGCCGACACACAGAGGGAGGGAGAGAGGGACAGAGAGGGAGTGAGACACAGGGAGACGGACAGAGGGAGGAGGCCGACACACAGAGGGAGGGAGAGGGGGACAGAGAGGGAGGGAGACACAGGGAGACGGACAGAGGGAGGAGGCCGACACACAGAGGGAGGGAGAGGGGGACAGAGAGGGAGGGAGACACAGGGAGACAGACAGAGGGAGGAGGCCGACACACAGAGGGAGGGAGAGGGGGACAGAGAGGGAGTGAGACACAGGGAGACGGACAGAGGGAGGAGGCCGACACACAGAGGGAGGGAGAGGGGGACAGAGAGGGAGGGAGACACAGGGAGACGGACAGAGGGAGGAGGCCGACACACAGAGGGAGGGAGAGGGGGACAGAGAGGGAGGGAGACACAGGGAGATGGACAGAGGGAGGAGGCTGACACACAGAGGGAGGGAGAGGGGGACAGAGAGGGAGGGAGACACAGGGAGACGGACAGAGGGAGGAGGCCGACACACAGAGGGAGGGAGAGGGGGACAGAGAGGGAGGGAGACACAGGGAGACAGACAGAGGGAGGAGGCCGACACACAGAGGGAGGGAGAGGGGGACAGAGAGGGAGTGAGACACAGGGAGACGGACAGAGGGAGGAGGCCGACACACAGAGGGAGGGAGAGGGGGACAGAGAGGGAGGGAGACACAGGGAGACGGACAGAGGGAGGAGGCCGACACACAGAGGGAGGGAGAGGGGGACAGAGAGGGAGGGAGACACAGGGAGACGGACAGAGGGAGGAGGCCGACACACAGAGGGAGGGAGAGGGGGACGGAGAGGGAGGGAGACACAGGGAGATGGACAGAGGGAGGAGGCCGACACACAGAGGGAGGGAGAGGGGGACAGAGAGGGAGTGAGACACAGGGAGACGGACAGAGGGAGGAGGCCGACACACAGAGGGAGGGAGAGGGGGACAGAGAGGGAGTGAGACACAGGGAAACGGACAGAGGGAGGAGGCCGACACACAGAGGGAGGGAGAGGGGGACAGAGAGGGAGGGAGACACAGGGAGACGGACAGAGGGAGGAGGCCGACACACAGAGAGAGGGAGAGGGGGACAGAGAGGGAGGGAGACACAGGGAGAGCAAATCAGCCTTGTGGTGTGTGGGAATGTCTGCTCGTCAGCAGGTGGACTGCGTGCATGTAGACAAGGGTGGCCAGTGCCAGCACCCCCCCTCTCCTCCATGGCAAAACACAGGGCCATGTCACAACCTGTGCACGAGCACAACGACAGCTACCTGCATCACTGAAGTGTGTGGAACAACTTCATGTGCCCACGTACAGTGCAACACGGAAGGCGCCAATGCACGGCTCGCCACACCTGCTCACTCCACTGCTGACTGCGGTCACACTTGACGCAGCAAGTAAGACTGTGCCACACATAGTTAAAGTCGCCAAAGCTGTGCCCAAGGGACATACCCTTGCACAAGTGCACTGTGAGTGGAATGCTAGACAAATCCAAATTCCCAGAGGAAATGTTCCAACTTTGAAACTAATGCAATATGGATGTTGCATGGAACAAAATTAACATTGTCTCTCTCACACACAGGTCAACGTCGTGGTTCACCCCCCAACACTGGGGGGGAAGACTCACAGGACCCGGCTCTGCGGGAGGCCGATCCCACCGGCAGCGACAACTCTCACCACTCTGTGGACGACCCCGACCAACCTGGCCCCTCTGGTGTCCAACGACCTGCAGCACCTGCGTCAGGTACAACGGGGCCAACCACCACCCCCACTCCTGCCACATCCCAGGAGACACCCAGGATCCCTGCCCCACCACCACAAAGCAGCCAGTCTGTCCAGGAGGGACAAGGTTCTCCAGGCACCCAGGAGGAGGCAGGCAACACCGCAAATGCCATCCCTCAGGGGTCCCGGAGACCCGATGTGCCCACAACGGCAGGCCAGGCGCAAGTGGGCAGGGGTGGTGGGAGTGGAGGACGGCGGAGGCGCCAGCCTGACCAGTTGGCTGGGGAACCGGTATATGCCCATGTCCGAAACATCCTGGACACATACCGGCAGGACACCACGGGCATGGCCCAGGTTGTGACCGTCCTCGAGGGGATCAAGACCCAGCAGGCCCAGCAGCATGCGGAGCTACATGCCTGTCTACTGCAACACAAACGGAGGATGTAGGACAGACAGGCTGAGCTTGTGACGGTGTTCACGGGAATTCACACTACACTCCGTCGGATGGCCGACAACATGGGCAACCCTCCCTGTGCCAGAAGGCGTAGAACATCACCACCCACAGGGAGGGATCAGGAGGAGGAGGAGGAAACATCCGATGGAGCATCCCAAACATCGTCACGGCCTGCTTCTGAGGGTCCCCGCAGGAGGCCGGGTCGTCCACGGAAACAACCGTGAGGGTCGGCGCTACAGCACCATCTCCCAGGACACCTGGCCTGGCACCTGGCCCACTGGAGCAACAGCATCACAGCATCAAAAGACGTTCTCTGCCACATGGCCTTGCTGGTCACTGTCTGACCAATGTTGACAAAGACTGTGGCATGGACTCTGAGGATTTCAAATGGCAAGGACACCAACTCCCCTAGTGAACTTTGGATTCCACACACCCGGAGAGCCCCTCATGTCAAACCCCCCCCCCCCCCACTAAAATAAAAAGTCACACCATGAAGAGAAGATGCCTGCTGGTTGCATTATTACCTTACATGTGTCTTGTAAAGTCTAACCATGCCTGAGTTCTCTTTTGACTTCAACCATCCACACCCTGGGGCCTGAGTCTGGCACAGGACACACATGGGTCACAGTGTATTAGGCAAGACAGACATGGAGCACCATACACACCCGTGATGTGGCCAACCAGCTGAGGGGGTGGCCGCACAACCGTGCCGACAGACATATTGAGTACAGCAACAGTCATGCACAGAGGTCAGGGATCATGTGGAGTGTCCTGGGGGGCACCCAGGTATGTGTAGACAGGTGGCAGAACCATGTCCTGCAAGCTTGAGTCCGGTGGATGCAGAGAATGGTGGCCTGGCCAACGTTGGATGCATGGGGATGGCACATGTCACAATACCCACACAGTCATGGACATCATGCACAATACACAGTCTAATCCCACACAAACAGCTTGCATCTTGCTACTCTACACATAGACACATAGCCACTATCACGGAAAACCATGCCAGACATGCCGGATGCACCGTGGCAACACACCAGCATTGACTGAGAAGAGGCACCTTGGAGGCATAGGGACACCTTTATTAGTCATGTATTCGGGATTGCAGAGGCAACTCGAAGTACACATGAACAGTTCATGTGGAGTAACATGTGGGTCCAACACTGGCACCCCCCTTCTGCACCACAAATGCGTGATAGCCATGGAACTGGCACACAAGTGTCGGCTAACAGCTAAACACCCCCAGCTGCTCACGGAGAGCCTGCCATACACCATTGATCCGCTGATGTGGAAGTCCCACAGCATGTCAAGCCAATGCAAACCGTATGTGTCCGAGGGCAGTGTTACACACATTGATGCCATCATCACATTCCACAATCCCATCGCTGATGACTGTCAACAAGTCTGACCATCTATTCAGGTGTACCCAGCTGCATGTAATGTGTACCATGGTGATGCTACATGTCTGCAGAGGAACCAAACATCGACAGGGGCAGTGTGCATACATCGTGAACAACTGCCACACCCAATACACCCCTGATGCATCCCTAAGGTGACTTCCAAACGTGTCCGTGCCTGTAACGCTGAGTCAGCACACGATGACGTGTCCATGAGGAATAGCAGTGCCACAACAATGCAACCAGCAGACGGCATGCGCAAGTACCTGGGGAAGAGAGACACACAAGAAGTCAGCCACAAAAAGCACAGCCACTTGCATGTGCATGTACTCGACACATGTATGGATGACAACATGCTAGGTCACAATTATGACTGGGGAAATACAACCATCACTGGCACCATCACTCCAGTGACACACCCACACACACCTCTGACTCACGTGCCATACATGCAGGTGGAGACACACATCGCAACACATGCCACACGGGGACCAATGTGTGCACACTCAGACACTGGTACTCACCACTAAGCAAAGAAGTCGCGTACGAGCCGAGTCCGGATGTCCTCTTGCGGCTCCACATCCTCCACATCACTAGCCCCATTGCCAAGCCCTTCGTCCTCCACGGGTGGATGGTCTTGGTCATCTTGATCCAGGATGAGTGGCACAGCTTTCTCAACTGCCATGTTGTGCAGCATGCAGCAGACCATGAAGATTTTGCAGACCTTCGCCGGGGCATATGGGAGGGCGCCGCCGGTCTTGTGGAGGCATCTGAATCGGCTGTTCCCACCAACAACACATGCTCGTTCGTTGCGCAGCTGCGTCATCATTTCAGGCACCCTGCTACGCCTCATGATGTAGGCATCGTGTGCTGATCCTGAAAAACGAGCACAGACATGTGAAATCACCATGTTGGACAGACACACCACAAGGGCATTGATGGAGTGGTAGTGCTTGCGATTCCGGTACACTACCTCCTGTGCCTGTGGTGGTACCAAAGCCACATGTGTCCCATCTATGGACCCAATGACATGGGGCATCCCTCCCAGGGCAAAGAACCCACGCTTGACCCCAGTCAACATTTCAGGGGTAGGAAAATGGATGAAGTCATCCAGGTGAATCAACATGGCCTCTAAGAAATCATGCAGCACACGGCAGAACATGCTCTGGGACATGCCACCAACATGAGCTATGGTATTTTGAAAGGTACCCGTGGCTAGAAAATGTAGGGCTGCCATTACCTTCAGCTTGGGTGTCAGTGCCGTAGGATACCTGTGCAGGGGTTGCAGGTGTGGTGCCAGTCTCACCGTCAAATCCAGAATCAACCGTTGGGGGAAGCGGTAGCACCGGATACAGTCATTCTCCCGCATGGCAGCCAAGTCCGGAATTGGTCGGGGAAGAGGCGGCGCTCTGCAGTAATTTGGAAGTGACAAGGAAGAGTGAGTGCACCACAACAACAATTAATTAGTACTGAGCACATGTTAATCTGTCTATACACATATGCTACATACGGAGTCAGGTATGTGCCACATGCCCTGGACACGTATGGCTGCCAGGTGACACTCCTACCAAGACCCAGCTACACACGGAGATTGTGAACCTCCACATGCCATGGCATGGGATTAGCTGTGTCCCAGTGCAAGTGACGAGCCAGACGCAAGACAGGAGTGACATACATCCACACATCAGCAGAAGTAGGATGTAGATTGCAGAGACTGGTAGCGGAACACTAGAGCCACAGGTCACATGACATTACACTAGGACAGCCCACACACCTTGCCATGAAGGTGTACATGTGATGACTCACCACACATTCATAGAGAGGATGCAGACATGTCCTTGTTACGCTACTCCGTGTCCCATGCATACATACGCACCTCACATCCGATACCACATGTGGCATGGTGTGCGGAACAGTGTGCAATGTCAATCTGTTGGTTGCTGCAACAGCTGCAGCTTTTGAGGGAGCTCCAACATCAACCTAATTTGAACCCCCCACACATACATGACATAGTCACATCGTGCACCGTGGGTAGTGACATGTCAGGTGTGGTAACCCCTGTAACGGGCCTCAGGGGACACTTCCGTGTGTTGGTGTCCGTGCCATGCCAGTGACTGTTAGACCTGGCCCCTTGGCGTGAGTTTCCCTTCCACTTTTTGATGGTGTGCCTCGATTGTTTTGCTGGTGTTGTCCGCTCAGGGCACTGCGCCACGGCTAATCCGTGCCGCAGTGCAAGTGCTCCCGAAGTAACATGTACCTGTAATTGATGTCCATGATTGGTTTATTGGATTCACTGTCAGTCCCCAGTAAAGTGCACCAGGGGTGCCAGGGCTTGTGAATGCCAATGCTGCTGGTGGGCTTGCAGCGCTGGTTGCGCCACCCACGGAAGCGGCCTTGTAAAGTGTGTCTAGGGTCTGCCACCGCAGACCCTGTGCGCGGTCCGGGACTGTCGCGCTGACTGCGCAAGTGCCCCCACTTGCCAGTCCCTAAACCTTCCCTTACCTACATATTAGCCACCCCTCTGGTAGGCCCACGGGCAGGGTGCATTGTAGGCATAAGGTAGGACATGCCCTGATGTGTGTGGCATGTCTTAGTAGTGAATTACAGCCATTTTCGTTCTTCACTATTGAAGGCTACCTGCTCTCCATAGGCCAGAATGGGCTGCCGGGATCACGCCAACGCTGTGACCCCAGTGGACTCAGAGAGCATGGTAGAAGTGTCAAGTTTAGTATGCCTGAACTCAGGATGATAAAATACTTCTTGTAGTCAAGTTTATTTTAGTATCCTGGGTTTGTAAATGCTACTTTTAGAAAGTTAGTATTTACTGACCTGACCATCTCAGTCCGCCTCTGCTGTGTGTGTGTGTTCTGCCTGGCAACAGTAAGGAGCAGGGTGGGGGGATCCCCAGAGACAGGTTGGCTGCCAGGTGGTGGGTAGAGAGGTGACACCTGGATGGATGGGAGGAGTACACCTTGACTCTTGAATAGCCCTGTGCTCTGCCACCACAAAGCCGGCGCCGCCCCCTGTGGGGCGGCTGATGTCTCTGCCCTGCTGCTGAAAGGAAAGAGCAGAGTCACCATAACAAAGTGCTCCAGAACTGGACTGAGCCAGGCCTAGGCCCCCGGCGCTAAAGAATGTTGGACAGGCCACACAAAGGGCTTGCTCCCTCCCCGCACGACAGGGCCCGAGCTCCGGCCCACCAGGCATAACCCACGAAAAGCACCTGTACCCCGTCTCCCGACGGATCTTCTGCCCTCGGACCTCTACTCATCACGGGGCCCAGCCCCACCGGCTCCCCCGGCCGGTTCAAGCCGCCATCTTGGGCCCTGCACCACGAGGCCGCGTGGCCTCGCCCGACCCTAACCCCGGGCCTGGCCGGCCCCGACATCCCGGCACCACCATCCACCCAGGAGGTGAGCGGACCACTTGGCAGGTCAATGGGAGAACGAAGTGTCAAGAGCTCTTCCCCCGCCAGGTGCCGATCGCCTCCAGCTCCCCCAGGCGCTGGCTCCACCCCCTGCTGGGTGTCTGGACACCTTCATACCGGGCCCTCCGACCTCCAAGTGCGAGGGTCCGGACATCAAAGGGCGCCTGCCCTATAACTGGGGCAACTCCGGAGCAGGAAGGCAGTTGTATCCTGGAGTCGAGAGACACCGAGAGAACTCAGCCTTGACGGACTACTGGCGCTGCCGTAGCCCGCTCTTGTGAACCATCGTCCTGCCTGCTGGCGCTGCCGCGGCCTTCTGCAACATCCATCTTCGTCGGGACCTGCTGGCGCTGCCGCGGCCCATTGTAACGACCATCCTCACCGGGACCTGCTGGCGCTGCCGCGGACCGTACATCGACCATCTTTCCGGGACCTGCTGGCGCTGCCGTGGACCGTGTACCGACCATCTCGACCGGGACCTGCTGGCGCTGCCGCGGCCCGTACCAACTAAACCACCAAGCTCGAGGATTGTGAGCTAGTCATCATCTCATCCGAACTACCTGACTGGTAAACAGACTGTCCCGCTACCCCTTACCCTGCTTTGAGAGACTTGAATCGAGGGGACCCCTGAGTCCAGACCTCCTTGTACCGTTCAACCGTACCTTAAGAAGTGCTTATAAAGAACACTGAACCTTATCCGTGTGTGGTATCTGTCTGTGGGGGGGGGGAAGTTACTTGTCTGTACGATCGCTGGAGACGGCTCTCCCCGGAGACCTCTCCTCCTGACCCCGGCCGACCCTCCCGGTCCGTCTACCCTTTCTAACATTGGTGGCCAGCGGCGCGATCCGAATCAACGCGTAATCGTACAGAGAGTAGCTCACCCCACGACAAAAACACGATGTCAGCCAAAGATAGCAGCTCCACCGAGAAATTCCAAATGGATAAGTTAGAAGAATACAACCACCGCGAACTGAGACAATTCTGCATAGAACTTGGCATTGCTACCACCGGCCTGAGTACCAAGGATGATCTAAAGCACGCCCTAGAGTCGTGGACAGAAACTGGGGTCGCCGGACCCTCCGACCAAAGCAGCATCACACCAGAGGGGAACGCCACGGCTCCCGAGGAGCGGGGAACGGGCCTCTCGCAGGAGGAGATCCGAGAAAGAGAAAGAACCAGATTGCACGAGTTGGAAATGGCACGACTCAAGATGGATGGGGAACTCAAGTTAGCTGAACAGAAACTCAACCTCGAGCATATGCGGCTCCGAGAAGAACGAGAAGAGAAGCAGAGACAGAGAGAGCTGGAGGAGAAAAAAATAACGCTCGAGCACGAGCACCAACTAGCGGAAATAGAACTTCGGAAACAGAATAAAGAGCTGGGGGTGCCTGAGCGACCACACACCCCGGGGCCAATCGAGAAAAAAGTCCACATCCCCAAGGATGTTGTCCGCGAGTATGTCCGAGAAGACGACATACAACAGTGGTTTAAAGCCTACGAGATCGCCATGACCTCCCACCGGATCGACCGGAGTGATTGGGGAGCCGGACTTTGGGGGAGGTTTATCAACGAGGGTCGCGATGCCCTACTGCAGCTCCCAGATCACCAAATGTCGTCCTACGACCACATGAAGGCTGCCCTCCTCACCCGCTACGGCCTCACACCCGAGATGTACCGCCAGAGGTTCAGAGATTGCACCCGGATCCCAGGTACAACTTGGGTAGAATACGTGAACTATTTCAGCCGTGCCTTCGAGGGTTGGATCAAGGGGAGCCATGTCACCACCTACGAACAACTCTTTAACCTTATGGTATGGGAGCACCTGTCGAACAACTGTTTCGTCGAGCTCAGGCAGCACCTCCTCGACAGTAAGCTGACTGACCCCCGGCAGCTCGCCGCCGAAGCTGACCGATGGGAAAGCACCCGAGTGGGCCGGAGGGGGCCACACGAACAGAACAGAAGCAACCAAGGTCAGCACCGTCCTCGGGGAGGAGGAGGGGGCCAGGGGCGAGGGAGAGACGCCTTGCCAGCAACACCCGTGGCCAGCACCCCGCCTCCGGCCGGCCGGGGCAACCCCCCGTGGCGTCCTGGGTTCCGAGCCAACGTCACGTGCCACCGATGCCAGCGAGTCGGCCACTACGCCAATGACCCGAGCTGCCCGCAGAACCAAACACCCAAGCCCCGCCAGGTAGCTGCCGCCGCCCTGGGGGAAGAGCGATTATCGGAGGAACCAGAAGAGTATGAGCCGGCCCAGCAAGAGTGGGAACCGGCCGCCATGGTCCTGGCGTGCTTAGGGGGAAGAGACATGGTCCCGCGGGCTCCCCTACCCGCTAACACCAGGAAATACGGTCAGTGGGTGACCATTAATGGACAGCGAGCCGAGGCCTTGCGTGACACAGGCGCCAGTGTGACGGCCGTCCGCTGTCACCTGGTGAAGCCCGAGCAGATCCTGCCGAACATTCTCTGCCCCGTCCGCTCGGCAGACAACTCTGAGAGTATGTGTCAAATGGCCTGCGTCCCATTCGAATGGGGAGGGGTCTCCGGCCTGTTGAAGGTGACGGTCCGGGACGATGCCCCCGTGGACTGCCTCCTGGGGAATGACCTCGAGAGTTCCCCGTGGGCCACCGTTGAGAGAAGAGAGCACCTGGGGATGCTGGGCCTCCCGGACTGGGCCTGCATAACCACCCGGTCCATGGCCGCCCGTGCCGTCCCCCGATCAGAAGAACCGGAATGGCCAGCACCTCCGCCCCCGGTCGCCCCAGTAGAAGACAACGACGAGGCCAGCCTCCCAGACCCGACGACCGAAGGGGACGCGCAACCCCAGGACCTTCCTGACCTGGCTCAGTGGCGTCAAGAAGGGGGGCCCACCCAAGAACAGTTCCGCCAGGAACAAAAGAACTGTCCCTCCCTCGAGGGACTCCGCCAACAAGCCAGCGCCCAGAACGCAGGGGACTCCACCGGAACTCACTGGGTCTACTGGGATAACGACCTGCTATACAGCGAGCAAAGAATCGCCGAGCTGGGGGCCGGTCGAGTACTGGTGGTACCTCTCCGCTTCAGAGACTTTCTGCTCAACCTGGCCCACGATGTCCCCCTGGCTGGACACCTGGGCCAGGACAAAACGTACAGCCGCCTAGTGACCCACTTTTTCTGGCCGAAAATGAGGAACGACGTCCTGAACCACTGCCGATCTTGCCCCACATGCCAAGCCAGCGGGAAGAGTGGTCGGAAGCTGAAAGCCCCTCTGCAACCCTTCCCTGTGGTCACCACCCCGTTCGAGAGGGTGGGGATAGACATTGTGGGGCCTCTGGATCCCCGCACGGCACAAGGACACAGGTTCATCTTAGTACTGGTGGACCATGCCACCCGCTACCCCGAGGCGGTGCCCCTACGGACCGTGACAGCTCCGGTGGTTGGCCGGGCCCTAATGGGGATCTTCTCCCGGGTAGGCTTCCCCTGAGAAGTCGTCAGCGACCGAGGCACGAACTTTATATCCAAATACATGAAGTCCCTCTGGCAACAATGCGGGGTCACCTACAGATTCACGACCCCCTATCACCCCCAAGGGAACGGACTAGTGGAGCGTTTTAACCGCACTCTCAAGGGGATGATTGGGGGATTGGAAGAGCCCCTCCGTCGCCAGTGGGATGTACTACTCCCGTGCCTCCTCTTCGCCTACCGAGAAGTTCCCCAGAAGTCCCTCGGTTTTAGCCCTTTCGAACTCCTGTACGGGCACCCTGTGCGAGGGCCCCTCAGCCTAGTAAAAGAAGGTTGGGAGATGGCCCCCCTAAAGACCCCTCCAGACGTCTTCAAATACATCCTGGCCCTACGCAATCAGACCCGGCGCTTCAGAGAGATGGCCAAGGCGAACCTCGAGGCCAGCCAGGAGGACATGAAGAGGTGGTATGATCACAATGCCTCCTCCGTTGAGTTCGAGCCTGGACAACAAGTATGGGTGATGTCCCCCACCGAACCATGTGCCTTGCAAGATAAGTGGACGGGGCCCTTCAAAGTGGTCGAGCGCAAAAGCCCCGTCACTTACCTCATCGACCTGGGGACCTCCCGGAACCCCCTTCGGGTCCTCCACACCAACCGACTCAAACCACACTTTGTGCGCTCAGAACTCAGCCTCCTGATGGCTACGGACAGTGGGGCAGAGGAAGACTCCGAACCCCTCCCGGATCTTCTGAAGACTCAGGAGAATGACGGCTCCGTGGACGGGGTCCGGCTCTCTGACGCCCTCACTTCGGAGCAACGCCAGGGCTGCCGGAACCTCCTGCTGCAGTTCGCTACCCTGTTCTCCCTCACCCCCGGGGTCACCCCTTGGTGTTTGCACGACGTGGACACCGGGGACAGTCCCCCTGTCCGACACCGGGCCTACCGCGTACCAGATCGGGTACGGGCCTGCATACAGGAGGAAGTGGCCAAGATGCTCACAATCGGGGTCATCGAGCCCTCGGACAGTCCCTGGGCCAGTCCGGTTGTATTGGTTCCCAAAGCCGCTGCCCCCGGCACCGCACCTGAACTGAGATTCTGCGTCGACTACCGGGGCTTGAACGCTGTCACCCGGACCGACGCTCATCCGATCCCCCGAGCAGACGAGCTGATCGACCGGCTGGGGGCCGCCCGCTACCTTAGTATCTTCGACCTAACAGCGGGCTACTGGCAGATCGGCCTCACACCCAGGGCTCAGGAACGGTCAGCCTTCTCTACCCCCGATGGCCACTACCACTTCAAGGTCATGCCCTTCGGCATGAAGAATGCCCCAGCCACGTTTCAACGCCTCGTGAACCAGGTCTTGGCGGGGCTCGAAGAGTTCAGCGCTGCCTACCTGGACGATATCGCTGTATACAGCCGCCACTGGCCCGACCACCTCCGTCACCTCCAAGAGGTCCTACAGGCCCTCCAGCGGGCCGGCCTCACAATTAAGGCCGGCAAGTGCCAAATTGGCCAAGGGTCTGTGACCTACCTTGGGCACCAAGTGGGAAGCGGGCTGGTGGCCCCGCTACAACTTAAGATTGCTGCCATCCAGTCCTGGCAGCCCCCCGTCACCCAGACCGAGGTCCGAGCCTTCTTGGGGCTCACCGGCTACTACCGGCGGTTCGTGAAGGACTACGGCAGCATCGTGGGGCCCCTCACGGGTCTCACGTCCAAGAACCAACCGAAGCGGATTAACTGGACCCCCGATTGTCAAGCGGCCTTCGAGAAGCTGAAGGCCGCCCTGTGCACCGCCCCTGTGCTCCAGGCCCCCGATTACAGTCGGGAATTCGTGGTACAGACCGACGCCTCCGACCACGGCATCGGAGCCGTCCTTTCTCAGTTAAACCCCGAAGGTCATGACCAGCCGGTGGCCTTCATCAGTCGACGTCTCCTGGCCCGAGAACAGCGCTGGAGCACCATCGAGAGGGAGGCCTTCGCAGTGGTGTGGGCCCTCAAAAAGCTCCGGCCCTATCTCTTCGGTACCCACTTCCGGGTACAAACCGACCATCGACCCCTGCAGTGGCTGATGCAGATGCGGGGGGAGAACCCAAAACTCTTGCGCTGGTCCATTTCCCTGCAGGGAATGGATTTCACCGTGGAGCACCGACCAGGCCAAGACCACGCCAACGCGGATGGCCTGTCCCGCTTTTTCCGCCTCGACGAAGAGAGTCCCGAAGTAGATGGGTGACTCTCCCCGCCTTCAGCTGGGGGGGACGCATGTTGGACAGGCCACACGAAGGGCTTGCTCCCTCCCCGCACGACAGGGCCCGAGCTCCGGCCCACCAGGCATAACCCACGAAAAGCACCTGTACCCCGTCTCCCGACGGATCTTCTGCCCTCGGACCTCTACTCATCACGGGGCCCAGCCCCACCGGCTCCCCCGGCCGGTTCAAGCCGCCATCTTGGGCCCTGCACCACGAGGCCGCGTGGCCTCGCCCCGACCCTAACCCCGGGCCTGGCCGGCCCCGACATCCCGGCACCACCATCCACCCAGGAGGTGAGCGGACCACTTGGCAGGTCAATGGGAGAAATAAGTGTCAAGAGCTCTTCCCCCGCCAGGTGCCGATCGCCTCCAGCTCCCCCAGGCGCTGGCTCCACCCCCTGCTGGGTGTCTGGACACCTTCATCCCGGGCCCTCCGACCTCCAAGTGCGAGGGTCCGGACATCAAAGGGCGCCTGCCCTATAACTGGGGCAACTCCGGAGCAGGAAGGCAGTTGTATCCTGGAGTCGAGAGACACCGAGAGAACTCAGCCTTGACGGACTACTGGCGCTGCCGTAGCCCGCTCTTGTGAACCATCGTCCTGCCTGCTGGCGCTGCCGCGGCCTTCTGCAACATCCATCCTCGTCGGGACCTGCTGGCGCTGCCGCGGCCCGTTGTAACGACCATCCTCACCGGGACCTGCTGGCGCTGCCGCGGACCGTACATCGACCATCTTTCCGGGACCTGCTGGCGCTGCCGCGGACCGTGTACCGACCATCTCGACCGGGACCTGCTGGCGCTGCCGCGGCCCGTACCAACTAAACCACCAAGCTCGAGGATTGTGAGCTAGTCATCATCTCATCCGAACTACCTGACTGGTAAACAGACTGTCCCGCTACCCCTTACCCTGCTTTGAGAGACTTGAATCGAGGGGACCCCTGAGTCCAGACCTCCTTGTACCGTTCAACCGTACCTTAAGAAGTGCTTATAAAGAACACTGAACCTTATCCGTGTGTGGTATCTGTCTGTGGGGGGGGGGAAGTTACTTGTCTGTACGATCGCTGGAGACGGCTCTCCCCGGAGACCTCTCCTCCTGACCCCGGCCGACCCTCCCGGTCCGTCTACCCTTTCTAACAAAGAACAAAAGAATCATGGTATAAAAGTAGGAGCCTGGCTCCTAAGAAATCAGAATCCTGTTTACCACAAAGAACCTCTGCCCGACTAGAAGGAGAAGAAGACGCTGGAGGAGCTGGCCTGCTGCTTGCCTTGCTGAGAAAGGAGAGGAAGAGACTTACTGAAAAGACTTTGCTACTTTGTGCTTGAACATTCTCCAAGGGCTTGATCTGAGCTTGCCCCCTGAACTGAACCCCAGGACCAGTGGGTTCTCTGTGCTTCTTGCTCATCCTCCAATTCGAGCCGTGTGTGCATCCCGCTGGAAAAGAGACTGCGCCCCTCATCGCCCCTCCTAGGGCCGTGACACTCAGAAGCTCGCCTGCCTCAAACCCGTGAGAGCCCCGCTCCGTCCCGAGCCGCTCTCTGTCCCCGGGCCAGGCCGCCTGCATCCCTGTCACCGCCTGCTACTGGAGCGCGCTGACCGCGCTGTCACCCCTCCCGCCGGAAGCCGTCCGACGACTGTGATCTACGCCGGGTCATCCAGCTGCACTGACCGTGCCCTGCGACCCCGCTTCGCTATCCCCGGACATCTCAGGCCACGCCGCCCCCGCTGTGGAGACCCTCCTGCACCGCCGTGCTAAAGGGTCGCTGGCCGCGCCTGCCTACGTGCCCACACCTGCTGATTGAGGATCCAAGAACACTTCCCAAGCCGAGAGTCGCACCGACCTGTGCTGACTCTCCACATCACGAAAGAAGTTCCAGCATCGGGCTCGGGGCCTGCAACGCCTTATTTCCCCGTTCGCAGGAGTCGATCTCTGTGAGTACTGGAACCACAAGTAACATTTGCAAGAGACTACAAAGTATCCATTTGAAGCTACGAACAACGAACATTTGCCCGCTTTACAACCTGGTGGCATAGCGAAAACGTTATTGGTCTTGTGATAAGTCTGCTGAGATATATATACCTTATTTTTACATAAAGAATCGTATTTTTATATATATCCAAGTCTGGTGTCCGTTTCTGGGGGGATTGATGTATTTACTGTGTGTATGATTGTAAGTGCTTAACCAACAATGCCTGAGGAATCGCCTTGGCTGCTCACGCCACGCACCTAGAGGGTGAGCAAGGGTCATTCGCGAGGGGTTATCCTGCGCCCTGACGTGGAGAAGAGGGTTCCTGCTTGACACAAGGGCAACCTTGCGCCAACCAGAGATCCCCGACTCTAACAGTGACGCTCATCACAAGTGTGCAGTACGACATGCACACATGTCAAAGGTGTCAAGGGCATGCCTGGCACACATCGCACTGTCACACATTACATGTGCACACATCTCATCATACATCTGGTGCCTTCTCGACTCAGGAGTCATGTGCCAAATCACAGGCTTTCACACCTGTGCCCCACACATGTAGTACTGCCCAGACAATGCCTTGATGTCCATCCATGGACAAGTATGTCAGACCTATTCCTTCCTGTGTGCTGCCTGTCACCACTGTGATGTGTGAAAACCACCGTACTGCTGCTAAGAGGGCCTGTGTACGTTCCCATATCACTATGGGAGTGCTGCCGTATGTGTACCCATAGTGATGGTGAGCGTACAGGCATGTGTACGGTCAGTAAGTATGCATACGCAAGAACACCCATAGTGGTACGGCCCGTACACGCGTGCGTACGTTCACTATCACTATGGGTGTCCTCGCGTATGCGTACTCGCAGTGGTACGGCCCGTACACACGCCTGTACGTTCACTATCACCATGGGTGTCCTCGTGTATGCGTACTCGCAGTGGTACGGCCCGTACACATGCCTGTACGCTCACTATCACTACGAGTACGCATACGCGAGGACACCCATGGTGATAGTGAACGTACAGGCGTGTGTACGGGCAGTACCACTGCGAGTACGCATACGCGAGGACACCCATGGTGAGACGGCCCGTACACACGCCTGTACGCTCACTATCACTATGAGTACACATACGCGAGGACACCCATGGTGATAGTGAACGTACAGGCGTGTGTACGGGCCGTACCACTGCGAGTACGCATACGCGAGGACACCCATAGTGATAGTGAACGTACGCACGCGTGTACGGGCCGTACCACTATGGGTGTTCTTGCGTATGCGTACTCATAGTGGTACGGCCCGTACACACGCCTGTACGGGCCGTTGCTATGCATTTGGGGTGCCCTAGGGCCCCGGAACGCACCGTACATGTGTGTGAAGCTCAAATTCACATAGGGGACACATGAGGGACAAGTATTAAGGCCTGCATGCATGCTGGTTGTCATGGAGACCAAGTTTTAAGTTTGAATTTGTTCTGGAAGGTGCACAGCAGAAGTCAGTTGGAATGAATCTACTTTGTTGCAATGTGTTTGTGGGGTTGACATCATGAAAAACACAATAAGAACCCACTGACTGTGCTAGGTTTGAAGGGATTGGAGGAAACATAGGATGCAAATGTGAGTGACCAATCACTCTCTACTCCTGTGCATGAAACAGGACAGCAAGGCAGATATAAGGCAGCCAGGTCCCATGAGGGATCACTTGCCTGCACATATTTTGATTCTACCACACTGCTGCCGCTCCTGATTCCCTGGAACCATGTCAAGGTCTGTGGAGAGGTCACAGCCATTCACCCTGGAGGAGAACCTGGCATTGCTGGATGTGATCCTCCCACAGTACCCCCTGCTGTATGGGCGACCAGGGTATCAGGTGAGTGCAGAGGCTACTAGCACAGACTGTGTCCCTTTTTTGTGACTGTGACTTCTGCCATTGTGTCCAGGTGTGACACACATGCTATGTACTGTAGGGAGGTCCCAGGGGGGGAATGCCTGATGTCTCCCAGCCAGTGCCCAGAGACAGGAGGGGTGGGTGCAGAGTCCTCCCAGCAGTGCCCAGAGACAGGAGGGGTGGGTGCAGAGTCCTCCCAGCAGTGCCCAGAGTCAGGAGGGGTGGGTGCAGAGTCCTCCCAGCAGTGCCCAGAGTCAGGAGGGGTGGGTGCAGAGTCCTCCCAGCAGTGCCCAGACGCAGGAGGGGTGGGTGCCTATCACTCCCAGCAGTGCCCAGAGTCAGGAGGGGTGGGTGCAGAGTCCCCCCAGCAGTGCCCAGAGTCAGGAGGGGTGGGTGCAGAGTCCTCCCAGCAGTGCCCAGAGACAGGAGGGGTGGGTGCAGAGTCCTCCCAGCAGTGCCCAGACGCAGGAGGGGTGGGTGCCTATCACTTCCAGCAGTGCCCAGAGTCAGGAGGGGTGGGTGCAGAGTCCCCCCAGCAGTGCCCAGAGTCAGGAGGGCTGGGTGCAGAGTCCTCCCAGCAGTGCCCAGAGTCAGGAGGGGTGGGTGCAGAGTCCTCCCAGCAGTGCCCAGGCGCAGGAGGGGTGGGTGTGATGCACAGTGTGAGCCTTGATAATTGATTGTGTCTTTGCCCTCTTTCCACCTGTGTACTTTCACTGGCACGTACTGCTTTTGCCCTTCCCCAGATGAGTATGTCCCTATGGCAAAGGTGCAATGCGTTGGCTGCATGACATGCCTTGTTGTAACCAGCTAATTTGTTCTCATATGTGTCTCTGTGACATGTTGCAGGTGTATTGATGTAGTGTCACTTGTTCATCCTCACAGGTAGGTGCCTCTGCCAAGGAGCAGATCTGGCTGACCGCCGTCAGTGCCGTGAGGAGTGCGGATGGTCGCAAGCGGCGCCTGTCCCAGGTGAGGAAACGCTGGCAGGATATCCGGTGCTGGACGCGGAGGATCGCACGGGTCCTGCTGGGGGACTCACCTGAGAGCCATAAGAACCGCGGGCGCCGCCGTCTCTCCCACATCCACAAGCGTGTGCTGGCAGTGGTATTTCCAGACTTGGACAGGCGCTTACAGGAGATGCAGCAGCAGGAAGGGGGTAGGTACATGTGTGTTTGTTGTGTTTCACCAGCATTTGTAAGTGCACTGTTCCATGGATACACTGCCCGGGTTTAATGGTGCTGTGCAGATCCTGTTACCCACAGTATTGCAGTGCTCTCCTGCCTCCCTTCCCCTCCTTGCAATGTGTTCCCTGGTCTGTGTGAAGTCACTCCGTCACAAGGTTATGTAGCCTGGCACCTTCTCCACGTGTACAATGCCTGCAGCATCATGTGTGGGGGTGGTGTGTAACAGGTTTTGGGACCTTGCCTGTGCCCTGTCCAGTTCTGGTCTTGTGGGTTCCATGTCAGTTGGCACTAATGCTGAGTCCAGACATGGGAGTTAGTCTCTCAAGTGTGAGGCCTTACAGTGCGCATGTCCTATGTAGTGGCCTGTGACATGATGTGCATGAGTGTGCGGTACGCATAGTGTGGGGATGGTAGCGTGTGTTGCAGTCATTCCCATTCAGGAGCATGGAGTTGTGTGGCCACTACTGTCCCCAGGGGCATATTTTCCTAGGTATCATGTGTGTAATCCGAATATGTCGACAATCTCTGTGTCTACAGCATAGGTTGTGCTCTGTGCCATTGTCCCCTGGCCAAATGTATATTGACGTGAAATGTAGTACAAATGTCCACTGTACAGCCTGACCTGATTTTCCTTGTTCATACTCACGGTGGACATTGCCTGTGTGTCTTGTTACAATCATCTGATGATGCCCATTTGTACATGATTATTTGGACAGGCGCACCTTGGGTATTTTGTGTGCAATCTTGAATTGTTGCATCCCATGTGTATTTCACCCAGACTAAGGGATGTAAGTGCTTCCTGTGTCTCCAAATAATTGTCTCATGTAGGGGGTGGGTGGTGCGGGCATGGCCTTCATGTCACAACCTGATATCTCCTTGCTAGGACTGGCCGGTGTGTGATGTATGTCTGGACATGCACTCAAGGTGCAGTGGGCCAGTCATGGTGGGCATGTTTTCAGTATAACCTATGCTGCATGTGCCTCTTGTTCCTAGATATGGTCCCTGCTCATCCCTATTTCCTGCTGCGCTGTGTGGTGCAGATGCAGTGCTGGATTGTCCCCAGGGCCTTGCTCCTCAGTCAAAATTCCATTCCATCTCATTTGCTATTGTGTCATGCTCTCCATAGTTTTTCAGTGGCATGGTGGGTCAAACAACTGTGTCTTGCATGCCCTACATATGTACCTTGTTTTGTAGATGTAACTCTTCTTTTGTTTCAGGCTATGCACTGTGACCTATGTAGATTGGACTCATGTGACATATGTATACAGGTGTATGATTAATTTCTGTCTCTTCACCCTGCCCAAAGCATCGTCGGGGGACACGGAGGGAGACATGGGCACAGACGGAGCAGAGGGACTGAGCACCAGTGCCAGCGGAGACATCGGGGCTGGCACATCAAGTGGGACTGAGGCGGAGGAGAGTGAAGCCGGGGACCTGTCGACTGGCACAACAGAGTATGAAGCTGACGGGTCCGAGGATGATCTCTCCGAGTGGGCGGCAGCTGCACCAGCAGCTGACAGCGGCACTACATCTCGCCCCGCCCCCTCCATTGGCATCAGCCGCCTCCCACGTGCTCGTGTCCCTTCCCAACGTGCCCGGTCACCACATGTCTCCTTCCTGCCAGGCACCGCACCCCCTGCCCCTGTCTCCACTGCTGCCGCCAATGCCGAGTCTGTGGACATCCAGCGGCAGTTGCAGATTGGTCAGGCTGCGATCCTTAATGGCCTCCATGGCCACAGCCAGGTCCTCAACAACATGGAGGCATACTTGGAGGGCATTCATTCATCGCAGGCTGACCAACGCAGCTTGCTGAGGTCGATAGACTCGACACTGACTGCAGCAGTGGGTCTCCTGCAGCGCTACGTCCCACCCCCTACCCCTGCCCCATCCACACTTCCCACTCCCATGCCTGTCCCACGTACACCCAGACGTCAGCATGCACCCACCACAACACACACAGGCACCACACCAGCAGGGAAGGTCCACCGCACACCTCCTGACACGCACACACAGGGTGAAATAGTCACACCCACTGGGTCGGGGGGCAAACGTGTGACACGCAGCCAGAGTGGGAGTCCGCATTCCACCCAATCCACTCCCTCCAAATCCCCTCCCCTCAGCTCTCCTGGCCACATTTCCCCCAAAGACTCCTTCATGGCCGCTCTGTCCCTGAGCCCCACAGTGACACCACCACGCAAGCGGTCAAGGAAGTCCCCGGTCAGGGTGGTAGATTCCCCCCCCTGTCTACACCCTCCCCCAGTGGCGCTGCGACCCATCCCTCTGACCCCCCCTCCCCCTCCTTGGGGCCTGTGGTTCTTTTGGGTGCAGGGGATTCCCTGGAGGACCTTGCTAAGGTGTGCAGCGAGATCCTGGCCTCCGCCTTTGGCCCTGCCACACCCCCTGTGGTGGAGTCCTCCATCCCTGCACCCACGACGCCTACCCTTCACCCTCCTGTCCCTGCGGTGCCTGGTTCTTCCCCCCCACATGATGCCCTCACCCCTGTGGAAGACGACGGAATGTAACTGTGCAGGCAAGCTAGGGGACACGCATCCCACTGTGTCCCCCATCCAGCTGTGACTTCTGGACTGTCCTATGGGCTTTGTAAATATTGAACTTCCTACAAACAAGATTTTTTGGTTCATGCTGAATAAAGCAATTTATTTTTTTCCCCTTGGAACACTTCTGCTTTGCTGGTATTGCTGTTGGTGGGGCTGCTACATGGTTTTGGGTGGTGTTCATGTGTTGGGTGTGTGGGAAATGTAGTAGTGTGCTGGTCATAGGGGGGACCCTGGGATCTGTGTGCCATCACACGGTGTTAGCTAGGTTTCTGTGTTCATGTAAGCAGTTGCTGCATGGTGAAATTGTCCAAAGGTGTATTCCTTCCTCTGTGTACCCTGACATCTTCCCTGCAGGGTGTTCCCAATATTTAGCGCTGAGCTGTGTGTACATTAGCTGGGTGTGTGATGGACTCCTTCTACTTTGCACATGCATGCTTGGCGATGTCTCCACCTGCATCATTCGTGGCATTCTTGGTAGTCATTGTACTTGTGTATGTGGACTATTGACATGACTTCATGTGGACATGTTTTCTTTTCTGCGCTATGCATGCGTATACTCCCAGCCTCACACACATGTGGTACATGTACTGCAGGGTCTTTGTGCACCTGACTGAAATTTGTGGGCATGGTATCTGTGGCTACTCCACCCTTTGCGTTCCATGGGCACTGCTGTTCTTGTTAGGCACACACCCCTCTTGTGACTGGGCACTGCTGGGAGGACTCTGCACACACCCCTCCTGTGTCTGGGCACTGCTGGGAGGACTCTGCACCCACCCCTCCTGTGACTAGGCACTGCTGGGAGGACTCTGCACCCACCCCTCCTGACACTGGGCACTGCTGGGAGGACTCTGCACCCACCCCTCCTGACTCTGGCCACTGCTGGGAGGACTCTGCACCCACCCCTCCTGACTCTGGGCACTGCTGGGAGTGTTAGGCACCCACCCCTCCTGTGTCTGGGCACTGCTGGGAGGACTCTGCACCCACCCCTCCTGTGTCTGGGCACTTCTGGGAGGACTCTGCACCCACCCCTCCTGACTCTGGGCACTGCTGGGAGTGATAGGCACCCACCCCTCCTGCGTCTGGGCACTGCTGGGAAGACTCTGCACCCACCCCTCCTGACTCTGGCCACTGCTGGGAGGACTCTGCACCCACCCCTCCTGTGACTGGGCACTGCTGGGAGGACTCTGCACACACCCCTCCTGTGTCTGGGCACTGCTGGGAGGACTCTGCACCCACCCCTCCTGTGACTGGGCACTGCTGGGAGGACTCTGCACCCACCCCTCCTGACTCCGGGCACTGCTGGGAGGACTCTGCACCCACCCCTCCTGACTCTGGCCACTGCTGGGAGGACTCTGCACCCACCCCTCCTGACTCTGGGCACTGCTGGGAGTGTTAGGCACCCACCCCTCCTGTGTCTGGGCACTGCTGGAAAGACTCTGCACCCACCCCTCCTGTGTCTGGGCACTGCTGGGAGGACTCTGCACCCACCCCTCCTGACTCTGGGCACTGCTGGGAGTGTTAGGCACCCACCCCTCCTGTGTCTGGGCACTGCTGGGAGGACTCTGCACCCACCCCTCCTGTGTTTGGGCACTGCTGGGAGGACTCTGCACCCACCCCTCCTGACTCTGGCCACTGCTGGGAGGACTCTGCACACACCCCTCCTGTGTCTGGGCACTGCTGGGAGGACTCTGCACCCACCCCTCCTGTGACTGGGCACTGCTGGGAGGACTCTGCACCCACCCCTCCTGACTCTGGGCACTGCTGGGAGGACTCTGCACCCACCCCTCCTGACTCTGGCCACTGCTGGGAGGACTCTGCACCCACCCCTCCTGACTCTGGGCACTGCTGGGAGTGTTAGGCACCCACCCCTCCTGTGTCTGGGCACTGCTGGAAAGACTCTGCACCCACCCCTCCTGTGTCTGGGCACTGCTGGGAGGACTCTGCACCCACCCCTCCTGACTCTGGGCACTGCTGGGAGTGTTAGGCACCCACCCCTCCTGTGTCTGGGCACTGCTGGGAGGACTCTGCACCCACCCCTCCTGTGTTTGGGCACTGCTGGGAGGACTCTGCACCCACCCCTCCTGACTCTGGCCACTGCTGGGAGGACTCTGCACACACCCCTCCTGTGTCTGGGCACTGCTGGGAGGACTCTGCACCCACCCCTCCTGTGACTGGGCACTGCTGGGAGGACTCTGCACCCACCCCTCCTGACTCTGGGCACTGCTGGGAGGACTCTGCACCCACCCCTCCTGACTCTGGCCACTGCTGGGAGGACTCTGCACCCACCCCTCCTGTGACTGGGCACTGCTGGGAGGACTCTGCACACACCCCTCCTGTGTCTGGGCACTGCTGGGAGGACTCTGCACCCACCCCTCCTGTGACTGGGCACTGCTGGGAGGACTCTGCACCCACCCCTCCTGACTCTGGGCACTGCTGGGAGGACTCTGCACCCACCCCTCCTGACTCTGGGCACTGCTGGGAGGACTCTGCACCCACCCCTCCTGACTCTGGGCACTGCTGGGAGTGTTAGGCACCCACCCCTCCTGTGTCTGGGCACTGCTGGGAGGACTCTGCACCCACCCCTCCTGTGTCTGGGCACTGCTGGGAGGACTCTGCACCCACCCCTCCTGACTCTGGGCACTGCTGGGAGTGTTAGGCACCCACCCCTCGTGTGTCTGGGCACTGCTGGGAGGACTCTGCACCCACCCCTCCTGTGTCTGGGCACTGCTGGGAGGACTCTGCACCCACCCCTCCTGACTCTGGGCACTGCTGGGAGTGATAGGCACCCACCCCTCCTGCGTCTGGGCACTGCTGGGAGGACTCTGCACCCACTCCTCCTGACTCTGGCCACTGCTGGGAGGACTCTGCACCCACCCCTCCTGTGACTGGGCACTGCTGGGAGGACTCTGCACACACCCCTCCTGTGTCTGGGCACTGCTGGGAGGACTCTGCACCCACCCTTCCTGTGACTGGGCACTGCTGGGAGGACTCTGCACCCACCCCTCCTGACTCTGGGCACTGCTGGGAGGACTCTGCAGCCACCCCTCCTGACTCTGGGCACTGCTGGGAGTGTTAGGCACCCACCCCTCCTGTGTCTGGGCACTGCTGGGAGGACTCTGCACCCACCCCTCCTGTGTCTGGGCACTGCTGGGAGGACTCTGCACCCACCCCTCCTGACTCTGGGCACTGCTGGGAGTGTTAGGCACCCACCCCTCCTTTCTCTGGGCACTGCTGGGAGGACTCTGCACCCACCCCTCCTGTGACTGGGCACTGCTGGGAGGACTCTGCACACACCCCTCCTGTGTCTGGGCACTGCTGGGAGGACTCTGCACCCACCCCTCCTGACTCTGGGCACTGCTGGGAGGACTCTGCACCCACCCCTCCTGACTCTGGCCACTGCTGGGAGGACTCTGCACCCACCCCTCCTGAGTCTGGGCACTGCTGGGAGTGTTAGGCACCCACCCCTCCTGTGTCTGGGCACTGCTGGGAGGACTCTGCACCCACCCCTCCTGTGTCTGGGCACTGCTGGGAGGACTCTGCACCCACCCCTCCTGACTCTGGGCACTGCTGGGAGTGTTAGGCACCCACCCCTCCTGTCTCTGGGCACTGCTGGGAGGACTCTGCACCCACCCCTCCTGTGACTGGGCACTGCTGGGAGGACTCTGCACACACCCCTCCTGTGTCTGGGCACTGCTGGGAGGACTCTGCACCCACCCCTCCTGACTCTGGGCACTGCTGGGAGGACTCTGACCCACCCCTCCTGACTCTGGCCACTGCTGGGAGGACTCTGCACCCACCCCTCCTGAGTCTGGGCACTGCTGGGAGTGTTAGGCTCCCACCCCTCCTGTGTCTGGGCACTGCTGGGAGGACTCTGCACCCACCCCTCCTGTGTCTGGGCACTGCTGGGAGGACTCTGCACCCACCCCTCCTGACTCTGGGCACTGCTGGGAGTGATAGGCACCCACCCCTCCTGCGTCTGGGCACTGCTGGGAGGACTCTGCACCCACCCCTCCTGACTCTGGCCACTGCTGGGAGGACTCTGCACCCACCCCTCCTGTGACTGGCCACTGCTGGGAGGACTCTGCACCCACCCCTCCTGACTCTGGCCACTGCTGGGAGGACTCTGCACCCACCCCTCCTGACTCTGGCCACTGCTGGGAGTGTTAGGCACCCACCCCTCCTGTGTCTGGGCACTGCTGGGAGGACTCTGCACCCACCCCTCCTGTGTCTGGGCACTGCTGGGAGGACTCTGCACCCACCCCTCCTGACTCTGGGCACTGCTGGGAGTGATAGGCACCCACCCCTCCTGCGTCTGGGCACTGCTGGGAGGACTCTGCACCCACCCCTCCTGTGTCTGGGCACTGCTGGGAGGACTCTGCACCCACCCCTCCTGTGACTGGGCACTGCTGGGAGTGTTAGGCACCCACCCCTCTTATGTCTGGGCACTGCTGGGAGTGATAGGCACACACCCCTCCTATTTAACAATATGTACCATTAGCACATACACGTGTGTGGGTTCGCTCCATGGGGGTACGGTTCGTACTTACACTGTTGGGGTGGGAGTAGGCTCCATACGTACGTGGGTGGGGTACGGGTCGTACTTACACTGTTGGGGTGGGAGTACGCTCCATACGTACGCGGGTGGGGTACGGGTCGTACTTACACTGTTGGCGTGGGGGTACGGTACGTACATACACTGTTGGGGTTGGGGTACGCTCTATGCATACGAGATGGGGGTACGGGTCGTACTTACACTGTTGGGGTACGCTCCATGCATACGCGGGTGAGGGTACGGGTCGTACTTACACTGTTGGGGTGGGACGTATACGTACGCGGGTGAGGGTACGGGTCGTAGTTACACTGTTGGGGTGTGGGTACGCTCCATGCATACGCGGGTGGGGTTACGGTCCGTACGTACACTGTTGGCATGGGGGGTACGCTCCGTGCATACGCGGGTGGGGTTACGGTCCGTACGTACACTGTTGGCATGGGGGATACGCTCCATGCATACGCGGGTGGGGGTACAGTCCGTACATACACGGTTGGGGTGGGGGGTACGCTCCATACGTACGCGGGTGAGGGTACGGGTCATACTTACACTGTTGGGGTGGGGGTACGGTCCGTACATACACGGTTGGGGTGGGGGGTATCCTCCATACGTACGGGGGTGAGGGTACGGTCCGTACATACACTGTTGGCATGGGGGGGTACGCTCCATGCATACGCGGGTGGGGTTACGGTCCGTACGTACACTGTTGGCATGGGGGGTACGCTCCATGCATACGCGGGTGGGCGTACGGTCCGTACATATCCGTACCCATGCTGTGGAATGCTTGTGCGGACCGTACCCAGGCCTTTGCCACGTGGGTACGAGCCGTCCCGCCATTGTTGGGGTGACGTAGGTGTGGCCGTGGTATGACTCGTACCCACGCTCTTAAGGCGTGGGTACGGGACGTACCTGTATAGTTGTGTTGCTGGTTCGCGTCGTCAGGCACTTCCGTTGTGGCAGACGCTGGCTTTGCTGGACACGCCCACACCCCCTCGTGGTGACCAGGGCATGGAGGTCAGGTATGTCCAGGGCATGTGTGCTGTGTGACTCTGGTGGTGGTTTTGTGGCCTGCCCCTGGTCTTGCCCCCCCCCTTTCCCCCCCTCCCTTAGTTGTTCTGACCTTCTGCGGCGTCTGCGTCGGAACCTGTAGAGGAGGTCGACTGCTATGAGGGCCGGGATGACACGTAGGTTCGGGTCCATGTCTGTCCGTCGCGTACAGGTCCTCCTTGTTCGCGTCGTCCTGATTTCCCGACAGTTTTTGGCAGCCGGAAAATATTGTCCGTGCGGGATGACGTCGGTGCGAATCGTAATTCCTGGTTCGTGAATGGCAGGCTGCGTGCGTCCCGACGTCACGTCGGCGCTTTCCCGGATCGCATTTGTATGTTTCTTTTCGTCGGTCGGGGTTTTGTACGATTCGTACGGAAATTGTGTTTCCGTGCGAATCGTAATTCCATGTTTGTATATTTTGTCGACCGGGTACGCGTCGGACGGAGAATGTGCTCCGTCCGACGGTTCGTACCCGGTTTTTGCAGGATCGTGATCGGCACCATGGTATCGACTGCAATATATGATTACAAATAAGCAGAAAATAATCATGTAAATCACAATCTCTTATTTGTTCAAAGTAATGAATATAAAAAATATCAATAAATAAATAAAATACACAAAAATAATAATATATTTAACCAAGGGAAATAAAATTATCCCCGTCCATTAATCAAATCTTTTTAACATACATTTACTGCATTTTCATCTATTTAATCCAAAAAACATGAAAACTAAAAATAAGTGCTACTGAACAATTTAAAAAAAACAATACTTTGAACATTAAAAATATATTGATAAATACAATACAACAAATGCACACATTTCAAAGTAAAGTGGAAACACTAACCAGTGTTGTGAGAAATAGGGTTGTTGGTTGACTGGGGTGTGAGAGCTGGTCAAGCAACAATCATAATCCCTTGCAGGGAGAATCACAAAAAATCTCTAAATTAACCTGTGCATAACCCTGGGTAGCTTGGCATGAAAAACGCAGGCAGGCTTAACTTAGAGGCAATGTGTAAAGTATTTATGCAGCACACAAACTGTGATCAAGTAAAATCACAACAAAATAAAAATCCCAAATCAATTTATAAAAATAGTAGATCTTAAAAAATGAATTGATACAAAAACTACAAAAATTCAATTTGTAGAACCCACTGATATTGAATTTTAAAGTTTCTAAAGAACATAGCACCGAAAAGCACTATGTGCCAACTATGGATATCTGGTTGTGTTGGAGCAAGAAAATCACAAGTTCAGGTTGATCTCAATGTAGCACGGGCTGGTGAGAGGAATCCAGTTAGGCCTGCTGAAAAAAGTACCTTAAAATCAGGGTTGCAGAGTGTTGCGAGAATCCCTCTCGAAGAGGTGTTGTGCATTCAAGGCGAGAGTGCAGTGTGAGATCCTGCACTATCATTGATGATCGAGTGATGAGAGCTTGCAATGAGAAGTCCGGTGTCGAGGATGTAGCTCGCCATCCGGGCAATGTGTTGGTTCTGAAGAGCTGTGAGCCTGCAATACGGTGCCCGGTGGTGTTGTCGAGGCTGCTGTTGATGGGAGATACGAGGCCTGTGATGAATTTGCAACACGCAATTGGCATCATGCATAAGTTCCGAGGACTGCAGCAGCAATGTGGGTCTTTGCGAGGGGTCCAACTAATGCAGGGGCAGAGATGCGTAAGTCCTGCCTGGGGATGCGCAGTGCCACAGACAGATGCATCGGTTCTGCTGGATCCACAGGGGTTGACAGAGCACCTAAAGCCCACTTCCAAAGGTTAAGTAGTGCGATGGCACCACTTGACAGGGTAGACTCACAGATGGCAGAATCCCGGTGCAGATACAAGACAGATGTTAGCCTGTTATGATCCTGAGGTTTAAGATCAGGAGGCCAGCTAACTAGCCATTGGAATCATTCTTGGCTCTGACTTCAAGAGATGCAAGTCCTGTCCTTCTTACTCAGGCAAGAGGGCATCAGGTAGCAGGTCAGCACAGAAGGCAGCAGTTCCTCCAGAGCAGCAGTCTAGCAGAGTGGCAAACCTGGTAGCAGTCCTTTTTTTTGTCAGAGTATTCCTAGGTTCAGAAGTGTATTCAAGAGCTGGTGTCTCATTTCCTTCTTTTACACCCTGGTGCCCTGGTTCTGGACGGTGGGAGAAGCTTTTAAACAGTGGCTTAGAAGTGCATGGAATTTCCTACCTCCCCTGCCCTTGTTCCAAGCTGGCTGAAGTGACAATGCAGGGTTGTTAGGCCCTTGAGTGGACACTGGACACCTATTTAGGTGTAAGTGAGGCTGGGCCCAGCTTCTTCCTCTCATCCTCTCGCATCCAGTCACACCTAAGCTCCCATTGTGTGTGGCTGTCTGGGAGGAATATACAAAGTCTAACTGTGAACTACACCCAGTCATGTGAAACAAGACAGATGCAGGCACAAAGTGCTATGGCAGTAACATGCCAACTTTCTAAAAGTCCAAGTGTCAAACCAAAGTAATGAAGGAGGCCATGATATGATGAACTCCACATTCTCCAAGGAAAGACACTCCATCCACTCAGCTCTGCAGCCTGCCAGCAACTAAGACTCACAGTTCCACCAAGGCATTCTACATTCCACCCAAACAGGCAGGCAGGCTGGAGAGGTAATTCAAATAACAACAAATACTAAATATAACACAAGTACAATGTGATAGATAAAAGTACATTAGTACACATATATCACAGTTATGACAACTCCAACTTAGTTATCAAAGCCTATTTATCTTTACAATGTCATAGGTACCAAACATGACATTTCAACCTCCAACAAATTAGGAGTTGCAGCTTATTAACTGTAATCAGTAATTCCCAATGTTATCCTATGGGATGGGTAGGCCTCACAGTAATAAAAACGATTTTTTGAGTTTTCCACATGGAAAGCTTAAAGGGACATGTCCAAAAGAACTTATTACACAGGACAACACGCAATGGGCTATCTAGGGCTGGCGGTAGGGGTGACCTATTTGTGAAAAAAGAGAAGTTTAAGGCTTGGTAAGGGGGTTTAAATGCCAAGTCGACATGGCAGTTTAAAGCTGCATTCAGGCTGCAATGGCAGGTCTGGGACATGTTTTAAAGGGCTACTTAAGTGGGTGGTACAATCAGTGCTGCAGGCACACTGGTAGCATTGAATTTACAGGCACTGGGTGCATGGTGTGCCACTCCATAAGGGACTCAAAAGTAAATTAAATATGCTGGTTAGGTATATGCCAATCCCACCATGGTTAGGAGAGTGAGCACAAACACTTTAGCAGTGGTAAATTGAACAGAGTCCTAAGACCAGCAAAAGCAGAAATTGGAGGCAAGTAGGAAACAGTTTGGGGGAAGCCCACCCTAGGTCTGAAAGGTCTAACAAGTGTTCACCAAGGTAATAACAGAAAAGAAAAGACCTTAAAATAAATTAACTATGTAAAATATGAACATATTTGACAGGCTAGTATAAAAAGAGCACAAAACCTCACATTATCTCACAGAACAAAATTAACATTTATAAGAAAACAACACTCTGCCAGACTGCATGAAGAAAACTCAGACGGAAGACTTGAAAAAAATATCCAAGCACCACAACAAGTACGTTTAAAAATTAAAATAACTGCAATGTAAGCTAAAATAATTTAAAAATGCAAATCAATAGATAAACTTTTTTTTATTATGTATATCACTTCTTAGACACTATAAAACACTTCAACAGCGAAGCACGGCACACCAAAAAATCCAACTTTACACTTGTATACCTGGACAAAGACACGCTCGAAGTAAGAACATAAAAACAACACTCACATATAAAAACTAAAACTCCGTCATCCCTAAAAAGAATCAAACCTATAGTTTCAAAATGTAACTAAAACAAACATTTTCTCCCCAACAGAAAACAAAATCCCATCTGACTCACATCTCGACAACATCAAATACAAATAGAAGAAAACCAACAGCAACTTAATCTCTTCGCTGCCAGGACTTACCCCCCATTCCCCCATGCCACGGAATTTTTTGTCTATTTGGGGTAGTTCACGCTTAGGCCCGAATACTTTTTGTCCACAGAAGAAATCCGCATCAAATTTGTGTCCTTCTGTTCCAACATCCTTACGATTCTAAAGGTACCATGGGGTTGTGGATTCTCTTGGAGGGGACTGAGAAATTAGGCAAAATACAGCTAAATTTGTGTTTTAGGGGTAAAATGGGATAAAAGTGCTGCAGAAGAAAGCATCTGCGACTGAGGGGAATGCTGGGTGCTAGTAAATTTGTGCTGCTGGGGTGATCCCAGACAGAAATGTAAGGAAAATTTGATTTTGTAGCTAAATTTGAGGTTTGCAGGGGATTCTGGGTAAGAAAACATTGGGGGATCCACACAAGCTACACTTCCCTGGACTTCCCCGGGTGTCTAGTTTTCAGAAATGTCTCTGTTTGGTAGGTTTCCCTAGATGGCCACCTAGCCTGGGACCAAAAGCGCAGATAGGGGCTATTGCCCCCATCTGCACCCCTGAAGGGGGCAGAAAGACTGTGGCAAATATTTTTGGAACGGGTGGGTGCATTATTGTGCCCATTTGTGGCAGCCACCACCCCTAAACATTTAAAAAAGAATCTCTGGTGTGTAGTGTGCTTTATGCCTCCCCCACCGGGGGCAGATTGGAGGATACTGCCCCCATCTGCCTCCGGGGGGCAGAAAAACTGAAATTGCTCAAATTACTATGGGGGCAGCAAAAGCCCTTGCCCAAGGGGCTGCTCCCCCTTCCCTGGTGCCTAGTGGGTGTGGATCCCAAGCAGGGATCCACTAGGGAGGGGTGCCATTGGAAAGGGGAGATTCTCCCTTTTCCAATGGTACATCTTCCATGTGTTTTGGTGCTCGGAGGTTTAGATAGCCCATCGATCACCAAAGCAGTTTCATATGTTATGACGTCAGCGCGCCATGCACGCGATTGTAATGACATATTAAAAGAAAATGCCTCGGGAACTTGGGGAAGCTCTTCCCCTCCTGCTGACGCCCCAAAAAAAGGAAAGCTCTCTGCTGAAAACAGCAAAGCGATTCTGCGTTGGTGTCCCATGGGCGTAACGGTTACATCCATGGCACAGCAGCGCCGCAGCCATGGACATAACCGTTACGTCCATGGCATGGAACCGGTCAATTCTACAGCACATATGTAAGCATAAAATGAAATTGATTTAAAGCATGTTTAAATATATCAGCAAACTAAATTAACATTTCTAAAATAATAATTTATTTTATATTTATACTATTTTCACACAGAATGGCAGAGAGAGCAACCTATATCATATCACAGAAAAGCAAATAATTACTTTTGCAAATGTGATACACATAAAGCCAGGAAAGTGCAAGCACTGAGATTGTGAATTGGTAATGTAGTAAATATATGGAAATGTTTGTTATGGGAGAGCAACAACCAAAAACAGCATTGTTATTAACACAAGCAACCCCCAAATGTATCACAGGTAGAAGCAAGGCACATCCTTCAAGATTTAAAAGAGACAAGCACCTGTTCTCAAACGCACACTACTAAAATTATAAAAGATATTCTCCCTAAAGTACCTGAGTCATCACTGGTCAGTTACCTGGAATTCCTGTTTTAAAATGCTTAATATCACCTATTTTAAATGCCACAAATCAAATTACTGCTGCCCCTAGAAGATATCAGTACATGCAAATTCTGGAACACCTGATTACGACACAAAATGATGAACCCTTCCTCCTACACTACAACCATTAGACCGAAAGAATTATCATATTTGCAACTGAAAATAACCTCCTAACACTAGGCCAATGTGAAACATACATAATGGAATGAGCTTCCAAAATTTGCCCTCCACCATTCACACATATATATACACCATATATGCTGAATATTATAACACTTACACACCCCTCATTTATGCACTGCAGAATAAAAAACACAGTACAACTTACTATGAACTCCTAAACCACATCAAAGTGAAAACGAAATACTACTCTCCACACAAAATTATAATAGACTTTAAACAGGTCATGATACAAACAATGCTTAAACTATAACCACACATAGCTATACAAGGCTGCTATTACCTCTTTACCCAAAGCATTTGGAGACATCTCGAAAAATCTACACTATGCAACAAAGAGCCAATTTGTCTTTCAAATAAGAAAGTTAATAGCTCAAGCATATGCATCTTTAACAGATGGAGCTATCAATTCAACATGCTAATAAAATCCCTATTTTGCCAAAACAAATGGCAAGTGATCTACTTTGAAAACACTTGCTCTGGACACAGACGCCAACTCAAATTCCAAATACTATGATGGAATGTTTATGACAGCACCATGGCCCAACAACAAGCCAAAAGCAAGATAATAATGGAAGGATGTCACAATGCCATTTAAGCCACTCTAGGAAGAACCTCACCAATACTCTACAAATTGCTAGAAGCCACAACAGGAAATCAACTAAAACCTAAAATAGGTAAACAAATCAAAGAAATGTATGAAATGCTACAATTCAGAATCTTTGTAAATACCAAAGGAGTACATTACCTAGAAATGATAGCAAAATCCTATTCTGAACTTCCTCCCTACCTATCCACTCACTAGCAAAATAGAGCACCCCTATAACCTAACAAGTACATGAATATTTGAAATAAAATAGTTTTTATAAATCAGTAATAAAAAAGAATATTAATACATTACAAAAGACTGCTAAAGAAAAGTACATTATTTTAATACTTAATTAAAATAATTCATCAAAGCACCAAAGAGATAAAACATTAAAAATAAATAAAGCAACTCTCCAATTAAATCACACACATAAAAAAGTGAATTGCAGTAAAAGCCAAATACATATACATATTAAAATATGACATTTCCCACCCATAAATAAATACAAATATCGTACTTATAGTTGCGTAGCTGAAGTTCTTCATCCACCTTCACCTCCCAAAAATCAAGTCCACAAAAAAGTCAAAATTAAATACTAAATAACCCCCAACAATGCAGAAAATTTCATGTACAAATGAAATCCACCCAAGTAATCCACAGTCAATGCAAACCATAAAATTCCAGAGAATTTAAAAGTAAAAAATACTTTCAAAAAACGGATAATCTAATGAAATAAAAAAATGATATTGGTTTAAATTAAACCATAATATTTTCTTCTAAAAAATGCATTAAAAACAGCTCTCAATGAGGCATTCTGCTTTCTGAACATTGCGTTATTATTATCATTTTATTTTTCATTTTTTGCAGAGCTGAAACGCAGTGGGGCGACGCTCCTCCACCTTAGCTGAGGAGCCGCCCCTGTTTGCTGCCCCACCCCTGCCCTGAAGGCACAGTGGACTCTTGCTCAGAAGCCTACAGTATGTCAGGGTGGACAATTTCTTAGACCGGTCCACCTGTCATGAACACTTTAATTACACAGCAGAGCCGGTACCACTCTTCTTGAAAACAGCCACGCCCTCCTCCCTCAGGCATGTGAGTGACAACAACAATGTAAGTAATTGCTACAGTCGAGGCAAGGTAAGAAGCTCTGCAAATATGAATTTACACAGAAAATGAAAATTTCAGGGGGGGGGGGGGTTGTGGCTCAAAGTAGGGGGGCAGTGTTCTTCTTCCCCTATAGAGAATCCAACCCTGCAGTTGGGATTCACTCATAATCTCCTGATTCTGTGGGAGTCAGTGATCAATCCACTGCAGTTGAACTGTATACACAAATACTACCCTAAATCGAACAATAATGTGAGGGGTAAATGGAGTCCTGAGTGGCACCGTTCCGGCCCACAGGAGCTCTCAAGTGTAGTATTGTTGTCTCTCACCCTTCTTACCGGTCCCGGCAGAATCATCCCATAGATTTGTGTTCACCATTTTGAAAGGGAGAAATGCACAGCACTTGAACGTTGACCTTGAAGTCAGATGACGTTTGGTACCAAAATCTACGGATGTAGTTAATTGTAACCCCATCCTGCCAGAATCATCTGGTCTTCTGTGACTAGCCCTAAAGGAGAAAATGTTGAAATGTGTAGTTCTTACTAATGTAGTGATTATCGTCACTGACCAATGATGCCGGAACATTCTGGTAAACTGTGTCTTTGTTCAAAAAAACTAGTTTTGATGCGAGTGTATGGGAAATGTAGCCCATCAACCTGTCACATTGAAGTAATGTGATCCAAAAATAATGAAAATGACAGGATGGATAGATTTTTAAAAGCCTTACTTCAAACCTAAGATGGGAAGTATCCCTTGAAAATACTCAACGGGAAAGTGAGCAAGGGACCGCCCCAAGAATATGTCATATCAGAATTTGTAATCAGAATATACCCCGTCTCCAAGGTAGGAGAAAGAAAGGTCCCTTGGCATCGCTCTAAGTTTCCTGTGGGCATCCAGTCAGTCACGTCAATTCCCAAGTCTATCATCTCGTGAACTGTATGATAGATCAGGCATGTAATCATGGGAGTACAGACTAGCAGGATACATAAGCTCATTGGGGATTTGCCTGTCATGAGGATCAGGTAGATTGTGATGTTATGTTGTAGTGCAAAACACACTCACTTGTTTGAACCTATTAACGAGTCCTAAGGTCATCTGAGGGATGGTAGCATTTAGGCCTTTCACATGTGTGCGGCGTCTGTATCTCCAGCTCTGTTCTTTGAAGAATAGGACATCATGTATGGAAATTAGGTAAAATGTTGGTTTCTCAATAATAGTCCAAAAGATGTCTGTATCTTCATGTCCTATATTCAGATAGTGAATCGTCATTTTTCATTTTTACTGTCTTGCACCTAATGTTGCTTCGGTCTTCCTGTATCCTGGCCTTAATTTTCCTGAATTGCTCTTGTACTAGACAGGGCCCTTCACGATTCCTCTTTCCACAGTGCACTCTTAGTGTAGTGCAATTATGGCCAGGGACAGTACCGCTGTGTGTTGCCCTATAGCCCCCAATGTGCTTATGTTTGATAATGCTTGTTCATTTTGCATTCCTTCTCATATATTTCATCCCTTTGATGTAACCCATTCATCTCTTCTTTCGTTTTTTTTCCTTCCATAAATTCATGCAAGCATCCCTTCGATGTATTATTTATTATTCACATTCATCCCTTTCATCCATTTGCCAATCTTTCCATTGTGTATTTCAGTCATCCATTCGTTTTTCATTCCCTGCAGCCCTCTATTAATTTTTCCATTTTTGTTCCATCCTTCCTTACTTCCTACCCATCTTCTGTGCTTCTTTTAATCAGTGTTCTCTTTTTTTTCTACTCCCTTCCTTCTTTTGCTTTCTTTATAGATTCGTATCTTTCTTCCTTCTATGCATCCTTTCTATCCTCCTTTCTTTCCGTCTATTCATTCCTTCCTTACTTGCTTCCTTCCCTTCACAGCCTTTATACACAACCTGCTCTTATGTACTCGCTCGTCCAACTTTTGAGGTATATTCCTCCTTAATTGGCTCTAATTGTATTCTCCTGCCACTTGCGCTATTTTCCTTCTTTCCATGGCCCCCTTCCAAATACCCTCTTATCTCACTGTATGTAAATAATTTTCCGCTATTTCCACGTCTAGCTGCGTTAATTGTTCTATTTTGTATAATGTTTCAACAATGCGTCTCTTTGATAGTTTTTCCCTTTGAGGACCATCGCCCCTCTTCCGTTCTATTTCATGTCTTCTTAAGATGGGATAGAAAGATAGGTCTCATGGGCAAAACGGTAAATGAATAAACCATAAGGAGTGACTATAAACATCTCAATCAAGAAGGCGGAATGACTAAGAAATTAGAGACAGTATTACGCACAGTTACCGTTCTCTTGAGGTTTGCTTACGAGTCGCACAGTTCTGCCCCAGGCCTCAGCAGTTTAATCACTAAACACATGGTAACTGACATCAGAGAAATACACTCCGAACTAACCAAGGGACAGAAGCCTTTCTCAGTGCGCTTTATTAGAGTGGCCCCTGATTTCTTGATGCCTCGTGTCACCTCTCGTTCAGCCTCCATCTTGTTTATCGCCTTTGAAGCTTGCCTCTGACAAGGGAGAGGCGCGGAATGTATATTACCCCCAAACAGCTCGGTTTCCAGAGGAAGCAATAAAAACAATAACACCTCTAAGCCTATCAAAGGGGCTGAAACCTTAGGTGGGGAGGAGCATGGTGGTGGTGGTGGTGGGATTGGGTGTAAGGATATGAAAGCAGCACTTTTTATTTTTGAAAGGCAAACCTGCTGGACTCTGGCTTTTCCACTAATGGCAGATAAAACTATTTACATACAATTCTAAACACAAACATGGTCTAGGTGAAGAAAGGGGATATATCTCTATTTCATGCATCTACTGGAGAATGAACCTTAAAAAAATATGGGCCATATTATCAAGACCGGCGATAACATTATCGCCGCTTTAGCTAAAGTGGCGATAATGGGCTTGATAATATGCCCTTGTGAATTTCAATAGAAGCCCAGGTTCACACTGTTCTATCCCGCAAAGTAAAGGAAATACATGCGGAGACGGGATGCAGGAGTAACTCTCTTTATTCCTCTCTCCTCAGATCCCTTTTACTTACTGCCGCTTTCCCCCGTGGCTCCTCCCTTTCCTCCCTCCAGCTATGCCTGACTTCGGAACAACCGGAAGACAGGCATAACGATATGACATCTCCCCCTTTTGTATTTTAAATGTTCAATGTCTCTCTCAGAGCTCTTCAATGAGTTGGATGGGCCTTCGAATATTCCGTCGCGGTCGGCTGGGTCGTTATTGACTGTGAGGATGCTCTCTTCTCAGATCACGGGTCTCCGATACCCGTATGGGTTCTTCGTGATTGTTCTCTTCTTGACTTGACACCTCCGTGTCCCAGTCAGGCTTCCGAGTCCTAGTGTAGGCTGTCGGGTTGCATCTTTTGAAGTGTGACAAGTTTCTGGTCGTTCTTTTGCTTCCAGACTCAGCTGTAATCATAGTTCCTTTCCTTTTTGTTACTTGTAGCGGGTGGTCATGGTAACGGCTATCTGCTTTGGATTTCCTTTCTTGTCTCACCAGCACCCAGTCTCCTTCTTGGATATCAGATGTCTTGGTGTGTCTGTGGTGGTCTGCATATTCCTTAATTTTTGCCTTCTTGATCTGATCCAAATCGACCAAGGTCTCGTGGTCTGACGTTGTGATTCTGGACTGCGTGACGGCATCTGTGGTTGGTATCCGGGTGCGAGGGGTCTGGCCGAGCATCAGAGTGGCGGGGCATTGGTTTGTGGTGCTGTGTGGCGTGGTCCTGTATGCCCGCAGTGCTTCATTTAGTGCTGGTTGAATATCACGGTGGGTCAGTTCAGCTTGTTGGACTGTCTTTTTGATGGTGGCCATGAATCGCTTCACCATCCTGTTTGCCTGGGGCCACAGGGGAGTAATTTTCCGATGCTTGAAGTTTAAGTATCTCGCGAATTCTGCAAATTCTTGTCCATTAAAAGGTGGTCCATTGTCAGACTTCACTACCGTGGGGATTCCCCATGCGGCAAATGCTTCATCAATCAACGGTATGACAGTGGTCTCTTTGGTGGAAGAAATCTGGTGAGCAATGGGGAATCAGGAATATTCATCCATGATGATGAGGATGTACTTTCCCGACTTCAGTGGGCCAAAGAAGTTGATGGCCACATGTTGCCAGACACTATCTGGTAAGGGGAGCGTGTGGTTCTTCTCGCCTTACCAGTTGACAGTGTGGGCAGTCTTGTAGTGTGGTCTCCACTATTTGAGCAAGGGAGGGGAACCAGACACGCTCTCGCAGTGCTTTCTTCGTGGCTAATACTCCTCAATGTCCTTCATGTGCTAAATTTACAATTCCTTGTCGCAGCTGGCTGGGAATGACGATTATTCAACCTCTTAGTAATAGTCCATTGCCACTGATGGTGTGTTCGTCTTTGACGTGTTTGAATGCCCTGAGTTCCTGTGTGCTGATGGCGTCACTTATCTTCGGTTCTTTTATGTGCCGCCAAGAGTCCGTGCGAACACGATGCATGATGTTTTGGATAGTGACATCATTTGTAGACGCGTCAATGATGGCTTCTAATGGAACAGCCTGTGGGCAAGCTCGATCAATGATGAAATGGAGATATTCTTCCGCTACCGAGTGTCGCGCTCGTGTCAGAGCTTGGGGATGCCGTGAGATGTAGTCTGCCAGATTCTCCGCCTTCCCCGGTTTGTGAATAATGGTGTACGTGTAGTCTTGCAAGCAGATGCCCCATCATTCGATTCGCGGAGGCATCTTCACCCTGGGGTTTCCAAAAATGGTTATCAGCGCTTGGTGGTCGGTGATGAGTGTGAAGTGCTTGCCATACACGAAGAGGTGAAAATGTTCACACGACCATACAACTGCCAGGCTTTCCTTTTCCGGTTGGGAGTATGCCTTTTTGGTGTCGGTAAGACTGCGGCTGGCATATGCAACAATGTGGCGTTGGTCTGCTTCATCATCATATTGCGCTAGAATCGCTCCTAACCCAACAGGGCTGGCATCTACAGTGATTTCTGTCTTTTGCTTGGGGTTGAAATACGCCAAGTTGATGGCTGAGCTCACCGCCGCCTTGATTTAACTCTGTCCTTGTCGAGTTAGTTCCCTCAGTGGGTAACTGATGGTGGCGTAATCTTTGATGTAGCGGGCACAGTAACTGGCCATACCCAAGAATGAGCGGATGTCGCTAACATCTTGCGGCTGCGGATTGTCCGATAGGGCTGACACTTTTTCGGGGTCCGGTTTCATGCCCTCTTTTGAGAATATGTGGCCGTAGAATTTCAGAGTCGATTTGTGGAACTCACATTTGTCCTGATTGAGTGTGAGGTTTGCGTTGAGAAGGGCATGGAAAACTCGGTCCAGCGCTTTGTCGTGCTCTATCTGGGTTTCTCCAAAACCAAGATGTCGTCGCTGTAGTTGAAAGCATTGGGGATGTCTTGTATGACCCGCCGAACAGCCTCCTGGAAAATTTTAACAGCTGATGAGATCCCCAAATTGAGGCATTTGTACCTGAAAAGTCCTTGGTGTGTGGTGAAGGTGGTGATGTATCGTGATCGTTCATGCAGTTCGAGCTGGTGGTACCCCTTGTTGAGGTCTAATTTTGAGAAAACTGTTGCCCTGTTCAGGCGTGTGATCATGTCACTGATGTGCGGGCCTGAGTGTCTCTCTCTTTTGATGGCTGTGTTCGGGGCTCGCATGTCGACGCACAGGCGTATTTTGTTGTCCTGGCCTTTCTTGGGCACAACCACGACTGGCGACACCCATGGGGTGGGTCCCGTTGATCTTTCTATGATGTCTGCCTTTAGTAGATCTTGGAGTTCGTCATCTACCGCTTGTTGTAAGTGAAATGGCACTTTCCTGTGATGCTGTGCCACTGGCGTCACTTGCTCATTGATGTGCAACTTGACCTTGAAATGAGCTGGCTTTCCTAAGCCGTTAAACAGCTTCGAGTACTTGTTGACAATGTCTGGCGAGTCATCCACTTTGTACAGGATCTCGACCAGCTTTAGGCGTTCTGCTGTTGGTAGGCTGAGAAGACAGTCTGCCGCTTCAGGGCCTTCAATCATGTGAATTTGTGCTTGAATTTTCCTGTCCTTGAAGGTCAGTGTAGTACGAAATTGTCCTAGACAAGGTAATGGTTCTCTTGACATCCACGTGTATACCCGTACTGCAGCTGGCATTAATATCGAATTCGGGTTCATGTTTTGGTATTCAGTGGTGCAAATGAAGTTGAGTGATGCGCCTGTATCGAGAGCAAACTTGGCAGAGTGACTTCCTGTTCGGATATTTAGTCACTTCTTCAGTCTATCTGGATCCGCCACCATGCAGATGTATTCATCACTATCTTGTGAAATGGGTTTAAGAGAGGATGATTCGCTGGATGTTGACCTTTGAGATCGATGTGAGCTGTGTGACTGTGTACTGGATTTTGATGAGCTTGTCGAATGGTCTCTCCGTCCCTGTACAGCCCTTGCGTGATGGCGTGTTCCTGTGTTTTGTTTGTCTGTCTCGTCTCTGTGCGCCTGGCTAGGCAAGCGGCTTCAAAGTAGTTGTCTTTCCCACATTGTTGGCATTGTTAACCAATGGCTGGACATTGACCCGTGTGCGGGTAGTCTTGTCCACACCCGTAACACTATGAGGGGTGCCTACGGGAGGGACTGTTGTTTGTCCATCGGCGGGGTGACTTCGTACGAGGTGATCACTAGGGGTGGGCGGAATTTGCGTAATTGCGTTACGCAAATCTCCGCAAAACGGTAAAAAATCTCGCGAACATGCAGAAATTCCGCAAACACGCGGAATTGCTTGTTCGCAATGCTTTTTTCCTGTTCACAGTTGCTGTTTGCGTGCTCGGGGAGAAATATCTCGCGAACACGCATTTTGAGAACGCAAACAAGAAAAAATTTCGCAAAGTCGCGGAAAGCAGAATTTTGGGCAATTTCGCGTTCTCCGCGGAACGCGAAACTACCGAAATTCCGCAAATTCCGCGAGCGGAACGGAATTTACCGCCCAGGCCTAGTGATCACGCAAATCTTCCCGAGGTGCGACGGTCTGGACGGTGCCTTGGTTCTGTGTGAGATTGCACACGCAGAGCTTGTTCTTTTTTTTCGGTTTTGCTGGCCTCCATTTTTTTCGCGTGTTCTTCTGCTTGATCATTAATGTGAGTAAGTTCCTCTATTTCGTCTAGAGTGTAGTGCTTCTTCAGTAGTCGGCGGCGTAGTGATTCAGATTGACACGCGTCAATGATTCGTAGATGTAGTGCATCTTATGTAGTGAAGTTGTCGAATTCACAATAACGAGCTAGACGTTTTAGACGGGAGAAGAAGTCGCCCATGGGTTCGTCTCGCTCTTGGGACGCGAGGTTGAATGTGTACCGCTCGTAGTCTAGGTTCCGCTTGGGAAGAAACTTCTTGTTCAAAGCTTCTCTCACGTCCTCATATGACGCAGCGTTGGCTGGAGGTAGGTCTTTGATGATTTGTCCGACGTCTTTGCCCAACAAGATTACGAAGGGCAATATGTTGTTGGTTGGAGTCACAGACTTGTGACCACTTCATGAAGTCCTCAAAGTCCTCAAGCCAACTCTTCCATGCAGGGCCCATGCTGCTACCAGACGTCAGTGGTAGTGGTTCAGGGAGGCGAAGGTATGATACTCCCATGGGTATCGGTACAGGAGGCGGGGCACCATGTGCTGTACTGGGTGCAGCTTGCTGCGTTGAGCCAGGGTGGGGCGCAACGTGACTCTAGTGGGCCTTAGAGACGTTTGCAAAAGTTCAGTCTCACTTTAACAGGTTCCAGGGATCTTTTTAGTAAACTGCCTGACCATAAGATGGCCACCGCGTCAGGACTAAGCTTGTCTAATGCAGAGTGCCTGACTTTAAAATGGCTGCCAGGGGGACTCATGCAAGTGCTTCAATTCCACGTTTCATAGGGCATTGTGAGCTTACCCCAGTTTGCAGGCTGCCTCTCTTGATCCCAGCTTGCCAATTAGGCCCTCCGCTGCATTGTTTCTTTAATTATGGGCCGCCGACGCCCGCTGTCCTCGTTTGCGTTTCTTTTGATTTTTGGCGCTCCACTCTTGTTAGCGGTAGCGCGCGCTTCCTCAGGTTTGCGGGGATATCGAGGGGGGTGCCTTTGATTCCACGCTGTCGTGCCAGTGTTCTATCCCCCAAAGTAAAGGAAATACACGCGGAGATGGGATGCAGGAGTAACTCTCTTTATTCCTCTCTCCTCAGATCCCTTTTACTTACTGCCGCTTTCCCCCAGCGGCTCCTCCCTTTCCTCCCACCAGCTATGCCTGACTTCGCAACAACCAGAAGACAGGGAAAACGATATGACACACACCAGAACCTGGACTTCTATGGGAATTCTCAAGGGCATATTATCAAGCCCATTATCGCTGCTTTAGCGGCAGTTTCCTGCCGTTAAAGCGGCAACAATTTTATCGCCGGCCTTGATAATATGGCCCTTGGTCTTTCGGGGGAACTGTTTTTTCGCATGGAATATTGTCCATGTAATTTAAAAAAATTACTATAGTATAACTGAAAGCAGATGGAATGATCTGAAAACTGTTAACATTGAAATTTAAAATATTGTTATCATACCGATTCCAAGGCAATTGTGGTCAGGGCTCTTGGCAAACTAAATTTGAAAATGCATTTGGATTATCTTGTAAAACAAAATGAAGATGAGCTGCATTGAAGATATTCGTGCACAATATAAGCCTTCACATCGTTTACAACAACACAACATCCTGCCCTTAAGCTGAACATATACTTGGTCAAGTGAATTAATGGGAGATGGGTCAATATATGTTTTATTTCAATGTGAAAATTCAAGTTCTTCCATCTTTGGTGTATCACTTTACCTAGTTGTATTATACTGTGCCTCTCCTGGCATCAGTGAAGTACTAACTGAAGACACAAATGATGTGAATCAAGATGTGTTTTCTTGTGGAAGGCAGTGTGCACACCATCGAGCCTACAATGGAATCCACTGATTGCAACCTACTTGGGATGCATTAGCAGAGCTAAATACTAATCAGCGAGCACCTCCTGATTTACGAAACGAAGACAATTTTATTAGTGAGAAAGAGTTTATTTAGTGTTCAACTCCTTCATTAATCTGTTATTTAACATTCATCGATCAATGTCAATTGCATTAACAAAACGTGAGGCGCTCTAATATGCTGCACTGAATTGTGTTTCCGAACATTTATTTTATGCAATTTTGGGCCATGTTGCTGGGGTCTCGCTGGAATGGGAGCCCTGTGGTGAATAGAAATGACTGCTCCACCGAGATCAACACTTTGCTGAGTGAAACTGGTGCTGCTGTTGCTTTACTGTATTAGTCTCATGGTATGGAATGTATAATACATCGGATTCTGTAGTCCCTGTATAAACGGCAGTCTTTGATATTCTTTATAATTGGTGACTTGTTCCGATTATAAGCTATAAGTCATTACAGTCAGTTCTGAGGTCACTCTCCCTACTGCCAGAACCAGCACTCTAGATCATGGAGCATAATTGAATTAGATGTTTAAAGCAACGAAAATGAACGGTTATTTTATTTCTTCTGCTCTATTTTAATAGTTTACAATGATAAGCAGTGAAGATCTATTTATTTTTTGCACTCCTTATTGAAAAGCTAGAATCTTTCTGCATGTTTCTGCCCCTTCTGAGATACAACAGCATTTTAGTTCTAAAAATAGAATTGTATTTAACTGTTTCTAATACATGTTTTCCACGATTATCTAATAGGTTTTTGGTGTGTTTAATTTTTCACTAAAGGTTTTATTTCTATTCTTCATGTTTGCAAATATGCTCGCTCTTCCACATGAAAGAGCTGCGCAACAAACTTTTAAGTGGTTTGTGGAAAAAGTGATGTTTTGACCATCTATTATATGGGATAAAATACCCCCTGGCATACATGATGGTGATATGGCAAGTTACCTTGGAATTCCATAACCGTATAAAGGAACATGGTTTTTGGTCTCCTTCCTCTACAAGGTTTTAAAACTCCTCAGAGACTTGCAATATCCTTACAATGTACAGCAAGGGAGTACTTTATCCCTTGTACCATTTGTGATATTTATCAGCAGTTGGAAATTATAACTAGTAGTAAAAGTACCACTAGTGGAACACATCATTTTTGGCTATGATATTGATATTTGTTACCACAGGAGGCACATTTTTATCCCAGCATTATAAAATGTTGTTTCCCAAAAATAGAAGTATAAAAGGGGCAGTTGCAAGAAGCCTCTTGTAATAACCATGCTGCATCATTTACCTCAGTGTATTGTGTATATGTTTCTAGCCTACAGTTTTTTTTCTTTTGACGCTTTGAAACTGATCACCTTGGCAATGGTCATCTCCCGCCTGGATTACGGCAACGCCTTATATGCAAGTATACCTGCATATAGCTTAAGGCGTATGCAGCAGATCCAAAACCAGGCGGCGCGCCTGGTGTTTAAACTTCCAAAGTCTCACCACGTCACTCCCCTCCTCAAGTCCCTACATTGGCTCCCTGTCCACGCGCGTGTCCAGTTTAAGCTTGCTTCCATCACCTTCCAAGCACGACTGGGCACGGCCCCGGCTTTTATCTCATCTGAGATCATTCCCTATGTTCCCTCCAGGGAACTGCGTTCATCCACTCAATCCCTTCTCACAGTCCCGCGGTTCCGGAGGAAGAAATGGGGAGGATCGAAATTTGCGACCCTTGCTCCACTCTTCTGGAACTCCCTGCCTCTTGAGCTTAGAGCCTTAACTCTTTATCCGCAATTCCGGAAACAGCTCAAAGCTCATTTGTTTACTAAATTTTTTAACTAGTTCATTAGCAGTTTCTGTTTCCTTTTAACTCAGCTTCGGCTTCCCTCGCCCAGATATCTGTTAGTGGCAGCGCCATGAAACCGCTGGTGAACGTGCGCTTTATAAATAATTTTAAATTCAAATTCAAATTCAAATTCAAATTAAATTCAAATTCTACAGTGGAAGTTGAAGCTGGTTACGGATTACACTGTTTAATATCTGTTTTGAAGTTCTGTTTTTCTCAGTTTTAAATGTTGCCTTATCTATATGACTTATTTACTGGAATGTAACAATACGCTGTGATGCATGTTCTGTGATGCATGTACTTCTGAATGAAACAGTGCCACAAGTGGTGATACAGTGGTAATATGACATAGTGTTTTTCGCCAGCAGTCGAAATTTATCCATTTTGGAATGGGAGGTGGTATTTTTTGGTGGGAAATACCTGAACAGTCATAATTTTTAAAATGATTATTACTTCCCACTATAAGCTTCACCAAATACATTTTTAAGATTGTAAATGTTCTTTTCTGTCCTATGTCTCATTCAATTCCTCCCTCTATTGAATTTCGTGAAACCATCTCTACTTACTTTGAGGAGAACATTTTGAACTTATATCATTCTTTTAATAATGAGGGCTGTAAGGTAATGCCTCCTTTTGTATGGTCATCCTCATGATTTTTCACTGATGCTTCAGTTTTTTGACTCTGAAAGTGTGCTGAGGCCTGCTAACCAGACTTCACTGCCAGTGCAGTGACAACGAACCCAGTATGTTACATTCGCTATACCCAATTGGCATAGGCTAACTTACCTGTAAGTCCCTAGTATATGGTACCCAGGGCAAGTAAATTAAAGAGTCACCCCAGAGATTTCAGCACTGGTTGTGTCACCCTGAGAGTGAAAAAGGTAAAACGAATCTCCCAGTCTGCCATTGCCGACTGGAAGAGCAGTTTCAAACTGATAGCCTTGCTTTGCCATTTAAAGCTATGGCAAAGTCACATGTCCCCCTGAAACATGTGTAAGTCACCTTATGGCAAGCATACCTAGCCCTAAGGCAAGGTGCAGCATATTTGATGGACAGAACATGTAGATTACTTGTTCTGACAGTAAAAACACGAAGCTGTTCTTACTGTGGAAAGAGTTGGTCACCCTGTTGGCAAGTACAGGATTTCACGCTTATCTTTCAGCTGTGCTAACTCCTCAGTGGTGCGACCAAGTTGGTACTCCAAGGCATCAAACAATGTGTTGCATTAATCCTGACTTGATTCTCAAGTCGAAATTAATGTAACAAGTTACAATATGCAACTTGTATAAAGTTGCCACTTCTTGTTGACTTCAATCTCCTGTGCCCTTAATGAATACACAAGGAGATTGAACCCAAGACAGCTTTCTGCCCTCCTAGGGAGATGTGCTATTGACTTCTAGCAAAGGAGATAATAGGGGCCTGCACTAGAGATAGGTGTTACGTTCCCACTGCAAGAATCCATAAAGGTGTTGGGCCAATAGTTGAACACTTGGGAGAGGGGCAGTCACATTGTTTAGGCAGACTAGCTACCAACAGGAAAAGAGAAACTGTTTTTGAGGAACGCGAAGCTGCCTTGGTAGACACACCTCTGGGTTGGGTTAGCGAGCTCTGGATGCTGAGAGAGAGGTAGTTCGTTTTGGGAGTGGGCAGAATGGTGCATCTTGGGGCAGCCAAATGCCACACTTTCCAGGAAGTAGTCATCAAGCGGAAGTGTACCAAGTAACCCATTGGTTACCAACTGCATCCTACCCTGAGGGCCTTTTTCCCGTACATAAACAGGGCACCTCTGGCACTGAGATCTCATATTTCATCTGGACTGGAAGACGGACAGAAGAAGGATTTCCCTGTTGCACCATGGAACCAGAAAAGAGAGGGTGCACTGGCGTGGCCTGAACTTACTGAATTTGATGGCTAGCAAAGAAAAGGGACTGTGCCTGCTGTGTCCTGCTTGTGGAGAGTCATTTCTGGAGCCCAGCCAGAGCAAAGAGACTTCAAGGGTCAGTTGGCTGACCTCCTGCTCAAGCACAGGGCCACAACAACTGAGAAGCCTACTAGCAAGTTGATAGCTCAGAATCTTCAGACTGCTGCCAGCCACAACCGGGAAGCACAAAAAACAAGATCCAATGCACAAAGTTGCACTGAAGTCACTGAGCCCAGGAGAGTCATCAGAGTGCAGCTTTGTCACCCCAGAACCAAGTTATCACCCAGGGAAGGATTGTTCTATTACCGGTGGTGATTGGACCAGTGGTGACGGGATTTCTACCAGCACCAAGAGGACTTCGAGGGACGTAGACCCTGTGACCAGAACTGTCGCACCCCCTTCGTGGCCCAAGGAGTAGCAGCAGGAACACCACCATCAAATGATTTGCATCTGCAGCATTCTTGAGCATCTTCAGTATCCTTCATCCCTACTGTTAGATCTGGGGGTCTCTAGTTGGCAGGGTAGGTACCACTGTCCAAGTAGGGACCCTTGCTTCCAGTCAGGGAAAGGGGGATACACTGTTAAGATAACCCCTGCTCACCCTCTAGGTAGCTTGGCCTGAGCAGTCTAGGCTATCAAAAGCAATGTGTAAAGTATTTGTACCAACACTCACAGTAACACAGTGAAAACACCACAGATTTACTCCACACCAGTTTTAGAAAAATAAGGTATCTTTACTAAAAACTTCACAAGACCAAATACTACAGAAAAACCAACATACAATTAAAAAGGTTACTTTAAAGATAGTTCAAGAGTTTGCAGAAAGTACTCCAGGATGTAAAAGTCAGTGTCCTGCACAATGCTACTCTCAATGCACAAAATGCGACACTCTCGTGCCCAACAGCACCTGTAGTTGCGTTAAGGTTCCCAAAAGCTATAACAAGGAAGATGGCAAAGGCGATGCGATACTCCTGAGATCTTGGGGAGGCTTTGCAGCAGCCCTGCTTCACGTAGCAGAGGTGGATGCACCGGCTCAATCTGTAGGGGGAGGATGCGATGACTTTGGCTTTCATTGCGTAGGTTTCTTAGGGGGAAGCTTCACGCACAGGTACGATGCGACGATCTTCGATGCGGCGCGATGTGCAGCGCAGCGCTGACTTCTGGCGCTGCAACCCTCGATGTGTGGTGGTGCGCGGCACGGCGTTGACTTCTGGCGCCGCAACCCTCGATGCGTCATGGGACAGGACTCTGCGTCGACACACGCAGCGACTGGATACTTTCACGCACCGGCAGTGGTGCGGCCCGCAAACTGGTTCTGCGACGACCCTCGCAGCGTCAGGAATCTTCACGCACGGGACGATGCTCGACGCACTCGGCGATGCGGGGACTCCGGGTGCTGCGATGACGCCGCGATGAAATTCTCCTCGCACTCTCGTTCTTGCGACTCGCAATCGGATGATGCGTTGGGTACCAGTTACTCTTGTTCACGCTTCTGCTTTCCAGCTCCCAAACACAGCAAAACGACCTCCTGAGGCCCCAAGACTAGGCAAGCACTGCAAGGCAGGTCAGAACTCCCTCAGCAGAGTTCCAGGGGAGCTGGTGGTGAAGTCCTTTTGTTCCTGGGACTTCTGAACAGGGAGCCAGCTCTTCTCAGACCCTTGGAGATCAGAATCAAAAGAAGGGGACACAGCAAAGTCCTTCCCCTCTCCTTGGCAGCAAAGCAAAACAGCAGGCAGGCAGTCTTCTCCTCTTCAGTTCCTTCCAGCTTTCTACTTGGCAGAGGTTCCTTCTTAGTTCCACAGTGATCTAAAGTTTAGGTGTCTGGGGTCCTCTTCTTATACCCCTCCAAGTCTTTGTCTCTCTTTGTTTCAGTGGGGGGATTCCCCTGCTCAAACCGGTTCCTGGGTGTGCTCTGCCCTGGAGCACCTGGTTCCTTTCAGAGTGAGGGGCAGGGTCATTAGACGCTTAGCAGGAGGTGGAGCCTTCTTTGTGCTGGCAGAGGCAGAGTCCTCAGCCTGGCCAGCAGGGGGTAGAGCCGGCATTGTGCTGGCAGAGGCAGCCCTACTCAAACCCAGGGGCTACTCCTCCCACCCATTTAGAGCAGATCTCCCTATTCACCCTGCTGCTGACTCATCCAGACTCCTGGAGCCACCTAGCCCATCACATGACACCAGTCAGCCAATCTGCACACAGGCACACAGGAAGGTTTAAACAGGAGAATAGCTACTTTCTAAAAAGTGCTATTCTCACACAGTGAATTTAAAAACCATCTTGCTAAAAAGATGTATAATTAAATTCTGAACACAAAGATACCAAACTTGGATTTTCTATATTGCCTTTAGGGGAATATAGGCATGTAAACAGCCTCCCCCATTCTGTCCTATGGGCAAGATTGCCTCTCAGCAGTGAAAAATGAAAATGGCTGTAATTCAATACCAGGGCATGTTACCCACCTCAGTACATGCCCTACCTTTCAGATACACTGCACCCAGCCCTGGGGGGTACCTAGGGCCACCATAGGGATGCCTGACATGTACAGAAAGGGAAGGATAAGGCCTGGTCAGTGGTTGCACTGGCCAGGACGACATGGCAGTCCTGGACTGCACATAGGCACTGCAAGCAGGCCTAAGACATCATTTTAGGGCTACTCCTGTGGGTAGCACAATCAGTGCTGCAGCCCACTAGTAGCATTTGAATCACCAGCCCTGGCACACTCAGTGCACTTTACTAGGGGCTAACAGGTGAAACAAATATACCAATCATGGATAACCAATCAATATAACAATTTATACAGAGAGCATATGCACTTTAGCACTGATCAGCAGTGGTAAAGTGCCCAGAGTCCTATTGTCAACAACCACGGGTCAGAAAAAATAAAGGAGGAAGAAGCAAAAAGTTTGGGGATAACCCTGCAAAAAGGGCAATTTCCAACATCTACCATCAGTATGACTTTAATAGGAATCCATTGCAAAGAGGATAAATTGACTGAAACTCCCTGTAGACTGTTTCACCTGCGAGGGTAAATGATTCTGAGGACCTCGCTGGTTCTGCTGGCTGGCTCCCTACTATAGTTGCCCTCCTGAAATTACTCTAATTGACAGCTTTTAGTGAAAAAGTTTGTAAGTGTCAAATTCATTCCATTTGCCATTGCTTGGTTGCGGTTGATTGAAATGCTTTGATTTACTATATTTTGTAAATTCTATATCTCCTGATCCCTCTGGTGGATTATTTTCATTATGGTGTCAAAAAATTCATTAAAAAACAGTCAATGTTTATAAATTGGTTTTACGGTTATTTGGTATCTTGTAAATTTCACCTTCAGTTGTTTTGCTGCTGTTTTATTGCTTTACACTAGTTCTTTTGTGTAAGCCCTGCTACTCAGAGCCACAGCTCTACAGGGTTGACCTAAAGGTTTGGCACTCAAAACCTACTGGTCCTGAAAAGCTTGGTAGGTGTTTTACATGTGGAGGTTGCTGAACCATACCATATAATACATCACATCGCCTCACAAGGGCTGTTTACCAGAAACAATAAGGTAGTACTTCCCTCCCACCTAGACGTCAGTTTGTTCACTCACTGTTTCTTCCTGTGGATCTGAAACCAATAGTTCAAATGCTTGCACGATTATGTCAGCCTCCTCTGATAAACCCTGCACAGCTTTGGTATAACAGTGCACACAATAGCTTCATTGGTTCGCTCCTTATGCAATGCCTGTCTTATCTTTGCCTCAGCCCTCCTCCTCTGAAAAAACCTATGATAGTTTCACATCAGAAAAAGACTGCAGAAGACCATCTAACATTTACTAACTACTGTGCCATCTCTCTTCATCCTTGAAATCTTGGAAATAGAAGTTAACATCCAACTTTCTCTCTTTGTATATACTAATAGCTGTCACAGATGATATACAAGTGATATAAGACAGGGCAAGGGATGCTGTTTTTAGATCCTAGTGCATTTGATTGGGTTTTTCACTCTATACTTTGACAACGGTTACATTCTAGAAGCATCTTGGACAAGGCAATGTAATGGCTCCTCCTTGGATAATTGTGTTCAATCAGTCTTTCTGACTCCATTCCACTCTCACCCTACGCCAATGGTATGAGAGGTACCACAAGTCTCCTCACTAAGCCAGATACGTTTGCTATAACTTCCTCAACCCCCATGATGAACTCATTCATATTTTTAGTTTTTATGTTATGTTCCACGCAAATGATACACAAATTGTTGTAACCTTTGCAGGTCAGACATCTGCTAGCAGTGAATTTTTATTGTCTGTAGATCTTTGAATGGGAAGTAATTCACTTAAGTTGAAGGGTAACAACACTTTGTTGCTCCTATTTGGTGTGACCTCACCTATTTGGTCCCCTTAATGACTTTGGTGAAGCTCCTTCTCTCATAGACTCTGCAAAGAATATAAGAGTTATTGTGGCTATCTCTCTGACTTTCACAATGCAAATCAATGCCCTAGTGTATTTTCATGTATACTATTAATGGATGCTATGCAAGACAATACTATTACTTTCACAATGCTACCATCTATTGGTGTTCCAAGTTATTGCTTTATCAGCTATTGATTACTGCAACTTTTGTATATGAGCCCTAGAAAGGACTATTTCAACTTATCCAAAATCTCACAGCCAGGCTCTTGCAAAGCTTTCTGCCACACTGTAATAGCTCCCAAAACCACAGAGCACTTCATTAGCTGGCTGTGGAACAAAGCATGACCTTCTAACAGCCTTGTCACAGAAACCAACATGATCGTGAAATAGCCTACATGCAATCATGAATCAACTGATAGCTCCCTAAGTGTATGCTATGCTCTGCTGATGCTTCTTTGGCAGTAATCTCTCAAATTTACTGATTTTAAAAGGGAGCAAGACCCTTTTCCGATTTGATCCCCAAGCTTTGGAATGCCTCATCATTCTTTGCCAAGAAGTTAACATTTTAAAATCTCCAAAGGGAATTAATACATAGGTATTCCACTAAAACCTCTACTCTGTTGCTTCAGTTTTAGCACCAGGACACCCTTTATGGGTACCAGTTCATGCTCTATAAAAACTCATCATCATTCAGTCTTCTATTGAAACCTGGATGATATCTTTGAGGTTTGAGCACACAAATCTGAGGTATATCGCTAATGAACAGAAAAGTAGGTTGACTCCCAATTTTATGTTTCTGGACTGGGTAAAGTAAGTATGACATTTTGGTTATACCTATGTGTAAAATAATTTTTATTAGAAAAACAAATGCTCAATATCACTTTGGTTCAGTTAGCATAACCATGGCACACTAGTCTCCATTAATCAGGTGTTTGTTTTTTACACGGTTAACAAGCATTTCTTTTTACTGACCTTTCTCCAAAATCCAGCTCCTGCCACAGTTTCTCTGTCTCTGTATGTGCAGAACCATAATTTTTAGCTTCCTGAGCTGGTGGATGCATTTGAAACATTTTGAAGGTTAATGTGCTGAACTTCAGTTGCTATGTTCATTGTTAAGAATATGTGGAACAGTTAAATTCATTAAGTTACATTTCTTATGTATCTGTCCAATTAAAATCCTTTGTAAGTAGTTTAGAAACTAACACTTTGGTTTGTTGTGAAAGTATAATTTTGGTACTACCTCTTTGTTATACAACTATGTGCTGTCTTTCTGTAACACGTTATAAAGGATCTCGAAACTGTGAGAAATTGGGTGTTGGTTGACTGGGGTGTGAGCCCTGGCAAAGCAACAGATACAATCCCTTGCAGGGTGAATCACAAAAAGTGCCTAAATTAACCTGTGCTTAACCCTTGGTAGTTTGGCAGAAAAAAGCCATCAGGCTTAACTTAGATGCAATGTGTGAAGTTACAGCACAAACAGTAACAAAGTGAACAAGAAAAATCCCAAACCAATTTAAAAACACAGAGTAAATTTTAATGAATTACTTTACACCAAAACTGCAAAAATCCAGTCAGTAGAACCAGAGTTATGAATGTTTAAAGGTTTTTGTAAAAACTAGCGCTAACTGTGGACATCTAGTTGCACGAGACATGACCAAAGTCCAAATATATGGCCAACCGCAATGGAGTGCGGTCCTGAAACAAGAAGTATATTGAGTCCGGTTTGCACTTACCTTTGGACTTAAAAGAAATTCTGAGAAACGTGTCTGAGAAGGTAAAGTTAAGTGGGGAAAGGCTGCAGGAGGTGTCTGAGGAAGGTGTGTCGCCGTCAGATGGCCTTGGGTCAAAATTCCATTGACGATTTCTACGTTTGGACATAGTCTCTGAAATGGACATTGGAAATCCCCAGCAGGAAGAGTCAGAATGCTGTAGCGGAAGACAGTGCCGTGAGGCCAGATACCCCTTTTGTAAAGGACCACTGAAATAGATTTGCAGTGGGAGAAGCTGCAAAAGGAATCCAACTGGGGATGCACCTCGGCTTATTGGATGAGCAGGAGGATACCCGTCTCCTCCTGGTTCACAGAAAAGGTATTGGCCAAAATATTCCTGAGTTTGGCGATTCGGCCACCTTGGCCCCATTTCGAACTACATCCAAGGGTCCAGGACTGGTGGGACTCCCCTTGGGGAATTCAGAACTCACTCAAGCTGGACCCAAGTGTAGGTTCAGGATGGTTGTCACCTTTTGTGTCCCTTTGACTTTGAACAGGATTCCAGCAAACTAGAGTCACTGGGTACAGATGAAATGCAGTGCTCAACAGCAGGGCTGGCCTCTGAGGGTTCAAGGGAGGCTCCAGGCAAGAAGCAGCCCTTCCAGGTACAGCAAAGCAGTCTTGCAGAGTACACAGCAGGTCAGAGAAGCTTTTTTTTTAAAATATCTTTTTATTGAGAGTTCATAAAAACAAAATCAATCGATACAGAACACATTTGTAATAGAATTAATTAATATGGTACGGAACACATTGGTACAAAAATATTTTCAAATTTCATCAATTCAGAACTTAATTATAAAGTGCAAAGTGTAAAAATAAATTCTACGATTCAGATCTTAATTATAAAGTGCAAAGTGCATAAGAAGAAACAATCTAGCAGATTGTTAGTTAAGATAATATAGTTAAAAATTAAAAAAATTTAAAAATTTAAATGCTGTCAGAAGATACGAAAAAAAAAAGAACTAGGTTTCAAACACCCTCCAAAACTCCCAGCAGGTCAGAGAAGCTGGCAGTACTCTGACAGTCCTTTCACAGGTCCCAGAGGGAAGTGAAGAGTGGTCCTGAAGTTCTATTTTTTATACCCTGGTGCCCCTCTTCTGGAAGGTGGAATAAGATTCTTGAAAGATTCTTTGAAGTGTATACAATTTCCTGACTCTCCTGCTCTGGCTCCAAGCAGGCTGCAGGGACAATGTGGGGTTGGTAGGCTCTTGGTGTGGAGGCAGAGCACACCCTATTCAGTTGTAAGTGGGGCTTGGCTTAGCTTCGCCGACACATTCTACTAGCTGCTGGCCCATTGAGGCACACCTAATCCCTCTATATTGTGACTATCTGGGAGGAATTCACAAAGTCTGTCAGCTACACTTAACCATGTGACCCAAGACAGGATGAAGACACAAAGTGTTATGGGCAGGAAAAAGCCAACTTTCTAAAACTGTAATGAAAAGTACGACCTTACTATTAAAGAGGGTTTATCATTACAATTCCATAGATACCAAACATGAAACAGCTACCTGCTCCCAATTGAGAATTACAGTTTATTAAGGGCCTTATTATGAGTATGGCTGTCCATAGGACCGCTGTACTCTCCGTGGCACTTTGACCACTGCAATACTGCGGGCCTGTGAGCAGTATTATGAGTGTGGTGGTCAGACCACAACAGGACCCCTGTGTCCGCAGGAGATCATGGATCCAGCGGCGGTCGCACATTGGTCAGGGAGCTGTAATATGCTAGCGGTGCCACTGCAACACTGCCAAGTATATTTCAAGTTGGCTTTCCACCGCCGACGTTGAGTTCGCCATGGAAAGGGTGGCATAGAAGCAACAAAGGGGGCCCTAATATGGCCCCCTTCCACTCCTGGACCTGGGGATGTATGCGGAGGCACAAGTAGTGTAGGATTTGCACTCCCAGTTCCAGCACGGTGTGGTATGTATGCCAGACAGTGCAGGAACATGCAGTCGCCACTCTCTTGGTGAATGCTATCATCTTAGGCTCTCCCATGAGCCTAACAGGCCACCGCCATCAGAACACTGCTGCAAAGCCCTCCTGCCATGAATTCTAATCTTAATAGAGCTAGCGGGCTTACCATAGCCTTGGCGGGCCTCCAGCGGAGGGCGCATTGGTGGTGCCTCTGGAGGACATCCAAAGTCATAATAAGGCCCTTTATGTAATAAGGAATCCTCAATTTTATCTTATGGTAGAGGTAGGCCTCAAAGCATTGAAAAAAGAATTCAGGAGTTTTTTCATACCAGGACATTTAAAACATAAGAACATTGTCCAACCTTTTACCCCTTTTGGTGCTTGTGTCGGCCAATGGCCTCTCTGGTGCGGCGCACGTCCATTGGCCGTCACCAGGGAGGGCCCCCTTTGAACCTCCGTTGCATTGCACCGGAGATTGTTTTTTTTTATTCCCCTGGGGGAGACACGGAAGGCTTTCCGCGTCTCCCCCCGCCCGCCCTTCCGCCCATCTGTGACGTCAGCGCGCCGCGAGGTGCTCTGACGTCACTGATTTTCCCACCGGAGCCGAGGACAGGAGCAGGTAAGGCCGCGCTCGACTCCAATGGGGAAATCTGGCCGAAATTGGTCTCCCCAACTTTCCAGGAGGACTCGTTTGAATGGGGAGAGTCTCCCCTTTCAAACGAGGCCTTCCTTAAAGGGTTTCCTGGTCGTGGACCGAGGCAGCGCTGCTATCCATGGCCAGGAAACCCCACTAGACACCAGGGATGTCTTTGGGGGGTCGGCCCTGGCGATAATGGGTCGCCCCCCCCGGGGGCTTATTTCATTATTAGTATATGTTGGATTTCCTTGGGGGGCGCGATAGCCCCCCAAGTATGCATATTTTATGTAAAAAAATAATGTTGTGAAAAAAAAAAATGGCGGCGAAATTGACAGGGGGTCGGTCCTCCTGGTCAGTGGCAGACCCCCTGTGGGGGCTTATTTTTTATTTTAAAATGATGGCTTTGCTTGGGGGGGTGCGATCGCCTCCCAAAAGTGCAAAACAAATAAAATAAAAGGGAAATGGCGGCAATATTGGCAGGGGATCGTTCCTCCTCCTCAGTGACCGACCCCCAGTAGGGGCAATTTTGTTTTTATAGCCATGTGCTTTCCGTGGGGGCCACAATCGGCCCCCAGGGAAGCCATAGCTATAAAAAAAATTAGAGAGAAAGAGAGAGAGATCTTTCTTTATATATATATATATTATCTACTGGCGGTCGCAGATCTCAAAATTCAATTTTGAATAACTTTGGCGCCGGTTGACGAATCTTCGCGAAATTATCAAAACTAATGGGGCGCTCCGCTCAGCTCCTACCCTGTAAGTCTCCGGGGGATTCGTCAAGCGGGGGCCGAGAAAAAAGGGGGGTCCTAAAACGCGTTTTCCCCATGCATTTTCCCATAGGACCTTTAGTCTAAGGAACAGCCCGAACGGCTGAACAGCTTTACTTTAAATTTGGCAAAGAGGAAGTCCTCAGGTCAGGGAAGTGCCTTTTGCATATATGGGGTCAATCTGTTCAGTAGTTCCTGAGAAAATTGAGTTAAAAGTACATAAATATCTATAGCCGCGCACCGTGCGCGAGCGTAATTCTGATTGGTGGTTAAATGTCAGCCAACGTTCGAATCGGTCGAAATCAGGAAGTGTCGGCCACCATTTTGTTTGTTTTGAGTGCGAGAGTGAAAAAGGAAGGTGGCGAACGTGAAAAGGGGGCAGGGTAGAGAGTTCCTGCCCCACTAGCCTTTGTGTGTGTGTATATATATATATACACTACGTGGTAATGTCACCAATAGCGGTATCAATTTACAGGAGTCTAACCCTAATACTGCACAAGCATTAACAATAGCCGACATTCCAGCTCTTATAACTATGCAGGATTTACAGGATTTGAACAACACTGCCACGAACACACAAAATCCACTAGATCCTAACAGTAGCGACATTACTCTACAAACATTGGGAATTGAAATAAGTGCTCCAAGTCTGACCAAATTCAGAGCTCTATCTAAATATGTACCACAGACACCTAAAGATAATATCGATCTATTTCATGAGACGGTTAGCCAAGATTTGCTTAAAATTATTGATACAAATCCCAAACCCACTAATATGAGTAAAGATCATTGGGAAGCAGTTCCCAATCTACAGAAAGACAACACAATAGTTATCAAGTCATCAGACAAAGGTGGGAACATTGTGGTATTGGATAGGAAAAAATATATATATATATATATACAAGAGGCCCTAAGACAATTGAACAATCCCGTTTGCTATGAGAGAGTAGTCAAATCCTATCTAGACACACTACTGATTAGGTACCATGGCTATCTCAATGATTGGTTTGACCAGAAACTGTTGAGCTGGGATGAAAGAAAGTACCTATTGAATGAGACTCCGACCACGCCCAATTTTTATTTGTTGCCTAAGGTACATAAAGACCCTGTCAATCCCCCTGGTCGTCCCATTGTGTCCTATAAAAATAGTCTACTAGAGAAGACATCTGAATATATTGACCATTTTTTGTTTCCTTATGTCAAAGATCTCAATTCATACTTAAGAGATACAAAAGATTTCTTACAAAAAATCCAAAACCTACACTGGGAGAACAAATACTGGATGGTCTGCTTAGACGTAGAAAGCTTGTACACAAGCATAAAACACACAGATGGTCTTAAGGCATGCCAATATTTTCTAAAAGCAAGAAATATCAAATTATCGGAACATACACGTATGCTCTTGCAAATGATTGAGATCTGCCTAACTGAAAATGTATTCTTGTTCAATGAGAGGTGGTATAAACTACTGCAAGGTACTTCCATGGGTACCTGCTTCGCCCCAAGCTATGCCAATCTTGTGGTGGGCTGGTGGGAGAAGCAGGTACTCTGGAGTGAAGATGTGGAGCCATGGTCAAATAACATCGGACTATGGCTCAGATTCATAGATGACATATTCTTTGTGAGGGAAGGCAATGAGTGTGGTCTCCTTGAATTTGTTAACTATTTGAACTGTAACACTATGAATTTGAAATTTACTATGCAATACAGTCAACAGAGTATTGACTACCTTGACATCAGGCTGACATTAGAAAATGGCGTATTGACCACAGACCTGAACAGAAAAAAGACGGCAGGTAATTCCATTCTCTATTCAGCTAGTAGCCACCCGCCCAACTTCAGATGGAGTGTGCCATACAGTGAGTTTCTGAGAGCCAAAAGAAATTGTAGCACAGAAGAACTATATGAAAAAAACAAACGAAGCATGATGACTAGATTCAAAAATAGGGGATACCCTAGCAAGATGCTACAGAGAGGTGCCAGAAAATCAGATTTAATCAGTCACAATGATGCTCTCTTCTCGCCGCCAAAGACATCCAACAGAAGAGACAATATTGACACGCCAGTCAGATTTATTACTACTTTCAGCACGCAGGCAGGTGAACTGAGAAAAATCATGAAAAAGAGATGGCTTATTCTTACACAAGACCCTCTTCTTTTAACTAAGCTATGACAGTCACCAGCTATTACGTACAGGAAGACCTTATCACTTAAAGACAGATTAGAGAATAGTTATTTACAGACTGAAAAGAAAAAACCTGGCTAGAACAGAGGGTTGGCTTCCACAAATGCAGTAAATGCAAAGCCTGCATCCATAGTGTAAATGTAAAAGAAGTTACACTGCGTAGGTCAAAAAACAAATGGAAGATTAGTAAATCCATCTCTTGCGGTACTGATTTTGTAGTTTATGCTATCATCTGCCTGTGCGACAAATGGTATGAATGGTCAACCACGTTTCCAGTTAAAAAAAGAATTCTGGAACACTGGCGGGCCATCACAAACCGTGATCTTAGCTACAGCACATCGAGACACTTCAATGAATGCATGAGGGTGACTGGACCAAAGGTAAATACGTTGGTCTAGCAACTGTCCCCAAGCATCCCAGAGGAGGTAATCGAATTCAAGCTTTACATCGCCTTGAGTCAAGGCTGATCCTGCTTGCCGGTAGTATATTCCCAACAGGCATGAACAATGATGAAGAGCTATATGTGCATTTGTAAACTTGTTAACGCTTCCCGCAACCAAATCAGGAGTTTCTAGTTTGTATTATTCTAGTTGAATGATGCATTTTAGATCACTTATTTTACCTGTGTGTTGTTCTAGTTTTCTTTTCCTTCCCTTCTGAATAGGCACCACAGTGGATGGAATATTTGATAAAAAATGCATGATGAAGACTATGTAAATGTTATAGATTGAATTACGAATTGACATATTGATGGAAATGATATGTATAGGTCATATGCTATATACTTTAATTCTAATATTATATTTTTTTATTTTTGACAGATTGATAACGCAAGGAGGATAGCCACTGATTTATGGTTAAGAGCACATGAGATTCAGCAAGTTCAGTTGAACTGTCGTCTCCACAGCATCACTACGATTATTTATCATTAGCGTCACAAATCTATCACCTAGTCAATATCCAAAATAATATCAGTCGATGATGCATTGGATAATGAACAGCTATACAACTATCGAGTGCAATTGATCACAAGGTACTATACCTTTTATTCTCACCGTCACTGTGTATCAGTTTTCAGTAATACTTAGACACCTTGTCCTCATTAGCGCCCAATGAATCGTGATTAAGTACTATACAATGATTTTCTCTTAACTGCATGATCAATTAATTTTATAATCACTTCCTCCACTTATGCTAGGGAATTATGATTAAATACAACAAATGGAAACAAATAAATAAACAAATACTGTTTTGAACTTTATTAATAATTTCAACTGAACAAACACATGTGGTTGTGTACAAGTATTTCTTTTATGTTCATTTTGCACGCTGCGTCGTGTGTGGATACTGCACCTTTGAATATATGTGAAACTCACCTAAGGTCATGTGACCAAGATCTCGGCTGAGATCGAAACGCGTCGTTTGTCTGCCAAATAAACCCGCAATACTGAGAACACAGAACTGGAGTGGCTTGTTTTTCTGCAATATTTGTGGAAATCTCTATGCGCATATATATATATGTATATATATATATATGCGCCTTGATGCACAGTGAACGGTGCACTCGCGGACGGGTGCTTTACAAACGCGGGGGTGCAACCGCGATATTTAGCCAGGCTCTGTTTTCTTGATCCCCAAAAAGAAAAACAGCACTCGCGGGGGCAGTTGCTAGAGTTTATTGGCAACGCAACATGTTGCGTTGCCAATAAACTCCAGCAACTGCCCCCGCAAGTGCTGTTTTTCTTTCTGGGAAACAAGGAAACTGAGTTTGAATATATATATATATATATATATATATATATATATATATATATATATATATATATATATATATATATGGTGGCGGTGTAGGGCACAAAATAAAACTTATTGCACCAGAACTTGGGTCCGCATTTGTATGATCCTGTTTGAAAGGAGTATGAGAGGTGAAGCAGGATATATATATATATATCTATATATATATATATATATATATATATATATTCAGAAACACAAAGGATACCGCACTCCAGAGATTGGTTTCAGAGTTGCTTTATTTTCCCCACAACTGGTGGTAGTGGTGGTGAAAATAAAGCAACTCTGAAACCGGTCTCTTGAGTGCGGCATCTTTTGTGTTTCTGAATTTAAATATCGGGTTGCTGCCTGCACCAGGTAATGTGTGCGCTGACATTGGGAATTAATTGTTTGATATATATATATATATTCATCCAAAGTGTATCCATAAGCAAAGACGCACACAATGACAGGCGGGCTCCAAACTTCACAGAGGAGTCCTTTATTCAGCATGAACCCGCAAACACACAAATATTTCCTTTCTGGTTCCCTAGGCGTTTCGGAGCTCCTGCTCCTTGCTCACGGGAAATATGCTAATGGGCAGATACGGAACAAACTTGTGTCCTTAATTAGCCTTAGTCCCGCCCTCAGATGGGCTTAGTTATTCATAGGCATCTGGGACTCTTAGTTTCCCTGTTTAAATATTACCCTGTATGGGTTCTGCCTCCTGCATGCTTCTGGATTAAAACTCCAGATGGAGCCTTTCATGTGTTTTAGCAGTTCAAATACCAGCAAAACCTGTCATCCTGCATACCGGACCCTATATCAAGATCCACAGTCCACAAGCTCCCTTCGTGGTGGTGCTGTCTTTCCGACCTGGATCAGCCAGTTTAAATTCATCCAAAGTGTATCCATAAGCAAAGACGCACACAATGACAGGCGGGCGCCAAACTTCACAGAGGAGTCCTTTATTCAGCATGAACCCGCAAACACACAAATATTTCCTTTCTGGTTCCCTACGCGTTTCGGAGCTCCTGCTCCTTGCTCATGGGAAATATGCTAATGGGCAGATACGGAACAAACTTGTGTCCTTAATTAGCCTTAGTCCCGCCCTCAGAGGGGCTTAGTTATTCATAGGCATCTGGGACTCGTAGTTTCCCCATTTAAATATTACCCTGTATGGGTTCTGCCTCCTGCATGCTTCTGGATTAAAACTCCCGATGGAGCCTTTCATGTGTTTTAGCAGTTCAAATACCGGCAAAACCTATCATCCTGCATACCGGACCCTATATCAAGATCCACAGTCCACAAGCTCCGTTCGTGGTGGTGCTGTCTTTCCGACCTGGATCGTCCGGTTTAAATTCATCCACAGTGTATCCATAAGCAAAGACGCACACAATGACAGACGGGCTCCAAACTTCACAGAGGAGTCCTTTATTCAGCATAAACCCGCAAACACACAAATATTTCCTTTCTGGTTCTCTACGCGTTTCGGAGCTCCTGCTCCTTGCTCACGGGAAATATGCTAATGGGCAGATACGGAACAAACTTGTGTCCTTAATTAGCCTTAGTCCCTCCCTCAGATGGGCTTAGTTATTCATAGGCGTCTGGGACTCGTAGTTTCCCCGTTTAAATATTACCCTGTATGGGTTCTGCCTCCTGCATGCTTCTGGATTAAAACTCCCGATGGAGCCTTTCATGTGTTTTAGCAGTTCAAATACCAGCAAAACCTGTCATCCTGCATACCGGACCCTATATCAAGATGCACAGTCCACAAGCTCCCTTCGTGGTGGTGCTGTCTTTCCGACCTGGATCGGCCAGTTTAAATTCATCCAAAGTGTATCCATAAGCAAAGACGCACACAATGACAGGCGGGCTCCAAACTTCACAGAGGAGTCCTTTATTCAGCATGAACCCGCAAACACACAAATATTACCTTTCTGGTTCCCTACGCGTTTCGGAGCTCCTGCTCCTTGCTCACGGGAAATATGCTAATGGGAAGATACGGAACAAACTTGTGTCCTTAATTAGCCTTAGTCCCGCCCTCAGATGGGCTTAGTTATTCATAGGCGTCTGGGACTCGTAGTTTCCCCGTTGAAATATTACCCTGTATGGGTTCTGCCTCCTGCATGCTTCTGGATTAAAACTCCCGATGGAGCCTTTCATGTGTTTTAGCAGTTTAAATACCAGCAAAACCTGTCATCCTGCATACCGGACCCTATATCAAGATCCACAGTCCACAAGCTCCCTTCGTGGTGGTGCTGTCTTTCCGACCTAACATGCTGAGTTACTTCAAGTGCCTGGGAATAAACCCTGCATTCAGACAACTCACTCATCATTCTCGCCCTTCTCTTTCACGCTTACCCTGCACTCACACATTCACAATGCACTCACACTGATGACCATGCAGGTGACCCCCCCTTGCAAAACCAGATTTGTTTGTGAGAGACAATTTTAATGTCGCCTCAATACGTTTTGGACCCTAGCCTGTCGCGGGTACTTGGGCCTCCCACACGAGTGAGGCACCATTTTTATCGTGAGACCTTGGGGACCTCTGGGAGGTAGGAAATTCATGTCTGTCCGGTGATGCCACAACTTTCCCACACAAAAATGTTTGGAAAAAGTGATTTCTTTTTAGCTAAATTTGAGGTTTGCAGGGGATTCTGGGTAAGAAAACTTTGAGGGATCCACGCAAGCCATACCTCGATGGAACCCCCTGGCTGTCTAGTTTTCAGAAATGTGTGGGTTTGATAGGTTTCCCTAGCTGGCCGCCGAGCACGGACCAAAAACCAAGGGGACCCCCCTTGCAAAACCAAGTTGTTTTGTGATAGGCAATTTTGATGTCGCCTCAATACGTTTTGGGCCGTTTCCTGTCGCGGGTACTTGGGCCTCCCACACAAATGAGGTACCATTTTTCTTGAAAGACTTTGGGGAACACCGGTTGGGTGGAATTTTGTGGTTCCACGCAGATTCCAGAACTTTCCATCACAGAAATGTGAAGAAAATGTGGTTTTTATTACAATTGTTTAGGTTTGCAATGGATTCTGGGTAACAGAATCGGGTGAGAACCAGCCAAGTCACCCCATCCTTGATTCCCCTGGGTGTCTACTTTTCAAAAATGTATAGGTTTGCTAGGTTTCCCTAGGTGCCGGCAGAGCTAGGGTTCAAAATATGCAGCTAGGCACTTTGCAAAAAAAGGGTCAGTTTTCACTTGGAAAATGTGGTGTGTCCACGTTGCGTTTTCGGCTGTTTCCTGTCACGGGTACTTGGGTCTCCCACACAAGTGAGGTACCATTTTTCTCGGAAGACTTTGGGGAATGCGGGGTGGGTGGAATTTTGTGGATCCACACAGATTCCAGAACTTTCCACCACAGAAATGTGAAGAAAATTTGTTTTTTATTACAATTGTTTAGGTTTGCAATGGATTCTGGGTAACAGAACCTGGTGAGAGCCAGCCCAGTCACCCCATCCTGGATTCCCCTCGGTATCTAGTTTTCAAAGATGTATAGGTTTGCTAGGTTTCCCTAGGTGCCGGTAGAGCTAGGGTTCAAAATCTACAGCTAGGCACTTAGCAAAAAAAGGGTCAGTTTTCATTGCAAAAATGTGGTGTGTCCACGTTGCGTTTTGGACCGTTTCCGCGCGGGTACTTGGACCTCCCACACAAATGAGGTACCATTTTTCTTGAAAGACTTTGGGTAACGCGGGGTGGGTGGAATTTTGTGGATCCACGCACATTCCAGAACTTTCCACCACAGAAATGTGAAGAAAATGTGTTTTTTCTGACAATTTTTTAGGTTTGCAATGGATTCTGGCAAACAGAACCTGGTGAGAGACAACCAAGTCACCCCATCCTGGATTCCCCTGGGTGTCTAGTTTTCAAAGATGTATAGGTTTGCTAGGTCAATTTTTCACTGCGAAAATGTGGTGTGTCCACGTTGCGTTTCCGGCCGTTTACTGTTGCGGGTACTTGGGCCTCCCACACAAGTGAGGTACCATTTTTCTCAGAAGACTTTGGGAAACACGGGGTGGGTGGAATTTTGTGGACCCACGCAGATTCCAGAACCTTCCACCACAGAAATGTGAAAAAAATGTGTTTTTATGGCCAATTATTTAGGTTTGCAATGGATTCTGGGTAACAGAACCTGGTGAGAGCCAGCCAAGTCACCCCATCCTGGATTCCCCTGGGGGTGTACTTTTCAAAAATGTATAGGGTTTGCTAGGTTTCCCTAGGTGCCGGCAGACCTACGGTTCAAAATCGAGAGCTAGGCACTTTGCAAAAAAAGGTCCATTTTCACTGCGAAAATGTGGTGTGTCCGCGTTGCGTTTCTGGCCGTTTCCTGTCACGGGTACTTGGGCCTCCCACACAAGTGAGGTACCATTTTTCTTGGAAGACTTTGGGGAACGTGGGGTGGGTGGAATTTTGTGGATCCACGCAGATTCAAGAACTTTCCACCACAGAAATGTGAAGAAAATGTGTTTTTTGGACAATTTTTTAGGTTTGCAATGGATTCTCGGTAACAGAACCTGGTGAGAATCAACCAAGTTTCCCGATCGCGGATTCCCCTGGGTGTCTAGTTTTTAAAGATGTAAAGATGTATAGGTTTGCTAGTTTTCCCTAGGTGCCGGCAGAGCTAGGGTTCAAAATCTACAGCTAGGCACTTTGTAAAAAAAGAGTCAGTTTTCCCTTGGAAATTGTGGTGTGTCCACGTTGCGTTTTCGGCCATTTCCTGTCACGGGTACTTGAGCCTCCCACACAAGTGAGATACAATTTTTCTTGGAAGACTTTGGGGAACGCGGGGTGGGTGGAATTTTGTGGATCCACGCAGATTCCAGAACTTTCCACCACAGAAATGTGAAAAAAATGTGTTTGTTTGGACAATCTTTTAGGTTTGCAATGGATTCTGGGTAACAGAACCTGGTGGGCGCCAGTCAACTCACCCCATCCTGGATTCCCCTGGGTGTCTAGGTTTCAGAAATGTATAGGTTTGCTAGGTTTCCCTTGGTGCCGGCAGAGCTAGGGTTCGAAAACTACAGCTAGGCACTTTGCCAAAAAAGGGTCATTTTTCACTGTGAAATTGTGATTTGTTCATGTTTCGTTTTGCACCGTTTCCTGTCGCGGGCACTAGGCCTACCCACACAAGTGAGGTACCATTTTTCTCAGAAGACTTTGAGGAATGCGGGGGGGCAGAAATTTGTGGAACCACGCAGATTCCAGAACATTCATCCACAGAAATGTGAGGAAAATATGTTTTTTTTAAAAAAATTTCAGGTTTGCAAGGGATTCTGGGTAACAGAACCTGGTGAGAACCAGTCAAGTCACCCCATGCTGGATTCCCCTGAGTGTCTTGTTTTCAAAAATGTATGGTTTGCTAGGTTTCCCTGGGTGCCGACAGAGCTAGGGTTAAAAAACTACAGCTAGGCACTTTGCAAAAAAAGGGTAATTTTTCATTGTGAAAATGTGGTATGTTCACGTTGCGTTTTGAGCCGTTTCCTGACGTGGGCACTATGCCTACCCACACAAGTGAGGTGCCATTTTCATCGGGAGACTTAGTGTAATTCAGATTTGTAAGGCAACTGTTATTACCTATTGACTTTCGATGCATTTCTGCCTTCCAAATGAAAGACAATGGATAAAAAAGAATTCATTTTGAAAAATGACTGATAATTCTCATGCTAGTATGAGTATTCCCAATTTCGGAAATGTGCAAATATCTACTGTTTCTAAACTCTATATTGTGTTCCCATTTCATAAATACATAGGAGTCTTTCATACCGAATTTTCCATGTATACATTTTCCCAGAATAATTACTATATACCCGGTACATAATAAAAAACCATTGCAAGTTGCTGCTCAGTTTTTGTCTCTGGGTTGGTCGGGTTCTTGGTGAACCTACAAGTCCTATATAGCCCCACAACCACTAAGGTCCAGTGGATGTAATGGTATATTGCTTTCAAAGAGCTGTCATAATTAGAAGAAGTTACATGTGAAAACGTTGACACAAAAGGCTGTTTTTTTCAAATAATTTTCCATTTTTCCTATATTTAACTGTTACTTTCTATAATGAAACCTTAATGGATTTACACATGTGACCCCTTGCTGAATCCAGCATTCTGTCTAATTTTCTAAAATGTATAGCTTGCCAGGATCCATTCTTGCTTTCATACCCATTTCTACCATTAACTGGAAGGAGGTTGAAAGCACAAAAAATAGCAAAAATAGGCTATGTCCCAGAAAAATGCCAAAACTGTGTAACATTTTTTGGTTAACTGACAAAAGTCTGTCATTCTCTAAAAGCTAGGAAAATTATGATTTCAGCCCCACAAACCCTTTTTTGATACCATTTGCAGGGAAAAACACAGATGCTTTCATTTGCAGCCCTTTTTTCCCAATTTTCCCCCAAAAAAACAAAATGTAGCTGTATTTTGGCCAATTTCTGGGACCCCTCCAGGGGAATCCACAAACCCTGGGTACCTTGAGAATCCCCATGCAGTTGGAAGAAAAGGACGCAAATTTGGATACCTTATGTGGTCACAAAGTTATAGAGGCCTAATCGCGAACTACTACAAATAGCCAAAAAAGGGCTCAGCACTGGGGGGAAAAGGGGGTTAATTATACAGCACCCTGCCCTATGGGCTACCTAGGACCTACCTTAGGAGTAAAGTATATGTAATAGAAGGGGAGTTTAATGCTTGGCAAGGAGGTTAAAATGCTAAGTTGAAATGGCAGTTTTAAACTTCATTCAGGCTTCAGTGGCAGGCATAGGACATGTTTTAAGGTGCTAATTACTTCGGCTGTACAACAAGTGCTGCAGGCTCACTGAAATCCCAAAATGCATCAGCGTGGACAACATGGCCGCTCTGTATGTCATTGCAAGGTGCCTACGTCTACAGGCAGCAGGTCTGAGGATATGGAGACGGGAGGAACGCATATACAGACAGCGCATCACACTCTTCCAGCTGACTGAGGCTGAAATAAATGAAAGGTACAGGCTACACCCACAAACCATCATGGACCTGATAAGGGACCTGCACCCACTCCTGGACCAGCCAACAAGAAGGGCGCATGCCATACCACCACATGTGCAGGTTCTCTGCAGCCTACAGCTACTTGCTTCTGGAAGTTACCAGGTGGTGATAGCTGCGGTGGGCGGTGAATCCTAGAGTTGCCTGTCCCGTTTCTTCAGGAAGTTCCTGGATGCCATGATGCAGAGAATGCACCACTTCATCAGCTTCCCAAACACACAGGCTGAACTGCAGAAAACTAAAACTGACTTTTATCACATGGCACAGTTCCCCCATGTCATCGGCTGTATTGATGGCACACACATCCCAATCTGCACACCAGCTGCCACTGAGCACATCTACAGGAACAGAAAGTCCACCCACTCCATCAATGTGCAGGTAATCTGCGATGCAGGGAACATCATCACTGACATTGTTGCGAAGTTTCCTGGGAGCACCCACGACTCCTACATCTTCCAGAACAGTGGGATCTACATACGACTGCTTGCCGGAGAATTTGGAGAAGGATACCTGCTAGGTAAGTCACAATCACGCTCCCTAATACTTAGTGCAAATCATAGTGTATTGAGGCATGTGACTGATGGTTCCCTTTAACTCACCTAGGTGACAGTGCATATGCCGTGCGGTCATTCATCCTGACTCCCTACCTACACCCATCAACCCAGAGTGAGAGACGATATAATGTGGCACACAAATCTACACGAAATGTGGTGGAGCGCACGTTCGGACTATTGAAGAGCAGGTTCCGCTGCCTCCATAAAAGCGGAGGTGCACGGCAGTACACACCCATCATCTGTTGCAAGAGCATTGCCACTTGTGCAATGCTGCACAACCTTGCCACAAAGAGAGGTACAGAGGTGGAACTAATAGATTTTGAGGACAATGATGATGAATCAGGTCAGCCAGAGGACAACGCTGCTGGAGTGCCAACAGCAACAGATGGGAGAGAGAGACGGGCAGAGATCACATGCAACTATTTCTGAGTAAGTAAGGGGACACAGTCAGTTGTTGTCTGTAATGACGTAGTTTAATAAACTAAACAAGGATAATGCCATTCTGGCAACATTGCTAATTCACAAGTGTGAAGTCCAGGGTTACGTCACCCAATAGTCTATTGCTACGCGGTGCAGCATCAAAGTTTGCGGCCACGCGCTACATTGTGGGATGGCACGGATTCAGCCTCCTCTCTGGTGTCAGCCCCATGCCGCCTGCTGCTCCTGCGTGTTTCTGGGACGGGGGGTGTGATGCTGCTCCTGCTGCTGGTGTCCATGCTTTCAGCAGCATCCCCTGCACCACTTGTGGCCGCCTGACTGGTCAATAGGACCTCCAGGGCACTGGTGACCTGCACCATCCCCCTAGTGACGTCGCTGCTGCAGTGTGTCAGGCCCTCCTGCATGTTCACTGAGCGCCGGCAGAGTAGTGATGTTGCAGTTGCCAGGCGGTTGAGTGCCCTGGTGTGCCTGTCTCCCCTCTGCCGTTCCCGGCGCCTTGCAGCTCTATCTGCTCTATCTGCGTCCAACTTGCTGCACAACAGCTGCATGGACTGTGACACGTCCCGCAGGCCCGCTGCCATGTCAGTAATCCCCGCCGCCATTGCGCAGATGTTCCTGTCCATGTGTTTGAATGTGGTTCTCAGTCCCCGCACATGCCGCTGTACTGAAATGACTGCCTTTGTTTGCAGGCGCTGTTGTTTTAACATGTTGGCCTCAAGGCCCCCAAAGACCCCATGGCTGTGATCGATTGGTGGTGGACTTTGCTCACGCGACCTGCAGCGCCGTCCTGCACCCGTGTCTTCTCCCTGTGAGGTGGAGGGCACAGTGGTATGTCTCCCATCCTGGGGCATAGTATTTGGCTCCGGGCCCCTGCTGTCATCAGATGATGTGTGTAACACGCGCAGCCTGGCAGCAGCACGCCTCCTCGACCTCACTATTGCAGGCGGTGATGTGGCCGGTGACTCCAGCATGAGTGGTGATGCTGGCTCAGGTACTGGTGATGCTGGCTCAGGTACTGGGGAAGCTGGCTCAGGTACTGGGGATGGTGGCTGTGGTAACGCTCTCTAGCCAGAACTTGTGCTGCCCGTAGCTGAACTGGCTTGACGGTGTGCCCCCTCTCCTGTGCCATGTGCAGTCCTGCGCGATGTTACATCTGTGGACAGAAATGCAACATCAGCTCAGTGTACCTGAAGGCATGCATTGCAAGCTTGACAATACATTGATGTAACACTCTCACATAGTCCCCTGTCTGCTTTAGGCTAATGTGTGTACCATGCATCATTGTTCTGTGCTATTCTGTTCATGGTGGGGGATCCCTGACTACATCTCCCATAATGCATTGCCTGTCTGCAGTAACACATGGACTGGAGTGGGATACTCATTTCACAATGGGGGATGTGGGATAGGGGTGGGGGGGCTACATTGCTGTGCATTCCTCTTACCTTGTTGGGTGGCGGCTCTGGCAGAGCTGTCGGCATCCCTAAGGCCCACGACACTCTCGTGCTCGATTGTCGACTGCACCAGCTCCTCCAGTTCGGTGAGGGCAGGTGCCCTGTTACTTCCACCTCCTGTCCGGCTGGCCTCCTTCTGGATGTCCCCCATCTTCCTCTTAGTCACGATGCGCAGGTTGTACCAGCGTTTTTTTAGTACGTCGATGTCCCTGTGGGTCACTCCCACAGCATTTACCTGCGCCTGGATTGCCAGCCAAATAGTGCGCTTCTCACACTCTGCCACTTGCAGGGATTGCCTCCCAAAAAGCTTCTGGTGCTGCTTCACCACCTCCTCCACTAGCACCTGGAGTTCCTTGGGGCTGAATTTCACCTTGCGCCTCCTTTTCCCTCCTGTCCTCTGGCTGGACATAGTGAAGTTTGATCTCAACAATCAGGCACTGGCTCCCTGCCTCTCCTCTGCACTCCCAGCCTCTCCTGAGTCTGTTGATTGAGTGCACCTGCCTGGGTGTGGCCACTTCCTACTTGGGTGGGGTTTGGTTGCACAGGATTGGCTGTTTCAAACAGTCATGTGATTTTGTTTTTCTGATTCGGTATTTTCCGAATCGGTATTTACCGATTCGGTAAATACCACCGCGGTATTTACCGAATCGGTAAATTCCGATTCTTGAATACCGAATGTTACCGATTCGGTAAATATTACCGAATTGTTACCTACATATAACTTACCGATTCTTAAATACCGATTCGGTACGGTTCGGTATTTAAGAATCGGTAAATTTTATTTACCTACATGAGGCCCCACCTGCTTTCAATCTGTGTTAATTACCGACTCTTAATTACCGATTTTCATGGATTTCTAAATTACCTAATTTACCTACATGTCTTTTTCCGTTTTACCACTTCATATTTACCACTTCATATTTACCGAATCGGAAAATATGTATTCGGTAAATATGAATCGGTATTTTAGAAATCGGTAAATATGATTAAGTATTTACCGCTTCATATTTACCGAATTTTGGTTTTTGGCCTCCTACATCTCACTTGACTAAATACCGGTCGGTAACGGGAAATTTACCGAATTTCGGCCGTTACCGACCGGTATTTGGCTACCTACATGAGGCCCTTTGACATTTTCCCACTAGGCATTCAGTCATTTTAGACTTGATATTTTTTTTATTTTGCTTTCAGCATTGTGCATTTTAAACATGTAGTTTGTGTTAATTTTAGGGAGTCATTGCTCACATAATTATTCCTTTCTGCTAGCTCTGTTCTGAATAGAAAGTTGTGCTGTTTATTTTTGGAAAATGCTGGCGAATCTGTATACTTACAGACCAAATCTCTCTAAAATTACCTAAAACCATTTGGTATTGCTGGAAGTGTAAACATCATCCATCACTTTGTTTTTTGATGGCCAGAGTGTAACGGGTATGCCCAGACGAGGGTCCCGTACACATTGTGCTATTGGAATCAAGCTATATCTGGCTGATGAGTCCATAACAAGGGCAAAAACAGTCCTAGTTTGCTTGTATTCCAGTTCAGGGAAATCCTGGCCAAGCAGTTCGGGCTTGACTGTTTTTACCTTGGAGCAGGGTCAAGATTGATTTGCATATAGCAGGGTCCAAACTGAGGTGGCACGGTGGGTGAAAAACAATAGATGATGGTCATGCAGCTCAAGTGATCACTAGTGGCTGAGAATAATTCAAACATTCAGTCCATTATTCTGTTTTTTGATGCCCAAAGTTTGACGGTTATGCCCAAACGCGGGTCCTATGCTCACTGTTGCATTGAAATCAAGCTATAGCTGGCTGATAAGCCCATAGCAAAGGTGAAACCAGCCCTGGGTTGCTTCTAGTCTGGTTCAGGGAGGACGTGGCCCAGCAGTTCGGGCTAGACTGTTCCAAGAGGAGCAGGGTTAAGGCTGATTTGCATATGGCTGGGTCCAACTGAGGTGACATGGTGGACAAAAAACGATGGCTTGGGATGCTGCCTGAGAAATCGCCCACGGGTGAGATTAATTCAAGCACTCCATCCATCATTTTGTTTTTGATTCCTCAAGCAGCAAGACTGGGGAACAAGGCAGTCATTCCTCTATAATGACCACAGGTCCAAGTATGTACTTCAAGAGTGTTAGACCTGGCATCTTTGGCATGGTTTCCCCAGACTTTTTGCCTCTACCTCCTGTATTTTTGATGCTGTGCTGGATTTCGTTTTTGCTGGTATAGATGCTTTGGGCACTTTGCCACTGCTGATCAGTGTCAAAGTGCAAGTGCTCCCTAGGTAAATAGTTATATTGATTGGTTATCCCTGATTGGTATATTTGTTTCACCTGTCAGCCCCTAGTAAAGTGCACTGAGTGTGCAGGGCTGGTGATTCAAATGCTACTAGTGGGCCTGCAGAGCACACAGTCCTAAAAGCTACAAAAATAAAATTCAAAATACAGGATGGGTGAAGGAAAATAGTTTGGGGAAGACCGCACCAAGGATAGCAAGTCAAACCGCACTCAGTAATTTCTTAAAGTAAAATGTGCATCAGCATGTATTTGGTCATTGTGCTGGTAGAAATTTGTAGAATGAATGGCAGACGAATTCTTGGCATTTTCCTTTTGGAGAGTGCTTGTGTAACCATGGGAATGAATTGCGATTTAGGGAAATGCAGGGAATCCACCCTTTTGATATATGTGTCTCATATTGTTCACCTTTTTCTGGACCTAATATTTGCTGGTATTAGAACTCTGTGCTCTGCGCACAACAGTGTGCTCTGACCCTAAAATGGCTCTGTTAGAAATAGTTTAATCCAATAGGGTTAGTTAACTTTTCATAAGGCCAAAGAAAATAGTACAGAAAGTGCACAAATGGCATAGACGCATCCTACATATGGGTTGCAGTTTCTATTTACACCACCAACATATAAGACAATAATGTAAGGATTCCAGGAGCACCACTGTGCTCTGGTTGGTTGAAAAGATGACACCATTGCAGTGAGAGCAGGTGCGTTTATAGTGACCGACATCACTGAGCAGCTGGCAGCAACTCACAATGTTCCCTCACAGCAATCTATATCTAACATTCTAATTAAAGCAAACCCAAGACATTCCCCTCCCTTACAACATCACAAAAGAAAAGAGAACATGGTTAGAACAAAACATACATATATCACGCCTACCATTTCCTAAATATAGTATTTATTTATGCTTTTTTATATAGCGCGTATTCGAATGTGTCAGAGCACTTTACAATAGAATCAGTTACATAACATAAGGACTTCAATGTAGATGAATTACATATCAGATACAAAGTTTATATATGCGTCTTAACACAAAAAGAAAATGCTATAAAGGTGTGTACAAGAGATGTGCAATTTAAACTACCAGTGTAGATATAATCTGCCAATATTGGGGGGAAGTGAGCACAAAGAATATGGAAATAGCATAATTATATTATATAGCATATATATTGTTCTAGACTTTACCATTCTCAAGTATCACTTACCTTGTAACCAAAACTGGTGACAAACATCTGGAATGACCCGCTTGAACGTGACATGGAATTTGAACCCTCCCGAAGTTCCCGACCTGAACACTTATCTCTTAATTTCTCCTTTACTTTAAGCACCAACCTTTTCCTACACACAACTGCACAAATCCATCACTTTTTCTACCATTTCGTAGTCTATGCACTTCTTTCCCATCTACTCCCTGTTAAATGAGTCCCAGCTACTCTACTCCTCAATAGTGAAAAATGCGACATTGCTGTACTAATGTGTGGAGTAATTCTCATGGCCTACAACATATCCTTTACCTCTTTTTCCCAACTCAAACCATTAACTAAAGCTAACTTTAACTGGTCTTTGATGATACGATTAACCCTCTCCACAGACAATTTCTGCAAGGATGATAAAACGATAATGGTATATGCTTGATTTCCAAAAATGCTCTCATCTCTCTGGCACCAATTGTTTACGATTACCAGTTACTAATTCTTCAGAAATACCTTCCCTGCTGATGATCACATCCTAGAAAAAAATCAATGATCACCCTTGAGTTGACATTATTAACAAACGTTGCCTCAGTCCAATTAGACATATACTCAATCAATACCACTACATATCTGGGTGAACATCCAAAATCCCAAAAGGCCCAGACACATCAAATATTACATTTTGTCACAGCACCTTCAGCTGGGAGTTATCACTCAAAACACATACACTAAATTCTCTTACACAATGTACCATAGTTTTGTCTACCTAGCCTATCAAAATTCCTTGATTCTGCTTTTCATTGTCCACATACCTATGTGTCCTTCATGGGCAAATTCAAGAAATTGTAATCCAAGATTCAGAGGAACTACTAAATGCTCACATTTTAGTAATCTTTCATCAACCAAGGAGAGTTAATTAGCAGATCTCCCATATGGGATACACCTTTCATCAATGTTATACATGTTAGACCAACTGGTAACACAGTTGAGGACTTCCTGTAAAACGTTATCCCTGCTGGCAGCCAATCTCCACTCTCCCTCAAACAACACTCCACCAGATAGCCATGTTAATACAACACACAAACTCCAAAACATCTTAATCTTTCAGTTCAAGGTCCACAGACAAAAGTGATAGGCAGTCAGCAGCACAATATCTAACCCCTGGAACATACTGCAACTTGTACTGATATTCTTGCAACCGGTATTGCCATTTGCAAAAGCAGTGAGTCACTCTTCCGCCATTTCTAATTTCTCATGCTACATAATTCCATCAGCAGTGTGTAATCAGAACATAAATGGAACTGATTACACCAGACAAAGTTTGTGAAGTACTGGCCACCCTCAAGCGCTTCTTTTTCAATAGTGAAATACATTGATTCAGCACCTCGATATGCTCTAGAGGCAAAAGCCATAATGTCCTCTTTACCATTACTTCTTCTCTACATTAAAACCACTCCCAAACCATGATCACATCACTACTTTTTCAACAGCTCAAGAAAATACACCTTTTTACTAGCAAATTCTCCACAAACTGAACGTTAGATTCAATCAACCCAAGAAATGATCTAAGCTGATCTTTGTCCATATGAGCAGGTGATTCCTCAAAGGCACTCAGGATCTTCATCTTCAGCTCAACCCCTTTACTAGATACATGATGTCCTTAAAAAACAGACTTGTTCAGAATTTCCAACACCATCCTCAATCTGTCGTCATGCTCACACTCATCCTTTCCATAAATCAATATGTCGTCCTGGAAACTCAACATGCCAGACATATCCTTAAAAGATTGTTCATCAATCTCTGAGGTACAGATGACACTGATGCTAAGCCAAATGGCATATTTTTATAGCGAAATGGCATCACAAATAAAGATAATTGTCTGGACTCTTCACACAACTCCCCCTGATCAAACGCCACAGACCTATCAAGTGAAGTAAATTCAGCAGCCATACATGGGGCCTTATGTAGGTAGCCTAACATTTACCACTTCATAAATACCGAATTTTACCGATTCGGTATTTAGGAAGTGGTAAATGCTATGTAGGTAATCAGTCGGTAAAAATTACCAATTCGGAATTGGTCGGTAATTAAGAATCGGTATTTACCGATTCGGTAATGGTAACTGGCTTCCCATTGATTCCTATGGGCCAGGAGGCCCATAGGAATCAATGGGAAGCCAGTTACCATTACCGAATCGGTAAATACCGATTCGGTAATGGGGGGAGCACAATCAAGGGTGGCAGGGTGTCACAGTGACACCCTGTTGCACCCCTGATTCCTAAGGGCATGTATGTCTGCCACATTGCACACTTCTAAGGTCCAAATAATGCTTTTTCTAAGACATTCGTCATTTACCACCAACTTTTAGTTGGTGGTAAATACCGAATCCACACTACACCCACACACTCCCCCTACATCTCATTTCAGGATTCGGTATTTACCGAATCGGTAAAATTACCGAATCGGTAATTTTACCGATTCGGTAAATTACCGAATCCTGAATTGTCCCCCCTACATACCAAAAGCCTGAATACCGGTCGGTAACGTGATTTTTACCGAAAATCGGCCGTTACCGACCGGTATTGGGCTTCATACATATGGCCCTAAGTGTGGAGAATAACTCATTAACATTGGGAAATGGCTGGTTGTCGACCTAAATATTCAAATTCAAGTCATGTAAACCAACGCAAAATCTCATAGTTGTGCCAGTCACCGCTGGTGCAACTTTGATGAGAAAGTGTACACTAGTAATGCATGACATACACATAGAACAATGGCAGACTTCACAACTTGCTAAGATGGCCTCTGTGAGCGTGGTGACATGAAGTTTCTAGCATAGTTTGGGCACAAATTACATCTGAACTTGGCCACTGATGATGACGCTTACACAAGGATTTGTCTATTCCCAGAGAGTTAGGGCTTGTTTTGACTATGCACGGCCAGTTCCAATGACACACATGCAGCCCATAACTAGACAATAAGATGAAGTCCCAAAAGACATAGAGACAGTGTAGTGAAACAGCACAACCTGCCCTACTTCAGTGCAAAACACCAGCCAGCACAACCTCCAAGGTACACTTTAAATGCACCATGATCACAGAGGCAGTCCAGGTTTCAGGAGGCAAAATAAAGCTAAGTCGCACCCTGGGTACCTTGGTGTCACCAACTGATCACCACTGAAAAACATATCACCACTATTATGAGAGCAGGTACGCTTTTTACGACTGACAACAACAAGCATCTGGCAGGAACTACCAGCATCAGTATCCTCACAACCTTCCCTCACAGCATTCTATATCTAGCATGCTAATTAAAGCAAACCCAACAGTGGGCTGCAGTTTAAAAGCACTGCAATGGAACTTGGAAAGGAATATTTCTTTGCGGTGTAGGAAAACCTACTTTTATATATATATCAAAATGTGATTCTTAAGGTGTGCCTTGGTAAGCCATCACAGCAGGTGTCTTAATATATAAAAATGGTTCACATAATGTAAAATAGAATGAGCTCACAGTTCCGGAATGCCCCAAATCTCTATTCACTGTGAAGATGTAGGCTACATTCTCTTGGAACAGGCCCTGCTAAAATTAAAATACTTAGGGCCATATGTAGGTAAATTACATTTACCGATTCTTAAATACCGAATTTTACCAATTCGGTATTTATGAATCGGTAAATGTAATGTTGGTAAAAAAATACCGAATCGGTAAGTGTCGGTATTTTAGAATCGGTATTTACCGATTCGGTAATGGCAACTGGCTTCCCATTCATTCCTATGGGCCCTGATTCGTCCATGTGTGCACATGTGGCGCACATACATGCCCTAAGGGCATGTATGTCTGCCACATTGCACACTTCAAAGTGCACAAAAATGCTTTTTTACACCTATTCGTCATTTACCACCAACTTTTAGTTGGTGGTAAATAACGAATCCCCACACCCACGACACACTCCCCCTACATCTCATTTCAGGATTCGGTATTTACCGAATCGGTAAAATTACCGAATCCTGAAATGATCCCCCTACATAGCAAAAGCCTAAATACCGGTCGGTAATGGTATATTTACCGACAATCGGACGTTACCGACCGGTATTAGGCTTCCTACATATGGCCCTTAATTCCTAATTCCACCTGGGAAAATGCTAGCAAAATCGTTAAAAGTTATTTTCTTATTTAATATCAATCTGATGTAATGCTGAGGCTGAAAAGTACATTTATAAAAAATATAGTTTGTCCTCCCTATATCAAAAATGGATTAGAACCAGTTTTCCTACTTATCTCACTGCAAGAGATATTCTTGACTCGTGCAATTGGACCATATTCTTGACAGGTGCAATTGGACCTGTGCTCAGCGATATTAGCCTGGCATCTGGACTAGAGGTGTGTGAAATTTGAGTACTTTTGTTTTGCATAACTATGTGAAATCTCAGTAAAAGTAAACAAAATAACATGTAATTATGCAAAATGTAAATCCATAATTTAGCACTATGTTTTAGAGCAAAACGCTTACTTGCCTCACTTTTTGATGCAGGAACACATTTTGCACTAAACAAGGGCAATAAAACAAAAGCAGTACAAACAAGAGTCACTCATGTTCCACTGTTCCACTGCAGTTGCACTAAATTTTCACACAAATGGCAGTCAATTTTTACTCGTTTAGAGCATAAATATGTGAAGTGGCATAATGGCGGAATTTCACATAACAAGTGTAACAAAAAATTCCTGAGATTACACAAATACTCTGGTGCAATTTAAATTTTACACAGGCCACCTCTGGACCCTCAAAGTGCACAAAAATGCTTTTTTACACCTATTCGTCATTTACCACCAACTTTTAGTTGGTGGTAAATAACGAATCCCCACACCCACGACACACTCCCCCTACATCTCATTTCAGGATTCGGTATTTACCGAATCGGTAAAATTACCGAATCCTGAAATGATCCCCCTACATAGCAAAAGCCTAAATACCGGTCGGTAATGGTATATTTACCGACAATCGGACGTTACCGACCGGTATTAGGCTTCCTACATATGGCCCTTAATTCCTAATTCCACCTGGGAAAATGCTAGCAAAATCGTTAAAAGTTATTTTCTTATTTAATATCAATCTGATGTAATGCTGAGGCTGAAAAGTACATTTATAAAAAATATAGTTTGTCCTCCCTATATCAAAAATGGATTAGAACCAGTTTTCCTCCTTATCTCACTGCAAGAGATATTCTTGACTCGTGCAATTGGACCATATTCTTGACAGGTGCAATTGGACCTGTGCTCAGCGATATTAGCCTGGCATCTGGACTAGAGGTGTGTGAAATTTGAGTACTTTTGTTTTGCATAACTATGTGAAATCTCAGTAAAAGTAAACAAAATAACATGTAATTATGCAAAATGTAAATCCATAATTTAGCACTATGTTTTAGAGCAAAACGCTTACTTGCCTCACTTTTTGATGCAGGAACACATTTTGCACTAAACAAGGGCAATAAAACAAAAGCAGTACAAACAAGAGTCACTCATGTTCCACTGTTCCACTGCAGTTGCACTAAATTTTCACACAAATGGCAGTCAATTTTTACTCGTTTAGAGCATAAATATGTGAAGTGGCATAATGGCGGAATTTCACATAACAAGTGTAACAAAAAATTCCTGAGATTACACAAATACTCTGGTGCAATTTAAATTTTACACAGGCCACCTCTGGACCCTCAGTGGCATGAAAGTATATAAGAACAGGAACATTTGACAGAACATGAGGAGTCTCAACATTACCTATCTTCACTTGGAAGTGTCAAATATGCTGCTCCCATTCATTCACGGAGCTCCCCCAAAACCTATGAGCTACATTAGGAGGAAGAACCAGTGTTAACACTGACAGAAGGAAGAAACATTATATTAAATGGGTAGTTAGAGTAAATAGGGGACTTAGGTGAACAAGGTTTATGGTCAGAAACACTAATGCCAACCCTGTGGAGAAGGGGTTCAACTATCTTAGGTTCAGGGCTTCTGTGCATTTTTAGGTTAAAGTGAAGAGGAAAAGCAGCAGAAACAGGTAGGTCTAGTGCAAGAAAATAGACCACAATGGGGGTGAAAAATTATTTACTAGTTCACAGGATAAGGTTGCCCCCTCACTACTATCTCCTTCTGATATCACTGGACTTGGGAAGCCTACACCTGAAGAAGAAGAAGACCCTACTGGAAATAGGAGGACTGAAGGATTCTTGGCTCGAGCCAGCATTTAGTAAATGAAGCTGCTCTCTGAGGGTCATGTGGTTGACATCATGGTGCCTTCTCCTGGGTCACAAAAAAGCAGAAAGACTACTGACTTAAGCAAGCCCCGACTAAACACTGGGGACTGAACCTCATAGGAGCCTTGCTTGGGTAGATGCCTAGAAGCCAGCCATGAGGGCTACAGGAGTGACTAGGAGGACCTTTCCAAGCAGATGTAGAAGAGTGGTATTGAAGAGGTGGTAGAGAAATGCCTGGTTAAGACAGCGGTGTGAAAGCACTTTACCTCTATGTTATAAGAAAACCTTATCACCCTCTTTTTCTGGGTCAATTGAACATTTTTGTTCACTAATATCCATTTCTTTAGTTCCCTGTGGCATGTTGCCTCCATCATATAATGCATGTTTCGATCCCTTATAGACAGAAGCATTTTACTACTGTATTCTTCCACTCAAAGCATATGGATGACAACCAATACCTAACCTATGTTATTCTAAAGAATACATATAGAAGAGCAACAATATATATATTTCTAACTTAACATTGCCCCTATGCACAAGGCCTATCTGCAAACATTGCAAGATATTTAGGATCTTATTTATTCCTCCTCTTAGTTCCCATGCCTCAATTAGAGGTATGTAAACATGGTTTCACAATAATAGAGCACCCACTAGATCCACTGTGGGAAACACTATTGCAAAGACCGCTGATGCTAGTGGGAATGGTATTAGAGGGGTCCCCAGCAACATGGCAATCAGCATTTTTTTTGTCAGGATCACCATAAAATCATTGGCAATCCCATACTTGAGATATCCCTCATACTAGCCGACCATAGGCCCCTGCTTTGGGGGTCTGCCTTTGGAAATTATATAATAGACAACATGCCTACCACTCAATCAAAGTGACAACTGCTATGTATTTAGGAATCTCTTAAATGCTACTAGCTAGGCAGCAAACTAAGTTTTAGTTGGCAGGTGGCTTCACATCCCCAGGCATTTGCAGGAATGCTAATACAACTTTTAATCACAACTAAAGCCTAGTGGACACAGACACACCACCTTTCTCTCCATTCACCAGATCATCAATCAGCATGCTGACCACTCACCACACAGCACCAGCTTGGCACCACCAGCTCAATGCATCCTTCTCAACGCATGCTCACTGTGCAAGCATGCCTCTGAGTTGTGAGACCTCATTCTCACGCTCGCAACCAACATTGCCTCCCTCACTGAGACCTGGCTCAACCCTTCGTCCACACGACATCCCACATCAATACCTAATAGATTCAAGATCACCCACTGAGACTGCATCAACAAGCCCAAAGGAGGAACCGCCATCATCCACAAAGAGACCATCTTATGCACCATCACCACGGACAACATCATCTCAACCATGGAACACCTCAACTTCAAGCTCCAAACAGACGGCAAGTCCACCGTCAGAGGCACCCTCACCTACTGACCTCAGGGACCGTGCCCGAGCTTGTGCAACATCATCGTTGACTTCATTGCCCTCCTCGCCATGGACTCCAATGACTACATATTCCTCAGCGACCTCAACTTCAACATCAATAATCACAATGACACCAACACTACCAACCTCCTCGACAGCACGAATAATACCAGACTCACCAAACTTGTCCACAACTTCACACCTCTAGCAACTACGTCAAGTACAGCCATCAGCCATGCCACAAAACTCACCTGGACCAACCACTTAATCATTCACTTCAATGTCACCAGCCCATGCACCATCACCACCTGCTGGCCAGTACCCCCTCACCGCAGCGGGAGCAAAGTCTCGGCGATGCAATAGACCAAGACCCTCAATACCTCCAACCCAGATACTGCAACAAACCTGGACCAGGGTGTCAAAAACTTCAACATCTGGATCTCCAACTGCCCTTACACCAGGGCCTCCCATCAAGAACACAGACACAGCAGATTCATCAAACAGGCCAGCTGGTACACTGAAGACCGCAAAACGCAACTGCAAACAACTGGAAAGAAGATGCTGTGCAAGCAAGGACACATCTGACAGGACCTCTCTCAAGACCTCCCTCAAACTTTACCACTGGCTGCTGAGGGAGAAGAAAAGGAATGCCCTAGTCACTCGCAACCAATCCAGCCCCAACTGCAGCAAAGACCTCTTCAACATCGCCAGAGATTTTATCATAGCCACAGAGAGCAGCATCACCCCTTCACAGGAACTCTGCGACAATCTTGACAACTTCTTCCATGACAAGATCACCACCATCTACAAAAACTTCAAACCCCAGCCCAAATGTACAGACTTCCTCAACCTACACTCCTACATCACACCGCTGATTGACCACCAGGAATCAAGACACCCCCTCAGGAGACCACCACTATCATGAACTCTGTAGCTCCCACAGGCCCCTGCTCACATCACATCTTCAACCTCAGAAGCCACAGGATCAGCCTCAAACTCACCACTCTGATCCATAGCAACCTTCCCCAAAGACTGGAAACACAGTGAGGTCTAACTGCTAATCGAGAAGCCACCTTCTGACCCCAGCGAAATCAAGAACTCCCAGCCCATCTCCCTGCTCCCTTTCCTGGCCAAAGTCCTTGAGAAGGCCATGAGCAGACAACTCACAAAACGCCTGGAGCAGAACCCTCTTCTCAAACCTCCCAGACCAGACTCTGCAGCAATCACAGCACCACAACCACCCTGATTGCGCCCACAGATGACATCAGAGCCCTCCTCAACCAGGGAGAGATGGCGGCACTGATCTTTCTCAACCTCTCGTCAGCTTTCAACACCTTATCCCACCACATACTGATCGCAAGGCTGCACCACATCGGCATCCAAGGGAACAGGCCCAGATGGAGTGCCTCCTTCCTCACCGTAAGAACACAGAGGTTCTGCTACCACCATTCATCTCCAAACCCAAGGAAATCATCTGCGGGTTTCCCAAGGCTGTTCCCTCAATCCCACCCTCCTCGACACCTACTTGACCCCTCGGCCCACATTGTCAGATCCCATGGACTCAACATCATATGCTATGCAGACAACACTCAACTTATCCCCTCCCTTTCCGAAGACCTTACCACAACCAGAACCAACTTCCACAGGGGCATGACAAGCATCGCCGACAGGATGAGGGACAACTGCCTGTAGCACAACATGAACAAAATGGAAGTACTGATCTTCGGTAACAACACCACTCCCTGGAATGTTTCTTGGTGGCCTTTGGAGCTAGGACCCTCACCCACCCTGATCGACCACTCCAGAAACCTCAACATCATCCTGGACAGCAAGCTGACCATGAATTCCCAGATGGACTAGGTTTCCTCCGCCTGTTTCTTCACTCCACACATGCTATGAAAAATCTTCTAATGGTTTCCCCAGAACACAAGATGCCCCATCACACAGACCCTCATCAGCAGCTGACTGGACTTTGGCCCCGATCTCAACTGAGGGATCACCACACGCCTCTTACAGAGACTTCAGACCATAAAGAATGCCACAGTCAGACTCATCCTTGACCTACCTCTATGGACCCATAACACCCCTCACCTCAGAGAACTCCACTGGCTCACAATATAGAGGAGATGCCAATCCAAGCTGCTGATCCACACTTCCAAGCCCTTGCACAACCAAGGACCCACCTAAATTGACCATCACCTGAACTTCCACCAACCAGCCAGACATCTATGCTCCACATCCCTATTGCTTGTGCACACTCCATCAGAGCAGAAGCGGAGGGCGCTCCATCTCCTACCTTGAGGCGAAGACATGGAATTATTACCCCCTGCAGCTTCAGGCCTCCCCTTCTCTACCACAATTCCAAAAGGCGCTCAAGAGCTGCCTATTCGACTAGTCCCTTAGGCCCATCAAGCACCTGGATACGCTCTTGGGTGATAAGCACTGCTATATAAATCGAATGATTGATTGATTGATTAATTAATGCTTGATATTTACAGATCCTCTCTATGGGCCATATGTAGGTAAGTTTTATTTACCGATTCATAAATACCGAATTTTACCGAATCGGTATTTATGAATCGGTAAGTTATATGTAGGTAAACATTCGTTAATTATTACCGAATCGGTAATAATCGGTATTCATGAATCGGAATTTACCGATTCGGTAAATACCGAAGTGGTATTTACCGAATCGGTAAATACTGAAGTGGTTTTTACCGATTCGGTAAATACCGAATCGGTATTTACCGAATCGGAAATTCAAATACACATGACTTGATGAATCAGCCAATCCTGTGCAAACCAAACCCCACCCAACCAGGAAGTGGCCACACCCAGGCAGGTGCACACAATCAACAGACTCTGGAGAGGCTGGGAGTGCAGAGCAGAGCAAGGGAGCCAGTGCCTGATTGTGAGCCTCAAACTGACAATGTCAAGCCAGGAGACAGAGAGAGATGGAGGGGAAAAGAGGAGGAAACAAAAATTCAGCCCTAAGGAACTGCAGGTACTAGTGGAGGAGGTGGTCAAGCAGCACCAGAAGCTGTTTGGAAAGCAGTCCCTGCAAGTGCCTGAGTCGGAGAAGAGGAAAATCTGGCTGGGAATCCAGGCGCAGGTGAATGCAATCGGAGTGACCCCCAGGGACATAGACGTGCTGAAAAAGCGGTGGTATGACCTATGCATCGTCACCAAGAGGAATATGGGGGAACTGCAGAAGGAGGCCAGCCGGACAGGAGGGGGAAGGAACAGGGCACCTGCCCTTACAGAACTGGAGGAGCTGGTGGAGTCCACAATAGAACCCGAGAGTGTCGTGGGGATTGGGGATGCCGACAGCTCTGCCAGAGCCGCCACCAAACAAGGTAAGACGCATGCACAGCAATGTGGCCCCCCCTACCCCTATCCCAACTCCCCAAGTGGGCAATGAGTATGCCACTCCAGTCCATGTGTTAGTGCATACTAGCAATGCATTATGGGAGATGTAGTCCGGGAAACCCCAACCATGAACTGAATAGCACAGAACAACAAGGCATGTTACACCCATTAGCGAAAAGCAGGCAGAGGACAATGTGAGAGTGTTTCAGAAATGTATTGTGATGCTAGCAATACAGGGCTTCAGGTACACTGAGCTGATGTTGCATTTCTGTCCACAGACGATACATTGCGCAGGACTGCACATGAGACGGGAGAGAGGGCACACCGGAAAGACAGCTCAGGGAAGGCCACCACCAGTTCTGGCCAGAGATCAGCACCACATGCAGCCTCACCACCACAGCCAGCCTCACCACCACAGCCAGCATCACCACCACAGCCAGCATCACCACCACAGCCAGCATCGCCACTCATGCTGGAGTCACCGGCATCATCACCGCCTGCATTGCTCAGGTCGAGGAGGCGTGCAGCTTCCAGGTTGCAAGTGTCGGAGTCCTCATCCGAAGACTGCAGGGGGGCGGAACCATCCACTGTGCCCCTGGATGGCAGCCATGCCAGTGTGCCCTTCACCTCTGAGGGAGCACACACAGGTGCCAGACGTCGCCGCAGGGCTCGGGTGCAGAGTCCACCACCACAGGGAGAGAGCCATGGAGTGTTCTCGGGGCTGGAGGCCACCATGGTAAAGATACAGCGCCTACAGGCAAGGGCAATGATGTCAGTGCAGCGGCAAATGCGGGGACTCCAAGATACATTTGTAAATATGGACAGGGGCATCAGCGCTATGGCTGAGGGAATGAGTAAGATGGCTGCGGGCATGCGGGACATGTCCCAGTCCGTCATGCTGCTGTGCAGTAAGTTTGATGCAGATAGAGCTGCACGGCGCCGGGAACGGCAGAGAAGAGACAATCATACACGGGCAGTCTACCGGCTGGCAACTGCCACTTCGCTGCTCTGCAGGCGCTCTGTGGCAATGCAGGAGGGCCTGACGCACTGCAGCAATGACGTCTCAAGGGGGATGGTGAGGGTCACCAGTGCACTGGAAGTGCTACTGACAAGCCAGTCGGCCACAACAGGTGCTGGGGATGCTGTGGACAGTGTAGAAACCACCAGCAGGAGCAGCAATACCCCCCCTGTCCCAGATACATGGAGGTGCAGCAGGCGGCATGGGGCTGCCACTAGCGAGGATGCACAATCAATGGCATCCCGCACTGTAGTGCGTGGGCGCAGACACTATTGCTGCCCAGTATAGCATGAGACATTTGGGTGAAGTAACCCTTGATTTGCAACTGGTAATTGCACTATATTGAGAGCACAGGTTTTTCTCTGTGTTGTGGCGTAGTGCCGCATAATTAAACTACGTCATGCCATCCAACTACTGGCTGTGTCCCCTTATTACTCAGAAATAGTTGCATGTGATCTCTGCCCGTCTCTCTCTCCCATCTGTTGCTGTTGCCACTCCATCTGCGTTGGCCTCTGGCTGTGCAGACTCATCATCATTGTCCTCATAATCAGTTAGCTCCACCTCTGTACCTCTCTTCGTGGCAAGGATGTGCAGCATTGCACAGGTGGCAATGATTTTGCAGCAGATGATGGGTGAGTACTGGCGTGCGCCTCTGCTTTTGTGGAGGCAGCGGAACCTGCTTTTCAATAGTCCAAACGTGCGCTCCACCACATTGCGTGTTGATTTGTGTGCCACATTATATCGTCTTTCACTCAGGGTTGATGGGTGTAGGTAGGGAGTGAGGATGAATGACCACACAGCATATGCACTATCGCCTAGGTGAGTAAGAGAGTAGCATTAGTCACATGCCTCAATACACAATCATTTGCAATCAGTATTAGGGAGCGTCACAGTGTATTACCTAGCAGGTATCCTTCTCCAAATTCTCCGGCAACCAGGTGTGTGTAGATCCCACTGTTCTGGAAGATGTAGGAGTCGTGGGTGCTCCCAGGAAACTTAGCCACGATATCAGTGATTATGTTGCCTGCATCGCAGATTACCTGCACATTTATGGAGTGGGTGGACTTTCTGTTCCTGTAGATGTGCTCAGTGGCTGCTGGTGGGCAGATTGGAATGTGTGTGCCATCAATACAGCCTATGACATGCGGGAACTGTGCCATCTGGTAAAAGTCTGTCTTGGTTTTCTGCAGTTCAGCCTGTGTGTTTGGGAAGCTGATGTAGTGTTGCATTCTCTGCATCATGGCATCCAGGAACTTCCTGAAGAAACGGGACAGGCAACTCTGGGATACCCCACCTACCGCAGCTATCACCCCCTGGTAACTGCCAGATGCAAGTAGATGTAGGCTACAGAGAACCTGCACATGTGGTGGAATGGCATGCGCCCTTGTTGTTGGCTGGTCCAGGAGTGGGTGCAGGTCCCTTATCAGGTCCATGATGGTTTGTGGGTGTAGCCTGTACCTTTCATGTATCTCAGCCTCAGTCTGTTGAAAGAGTGTGATGCGCTGTCTGTAAATGCGTTCCTCCCGTCTCCAAATCCTCAGACCTGCTGCCTGTAGACGTAGGTGCCTTGCAATCACATACAGAGCAGCCATGGTGTCCACGCTGTTGCATTTTGGGATTGCTTATATGCACTGTTGCTGATTACCACCTGCTTTCAATCTGTGTTAATTACCGACTCTTAAATACCGAATTTCATGGATTTCTTAAATACCGAATTTACCTACATCTCTTTTCTCGTTTTACCACTTCATATTTACCGAATCGGAAAATATGTATTCGGTAAATATGAATCGGTAATTTAGAATTCGGTAAATATGAATCGGTATTTACCGATTCATATTTACCGAAACCTTCTTTTTGGCCTCCTACATCTCAATTGACTAAATACCGGTCGGTAACGGGATATTTACCGAATTTCGGCCGTTACCGACCAGTATTTAGCTACCTACATATGGCCCTTAGTATCAAGTTCTGATATTTGATATTTGATTTTTTTACCCCTTTTATTGGATTGATAACTCATTTGTTTGTCTTCCCATCTATTTATTCTTAATTTCACCTTCTGCATGTTTGTATGCTTCATGAATACTTTACACATTGCCTCTACGTTAAGCCTGACTGAATTTTGAACTAAGCTAACTAGGGTCAAGCATGAGTTAATTTAGTGACTTTTTGTGATTTACCCTCCAAGGGATTACGGCTTTAGCTTGACCAGGGCTCACACCCCAGTCAACCAACAACCTAATTTCTCACATCATACATCATTAAATAAAACCATTACATGGCAGTTAAAACAAATGAAACAAAACCAAATAACATACAACCAAATTAAGTGGAACCTGGATAGTAATTAAAACACCATCATATGAGGATCAGTCAAAATGAACTGATCCCAGGAATAAAATTAGTCAAGATAGATATTAGGAAACCACAGAAACCAGCTTAGATGAAATTCCCTTGTACTTGATTTCCGGAGGAATTACATCTTTATACCTGATCATGTAGTAAAGTGCTTATCATACTGTGCAAACCTCATGAGTGCGTACTGTGCAGCAGTTGTTATGCCTACTAGATGCAGGATGTGGTCTTTTATGCCAGCACTAAAGATAATTTTCAATAGCATACCTGTTAAATTTTTATTTCTTGATAAACTCTCCCAATCAGTTATGTAGTGCTTTTCCCAATATTCCCTCAAAAATGGCATAATATACACTCAAGCCATGGGTGTGTTATTCCTAAGAAAAGTATTATCTTAGCCAATGCTCATAAATTAGCACTTTGCCCGATGCTTACACCAGAGTATAGCATGCTTGAAATACTAGGCCGAATACAGATTATAATGTCCATGGGACAAGAACAAAAATGTGGCCATATAAAACCTTATGAAACTTGATGTGCTGTACCTGGTGCAGATCATGGATGCTTAACATACTATTTAATGAACCTCAAAAGCATAAAGAAAAATTACCTTCTAAGACAGGCAAAATGTCTGATTAACCAGGAATCCAGATGATGTTGGGCTCTCAAACAATACATTATATGTTCTTAGTCTGTTCTGTAAACAACATCAGCAATTTTCTGAAGCCTATATTCAATGTTGTACTGGTGGGTTCCAAGTACTGAATAACTGCTTGCCTACAGGTACAAACCCCAAACTTAACTAGGGGGTTCCTAAGGTACTTTCTTCATGCCACTAGGAGGTTAGGATATCTACATAAAATATGTATTAACATTTCCTTAGTCTTAACACTGAGGGTGTTATTACGATAGTGGTTGGAAAGCTTCCTACCGCCATTGTTGGTTTCAATTCCGAATGGCTGATTCATAATTCATAATTGAAAAGTCCGGTCATTGCGGCTGGCTTCTGTCGGCCAGTCGGAGGCCGGCCGGTAATCTCAAAGGTCTGCCTTTCCGCCCTTGGGATTATGATACTCGGTCTCCAGCAGGCTTTCCATTACGGGCTTTCCGACATGGAAAGCCTGTCAGTAAGCGAGTATGGGGGCCCCTAACAGGGCCTCTTTACTTGGTGCCCTCCGGTTGGTGGCTGAGGGGGCACGTATGGTTCCCCCCTGTTAATCCCTGTGCCATGTGGCAGGCACCTTGAGGTGCCTGCCACAGGTGCAGGGATTAACACCACTTCCCATTTCCCTATGGGAGTATGTACTACAGATGTTTTTTGGCTGTAACACAAGCTCCCATAGGAAAATGTTGGAATGCGACTGAACAGCATTTGGTTGTATCCTAATAAGGCGATCACGACCCTTGACCCGAGGTCATGGGTCCCATTTCTGAGACGGTGTCGGGCAGAGTCAAGTCCACCCAATAATGTAATAGGCCCCAAAGATTAATTTCAAGTTTTCTGGGGCCCTGATCCATGGTGGCTGCCTGCCCAAAGTTGACAGAGACCCAAAATGATATTGTAAGAACTTGCTTTTTGAAACCTGAGAAATACAGTTGGACAAATATGCCTGTGGACCAGGGAAGAAATCATTTTTAATAATCTGTCATGAATTTGCACGCTTGGCCATCTCACTTTTATACCTCAGGCTTGATAGCATATAATTTTAAATACAGTTCCTGTGCATAGGACAGCGAGCAAATTTGAAGTTTTCAACTGCTTGCCAGATGAAGTTGTCCATTTGATCCTGGGTGACCATTTTTAAATCAGTGACATGTTTTGATAAATGTTCCATGTCTGGCTGGACTTTGTTTTACAAGGCCGAACTACAGATACACTTGTGATTGATGAGCAAATGTTGGTAAGCCATAGTTATGCCATTAGGTTTTAGCAATCAGTCCATCAAAAAAGTCGGAATCCTTCCCTCTGATTTTTTCGCTCCTGTACATAATGGCGGGATCTGTTTGGTATTAAGAATTCTAAACAAGGGGACATACGTCACACCTTTCAATGAAATTGAGAGTAAACCGAATGAAAAAATAAGAGACCTTGTCTTGGCCTTGACCTGGAGCTTGTGCTGTTTGTAGGTACCTCTGGAGCCAGCGGTGGCCCTTAGATATTTGTGCTCAGATTCAACCATTAGGTGTTTCCCAATACTCCAGGCACCTGGTTTTTTCCTCTTCCTTCCTATTTTTAATACCACCTATTTACTCAAATTTATGATCAACCTGTTAGTGTTTGTAGAGACCTCCAGTTCATTCGATAATCTTTGCAGCCCTACACTCATCTTATTAAACGATAATACATCGTCTGCATATAGTAAATTCAAACCTAGTTTACCACACAATATAGGTGGGTTTGCAATCACCTGATCCAATCTACTCACAAAATCAGAAATAAGTTGATTAAAAAGGATGGGCGCCAAGACGCACCCTTGTTTCAAACCCGACTAGGTGTATTTCTTCCTGGATAGCTTGGTTCAATCACCAAATTTTACCTGGGCCCATGTATTTGTGTAAAGGATTTGTATTGTCCCAAGTATTATCTTTGGAATACCTCTATGGGCATCCTCCAGAGGATTCTCTTGGAACACTGCCAAAGCAGCTTTGGAATCAACAAAACATACACATGGAACGGTTTAAGTCATGAAGAACCTTCCCATGCATAGTGGAAGCTGAGCAGAGCACTTCACTACTGTCTCACTCCACAGCCATGATGTTTTCTTCCTCAAGGGCCAAACTTCATGGTTCAGAATAGAGGTCCCTGGAATGTATGTCTCCCAAAGAAGCGTGTGTTATGTTTCGACTTGCGTGTGAGTAGTGGGCTTACAAAGAAGTTACCCAGAATGATTAATTAATGTTGTCTCTTCTGCTTTCATTAACAAGTGAAATTATAATATACCAAATCTGTTGTGGATTCTTCTTATTACAAGCGTAAATCTGTTTGGACCAATAAGAATAAGAATTATTCTTTCTTTGCTGTCCAAATTTCTATTCTATCATGTTGCCACAGATTTTTAATGTTAACGGTTGCGCTCATGGTGGACCTTCTTAAAGCGACATGTTTGTTTAGCAAGATGTTTCTTCTGCTGTTTGTGTACAGTTGTGAACCATGGGGTTTTATTCTTCATACCTGGAGGATGGAGTTTCTGGGTATAGTTACTAGAGTATAGATCAAGACAGGGCCGGACTGGGAACAGAAACCAGCCCTGGCACACTGCTCAGCTGCCCCCCCCCTGGGGTGAGGGGGAGTGTAGCCGAACAGATTGCGGCGGCCGGTTTTGGCCGATTTTGTTACAGGGGGCCGATATTGGCGACCTCCGATAACAAAAACGGCCCCCAGGGGCCCAAAACCGGCCCCCACCCTAGCAGCTTACCGGGTACCGGGGAAACTCCCGGTGCCCGCTATGGCCTGTCCAGCCCTGGATGAAGAATTTTCTTTGTGAATTCATTCCAGGCAGCAATCGGGTTTCCTTCTTTGGGATTACGGTCCCTCCAGTGTTGCAGGGAAATTACTTTAATAACATAAGCCAGCTCCTCACGCTCCTTTTAAAATTCTCAGTACACACATCTTCATACATAATATTGCTATTTTAATGTGGTATAAGACCAGTGGCAGGATTAATAAACTGAGGATGATGATCACTCTTAGGCTGGTAATCGATTGAATACTTTGCTATCTAATTGAACAGCGTCAGACTGGCTCATATATAATCAATTATTGATTTAGATTTTTTAGAAATACATGTCCATGCAGGTGGAATGTCGCCGTCAAAGTGACCATTTAGGACACTATGTCCAACTTCCTATAGGGCAAAAGCCATCTTTTCACCCAGCTTGTCTCTGAGCCTGGTTTGTGGAAGCACTTAGAATGGAAAATGCCAAGAAATATCTTGGTCCTTGGTGTGTTCATCGTTTTCATTGTCTTGCAGCAGATTTGTATTAAAATCCCCAGTAACTAACAGCCTAGCTTCTGGGTGTGCTGCTCTTAGGTCCTCAACTACACCTTATATATTATTCAACAGAACTTGTTTCACTCCATGGGCCTGGTTTATACAAACATTAAAGATGACTAACAGGGCATTGTGATTCCCAATCCAACAATCTATCTTCACAGCCTGCAGCCATGATTCTTGTCCCTTAAGGATCTTTCAAAAGGAACATCTGAACTAAAATACATAACTAAACCACCCTATGGACACCCTTTCATAGCAGACTTGCAAGCGGGAGCAAAGACTTCTGTGAATCCGGCTAAAGAAATCATTAACATTAATGTTTCTTGGAAGATGATAATATGAAATTTGTGTTCCGGTTTCACTTTTGCCTATTTACCGAATAGTGCACGGGCACGACGTTTACTCAGTCACATGAATTATTGTGAAAATTGAAGCAAGCACTGCCTAAATGTTTATGTTTGTATGTCTTTTGTCTGTCCTACTTTCTTTCCAAACAGGTACTGAGTCCTTAGAGGAATACCTCCTCTTCCAGATAACGCACCTTAGCGTGTGCGACACATCTTTGGTCTTTAATACATATTGGTTTTAGACCATCACGTATTTATCTTTCACATAGGTCCTGACGAAAGCCGGCATATTACAAAGTCCTCGCTGAAACATGTAGACCGCGCTGGATATTAGAGTCAAAGTCTATCTCCACTAATATCCACCTTGTTTTAATGCTGCCATGGGCCCAACCATTACATTTCCACATACCAGGAACCCTTGCACAGTTTTTAACCCACACACTTTCCACTGTCACTGCACACTCACTGCACACAACCTGCTTCGCTGTAATCAGGCGTTGAAGCACACCCAAGGCGCACTCTTGGCCTTGGTTGGGACCCGATGATGAAGCATGCCACCAACTAGGTTGGTGGGTGAGGGTCTTCCTAAAAAACAAATGTTTTTTCCCCCCAAGACATAAACATGGAGTTTCTACCTTTCAGCTAGTTCCCATTGATCTTTTACATATATTAACAGGGGAAGTGAACTAGTACACTGTTTCCTCTCTGTCCCTTTGATACATATATGTATCCCTATTTAATATATCCTATGGTCCTCTCAACTTGAATTCAGCTGAAAAAGGAGTGTGGCTGCACCAGAGTTGTTCTCCATTTGGACTCCTCGTTATTAGAATACCTGAGTCTATTACATTCCTGGGAGTAGTAGTGCTACTTGAATACATCTGATTTGTCTCATCTGAGTGTGCAGAGTGACAGTGTGCACTATTTTGCGCTCTGCTACACTATTTTCTGAGTGGTTTCCCATGGACATCTTAAGGATTTGGGGGGCCCCAGTTCTGAAGAGCCTTGAATTTATGATCCAATTTCAGCTCTTTCATTCCCTCTAGGGCAGGTCACTGGCAGCGCACAGGCACACTGGTCCAAATTCTAAATATGTTGGACAGCTAATATTTTGGGATAGTGACCTGTGTTTTCAATATTGTAACACAGCAGCAGTTCACTAATATTATTGCAAATAATCTCTGTTACATATGAATATGTGCAGTCCTGTTGTGGTCTAAAAAACGTTTTTATGGATGTTGCATGCAACATAAACACAACATTTCTGTGCAAAATATCTGCGATAGACTCTCACACATCACCCACATTAGAAAGAAATGAAAGAAAAACGGTATTTGAAACAATCTGTTTAAAAATGATGATGGTGATCAGGGCAAGATTCTCTGCAAAACAGAGATGACACTATGAGGGGGGCCCCTGAAAGGGTGGGGCCCTGGGCTAAAGCCCACTTTGCCCATGCCTTAACACGTCGCTGTGGTTTCCTGGTTCATAATATACTTCTTGTTGTGAATCTTTATGTTTGGATTCCAATATGGTAGCACTCCTATCTTCTTCTATTTCCTTTTTCTACTTGGCCCAGTGTGTTAGGTGCATTTGTGGTGCCCTTGCAACATTGCCAGTGAAGCCTGCAGCTGAATCGACAAGAATGACGGCCCCTTTACTAGTGGAACGAATAGTCAGTGTCTGAGGAAGTGGGCAAGACTGGTTTCTTCACATGATGTTTCAAAACGAGGCTTTGCATTATTTACGTCAATAGCGTTTTTGTTAAAAATAGGAAACACGTTTGACGAGAATTGCTTCATCAAAGATGCAGCCTCAAATTCTTTTTCCCTCCCTTTGCACTGTCTCTTTTGGGCGCTTTTTAAAACCCGATCACTTTTCTGGTTTCTTAGATGCTTTAACCACTGAACCACATGTATTTCCCACTGCCAGGTCACCGATAACTTCCCTTACTGGATAATTACCTATGTGCATTTCATCTGCCACTAATGGAGATATAGGGCCCAGTTGTATTTGTCTCATCCTTTACATGCTGTCCTTGCCTCGCTCTGGGCCGGTGTCTTTAAGCTCACTCAAATCGATGCCTTCTTTCTGTTGCTGTGTTTCCACTGATAATTCCTGAAAGGTTGTGGGATGAAGATTTGCACTATCCTGCAATAAATGTACTACTACCTCAGCGTTTGTCTGATAATGCTGGGGGCCCTGCTCCTTCCACCGGGCTAGTTCAGGTAGTTTCTTTTGATCCACCCTTGCTCTGTGTTGGTATTGAGTGCATTGGTGAGAAACCTTGTGACCCATAAGATTTAAATCATTGTGTTTGAAGCCTGAGGTAGAGCACTCAGTTTGACTACTACGGGGCAGCAGGGGCAACATGCAGTTGTTGTCATACCTTGACTGTGCATGGATTAGAAGCGTATTTAGTTGTTCCAATTTAATATTAATGCTAGAGACAAAGGGTGCCAGGAGGTTAGTAAGGTCCACCTGAATGTCCAGCTTCATTGAGTGATAAACAGGGGCTTTTACTACCATCTGTAATGTATTTAACACGGTGTCCCAACACCCAGAGATATTTGTTGTTCCGCTGTCACTCTGGTGAGAAACATTATTTATTCCTCTTTCTTAGACAGTTCCGATAGGAAGGATTATTGCAGGCACCGGATGTTTTTCCCTAAAACAGCATTGAACCCCTTCGGTCTGATGGCCGTGGGGGGTGGTATTTCTGGAAGAAAGTGCAATAGGATTTCCTTGTTTGGCCATTCTCAAACGAGAAAGAAGTTGAAAGAGATCCTTGCTGGCAGAAAGCCTGTGAGGCCGGCTGAGTTAGCCCCATATTATAGCCTGATGATGGAACACATGGGACCGATCTAGGAGGAAAAGCCAAGCTTCCTGCTGAAGCAGGACAGTCACTGTAGGCTGCGTAATCTAGAGTTTACGGGCTTCCATAACTTCAACCGTTTGGTAATGCTCCTATTAGTACTGCTGGGAGATGGATTTACTTATGAACAGTTGTGTTCTTTGCATCAGATTTAGAATAATTTGCCTGAGGGTCAAAGCCAGGGCCACTGAATGCTGAAATGATGACTCCGATTCCTTTTGGTTGTGCAAGACCACCACCTCTTCCTTATCCCCTGTTGTGGGTTCCTTCAGCGCCTTAACAAACGTACAGGCTGCCATCGCCAGTCGCGAGGACACGCCCACCTCACAGGCCACGCCCACCTCTCCCACCTATAAGAACGCGCTGAATTCGAGTGCGCTCTCTGTAACCATACCTCTGAGGCGGAAGCCGGAGGAATTACGCGCCATTATTTTAAATTGTTATTTTGTTTGTAACACATTTTAAAAACTTTGATTCCTGTCTTGAGCTCTGCTGGGCTACTTGCCTTATTGTATTCCACATTCAGCGGAGTCTAGCGCTGCTTCGTGGAGTTTGTTGTGATCGGCTGCCATCGCCAGTCGCGAGGACACGCCCACCTCACAGGCCACGCCCACCCCTCCTCTCCCTAAATGTGCTTCCCACGCAAGCGCAGCAGACGAGCGCAGCGGGAGCGCGGTTTGCGCGCCGAAGGCGTGCCTATGGCAAGCCCGTCTGCGCCCGTCATCGCCAGACCATCGCCTCTCGCCAGTCCCCCTGCTCAACTCGTACCACATTTACTGCAGTACGATAGAAAGTCCCTCCTCGCTCTTAAACCAGACTCAAGATGCGATAAACTTGAAGGCTGCCTTGGGCAAACAGGTCTGTACTGCAAGCCGTGCTGTTTTTTGACATCTTCACCCAGGCTAGCCAGCCACAATACCACTGCTTATAAGCATTACACCCTTACCATCTTCCAACTTAATGTTAGATCCCTTGTGAAACATCACGCTGATGTGTTCACCCTTATAACAGAGGAACATCCAGACATTATGTTTATATGCGAAACCTGGCTCCACGATGACCAAAACAGCATTTTAAATCTCTCGCTGCCCGAGGGTTTATCCATCAAAACCATCAATAGAGACTCCAGGGGTGGGGGGATAGCTGTTATTTACAAATCATCATACAACTGTACTTTTGAGAAGGAAGCCATTTGGGGCTGTGAAAGTGCAAGATTCAAAATCTCCACTAGTCCCCATTTCACCCTTTCCGGACTCTATATCTACCGACCCCCTGGCCCCGCTGCCAGGTTCATTGAGGAATTCCTAGATGTCGCTCACACTCTAGTGATATCCTCTCCTAATTTTACCATCCTGGGAGACCTTAACTTACATTTCGACTCCTTGACCGATCTTACTATTAAGAACCTTCAGGCAGACCTCACAGCCCTTCAGCTAAACCCGCTCATCCAAACTCCCACTCACTCTGCCGGGCATTTATAGGATCCAGTTTTCTCCAACCTCTCAGATGCCTCGGCTGCCCTCCCCAAACCCATGGGGTGGACTGACCACTCTCTTATCCAATTTTCTCTGAAAATCAGAGACTCGATTGTGAAAAACACCAACAATTTCCGATACAAGAGGCCATGGCACAAACTGGCTCCTAGTGACCTTACTAGTAAACTAGGTAACTTCCACCTCAACCTCACAGACGGAGATATTAACTCCGCCTACGCGGCCTTTCAAAATTGGATCAACTTAGGACTAGACTCCCTAATACCAGCAAAACGGACTAAAACCCGTAACACTCCATCTAACCCGTGGTACAATGAAAATCTTCTAACCATGCGGAAAGACTGCAAAAGAGCTGAACGCCAGAGGAGAAAAGAATACAAGGACACCGACAAAGCTGCTTACCTGTGAAAATTGAAATCGTACCATAAAGCGGTTCACACCACCCGTGCTTCCTACTACGCGGAAGCAATCAGCTCCAGCAGGAATCCCTCAAAAACTATTTTTGAAATTGTTCATAAACTTAAAGATAGTTGTAATCCTGTCCCTGGTATTACCTCTGCACAACAATGCGAGGAACTTGCCACCTTCTTTACGGAAAAGGTAAAGAAAATCTACACTTCCTTTCCTCAGAATCTTTCGGACACCTCCATACCACGTGAGCCTCTGCCAGACAATCCCAGTTTATCTCTCATCCCCAGCTTAACACATGACGAACTTGCTAAACTGTGCACTAAAGTCAAATCTGGCTCGCCCACAGACGCCATGAGACCTGCCAAATTCTTAGAATCTCTCGAGTTCTTCCTTCCTCCTCTTACTACCTTACTTAACTTATCATTCTCCTCAGCGGTGGTTCCCACATGCTGGAAGCAGGCCTGGGTCTCTCCAATCATAAAAAAACCCACCCTAGACCCATCAAAACCAGAAAACTTCAGACCAATTTCACTGCTTCCATGGGCCTCAAAATTGGCAGAAGCCCATGTGAACAAGGTGCTAGCCAACTACATGACACAACACCAAATTTTAGACCCATCACAGAACGGCTTCAGGCCAGGATTCAGTACCGAATCCGCCCTGCTGACACCCATCGAACACCTACGGAACATCCTGGACGCCGGTCAAAGTGCTGCGCTGGTTTTACTCGACCTTAGCGCAGCCTTTGATACGGTCTCCCACTCTATTTTATTGAAACGTCTCGAAGCCATAGGTATCAAAGACCTTGCTCTAGAGTGGTTTCGATCATTCCTGACAAACAGATCTTTCCGGGTCTCTGCCCCCCCCGTTCATATCCCAGCCTTACCCCATAGAGCAAGGCGTTCCTCAGGGATCGGCGCTCAGCCCGTCCCTATTCAATCTTTATGTTCAGCCTCTCGCTGATATAGCAAAAGAATGGGACCTGACGCTAGTGTCGTACGCCGACGACACCCAGCTCGTCATTTCTCTGACTGAAGGCCCCTCGATCTCAGCGGCGAGATTCAAGAACGGGTTAGAGGCAGTTGCACGCTGGATGTCACACAACTGCCTCCAGTTGAACGCTGGCAAAACAGAGGTGTTGCTTCTGGGTAAAAATCCTGACTATTGGACTGATCAATGGTGGCCGTCCGCACTGGGCCCTATCCCCCCCCCCAAAACTGTGGTAAAAAGCCTTGGTGTCTGGGTGGACGCATCTCTTAATTTCCAGACCCACACCAAGAAACTGGCTGCCACCTGTGTGGGCCTGTTGAGGAGCCTTCATCCGATCCTTGGCTTTTTTGACCACCATACGCGCCAAATGATAGTCCAATCTACCATCCTGGCTAGACTGGACTACGCCAATATCCTTTTTCTTGGCCTTAATAAAGCTGAGATGGCGCGGCTACAACGTATACAAAACTCTGCTGCCAGGGCAGTTGTAGGCCTCCCTCGTAGGTGCTCTGCAAGAAACACCATCCCGAAACTACACTGGCTGCGCATGGAAGCCCGAGTTCAGTTTAAAGCCCTCACTACTGTTTTTAAAATTCTCAAAACTGACTGTCCTGGCCTACTGCGTCCACTCCTAGAGCCCTATACCCCTCAACGGGCCCTACGCTCCTCGGGTCAAAACTTGGTGGTTATTCCACGTATAAGGCTAAGCAGAATGGGCGGTCGCTCTTTCAGAGTCTTGGGGGCAAGACTCTGGAACTCCCTGCCGCATCACATTAGCTCGTTGACTAACCTGCTGGCCTTCCGCAAAGCGATCAAAACATTTCTATTCTCCCCATCCTAATCTCCTATAGCCCGTCCTTTCCTTCTCCCCTCTCAGGTTATCGTTATAGTTCAGCGCCAGGACGCCTCGTTGCTGGGGCAGCTGTTCGCGCTCAATAAAACGTTATAACATAACATAACATAACAGGGCGATCACAGAGCTATAATGCTGCTGTCTACCATAGTCTTTGCTGTGATACTCTTGAACTTGCTAAGTTAACTTTTGAATTTTTCACGAGGTTGGTCACGGATTGTCACTTCCCTCTCTTAATAGGAACAGTTTTTGAAATGACAAGAGTCAATGAGTCTTGCTCTTCCAGAACACATCAGTTATACAGGCCTTTTACATAATGACAGAGTAGGTGTCAAGGACCTTTTGCCTAAACCCTATTAGAGAGCCCAGGTGGGCCAGCAGACTTCACTTCTTGCTCCTCTCCTCCTCCTGGCTCCTCTCCAGCCTCTGACCTAACGCACCGGACAGTTTTAAATATTAAAAACTGTGACTCAATGAACTTTGTAGCTTATTCCAAACCAAAGTTACCAAAATTGCATTTTATTTGTGCTTTAGTTTTCCTAATGGAAGCAGTTGGAGCACAGTGACCCTAGTGACTGGCCGGGGGCTAGTCACTATGAGGAATGTCAACATTACATTCTTATATGTCCCACGTTTAAGTAAAAAATATGAAAATAAGAAAAAACAGAGGGAGATGGACAAATAGAAAAAGTGAGCTTGAGAGAGACAGGTTAGAAAGAAAAGGTAAGGATAAGAGACAAAGGATGGGTCATTACACACCAGAAAAAAAAGAGAAAAGGAGATGAAGGGAATGTGTAAGGAGAGAAGGAAGAAAAAGGTGCAAGATAGGATGGAAGGTTGAAATGAAGGGTATATGGATGGAAGGGTGAAAGGATGGATAGAAGGAGGGTGGAATGGATGGATGGAGAGTGAAAGGGTCAATAGATGCAAGCGTGAATGGATAAAAGGAGGATGGATGAATAGATGGATGCAACAGTGAAATGATGGATGGATGGATGGATGACGATTTTAAGGACGATGAATGGGCAAAGCGGATTCTCATAATGATGTTCAGGATTGCTTGCTTTGCATTTTTGGTATGTTTAGATGTATGGTTCAAGTGAGGGTATTTTAGTTTTCTGGAAACTCATTTGTTTATAATTTCCAGAATGTCATACTGACGAGTACTAGCTACGTGATAATAAACGTGCATGTTTTATTCTTTTTTTGTAGTGCACACGTGGCAGTGTTCAGATGCTGTGCATTTGAATTGTGAACAGTGATTTGGCTAGTGATGGATCAGATGAACGACAGGCATGAACAGCTTTTCAAATAATTACGTATGTGTGCGATGTGCATGTGTGACTGCTTGGGTGCCACATGAATGTTAGTGCTGTGCGTGAATCACTGAATAATGTACTGTTGTGTATTTATATCTGGTAAGTTTGTGTTGTATATTTATGAGTTAATTGCACTCCAAACTGATATACGGACATGAGTGCATGGATATTGTTCAAGTATGTTCATAGATTAGGTGGCGCTTCCCTGGTTGTGTTTGCGGCCCGCGCCTGGAATGCGCTCCCCCTTTCCCTCCGATTGGTTGAAGACACTGGGGCCTTTAAGAAACTGTTAAAAACGTATCTCTTTTCGTAGGGTTGAGTCTTAATTCTGTCCTCCTTGAACCGCGCCGGGACTCTCCTTCGAGTATCTGTGCGCGTAATAAAAGTAAATAACATGTTCACACATTTACACACTTATGGCCTGATAACGACTTTGACAGTGCAGCTCTGGTTCTGCCCGCAACCGTACCACCAATGCCAAGGTCAGACCACCTTCCAGGTTAGGAGTTTTTTATGGTCCCACAGCAGTGCCCTGAAAATGGGCACTGCAATGGGAGCATCAAAATCAGTTTGTGAATGGCATGGACTGTTGTGCCCCCCTGTGTTCATCCACATGCAGAGGAGGCACAGGGGGCGCTGCATGGCCCCCTTTGTTTCCACTCTGTCATGATGTTCATGGAGGATGAAGCTCCCTCAGTGGTTCCGTGCAAAAAGTTAGGAGATGCACTATACCCTCCTTCCCTTCCCCGCTGAGTCAGCAGGTTGCTGGAATCAGAGGGCGTAGCCACGGCAAGTGGAATGCCTTTAATGGCCTTGGAGAAGCCAATGTGATGGTACGTTTGCGGCATGATTTTGGTGTAACTCTGAATAGTGAACCAGCTGTGTGCTCTCTCTGACAGGATGGCTTTATCCTGTATAAGAGACTCTCTTTTAACAGTTGTGTTGACTAGATTTTTGAAGCTCACGTGGGTCCCTGAAGGCTCCCAAAGGCCACGTAGGCCTAGTTGATTTCTGGGTCCCCCTTTCTAATTTTATACCAGCTTTTGATATATGCTCCTTTGTGAGCCAATTCTTGCTTTTATATCCCAAACTCTAATCTCAATTGTGCGGGGGACATATATCTCGGCAAACCATAACTCATTTTTAGTGCACTTGCTGTCCAGTGTTTCTGTGTCTCTCCCTCTCAAGGCCTGATAGACGGTGTAAGTTCTACCTGTATCAGCTTAGTCAGCGAGGAGAAAGTTGTGCCACAGATCTTATGTTTCAGATTTCTTAGTGTCACGGCTGTCGCTATACCCCTCTTTTTTATGGCCTCTCGTTGGACGAAAAAATTCCTTTTGCTATTGATAATGATTCCGAGGTATTTATACTCTTGCACAATTTTCAGCTGGTGTGTTGCCAGGGATAGAATTACTTTGCTCGGCGTGTATTCATGCACATGACCCTTGTTTTTTCTTGGTTAATGTGCAGTTCATTATCTTCTGAGTAGCAAGATGTGGCATCGAGCAAGCGTTGTAGTCCAATTGGGGTCCAGCTAATGAGCACAAGATCATCTGCGTAAAAAAGATTTGATAAGGCTAAGCCTCCCAGCTTCAGGACATGTGAGTTGCATGCATGCAGCCTGGCTGATAAATCTGCCATAAAAAGATTGAAGAGTATTGGTGCTATCACGCATCCCTGCTTCAGTCCTGAGGTCGTAGGGATCTTTTCTGTTAAGTAATCTACTGCACCTAACTTTACTTGCACCCACGTATTGAAGTGTAGGAGGATTCACTGTTTTAAAAGTAGTGGTAGAATTTTCAGTTTTTGAAGCTTTTGCAATAGTATATTTCTGTTAATGTGGTCAGATGCTGAACTGTAGTGAATAAAACATATGTACAGGGGTTGTTTGAGTGCAATTTTCCCATCTATCATCAGTGAGAGGGTTATGATATTAGTAGTGATCCCCATGTTCTTACAAAAACGTGTTTGATTTGGTGGAATTGCTGCATTTTCTGTGGCCTAAGTCGTTAGTTATTGTAGTATTAGCCCTGTGTAGTATTTGACTTAATTGTCCAGAAAGGCTACTGGACGGTAATTTTTTTGATCATTCCTGCTACCTTTTTTGTGGATTGTGGAGATAATAGAACCCCTCCATGATCCTGGAATCGCCGATGTTTGCAGGATTGATATGAAGATTAGTTTTAATGCTTTGGGCCAATATTCTTGGTCAAGTTTGAACAGAATTGGTGGGATCCCATTAGGGCCTGGTGCGCCCTCTCACTTGCACTTAGAAATTCTTTTACAAATTTGATTGTCCGTGATGGTTAATATCTGTTCCGGTGTGATCATAGGATCGGTTTGGGATGATAATTGTGAATTAATCCTAGGTGTGTTTGGACTGGTTTGGGTGCCTAGATCTCTGTTAAAATGAAGTTGGAGAAAAGTTGACCAGGCATCTTCTGTCAAATGTGAATGGATGCCTCAGATCGATGGATTGGTCAAAGTGTTAATTGTTTGCCAGAATTGTGAGTTGTTGTTGGACTTAATATCGTATAAAGGTTTTGCCCACAGAGCCTCTTCTTCTTCTTTTTTGAGGCACCAAATTAGTATTTTTCATGTCACTTTTATTTGCCTCAGTTCATTCAAAGCGGAAAGGTCTTGACCACATTTTTTTAATTTCTGAATTGCACGATTTATGGATGCCTTAAGATGTTTTACTTGTGTGTTTTTTCCCGTAGCGAAAGTGAGGGATCTGCTTTGAGGACGAGCTGCTCTCCTGTTTTGTTGTTGTTCCTTTTTATCTCCATGTATGTTGCCTACATTTTTGTGAATGTCCCCAAGCTTTTAATTGTGTCAGGCTCTGCAGTTTGAGCTTTGCCAAGAAGTTGTTTTGCAAGGGCCAAAAGTCCTTCAAGGTCATCGGTTTTGCATTTTACTCTTTTATCGTTAGTTGTATATGCTGGGCATTGTGCTTTTGCTGGCAGTGATCGAGTTTTTGCCAACATTTTTGTCATAGTTTCTTGTGGCAAGTGATCGCTTATGGTCCAGGACTCCAAAGTGGTAGTCCTCTACTTTTGGAAACATAGGGGGAGATATACAAGTATAATCAACTGTCGTGCTTGCTAGCAACATTATGAAATGTTGCTATTTTTTGACGATCTCCTGGGGATCTGCCATTTAGTGCACAGAAGGCCAGCTGCTCTAGGGTCACTAGGAAATTCTGCGCTAACTTAGTTTGTCTTCCGTAGGTATTGCTTTCTTGAGACAGTATGTTCCATGCGCATGGATCATCTTCCATGTAATTATCATTGACTGTTGAGCTCAGCATGTGTACATTAAAGTCCCTAGTGATAATCATGTTGGTCGCATTCTCCTCCGTTAGTATTTTTATCAATTCTTCCCCCAACTGATTGGTGCCCTTGGTTTTATCAAGCAGGTGTAGGGACACGTTTATTAGTAGCACATATTGGCTTGTATCTGCCCCCTGTGTCATTATTCTAAGCACTTAGATTGCATTGGGGGGTAATACATTGTAGGACAGTAATTCCATTGCATAGATGCTCCTTATAGAGCTATAAGTGGCAAGACCCCCCTTCTGATGGTCGTATTTAGAACTCTTTGTGGCAGCTAAATGATGTACACTAAATCCTTGCAGTTCAATTGGTGATTTGCACCATGTTTGCTGCAGCAAAATAATGTCAAATTTTTGAAGATATAATTGCAGCTCTGGGTCCAAAGTCTTATCTCCCATACCGTTAATCTTCCGGGAGCAGAGTTTTAGAGTATTTTATGTATTTGATGTGATTGATGGTTTATGTCAAAGATTATGACTTTCGGTGTCATAGTCCTGGAGAGCCATCCTCACTCTTGTGGGGCTATAATTCGAGTTTTGTTTATCCTAAAATTTGTCTGCTCTGTGGATTCTGTACTCCTGGGAGATTTGCTGCAGGCTCCTCGCAATACTGAGTATGATTGAGTGCTTGATTGGTCTTGACGGAGTTCTTGTTAGTTCTATACTTCAACTAGTAGGGGTTCCGGGTATCTTGGTTTAATAAAGGGCTGCAATTTAATGCTCCAGGCATTGAGTTGAAATTATAGACAACAAAAGGTCCCTAGGAACAAGAAAAATAGAGAAGGGAATCAATAAGGACCCAATCAGTGCTTATTTTCAAAGACTTGTCCAGCCGGACAGTGGTCATAAATTTTTACTGATATAGTAATTAAACAGCAATTACAAGGAAAATTCTCAAAGTTGGACACAAGCCTGTGTCCCGTACAGTTAAATAGGGAGAAAACATAAACAACAAACAAGGTTCAGGCAAAAAAATGTTTGTTACAATTGGCAGAGAATGGAAAGTGTACTTAACAAACATGACATGGGTCACCCTTATGTATAAAACATAGTATCGTTAGGAACATATAGGGTGTGTAAAAGTGTCGACGGCGTTTCGATCCTACACATGCAATATTAGGATCATCATCAGGACAACATTAGTAAGGCCTGTACAATTTAACCTGAGTAACTTAATTGAAGAAGGGAGAAAAGGAAGGATGGAAAAAAGAGAGAGAACACGATAAATATGCATGATAAAATTCAGTAACCAATTAATATAAGGAGAAGTCTGACTAAACACACATTAAGTCTCCTTGTGTTAAGGGACAGAATTATAAGTCAGCAGATTCCTGCTGTAGAGGAGCACTAAAAGGAAATCCGGGAATATTAACATAAGACTGTTCTGTCAATGTGATGATCATGCGAGTTGACAGGGGTGGGTCAAGATACCTTAAATGGCGGGGGTATTGACTGCAGCTTGGTGAATGGCCGGCAATTGCGAAATTAAGCATGCCAAGTAGGTGGACTATACGCTGAAGAGAACCGTGGAAGAGAACTGCTACATGCAACAGGATGAAAATTCATAATGGTGAACGAAGGTGAAGGTGAGGCGGTAAGCCAGCGAATGCGAGATCGATAACGGAGTGAGAAGGGAAGGAAAAGTTGACAATAAGTGTGTACTTGAGAAGGGTAAGGGGCCGGTCGTGAGCGGAAAGACCAGGGAAACTAACCGGGAACAGGAATGAGGATGCGGTGACCGCGGTCCGGGTCAGAGAAGCGTACTGGAACCAAGTGTTCACTGGAGGGAGATCGGCATAAACACGACTTGAGAAGCCGTGTGGGAGGGGCTCGCAGCAATCCGCGGCAGTGCACTGCAGATGGGAAAGTATGGGTTAGAAGGAGGGCAGGGGGTGGGGGAATCGTGAGGGTGTGAGAAGGGCGGGTTGACTCACCGTGGAGCGGATAATTTCTGGAACTCAGAAATGATTGGCGATGAACGAAACAAGTGACGGTAGTCGGCAAGGTCCGCGACTGGGAACCGCTCAGGGGGCTCAACACGATCCACGGCAATGCGCTGCTGGGGGGAATGGGAGGGTTAAGAGGGAAGGCAAGGGAGTGAGGGAATCGCGGGTTGGAGAAAGGCGCGGTCGCACTCACCGTTCACGGGGTGATTGTAGGAGTCCGGCAGTGCGGAGAGCAGGGTCCGGTGATACGGCTGCTGCCGTTGGTGCAGAGAAGTGCAAGTGATAAGGGCGGACAGGAGGTAGCTGATTGGATGGCCTCGGCAGAGGTGTCAAAATAGAGAAGGGACCAAGGGCAATAGGACGGGCGCCATCTTGGATAGGGTGAATAGGAGAAGGAAGGGAAAGCGGTGGTATACGGTGGTGAATTAATGTAAGGGTCAATTTGCAGGTAGTGCTTGGCAGAGGTGTCAAAATAGAGAAAGGACCAAGGGCAATAGGACGGGCGCCATCTTGGATAGGGTGAATAGGAGAAGGAAGGGAAAGCGGTGGTATACGGTGGTGAATTAATGTAAGGGTCAATTTGCAGGTAGTGCTGGGTGATAATTAGAAGTAGAAGATAGGGAATTATAAGGCAACAGGGTAACAGAACATGGAACAGGACGCATGGAATTGGTTGTTACTCAAAGGAGTTAAGCAGAAATATTCATGGCACTTAGGGAGGACAGATATGCAAATCAGATACTTGTGGACCAATCCTCATGTCTATTTAATCCAGAATTGAAACTGTCAATCTTCAAAATCCATTTTAATTCTTCTCTGTTTAGTGTCTTTATCATATCTCCTCCTCTTGACAACAGAAATGATGGTCCATCGAATTTCATCTTCAGAGTGTTTCTTTTCCAGGAAATGCTCAACCAATGGTGCCGTGAGGATTTTGCATCTAATTCAACTGCGATGCTGGGAGATGCGTAGACAAATCTTTTGCGTAGTCTGGCCAATGTAAATTTTATTACAAGGACAAAAGATTGCATAAATAACATTTGTGGAATTACAGTTAATGAATGTTTTTAGTTCATTTCTGATGTTGCCAAAAACAAAGACTTTACACACAATGGTCAATGCACAAACCACACAATTACCACATTTGGCATGACCTTTCAATGGTGGGAGGGACCAGATATCATTCAAAGTGGTGGAGCTTGTTTTATTGGTGGTAGTGGGTAAGGCTGCGCGAACAAGGTGGTCCTTAATATTCTTATTTTTCTTGAAAGCAAATAGTGGGCGTTCCAGATGGAGGTTGCCAGCATTCAAAACTGACCAGTTATTAAGGATACTTTTGCGTATAGAGTTAGACACTGTGGAAAAGGTGGTGACGCAGACCAGTCTGCTTGTTTCAGACTTGGGTTTGGGTTCAAGGAGGGTTTCACGCGGGCAGTACCAAGCGTGTTTCATGGAGTTTCATATTAATCTTTTAGGGTAGCCTCTTGTGGATAGTTTGGCAGAAAGTATTTTGGCTTCATAAAAGTAGTCCTCTTTTAAGGAACAATTTCTGCGAATTCTCAGAAACTGCGAGAAGGGGAGTGAGTCTTTTAAGGCCCGTGGGTGACTACTCTTGTAGCTTAACAGGGTGTTCCTTTCTGTGGGTTTGCGGAAAAGACCTGTGACAAGATAGCCATCGATATGCTTAATCGTGAGGTCAAGAAAGGGGATGGATTCCCTTTGATGACTCAATGTAAATTTAAGGCCCCCGCAGTTGTTATTGAGCCAATGGAGGAACGAGGTGAGTAGACTTTCATTGGCCTGCCATATCATAAAGATATCATCAATGTATCTTTTCCACTTACAGATACATGATGAAAAAGGATTAGTAGTGGTAAGAATACAGTTCATTTCTAATGCATCCATGTATAAAAAGGCATTGAGTTGGGCATACTTATTCAAGACTTTCTTGGCTAAGTCAAGTAATGCCCAAACTGTTTTGGTTGCTTCAGTTCCTGGTTGATATGTTGCTTCCACAAATGCAATTGACTCCAAGTCATTGGATTCAAGATTTTTCAAGCTACTGATGGACTTTAGGAGACATAAGAAGTTTCCCCTATTTAAAATGTCAGCCTGGCCCTTTGATTTGCATTCAGGAAGAAACATAGGAAGAAACACAATAGTTGTTGAATCCTGTTGAGCAGTGGCGGCTGGTGACATTTGAAAGTGGTGAGCGTTAAATTATGACAGTTCTGCACTGAGGCGAGCGAGCGTAGCGAGCGAGCCTAAACATCCTTCGGGGGGGTTTCGGGGTTCTCCCCCGAGAAAATTTTGAAAAAATAGAGGATAAATGGAGCATTTTCAAGCAAATATGAGGAAGCAGGAAGGTTATTAATGCAATACACCCAGCAATGCCCCAGCCTCCTCCTTATGACCCCTATTACCCTCCCATCTTTCTCCTTTGCTTCTCTCCACCTCTCTCAAGGACCGGAAGAGCAGCAGCACTTTAATCAGGTCCTCTGGAATTATGCAACAGGAAGTACCAAATTATGCAGCAGGGTTGACTACATGTGACAGTGTAATGCTAGGTAGTATTTCATTATTATGTCACTTTCTGCACATGTTAACACTATGTGAAGGGCCATCCACTGTGCAGCAACATATAACTGCATTTTTAGTAACATTTGATCCTTTATCTGATGGTTTTTGTTAAAATCTTCAATTTAGGCTGTAGATGATGGATTATATAGCTAAGGTATCAAATCCATAATCATAATTTGGCCATAAAATCCACACTGGCATATCAAACCCTTGACTTCTCTGCAGAGAGATGTTCACATATATGTCAATTGTGATTTCTATTTTAGAAATAAGTGTGTGAAGGAGTAATATGCACATTCTGAAATATTGATTGCATAAAAACTAAAATTGTGTGTTTAAATTTAAGGAAAGAGAGAGTGGGTGCATATGTGGTGATGGGGCCATACAAGTGGTGCATGCAGGACTCAGTGAAAAACAGGTGAGGATGAGGAAAGAGATTACACAAGATTAAGGATTACAAAAAGAAGCAGAAAAAAAAAAAAGAGGCAACAAGTGGCTAACTGTGAAAGACTGCGGATGAAAGCAGTGTGAAGAGAGAACAGGAGCGATCTGACACTCCGAAGACCAGAAGCCTTTTCACAGATCTTGGTAATGGCTAATTACTGCTTAAATTTCCTTGTGAGAAAGTGTCACTCAGAGTGTCGTTCATTTGACAGTAGAATGTCAATCATGTGCAGGGCCACTGGAATTATGAGGCAAGGGAAGGTCAAATTATGCAGCAGGGTTGAGTAAATTATGCAGCAAGAAAAGTAAGTCATGCGGCATTATGCTCGGCAACAGCTGTTGCTGTGTTTTTACTAACTTTTGAACCGCTTGAGCTAGAAACAATTTTTTTGTTAAAATCTGCAGATTACGTAGCAGACTATGGATTATTTAGCAAATGGGGAAAATCTACAATCATTGCGGAAATCACTGCAGCCACAAAATCGCATAATTCCAATGGCCCTGCTCATATACAGACTAAAACCACCAAAGTGAAACAATTGAGTAGTCTGCAAACTTGGCAGCTATGTTTCTGGTGCTTTGAATCAGTTTTAAAATCTCTTAGAGTTTCTAGTTGTTCAAATGGGTGCAATTTCTGATATTTATACATTTCCCATGTCTTCATAGCTTGATTTCTGCTCTCGAGAAAGTGTCACTCATAGTCGTTGAATGTCACTCGTAATTACAATGAAAATGTCACACTAAAGCCGTCTTAAACCTTGGCAGCTATGGAATAGTCTTACAAAGAAGTAAACCCTATTAAGATTTTATTTTACATATTGATATGTAACGGAGTACGATGACATTCAACTCGTTCTTGACACGTCGGTTCTAACAATAGATAAATCTAATCTCACGACAACATACACATAATCTGTATACCTTACTTTCGTAATTGTCACAGCAAATGTGAAACACTTTAAATGTAATCATAGTAACAAGACATTGTCACTTTCTTTCTCATACAACACAAACTAAATTCACGTCGTTAAATTTGCCCACACACACACCTTAGGATAAACTTGGCAATTTACACAGACTTTTTAATGATGCATTAAACTTACTTCACAGATAGGAACGAGGTGAACAGTCGTTTGTTTATAATCACAACACCGACAAAATTAAAAAGCTCAGAACAGTGACGCTCACGCCCTTGAAACCATACCGAAATACTCCATTTCAAACAAACCTAATTTTTTGTTTTACATTAAAACAACTTGCCCCAAGTCACTCGGTCACCTGTACCGAAGTAACGTTGACACACCTAGCACAGAAATAAAAAAAATAATAATAAAACACTATTTCTTCCAACAACAAGAGCAGTCGCGGCTCGCAGTGAGTACTCGCGGGGGTGGGGGGCTGAGGGAGAAAATGTAAAAAACTGAAAACTTACCTGACCGCCTCTCTCTGCTCCTGGTCCGCGTTGGCAATGGCGCCTCTTGGAACAGGACTGGAGTGACACAGAACCCCTCAGCCAATCCTGGCGCTGCTGCAGCGCCAGGATTGGCTTAGGGCACGGTTGCTCTTTGCCCGCCGCCTGCCCTAATGGGCATGCGCAAGCCAGTGGAAACGCAAGTGCGCATGACTGGGCACGGGTGAAAAATTCACTCACCTTCCCCACTCATGTGCACTTGTGCTGCTGCCTGTCCCTGGCTGCTGGTCTGACAAAGCATGTCAGTCAACATGACGCCGGACCGCCCACCCCCTTCAGACTCTGAAGGGGGTGGGCAGTCCGACGTCATGCCGACTGACATGATTGTCAGTTCTCCCTCGGCGATCTGAACTTAAGTAAACTAAGTTCAGAGACGCCAAGGGAGCTGTGGGCGCGGGCGGGGGGGCAACGCCCCAACGCACCCAATGGACGCACCGCCACTGCTGTTGAGCTGCTTGCACCCTCCCTCACCATTAATAAATGCTGTGTTACAGCCGAGGACAGCTTGGAAAGAAGGAACTCTGCAAAGTGAAGTGTGGCATGCTGTGTCAGCCTGAAATCTTTGTGCATGGTTGTGGGGCGCTCAGAACGGTAGTAGAGTGGACAGCTGCCAAGCCCAGAATGACAAGTGTAGAGGCAGGGCGTACCATGGACCCTTTTGTCCCCCGCAATTCTGGGGTGCACCAGGGGTTCCTTGTTTTGGAGCGAGCCCCTCCACCTCCTACTGCCATGCCATGCGAAATGCATGCAATGGAATGGACAAAGAAATAGGCAAATACTCAGGAAAGTCACTTGGCATTCCCGATATGGCTACCTGCAGCACAGGGTGGCCCCAACCCTTCAGGGGGATCCCATTGAGCCCACGACCAATAAATACCTGAGCGATCTGGGAGACGACAAGCCCCTCATCACATTTTGCAGGGGGCGCCCATCATTTTGTTTTACACCACTGAGTAGCGGGACAGGCTCATGCTGCCAAACAGGGCTGTTAATGTCCAACGTTTTTTGTTTAAAGCACATCATACTGCGCCTTTTGTGCAGCTTCCCACAGTTGAAACAAGTGCTAGTTACGAGATGTTAAGCCTGATAACTTTACACATGTCCAGTGGGAGAGGACATGTAAATCGCTGCACGCTCCACTGATGTGTGTTTGTTTACTTATGAGTTCTTACACCAATGTTCACCAAACTTCACAGTAATACCCGCAGATCATGGAAGCGATTTGAAATCTGATAAAATTGATAAAAAACAATAACGTTTTCAATAGCTTTGAAGGCCATTCGGGGTGTAGGCTAATTGATTGGAAGAAAAGATAAAATCTCGAAAAATCATACCATATCCCTTATCACAAGTCTAAAACTAACCTAAAGCTGAAATTGTTCAATATGAGGAACACAAAGCATGCCAACCATATGCTGCACATGGAATACCACATAGCAACAAATGTGAACCTTGGGCCCTCGGTGCCTACCCGAATAACAGGCAATCATTTGGCTCAACTTGTGGAGACCGGCATCAGCGTAGCTCTATATTATTATTAGGCGTAATGCAGTTTTAAAGGGGCCATGCAGTCTATAGAAAGAATGTTCTTCTCCCAGTCCTGCATTGCTGACATCACAAACAATAGGTATTCTAGAATGTTGCTTTATTTGTTGACGTCTACTTGGGTTTGGGATGCAGTCTGAGATCATTCATCGAATTGCCTCCTAAGTGCTGCAGACAGGACCATCA